>NC_140586.1:790390048-791590048 GCF_964204655.1 Triturus cristatus | reverse complement strand
CTTTCAAAATTATGGCAGGCCTCATGGGATGGGATTCCGGTGGCTGAAATTGGCTTGGGGAGGGGTCCCTATGAACACTCCCTCCCAACACTTATAATAATAGCTATAGTTTGATCCTCTGCCCTTGGCCCCCTCTGGGTGTCATCTTAATAAAATAATTAGTGTCTGCTTTATTGGGGAGATGCTATCGAACTGCACGATCGCTGCAAAAAACATTCTTGATAAAAAACATATCGCCCTAGGCCCCCCAACAAGGGCTAGGGTGGCAGTGTATTCCCTGTCTTATAATGCCCTCCTCAACACTTCTTATCATGTTGCGGCCAGCCAATCAAAGCTCTCACTACCATGGGACCCTCACTCCAGCAGCAGCAAGGTGACCAATAGGAAAAAGAGCTCCCTCGGACAATCAGAACATTATTTTTTTTAGGTTGTTCTATCCAGACTCTCGCAAGAGACCTGTGAACCCAACTGCCCAGGTATACAAATATTTTTTTAACCTTAGATTTTCAAAATCTTCTGAACAGATTTACACCAAATTACTAAAAGCAAGTTTTCCTAACAAAAATTTAGCATCCTGACCA
This sequence comes from Triturus cristatus, assembly GCF_964204655.1. NCBI lineage: Eukaryota > Metazoa > Chordata > Amphibia > Caudata > Salamandridae > Triturus > Triturus cristatus. The sequence goes on along the minus strand of NC_140586.1, from coordinate 791,589,467 downwards.
ATTTGATATAATTCCTTTCTGCCGTATTTCCTCTAGTGTGTTCCAAAAATCCCTATGGAAATTGCATGGCAAAATTTAGTTTTGGGACCTCCCCTTTATCTCTGCCCCCATTTGACGGATCACCCCAAAACCTTCCAGGAAGGAGCAGAGAACACTTTTTTGGAAAGTTTTGTGAAGATTTGTCAAATGGCGCCAAAGATCTTAGCAAAACAAAAAGGCCTTTTCCTATTAAAGTTAGTTATGTAAACAAAAAAAATGGCTTTCTATAAAGAGCAAAACATGAGTTAAGGGCATGCATTGTGTTTCTGAGATTTTTCAGATTTGTGTTTACTATGACCATAACTGGCCTTTGACAGCAGTTTCCCACACTGCACACAGTTGTACTACCAATGCACGCCTATAACTCCTGCCCCACCATGTTTTGCTCTTTATAAACAGCTATTTTTTAAATATGCCGTATGCTAAAGTGTATACTGAGCATATGGCAGGGTGTGACTTTTGGTTTGCATTGTGATTAAAATTTGTGAGATAGCTTGAGGCTGATATACAATAGAATGTGCTGTTCTGGGTTTAAGCCCTCTAGGTTAAAGTTCTTATGAGCTCTCAATGACGATCCCAAGCTTACAGAATATCATAAAAAGACCTTAGACCTTATAACTCACCTAATGATAGAGATAAAGGTATCCCACTATTGCTATGTGTGTCAATGAAGATTAAGTAAATATCTCAAGTGTGTCTACCATGCCTTTTCAAGGGGGAAATAGTTCTCACTTCTGTAGGATGTGTCTTGGGAGACTTAGAGGGTCATTAGCATGGCGGCGGACAAACCCTTGGAAAATAGGACCGCCCGCAATGCATACGGCGGTTCCGCACATCCCATTAGGATGCGCCCGCCACACTGGCAGGCGCATCCCGCATTTCTAACATTGCGGCAGGCGGTGCTGAAAGCACCGCCCGCTGCAATGCCATAAATGCAAGTTGTGCATTTGACAGTACAACGTGACAGGCACCGCGCGGTGCCTGCCACATTGTACTGTCAAATGCAGGTGGGTACCATAGGCACCCCCCATGTGCACCCCCCAGAATCCCTGGGGGCCCGCTACGGGCCCACAATGTTGAGAACCGCATGCCTTTCCATGGCGGCAACGAGGCATGTCCCTGCATGTATTCTAATATGAATGGTGGTGTCTACCAGACACCGCCACCATATTAACAGGTTTTCCGACCGGTCGACTCATCGACCGGGCGGAAAACCGGCGGACGGTCTTTCCGTCCGCCGGGGTCATCCCCGCCATGGTAATGTGGCGGGGGAAATTTGCATGCGGGCGGGGGAATATGTCGGGCGGATCGCCACCGCCATGCGGGCGGTGGCGATCCGCCCGACATACTAATGGACCCCTAAGTATTTAGGGACTAGCTGAGACTCAGTGATACACAGTGGAGATCACTTGTGACGGAGGCCACGATGTCATGAGGGAGTTTCCGCACTCGGGGCGAAATCTCCACAATGGTTGCGGAGATTTCGCCCGATTGCGGATACTACCTCAGGACTGTTGGGCCTGAGTTAAGAACCCTAATCTGTAAAATTGCTGCAGCAAATTCATCTTTTCTGAATGTTCCCCCCATATTTTTTGCATTTTTCTGGACTCTATTTTTGTTTTGGTATTAGACGTCTGTGCCTTGTGACACTCTAAATCACCATTCCAATGTGTTTTCTATGGTCCTACAATGGTATTGGTAAAATTGTTTTTAACCAATTGGTCAATTTAATTGCACTGTGAGACCATTCTAGACACCACCAGAAATAAACTTATGAATGAAAATGGAATGTCTTATGATGGTTGCAGTGTGTATTTACACCACACACAAGCAGTACAAAAACATATGGCTGTCAGGAGAACTGCTGTGTTTGGGCTGGGTTTTAGTTTACATGCATTGCAGTGACACATGGCAGAGAAAATTATTTTTGCAAAAAAGGAAAGCCTATTTTTATACATTCACACATCATCCATAAAGTGTCACTTGAAGGCCCACAGAGCAAGGTTCTAATATATACATTTATGGCCTAATGTGTTTTTACAGTAAAATAAAACCCATAAGCCATTTCACCGTGTAGGCTTTACTAGTCTTTTCCTGAACAGGGCTAGATACGTTTAGCATCTTTATTTCCTATCTCTGCCCGGCAACATGCAAGAAAAATACTTCAAAGTTATTTTCCACTGATTTAATAGTGGAAACAGATTTTTACTAGCTTTAGTAGAAAAGTAACTTGTTCTTTGTGCTGCCGAAGACAACTTTGGTTAAAATTAGTGTTGCATGTCAACCCTCAAGAGATGTGTTCAAGAAAATCAATGTCTTCATGCATACTTGAAGTCTCACACAAGCTTATAGAAGGAAAAACATATAAATAAGCAGTCAGTGAGACAGCACATCATCTCCCAAGAAAATAAGCAATGCAATGCCAACCTATTCTACAATGCAGTACATTTCGTACAATAATGCCCCATAGACAGTAATGGGAAAGATTAATCGGATAGAAACTAGAACTCAGAAAGTGGGAGTCTCAGCAGATCATTGTATTTCTAATGAGAAGGGTGGAGAGGATCCTCAAGAGATACAAATAGTATACATTTCTCAGATGCTGTGCTAGTCATTTGTGAATCCTGTCCTACAAGTACTAATACGAAGAGGAGGCTTAGTACATCAGAATACCAAGTACAGTGCAGTGTCTGTATTACATGGGCATGCAAAATTACTATGGCTACAAACATGGCACTTTTATCAAATGTAATATAAATCTGCAAAATCATTGCAAAACTCAAAACAAGTTCACAATTAGAATGAACATCATGGACTGTGACAGTTAAAGACTATAGCTCAGTGTACAATCGCCTGCTTCTGAGCCAAAGAAGAGCAGATGTGTATTAAGTGTTGGTCACTTTGCAGGAATTATCTATCTGGGAATACACATGGACAGTTGTGTAACAAACCGGAGCCTTAGCACTAGCTCTTTTGAATTGGAGATGCCATCTATGCTTCTCATAATCCTCCTAGATAGCCAGGCTCCTATTACATTGGAGTAGAGAAGCAGTTCGGATCATGTGAGATGGGAAAAGAGCTCATCTAAATATCGGTGTGGCTAAGGAACTGAAGGCAGGCATGTGGCATAAGTGTTTTGCCATTTTGAAACATGGGCCTCTGGGTAAATTTACAATAAAGCAATCAGAAAGTCCGGCAAAATGAGGTTGCGAACTGTGATAAAAGTTACTATTGGGTGGTAGATTTTCTTCACTCACTTGCATGTGCGCCGGATAAATTTGGCCCTACAACTACAACGTCCTCAGAACAATCCTGGAACTTGGATGACTCCACCTTAAGAAGATGGCCCTGCTTGAAGGAGACTCCTGACTCATGCTGGAAGAAGTGGATTCACCCAAGGACTAGTAATTCCTAACTGCTGCTTGCATCCAGGCAGTGGAATTCCTTTGCAAGGTTCTGGTGGTTGACTTCCTTTTTGCTTGTTCCAGTGACACAAAACATAGTAGTACTCCTGACTCCTTTAGAGCTCAGCTTTTTGGGAATGCAGAGCCCTAAATATTTACCCCCCAAAGTCACCTTAATAGAAGGATGGGTTAGGGAATGTGTTAAACCTCAATTTCATCAGGCAAAGTGTCCCGAGATAAGGCACAACTCAGCATCTTAAATATTCAATCAATTAAGTAAGGATAGACGCAACAGAGTTAAAGGGCAGAGATAGAAATCTAAAAGGATTTATTACACACATTCAAAAGAAACAATACTGAAATTACCAGGTGCAGACGCATAAACAATAAATGCTATAAAGCCTCTCTCAGTAACAAGACAATACATAAATATGAGCAGAATGAAGAAATAACCCAAGTTTCAACGGGCAGCCAAATTAATAGGAAATCAGACAGCATACCTACTAGCATCAAAAGGTCTTCTGACTCATCCCTAAAGTATGGGGTTGAAATTCTATTTTCTTTCATAGAAAAGTATTAGTTTCAGCAAAATCTCCATTATGTGAGCAAAATAATTACACGTGTTCTCATGCATCCACCCATGGATTCTTTCACATATACAAGTTTACCAATATAGGTAAACCTGGGACTGTGTCAAATACTATGCCTTCCCAGGGGAGATGCAATGAGGAGAAATATCTTTACTTCTCCCCGCTGCATTCTGCCACACACATAGAATGAGGGAAAGCCTCAGAGAATTGTGTTTGTGCAGTCAGGTATCCCTTCCTGCACAAAAACAATCTTGCCTGCATTGGCGGTCGGCAGCAGATTGTGCTCCAGCGCAGGCAGAGAGCAGAAAAGCACCATATCTTAGTAGATATGGTGCATGCATGCCCTCTCCCTTTCACGCAGTGCATTGCACCAAGTTTTCATGCTGCTTTGTGTTGCATGAAAGAATGATAAATCTGCCCCTTAGTTTTTAGCCTCCAATTTCAAATTCATTGCAGACAGCATGCCTAGTAGCATCGGAAAGTCTTCTGACTCATCCCCAGAGTCTGGGGTTGAAATTCTATTTCCTTCCTTCATAGAAAAGTATTATTTTCAGAAAAACCATCATGATGTGAGCTAAAGAATTACACTTTTAGCAAATCAGAGCACCGTTCTAATAAACCCCATATTGCCTTATTATCTAAGCACTGTCCCACTACATTAAAATTGATTGTAGCCACTCTATGATAATGCCACCTGGGGATGGCAGAACTAACTAGTTACAAAAACAACAGAAAACTATTGTGAATGAATGCAGTATAGTGAGCTAGCAGAAGGGCCTTGAAAAACTGCAACATTACTGTGACCATTTTGAAAAATGTTCTTCAAGAACAGCTTCACTGGAAATAAACAAACATACCTTTGCTTGACTGCGTTCTGTAGAAATGATGAACTGTGAACATGCCGGAGGAAAGATCCATTTTAAACAAGATGAAGTTGAAGTCTAATGGTGGCCTAGCTAGCATAAGCCAGAAAAAGCGCACTTTAATAAGCTGTAGCAAATTGGGCTCGAATGTAGGAGCACCATGTCTGTGTATACATTTACATTTGAGGGCAAATCCACATTCTGCATGTTGGTAATGATGCCCAAAAATATTAACTCCACAAAAACTCTTAACAAGGGCCCACCGGACCACAGAAGACCGGACCCTGCAGAAGCACAGGTTGAAGAATAATCTAGTGCAATGGTTCTTTAGCTTTTAACTTCTGAGACCACCACTTAATCATTTGTAGGAACCGGGAACTTCTACTGAGTCATTATTTCGTGAACCCCCATAGAATCAATATTAGAATCTGGTGAACCCAGCCTGATCAATTTCAATAATTTGACCCGCAAAACAATATAGAACTGAGCATTCTTCACACAAACAAACTAATTGAAGAAATATTAGAAATCATTTTTTTAAATAATTGCATTTTAATTGGAAGGTTGGAGCTCTTCTAATTTCATTGTGGCCACCATTGTCTATAGTATATTCTATTTGATTCACTTACACTGCTCCTGTAGGAAAGTTGGATCTGCTTCTTATGGTTACCCCCACTTTTTGCTTGATGTAACACTGTTTTTGACTAGTCTGACTGGGATCCTGCTAATCAGGACCCCAATCTATCTGATTTCTCCCTATATTGTATTGACATGTACTTAGTTACATTCCAGATTGGATACTGGGGTACCCTTATAAGTCCCTAGTATATGGTACACATGTACCCAGGGCATAGGTACCCCAGAGGCCTCCCCTGGGCTGAAGCATTTATTATGCCACCCAGGGGAGACCATGCAAAATGGAACTACAGGTCTGCCATTACAGCCTGTGTAAGCTGGTGCATGCACCATTTACAATAGATATAGGTTTACTATATCAGCAGGTCACTACACTTAAAACCTATAAGTCACCCCTATAGCAGGCCTTGACAATCCTGAAGGCAGGGTGCTGAGTTTTATGTGAGAGGGTGCCCCTGCATGAGCAAAGCCCCACTGCAGCCTTCGGAGACCATTCTCCCGGGTTGTCTGTGACACAGCCAGACATATAAGTAGAGGTGCATTATAACCTTGCGGTAAATGCTATCTCTAAAACGGCTGAAACAAAACATTTGGTATCAAACACCTTAGAATCATACCTCCACACCGGTAACCGGTGTGGTAGGTATGATTCCACCCCTCAGATGCAAGCTTTGTGTGTCCCTGGCCTTCCCGGTACAAGCCTTCTCGACCCGGACAGCACAAAATGGATGCTGCTGACCAGACACATTTCTACCCTCCTGCTGCTTTGCCAAGCTCGAGCAGAGGAAGGTAGCACAATAGGCATCTCATCACAGGGAGGTGTGACCACCTCCCACACAGGATTTAGTGTATTAGAACTGGGTGGGTGTGTTTCCAAAGTGCCTCCGAGTCTGAATTAGGGGCACATTTGGTGTCCCTGTGCATAGTCCAGTTTAAACCAGTTCTGGGCACTGTTGGCTCCTGCTCTGGTGTGAAACTGGACAAAGGACATGGGTGTAACTGCCCCCCTTTCCTCACCCACCCCTAGGAGGGCCCCCTGAATCTTTCCAACCCTCTCCCGTGGGTACAAAAGGGCTTACCTGGCAGTAAGACCCTAGATTCGACACGGACAAGATTCTGAACAAGCAACCACTGACCTTCGACCGTCTGGACTTCGAACGTGTCCGACTTTGTCTCCCTCTCTGTCCAAAGCATTGTCTGTGCCCGTGCACCATACAGGCTCCGTGCAGGACCTGTGGAACAAGGACAACTGAAGTATCTCCCTTGGGGTGAAGGAGTCACTCCCCTGCATTCGCAGGCACCGTAACACAACTGAGCGGTCTGCTGATCCTGAGCTCCTGTGGACTCCGAAGGCTCCAGCATAGGTTCCTACATTCCTTGAGGTCGAGGTGCCCTCTCACCAAGTTTGAGGCCAGTATCCCTCGTGGGGACCCTGTAACCCGAACCCCTTTGCACCACGTACATTTGCAAGTGCATATGCTTGTTGGTGTTCCCCAACTTCCTGCACTGGGCTGTCGATAGCCCTAACCTCTGTGCACATTTTGTACCAAGTACTTCAGCCTCCTCGCATCCTGTGCCCTTCAAGCTATTGTTTGGTGAAACTTCTAAGGTCCCCTTGTGATTCCTGTGCCTTCGGCCTTTGGGTCCATTTGAGGCCCAGTCTTGATTTTCTTGGGCTCCCCTGGTTGCTCCAGGCCTGCCCTGACTCCCCTTGCTGTGGTGAGTCCTCTGGTCCTTGCTGGGCATGACCGTAACCTTTCTTGACCTTCTTTGTGGGTTGACGTTGCCAAGGCTTGTTGGTGCCTCCGCTGGACACGACCCCTCAGCACTCGACATTCTTTGTGGGACAGCTCGTATCCAACTCCTGGTTGTCCTTGACGTCTCCTGGTCCCTGCAGATGTAGAGTCAAGGTCTCCTTCGCAGCTGAAGCACCCGACATTGGTGGGCATTCGTCTACCGAGCCGCTGGTCACTCCTGAGTGACCCAGACTCTGTCCCCTCTGATGTCAGGTTCCTTCAATCCAGAATCCGCCTGCGGATTGCACCAGACACTTTTCTTCTTTCCAGCTGTGGCATTTCTTTGAAGACTACCATTGAGAACGACGGTGGTTTCCGACGCCAATTCAGACCAATGCATCTGGCTCCTCTGAGATAGGTAACTCTGGTATTTGGGTATCCACGGGTGGAGTGGCTCTCCAACCTTCTATGTTCCAAAGGGTTTCCTCGTAATCCACAGGGAAGGATCCTTAAGCTTTAAAATTGCAACTGCAACTCTCCCATTGAATTGTGCGTAGCACACGGTCGTGTTCTCAGAGTGCACCCATCCATCACTCACCTTGGGTGGTTCCTTTGCTTGGGGTCCCAGCGATTCTACACATTTTAGACATTGTCTTGACTCGAGTCGTGGTTATTATACCACTATTTTTGTATATGGTTAGGTCTCCCCCTGGAGTGCACTGAGTATTAGTGCTACTTACGATTGTTTCTGTTCTAAAGTATTGTGTGCTTTGTGTTTATCTGCGTTTAGCGGATACTGTGAGGTATTTAAAGTGTTATAATAATAAATACATATTCTTATAACTACTGTGTGGTTCTCCTTTCATTTGACCCGTACAATAGGATTGCATTCTGGTAAAAAAGGTAGGCCCGGGCGGAGACCTCCGCTCCACCCGTGGAGTTTGCGGAGATTTGCCTACTCCGCGTTCCGCGGAGAAGGTAAATCTCCACACACGCCACAGCGGAGCGGAGTTGGATTTGGCCAGCCCCCACCTCCACCCCTCCCATATTAACAGTAATTCTACATTATTTAAAAGTAAATTAAAAAACAGTTACCTGTACTGCGGTTTCCCCGGGCTGCCCTCCTCTTCCTCGCCATCTGGGTAATCCTTGAGAAAAGTGCGTATGCGCGCATGCACATTTCTCGCAAGATTTGCAAAATTCCTTCAAGACTAAGCCTGAAGGCTGCTCTCCACAGCTACCACTTGGATAGCTTTCATAAGGTTATCTTTGACCTCTTAAATCACCATAAGGGTTGTCTGGACTAGTGCAAGGTGCCCACTTTAATTAGTGGACATCATTTATAAGGCCAACTTCTCACAGCTCCTATGAACTAATCCGAAGATACCCACTTAGGGGCAGATTTATAAAGATATTGTGTTGCCCTTGTGTCATGCATAGTGTCGCGAGGCAACGCAATACCTAAGTTAGATTTACCAAGCAATGCAATGCTACCATGCGTGGCCCTACGTTGCTTGATAAATCGAGAGTAACGTAAGTCAGCATAAGTCGCGGCCTTGTGTTACTGCCTGGGAATGTGTTTCATTGGCGGAGCGTGGATGTTCTGACGCATCCACCCATGGATTTTCCTGCATTTACAAATTTACCCATATAGGTAAACCTGGGACTATGTCAAAATACTATGCCTTCCCAGTGGAGACGCAAGAAGGAGGAATATCTTTACTTCTTCTTGTTGTTTCTTCTCATTGTTTCTTCTCGTTGTTTCCTCTTTCAATGTGTGCTGCATTCCTCATTCTGCAGCACACATAGAAAGAGGAAAAGCCTCAGAGGATTGTTTTGTGCAGTAAGGTATCCCTTCCTGCACAAAAACAATCTTGCCTGCATTGGCGGTAGGCAGCAGGTTGTGCTCCAGCGTAGGCAGAGAGCAGAATCTTAGTAGATGTGGTACTTGCCTGTCCTCTCCCTTTCACGCAGTTCATCGCACCAAGGTGTCTTGCTACTTTGTGTTGCATGAAAGAATGATAAATCTGCTCATTGACGATTGAAACCAACAAATTCAATCATAACAACTGCACGGTGGATCTCAAAACCTTCACAAATTGCAACACAAAAAATTTCATCTATGCAATCGTGTGCCCCTGCGACAAAATATACGTGGGAAAGACAACCCAAAAGATTAAGTGCAGGATGCTACAACATTGCAGTAGAATCAGATGTGGAACCATGGGAGCTCCCATGGTGGACCGTTTCCAAACTCTTAAACATCCCCCAGAATCCATCAAATGGCTGATCATTGAAGCAGTCTCAATTGGCATCAGTGGCGGGTATCTGGGCTTGATTCTTAATACCAGAGAATGCAAATGGATGGATCACTTCAAATCGGTACAGAATGGCCTAAATGAAGTAGACGCCACATATGCCCAATTGTCCCTACTTAGTGGCCCTTAACCACACAATCTTATCCATGACAGAATGCTAAATACACATTTTTAGATCAGGAAACACTGACCTACGCATAATTGATAACACATGCTCTCAACATCCAATGGCAAGTATTACGCACACACTAATCCAGATATCCCCATGGTCAACCTTGTGGGGGCACATAAACACTCTGCTTTGTATGTAAATCAAAACAATGAGATTGTGCGCTATTTATACGGCCATCAAATGTGCACATTGCTTGTTCAAGACTGTGATTTAGAGAACCATGAACTCCGGACATAATTTACGCATACACAACAACCTTATGGGGCCACACAAACACTCTGTTCTGAATTTACAAACATTAAGATTGTGCGTTAACTAATACATACTTTTAAATATTAAATGTGCTGTTGAAGAAGAATTTTGCCTTGTCAATGACTTTGTTTTAATGAACCATGAGATTGGGCGCTAAATTGGCCAGACACCATGTGTGAATGCACATTTCTAAACGTATGTTTTTATGCTTCTTAAATCCATCATCGATGAATGTAATTTCCATCCTGCCGCATTTACACCTCTGTATGAGCTCATGCCTTTACACCCGATCCCTTGGGCCACAACGTAATACTGTACATGTGCGTAATTTGCACATGGTCCCCTGCATTACAGGAATCTCTGCAAACGTGCACGAAGTGCACGTTCACATTGGATACTTAAGCGGTGACACGGCACCGAACAGGGTTAGCAGTCGGAATCACCGACGCTTCCCGATCAGGTATGTCACAGCTATCCTCCATAAAATCCGCTGCTCCTTAGCAATCCAGGCTTTTGTTGGTACGCTTTTGATGCGTTAAGTTACCTCTCCAATTTATTTTAATTTTATACAATTGCCGAATCTGTACACGTGTCAAACAACACGCGATCTGTTACCACGATCCACGCGCTTTGTTGCAATCGCACGCCACCGATCGGCGGCATCATGTAAATGAGTGTTGGTATTTCCACACCGTGATTTGACACCATTTCTGATCCTTGTTACTATTATTGTAGTACTGGGAACGCAGGCCCATCTACCAACCTCACTCACGATTTTTAGAATTAGACACCAATCTGGATCACGCGTTTACCAGTACCAGCCTTCTTAATTCAACTCTCCTGTAGCCTTCCATCCCTCAGCCACCAGTCCAGCCAGTCTTCACTGGTCTGAATTCATGCGCGTCCCTCCGCCATTTTTAATTAATGCTCTATTTTATTTTTCCCCCCTCCCCCATGCTCCTCAGCACAGGTCATTCATGAACCTAGTGCCAACGCATTGACGTAACAGTACCTTCTAGGGATCTTTGGACCTAAGGCTTTTAACCCTTGTGAGTACTTGACTCTTGACCCTTTGTAATATACATACCGACCATTGATATTGTTGATGTTAGCTATTCCTTTCCATTTCTGTCTCCTATATCCCCTAGGAGCCGTACAGGCCCACGTACCATTAATTTCCAGCAGGAAGGGATCTTGCTGATGCCGGTAATTCTTTTTTCAGAATACGCTTTTTTACTTCACTTCTTCAGACACACCCCCGTAATCGCTTATCATTACCTCTAGGTGCAACCAACCTCCCCAACCACCCCACCGTCCTGATGAAGACCCCGTTCTCAAGACACACAGTTTGATGGCTCGCTTAGGGGTCGAAACGTCGACTTGTTCCCTCTGACCATATCAAACTTGATGACAGTGAATCATTAACTGCATCGTTCTGTTTATGATTTTGCATTTATTGCTTGTGCCAGAAATCTGGTTGGATAGGTTCTTATTATTGTATGATGATGTTTATACATACGCCACCTTTCCATTGCACAACCACTTGCACTTATCCTACTCCTCACCACTTGTCACCCCACGTTATTTGCACCTATATTGTCTCAAATTTGTGGATTGTCTAAATACAAATGTTTGCATTGAATCCTTGATCTGTTGACAAATATCTTTCCAATCAAATTAAATCAGTAACCTTTATTGTATATGTATTGGTGTTGTCGTATTCTCTCACATTTCTCCATATGGTGGTTGTCAATACAATGTGAATAATTTCCACTGTGACTATCTTTTTGTGTACCACTATTCACCCGAGTCCAGTGGTCTATTGGGTTACCCCATTGATACATAACTCATTGATTTGACATTTTGCATCTTTATTTATGTCCACATTATTAATCCGTTAATATAATGTACAATTTTCTGAGCAGTTGTTGACCCCCTGCAAAGGCTTTGCAGGCCCCCAGGGGTCCCCAGACCACAGGTTAAGAACTGCTGATCTATTTTCTTGAAGCCTACCCTGAGGAACTGGGGGCTGCAGGACTGACTAGAAAAATGTTTTATAGCAGTTGGAGTAAAGTTGGCCTTAGGGTCTGATTTAAATCTTGGTAGATGGGTTACTCTGTCACAACGATGACGGATATCTTATCCGCTGAAATATAAATCTTATTTTATCCTATGGGATTTATATTTCGGCGGATGAGATATTCATCATCGTTGTGATAGAGTAACCCATCCGCCAATATCTAAATCAAGCCCTTAGTCAATTTTATCTCGGGAGTATCAGGAAAAGGTGCTGAGGCTTGTCCATTGAGGTTCTACCCAAGGAGGGCAATAAAATCAGAATCGGCCTATTTGGAACCTTTGCAGTGCTGAAAAGTGGCTCCCCAGAACAATACGAGAAGTGTATCGGGCCTCTTTGAGCCGTGTCTGGCTACAGCTTACAGCATGCCTCACTGGAGGGTTGTGACTTCAAATAAACGTGACTTAATCTTTTTTTTTTTTTTTTGTTTTTTTTTTTTTTGTTTTTCAAAAACCTTTATTGTTCCATCGAAGAGTACACCGCTATTCAGCCAACAACCCGGAGGCAGGCAGCTAGTATACGAGGCGGAACTCCGCCCAAGCATTTGAGATCGTACTTTCAAACGGCAATACAGCATCTTACAATGGAACAAACAAAACAGAACTAATAAAGAGCCCGAGTCGAAGGAAAGCAAACAGTAAATGATCGATATGACATAATCATCTTCACGCTGCGCCCACAGCCCGCCCAGACAGAGCAAGCGACAGACAACCCCTCTCAGAGAACTAACCCCATATCCCAGATCACTTATGCCAGGCGGATCACCACTTACAGCACCCCACAGTCGAACTCCAACCTCTCCACGTCATTTAAGCCACGATCAGCCCGCTTGGTCATCTTCCAACGCTGTCGTACTAGCCAACCAGTCTACCAGTGGCTGCCAGATATCTACAGGCCGCGAGCGCTGCGGCAGCTGGTCCCAGTATGAGGTCAGCTGCTCCCTACAGTACACCGCCGATCTTATCCAGGCCTTCACGCTTGGCGGCATTGTCTTCTTCCAGTGTAGCGCTACCTGACGCTTAGCAAGTAATAATAAAATGGCCACAAGCCTACGTGAGGTCTTGTGCACATTTCTAACGAATCCCAATAGGGCCACAAGTGGGTCCGGCCCCAGCACCATCCCCACGATCTGCCCCACGGCATTGAAGACTGCTATCCAGAAGTCGCGTATGGGGCCACACACCCAGACAAGGTGATAGAACGCGGCATCCTGCGCACCGCATCTCCAACAGCACGCATCAGACCGCAGACCCATCCTACACAATTGAATGGGCGTCCGGTAGGTCCGGTGCAGATAGTTGAAGTGTACCAACCGCAGCCTATAATTAGGGGATAGGTTTTCAAGTTGGGAGCAACAGTACTCCCACTGCTTCTCGGTAATAGATATACCCGCTTCGAGTTCCCACGCGGATCTGGAGTCAGTGTGCGCAACCGGAGCCGTGCTTTGAGTAGCTCTATAGATCCGTGTGATCAGTTTGCGCGCGGAGGAGTTCGAGAGTACGTCCTCCAAGGCCGCAATCGTCGGCGGAGCCTCTGGAAACATAGGGTACCTGCCCTTGCAGGCGGACCGCAGTTGATAGTAGAGAAGGAGCTCCGAGGCCGTCGGTTCCGGCGCTGCCGCCATGTCCCGCACTGTGAGGAAGGTATCGTCCGGGTACAAGTCTCCCGCCACCTTCAGTCCGCAGGCCCGCGCCCGCCGCGCCACTGCCGCGTCCGTCAATGGCCCCAATAGTGGATTATCCGCGAGGGGCATACTCGGCGCATATAAGTCATCTACGCCTGCACGTTTGGCAATGCTTGACCAGGCCCAGCGTACCATCTCAACAGTGTCAATGTCGTCCCTGGAGCGTCTGTATCTCTGATATGCCGCTGCACGAAGGGGGCAGGGGGCCGCAACATCCATCTCGATGGCCACGTGCGGCTGGTAAGGGATCGGGTGCTGCCAGTAGTGCAGATATTGGGCCTGAGCACTGTACGCATATAGCTCCATGTCCGGGGCCGCGAGTCCCCCCTGACGGAAGGGAAGTGTGAGGAGGTTCCAGGCCACTCTGGGCTGCTTACCCGCCCAGACCAGTTCAATCAAGGCGGAGCGGAGCCGGCGAAAGAACGACTTAGTGAGTGGCACGGGGATGTTTACGAATAAGTAAAGAAACTTAGGAACGGCCACCATTTTAGCAATTGCTATGCGGCCCATCAGAGATAGTGGCAGCGCTTTCCAGCGCTTCACTTTGCACTCCAGCCATTCCACGGCCACCCCAAAATTGGCCAGCCATATGTCCTGTATCGATCGGCTAAACCGTATGCCCAGGTATTTAATCTCATCAGTGACCCAGTCGATCGGGAATTCCGTGTGGCATTGACTCGTACCGTCCGTCAGCGGGAACATCGCCGACTTTGACCAGTTGATATCGATACCCGTGAGGCCGCTGTACCTCGTCACCTCACGCATCAGTGGGTCGAAGTTTTCCGATGGATTCATCAAATATATGGTTATGTCGTCGGCGTACATAGAGACCAGCAGGCCACGCGACGTGAAGCCGATACTGCGATGAGTGTGGTGTTGGCGCAAACGAGCCGCCAGCGGCTCCGTCGCAATAGCGAACAGCAGTGGCGACAAGGGGCAGCCCTGCCGAGTGCCTCTTGTTATGGGGATCGGGGAAGACGTCTGACCATTAACCCGTACCCTAGCCGTCGGGTGATTATAGATTATTCCAATACGCCTGGCAAAGGAGGGGCTGAAACCCATGCGAGTGAATAACGCCCGTAGGAATTTCCACTCTAGTGAGTCGAACGCCTTAGTGGCGTCAAGCAATGCGGCCGCGGCTTGTACCTTGGGATCCAAATAATGCAGGAGCCCAAACAGCACTCTAAGATTGTGGGAAGTGGACCGCCCCATCACAAAGCCCGACTGATCGGACAACGCTATCTGAGGCAGCATAAGTTTCAGGCGGTCAGCGAGTAGTTTCGCGTAGATTTTGGCGTCAAGATTAATTAGCGAGAGTGGGCGATATGAGTCCGGGGTAACAGGATTCTTGCCAGGTTTAAGCAGCGTAATGATGAGGGCCTCTCGCATCGAGGCAGGGAGGATGCCAACCTCCATCGCTTCCTCAAAAACATTATGCAAGCGAGGGACCAGTAGGTCTGCGTATTCCTTGTAGAAGGCTGCCGTCAGCCCGTCTGGGCCTGGTGCCTTGCTGAGCGGCATAGCGGCTATAACCGCTCGAATGTCCTCCTGCGTGAAGGGGAGGTCCATATATTGTCGGGCACTATTACTGAACCACGCAAGAGCTATGGTGTCCAGGTAATCACTAATAATGGTGTCGTCAGGGGACACCTTAGAGGTGTACAAGTCCTTATAGTAGTCTGTCATCACCGCCAGTATAGCCGGAGGATCTCGAATTACTGCACCCCCCGACTCCTGTATCTCAAGAATATGCTCCGACCCGCGTGGCGGGCGCAGCAGATTTGCTAGTGTTCGGCCAGCTCTATCACCCTCTCCGTAACGCCTGGCCTGAGAATCTTTGGACAAGAACCTGACCTCCCTCTCAGCCTCCTCTTGATACTCGGTCAGTTTCGTCCTGAAGTCTGCACTCGCACCACCAGACGGGGTTGCCACCATCGCAGCTTCAAGCCGAGCCAGTTCAGACTCCAACCTGCCGAGAGTAGCTCTAATGGAGCGTAAAACCCCAGTTTTTAGCGCCATGCAGTGGCCTCTTGTCACAGCTTTACAGGCCTCCCAGAGCACGCCAGGTGAATCTACTGAGCCCTCGTTTAGTGCGAAGTATTCCTCCAGTTTTTCCCGCAAAGAGTGCTGGAAGACCTGGTCGCGCAGAGCCCGGGACGGGAATCTCCAACTAAACGGCTGAATGTACTGCGGCGGGGTGGATATCGTTAAGCAAACCGGGGCATGATCAGAAAGTGACCGCGACAAGTGAGTCACCTCTAACACCGATGAGTGCAGATCTCTGGACAGCAGCCAGAAATCCAATCTGGACCAGGCCGCACGATGAGCTGTGATACACGTACCGGCGCGGGTCTCAGGGTGCAGTGTCCTCCAGGAGTCCACCAGCCCTGCCTCTTGCATAATATGGCCAAGCGCCTCCGACGCCCTAGGGTGATGTTCCCGAGTGGTGCCCTGCCTATCTGCAGTATCTGACAGTACCACATTATAGTCTCCTCCCCACAGTATCGCAGCAGGTCCACAGTTCCGCACCTTATGCCACAATCCCTCGTAGAAATCTGGATTATCGTCATTCGGGCCATAAACATTCACCAGAATCACTCTCGCGCCGCACAGCGAACCTACCAACAGAACAAACCTGCCCCCCACGTCCCTGATTTCTTCATGCGTCCTCCAGTGAAGCCCTTTTCTGATAAGTATCGCCACCCCTCTAGAGTAGTTAGAGTAGTGAGCGTGAACTACCTCACCCCATCGGTTGTGTCTGAGCAGCTGCGCAGCATTGTCCGTCAGGTGCGTCTCCTGCAGAAGGCAAATGTCCGCACCCTTCCTAATCAGAAAGGCCTGTATCAGTCTCACTTTCCGCCTATCATTCATGCCCCGTACATTCCAGGTAATACACTTTATGCTATTCACCGCACCATACGTGTTAACAGAGTTCGGGCAAGCCTCAAGCATACACCTACCCCCCAGTCACCCGGCCAAGTCACACCAACTCTCGAAGCACGCATTTCCAATCCAGCGGGTCCCAATATATGAGGGCGGCAATGCCACAGCAATCCGCACGCCCGCCAACAGGGCAGGGAACCTCCACCAGGCACCAAGCAGGGAAATAGAACTCGAGCAGGCCACGGACCCGTTCCTCGTTGCATCGATTCCTGCAGCCCGTCCCTGTCAGACAACACATATCCCACCCGGCCAGCTGGGCAGCCTGCCCGGTAAATGCCAGTACACCTCTTGCTAGGTGACTGTCGACACGACAGCGCGCTGCGCACAACGTGTGATTCAATAGCAGTTTTCGCCACCTCCGACCCGGCTCTGAAACTTAAATAAAACACAACAAAAACCCCCAGCCCCAGCCAAACCCCTAACCCTCCCGCTCCAACCCCCCAATCAGGTTGTGCAATGAACTCCCTGGACCCCCTCCCAACTACAACAACTGTAACTACAGTCTCTAAATGTGAACAGTGAATGGGAATCATCCCTTGAGGTACGCAGGTTGGCCACCTACAGGCCCTGTACTTGTGACAGGGCGATCGAGCGCGAGACTAGTGTACCAGCTCAAGGACCATCCCCCCCCAATCCCGCAGCCCTGCTCAGCTCCCTCATAGCATCTGAAATTGGAACTCCAGGGAATTAAACATTCTCAATATGGCCCAGCACAGCGTAGCCAGGCGACACCCAGCGATTTAACAAGAAGCAAACAGGAGTAGTCATTCAACGTCACTTAGCCTGTCCCGCTGGTCCGGGTCAACTGCCGGTGTCTGAGCCTTTTGGTCCTTTAACAGTTGTTTGGCATATTTCATAGCCGCCTTAGCGTCAACAAAAAAGGATGGCTTACCGGGACCTTGGACCCGGAGTTTAGCAGGGTAGATGAGGGAGTATTTGGTGCCCGCCTGTTGAAAAAGTTTCTTCGCCGGCAAAAATTCCCTTCGAGCGGCTTGAACCTGCATCGTATAGTCCGGGTATAGTGCAATGTGGTTGCCCCTGTATTGCAAGTCCGATATGTCCCTTGCCATTCATAAGATCACGTCCCGGTCCCTATAATTCAAGATTCGTGCAATAATAGGCCGGGGCGGTGCACCGGGTTTAGGCCTGGGCCCCAGTGATCTGTGAGCCCTCTCGACCAGGAACATCGGAGACAATCCCGACCCAAACAGATCCTTACACATTTGTTCGACAAAGAGCTCCATGCTGGTTATGTCCGTCGTTTCCGCCACACCCGTGATGCGGACGTTGTTGCGCCGCGAGCGCGCCTCCAAATCCTCATTTTTCTGCTGAATGAGTGTTAGAATCTTCTCCATGCCCCGAAGTTGGCCGGCAAGGCCGGTCTGATTTTCCTCCGTGTCGGCCACACGTGTTTCGAGCGATTCCACTCTCCCCTCTTGTTTGTCCATGCGGGACGTGATACCGTCCATGCGGGCAGCCAGCGCATCCATTTTGCCATCGATGCCATGTAAGCTTGTTTTCAGTTCCTGAAACATGGCCTTAATGTCCGCCTCCTGAGCACCCCTCTGGTCCGCTCGAGTAGATTCGGCCTCACGGAGGTCTGGGTCTGGGTCCGGCGGCTTCTGCTTGGACTTGTCGAAAGTGATTTTCGGCTGCCGCGTGTCCGGTTTGCCCATGGCCACTCACCAGCCGCCACCCGGCGCCGCGAGTATGCCCTGGCGGCCGCGACCAGTCGCCGCCAGTCGCCGACCC
The DNA here is from genome assembly GCF_964204655.1 of Triturus cristatus. NCBI lineage: Eukaryota > Metazoa > Chordata > Amphibia > Caudata > Salamandridae > Triturus > Triturus cristatus. Next base: position 791,571,001 of record NC_140586.1, on the reverse strand, counting down.
TCAGCGTCTCACCGCGGGCAGCAGGTCGGTTAGTCCCAGTAGGTAGGCTGAATGGCTGGGCCTCCAATAGCGGGGCGCGCACCCTAAGCAGAGCAGGCGGGGAGAGTCACAGCGCAGGCCGCCGGAGCAGGACAACCCTAGTACAGCCGTGCACTTTCCACATAACAGGTCAACGCTCCAACCTCACCACAGTATTGTCGGGGCATGTACGGCAGCCGGCCTCGTCTCTCCGATCGTCTCCCTGGAACCTTCGACCATGGGACTTCTGCTTCAGGCAAAATGGCCGCCACTGCGATCAGCCGCCCGGGCCCGTCGCCGTGCGCCGTCGTGCAATCCAGGGGCGGACGTTCGGCGGTCTTCCACACCAGCCGCCGCCTCCTCAGCTTCACTCCGACAGCCGTAGGGGGTGAGACCTTCGCCGGGGTGCGCTTTTCTTTGGGCGAGCGAACAGCCTCTGCCTCACCCCTCGGATAGGTTTCGGGCACTCCACACGCAAGGCCCCGGCTCTAGCGAATGGTGTAGGCCGCCACGACTCCGCGCCGCCCGCGGGCCGCTCTCCGTCCACAAGCCGTCGACGGGGTCAGAAAAGCCAGAGCACAGGGCGGACACCCAGGACTACCGTCTCGGGCGGGGAGGACCGAGCTCGCACCCCAGTTCAGCTAATAATTGAAGGATTTCTGTGCTCGATCGGCGGAGCTGCGGTTTCAGGCAGCCATTCCGCTCGGCAGCCAAGCCACGCCCCAACGTGACTTAATCTTAAAGTAAAAACTTTGGACCAAGGCAAGTTTATCCGGACCTTGAACTAGCCTCAGCAGATAATCTGACTTCAGCAGCTAATAAATCCAGGTTTGTTTCACTGGAGCTTTCGGCCCTAAAATCAATGTCTTCAGCTTGACATGGCATATCTGACTTTTAGGGATACTCAAAGGCCACAGCCTTTCATCTTTCCCCACTGGAAGATTTTGCCCCCCATTTCAGAGATTAAGTCAGAAGGTAAAATCTTTGACTGACTTTGACTTGTTATATTTGATCTCTGCTGCATCGCAGTCAGTCTGAAATGCCACCTAGCTAGGTGCCTTTTATTTCAAACTTAAAAAATTCATATCTCTAGTTCCTCTTAAAATAGTTTTATTATCTTGATGACATTTTGCTCATTAAATGTTTATCTACTTTTGTAAATTGTTGGAATTTTATGGTGTTGTGTTTCTATTAAAATTGTTGATGCTGCTTAAAGGGAGCATAATATTCACATGTAAGTTTACTACTTGTAGAAAATGTGGGAGGGACCATGGGAAGTGGCTGGAAAATTAGGATTACTTACTACTAATTGGGAGGGATTCGGGGAGGAATAAAGGGAGGTTTAGAGACGGACAGACACCCATCCATAAAAAAGTGGAGTCATTGTTATTCTCAAACTGCACTCCTAAAGTTACAGCTCAGACCTGGAGTAAGTCCACCACCTCAAATGGGCACTCACCAGAGATTAATTTGTAAACGGCTTAGTACCTGATTATGAGAGGCTTGTTGTATTCTGACCCCTTCTTAAACCCCTGTTTATTCATTGATTGGAATTACGAGTTAATGCATCCAATAACTATCGGATGGAATAAATACCTCAAGCTTTGTTAATTTTCACAAGGTCAACCCTGGCAAAATTTAACAAGGCAAATGTGTACAATATTTACTGTACCATTTGGATTATGGCGCGTTAAACACCTAAATTTGAATGTTATTCTCTATTTGTAACCCCAGCTAAATACCTTAGCCCATTGTATCATTATTTATATGGGTAGATAAATAATAGCTAAACTTGTGATCAGGGCCTAAGAGCCAGGAACCAAACTTTTGGTCAGAAGACCGAAGCCGTTGCTTCAAATATTGGTACTGAATACCCCATGCGGCTTTCATCCTTCATCAGAAATACTTTGGCCCATTTTATGTTTATGTTTATGGTTTTGTAACGCACACAGCTACCTAAGAGTGTTCCTGCGTGGGCACAAGAGACAGCAGAGGGAAAGAGAAAAAATAAGAGCCAATAACACATTGAAAAAGGAAGGTTTTTAGTTTCTTCCTAAATTGGGTAGAATTCTGCAGACTACGCAGATCAAGAGGGAGCAAGTTCGACGTCATGGTCGCCAAGTAGGCCAAAGAGCTACCGCCCTTTCTGTTCAAGCGGAATCTGGGGACAAAACGTTTACCTCACTTAGGGGTATCCAACATTTACAGTAACTATATTATTACAGAGTTACAGAGTTGTAATAATAACCACATCAGACAAGTTCACATTAGTGGCCACCATTTACATGATTACCATCAGTCATGCTAAAAAAGCTTTGTCAATGTGGAATTTCTCGACATGGGTAATATATAACAGCCATAGTTGTAACACGGCTAGCACCAAGTTTATAGTATTAGCAATAAGTCTCCCCAGTGCCACATGAGATAGCGTTCAAATATCAGCTTTAAATATATTTTGGAAATTCAGTTATTCTTCTCGATACATCATTTTATGAGTTCTGAAAATACACACATTTTCATTTTGATACCACACTTTTCAATTCTGATGTCCAAATATATTAATTCAGGCAGGCTAAAGCTTCTAATTTAGGAAACTGGACTGCACTCAGGAGAGCTACTTATTGGTTGCTGGCGAGTTACCAGTAGCTCATGAACTACTGGTTGGAGAAGCCTGCTCTAGCAGTTTCTTTTTCATGTCTGCTATCTCTCTGTCACTGCTTTTCAATCTTTCTCTTTATTTCCCCTTTTTATGCTTTTTTCTCACTTGCTCTGGGTGAAAGTCTGATGAGTAAAATGAGTGCTGGTCACAAAAATGAGTGTGTGTGGGCCCCACCTTTAACCACCAGCTAAAATTAAACACAGGCAACCGCTGGTACTACAACACCCTCCCAGAGATAATAATGATGGTAAAGACTTAACATACATTAATTTATTTAAACTTTTTAAAAATATGTATGTTTAATGTAATGTTAAATAGGTTATATATAAATAAAAAATATGCATATTATATGATAAAATAGTTTTGTAAGGTTTTTTATTTAAAAATCATAGTAACTTACATTGTTCAAACAAGAATTACATTAATTTTAATAAATTCTATGCATAACTGTAATTTGTAATACATTATAAATTACTATAAGCATTTTACTTTAAGTGGGAGTTACTATTGTGAATAAATCATTAAATAATTTAATTTAACGTATCTAATATTATTAAATATTTCATTCACAATTCAGTTAATACTGCTGTAGCATTATTTCTTTGGTTCTAGATGTAAAATAAAGATATGCAACTAAAGTACATTAATATTAATCACAAAAATATTTTTACAACTTTTTGTTGAATTTTAACAGTTTTTAAATGTTTCAAATATTTCACCATGGGAACATCTCCACCCCGGTGAAGACCAACTCTGCCTAAATGTGAAAAGTTACTAGTATAACTTTACACTTGTAATATGGGCTCCTGGCCCTGTTTCAGGGGGTGGAGACATGCAAGCCTACACTTTGTAGTACATTTACACTTAGAAACAGTGAATAGCCAAAAGTGGTAAATTCAGTACAAAGTGTAAGGATAAATGTACACGTAGATTTGCTGACGCATATATTTCCCAGGCCCCTGAGTTCATATCCTTTGTATTGGAGTACACTAAACACCTTTACATAAAGATTAGGGGCAACTTACTACTTGGCTGTATTGCAATAGCAAACAAGTGAAAGACATTAAGGTAAGGGTGCATCTGTCTTGGTGTTCAATCCCTCCATATTTATATTGAATCAAAAATATTTCTTTTGTGAGGGATATTCCAATTAAAAGAATTCATTTCTGATCCAAAAATGTTTCCTGAAAAATGGGTTTGGAACCAATTACCATCAGGGATTTGACAGCCATAGCAAATTAATTGGGATATCTGTCCAAGTACACTACAGGTTGCTGGTGAAACTGGGCATAACTGGAACCTCACGTGGGGCAAACTGGACAGATTTTATCATCCAAGTAGATTAACTAACTGACAATTGTAAGAATTCCATTAGGCAGGAAAGCTCAGGGTTCGATCCTGTATTCATAAATGAACATGTTCTTAAAAAATAATGTTAATATGTACCACCAAAAATATTTTAAGGAGCAGTATGTTTAGAGTGTTAACTGAAAATATGGTTTGCATCCATTATGCCGGGTCTGGTGGCTCAGTGGACTAATGCGTCTGCTGCAGGGGCCTGTGTTCGACCGCATGGTCACAGGTTCAAATCCCGGCGGGTCCACTCAGCCTTTCATCCATCTGAGGTCGATAAAATGAGTACCATTGAGTTGGGTAACAATAAACATCTGTTATTCAGCGCCAAGATACCCGTAGTGGTGAACGTGCGCTTTACAAATACACGTGTTATGTTATGTTATCCAGTTATAATTCAAAGCTGAAACGTAGACAAAAATAAATTTGACAGAATATTTGCATACAGAATGAAATAATAACAACAATATGATGGCCTTCCTATTATTTTTTGGACCGCATGCTCTTGTTTAGGCTGCCACAGGTTCTCCAGTGGTTAAGAGCATACAAAAGAGAGTATAAAAGTCCAGTTTGGGAGTGCACATTTCAGTGTTGTGGAACCACTCCTCAATGATATGGTAAGAATTTGCTATGTGCCATTTATAACCTGGACAATTTAAAGAACTGCATTTAGAATGAATGGAGTGTCATCATTATTACAAACTTGAGTATAGCTTACCTTTGGTGTGCACAATGCTTTGACCATGCATAAGGTAAGAAGTAGTTTAGCGTTGGCCGGCACAGGTAAACGCGGTGGGGTGGGGCAAGGCGGGAGGGGGGGTAAGTCGACAGTCGACGGACTAGCTATCATTAAATAAATAAATAATACCTATTCCGTCACCTGTCAGATTCCCCCCTGCCGCGCCCTGGCCTGCGCCACCACACCTACCTGTGCCAGCCGCCGCTGAATTAGTTTGGGAATTGTGATTAGGTGAAATACTTGTAATTTGCACCTGAAAGTGCCACACATTAGGATTAATATAGTGATTAAAATGCTAATTATATATGCATTTTCTTAATGGAGATTGAAATTTGACATTAGAAATGGAGTGCTAAAACTATGAAGAAAAGTCATGCATGAGTTTGATTGCTGAAAGGCATAATTGTTATGTAGCATGTTTACTGGAGGGCTGCCATTACAATATGATAAATGGTCAAATGTTTCCCTTGTTTTGTTTGATGTATCTCATTTGTTGATTAAAAAAAGAGAACAATTAAAATAATGTATAAATTGTTCCAATTGGAATTGGAGGTGGTATGTATAAAAAATGTAAGCAAGTTAATATGAAGGGACTATGTACCGAAGAGTAGGTTTTAATTTGTATGTGTCCCACTGAAAATTGTGTTGTATCAATTCCTCCACATCACTCCCTTTACATGTAGTTAGATACTTTTTGCCCAGATGTGGGAGGAAGATTAGAGCAAACCCCGTTGCTGTTTAAATAATATTAAAATATGATAGACACAGGTTATAAGTAGCTCTTTTAGTTTAAAAAAAGATGCTACAACAAGTGTTTAAAGTGAGAAATTATTAAAAACCCTCCCTGAGCCACATTTTGTGCTAACATATAGCATGCCGGACTTATATACATGTAGGTAGGTGTGATTTTGTTTAATTTTGCCATAATTTCTCATAATTATATAAGAGCAAACTCATTTCACACACTCCTACCGAATACCCTCAGTTGAAAGAAACCATTTTTAGGTCTCGCCTAGTGATGCAGCGCGAAAGCGCTGCCATCGCTTTGCGAGGCATGCAGTATACACAATAGCTGGGGAAAGCTCTGCCCACTTTCCATCTATAAGTTTCATTGGCTTCCATTATAAATTGAGCATTCTGATTGGTTTTTAGCTTCTTAGTCCCGCCTCCTGACGGCCATGCCGTCATTATTATTCTTCCGAGGCTATCTGCCCCTTTACTGTAAAAAACGTTTTGTTCCCCTGCCTCTAACCCTTCCCTCCCGCAGTCCGTAATTTTTTTCACCACAACCGCCCCCCACCCCCTCCCATTCGTGCCTTCTTTAATGGCCGCACTTCTGTTTTAAATGCAACAGGGCTCGTGCTTGTTTGTTTTCTGATTGGTGGCCCAAATTGCACTCTTAGTTTCACATGCGCGCGATGCCTTTCATCGTACGCATGCGTGACAAATCAGAGCCGTTTTTTCCATTTGACTGTGGGAGGCAGAGACTGCACAAGCAGCAGCTGGGAAAACGCTGGGAGAAGATAATGAGCATTTTCCCAGCCGCTGCTTGTGCTGTCTCTGCCTCCCACAGTCAATTGAAAAAACGGTACTGATTTGCCGTTGGACAATGGAGGTCGCCGGACGTTTTCCATTGAAGCAGCCAGAGTTCGACAGGAGGACGTCAGGAGAACCGAGTGGATGCCTCAGCAGGTGACTTCCAGGGCGCCAGCACAAGAGCGGGAGAAGACGTGGAGGCTCCAGCAGGGAGAGGCACTTGGTACAACGCTACCCTGGCTTTCAAAGACAGTTGTAGCCTCAGGCAAATGACGAACAACAGATTGGGAAAGGTTTGTTGGTGGGATGTTTTCTCACATAGCTGAGAACGGACACTTTTGGCAGCTGTAGTAGCACACTTGCCATAATGTCTACAATGACACCGTGCACTGGATCCCAGTACTGTGCTATGCAGGAGCAATGCCGCGCTAGTTGTAAAAATCCGACCCGTTCCGCCCTCAGCACTCACATGTCCAACAGCAGTATCATCACTATTGTTCTGTAATATCCTCACCGAGCTAACGACGCCACTCCTTCCTTGTCCCAAGCACCGTCAGGGAGGCTGTGGTCTGCATAGTGGTGTGTAGACGTGTGACCAAGCGCCATACGTACTCTGCCGGGCCCGAGGCATCACATACAGAGTCCTTGCAGTGCCGAGGACCAGCTTTAGTGGTTGTACTGGGAAAGCCGCCAGTCTGTATTGTCATTTCAGCTGCTTGCAGTTTAGCTTTTACATGTTGCTTATTGCGTATGTAAAGTTGCTTTGTGCTTTTTCCTTTGTATGTAGATTGTGATAAATATATAACAAACTGTCAGGCAGTTTCGGCGCAAAGGTTAGACAAAATGATTAGGACGTACATTACAAAAACCGGCATCATGGAATAATATTTCCTTGCAAGACTGGCAAAAGTAGCAAACAGGCTCGGGGTAGGTCTGTAGGGCAATCTGGCAGTGCCCGGCGGGCTGATCTAACAGGTGAGTCTGTGGGCCATTTTTGATTAATTTGCGCTTACAGTTGTGACAAAAATCATAGGAGGCATCCCCGGAGCATCAAACTAAACTGGTCGGAACTCGGTGATGCAGTTATCCACATAAATCATGTGAACACTTTGAACGCCGTAAGTGCGGTTTCATGTAAAGTGAAAATCCGAAAGATTTTAGTGCATTGGTTCTGTGGTAACTCGTATGTTAACAGTTGTGAAAGTGAATCTGTGCACGAGCTGGGATTACCTTTGGCTTTTTATAACCAGACGCACATTACCCGGCCAACAACATACAATGCAGGGAACATGTGGGTATTACAATGTTGTGTGACCCAACACTGCAACTCGCTTCCAGTGTGGTAGTTTTGGGAGTACAAGTTCAGTGTGGTGGTTCAAGGGATAAGGCCTTTACAGATGTGTACGCACTACAGCCAGCAGCTCTAACCTAGAATACCAGCAGTGCCAACTCAGACTTTCATGCTTACGAAGTCCATAAAAACAGCATGACTGAACTGGTTTCTATCAACAGCGATTATTTTTTGCACTATCTGACGACAAGTCAGATACAGCAAGCCCAATATACAACCCAACAGAATATTCCACGTACACCCCTCCTTAAAGAAAGGCTGCCTTCTCCCCAGGATTATCTAAACACATAGGCTGCTATCCACTTATTCTGAATGTGTGTCAGCAAGACATGAAGAAGCACGCACTATCATTCAATGTGGTCATGAGACTGCAAGAGCACACTGGCTTGTACACACGCATGCACACATCTTCCAGTCCCTGGGACTGTGGAATTGTGTTGTTCAAAGGGGTTTTAAGTGCCTCTGAGGTAAAAGTTGGTGTGCGGGACTGGTGTTGTGAGGCAGAGGTGTGAAGAAAAGGCTTTCATTCAATCAGATCTCAAACCTGCCCTAAAGAGCAAACCACGCTTTTGCAATCCTAGATAATATACCAATAACAATATTGATAACGGCGAGTGTGGAGCGCCACTGACCACAAAGCATGTCAATCACATCACACCGGTGAGCTACCATCAGGACGAGAAGCATCAATATGTCCACTTGACACCTTTGGGAGATCTGTCTCAGGATGACAAGGCAAGGATTAAAGAGGGGGCGGGAACATCGCATAGAAAAGTACCCGGTCAAACTATTAAAATTATATTAAACGCTAACAAAGTCACTCTCTACTCCGTTTCTAGATTTTTTTAATGTGTTTCTTTATTAACACAAAAACCGAGAGCCTAACGGGACGTTTTATAAATCTACTTTTCCAATAAAGAACAACTTCACAACATTCATTAACACATGCCGCCTGCTTCCCATTTGCTAGCAGTAAGGCATTCTAATGTGCTGTGACGCTGTAAGGTCACACAACGACTTTACCAACCAGTTAAATGATGAATGCTATATATACATCAAGGGCAACAATCTAGTAGTATGTGTGAACCTCTCTAGGCATTACAGACTCAAGTGGTCTAAAACACCTTCTAAAATGCTCATGCTGCACAAAACGAAAGCACTGCTTCCCCCCCGCCCCGTGTGCCACCCTGCTGAGCTCTCCGCCCGTGTTACCTGCGACCTGCCACCCTCCGCAGCATCCTTGTTTGCCATGGCGCCGTTCTTTGTCCAGCCCAACACACTCCTCCGTGAAACGTATGAAAGCACCAAGCAACCAGCTGAAGGCAGCAGATGACTGGCAGAGGACGCCAGCAAAATATGTGTTATGAAACCTCTGGTTACACAAGAGAAACCGTCCGCCTTCGACATACTACTACTCACGTCATCACAGCGCCACAACCCCCTCAACCCCTCTTGGGTGGGTATGTTTCTTGTATTAGTATATCAGTAAATAACTCTGTGTTTGCATACATAGGGGGCTATGAGCAATCCTGTGGTAAAACGAAAAAAATCGAGATAGCACCTTGATTGAGCTGAGATATCTGCATTTTATTTACTCATTATTTTTCTCTCCCGTCTAAGGATTGTTAAAAAACGCTTCCATTCAGCTCCTGCTTTCTGTTTGCGCAAGTTGTCACTGAGTTAAAACGCTAAAGCTCAGGAGAATGTTCAAGAGATTGTAAGGTTCCACTTCGTCGAAATAATACCATATTTTTGGGCTTCAATAAAACGAACATGGAATTAAACAAGTTATTAAATCTACTCAATTGTACGTGTGATTTGGTTAAGTGATCCGTACAAGAGGGAAACATCTCACTGGAAGCATCTGCGCTTCAAATGTGATTTTTGTAAATTGTTTTTAATGGGTTCCTTAAAAAGGACTCCTGCAAGTGCGGACTACATAGCAGCAGACATGGCACATAAGGGCTTCTCAATTTTCTTTAACAGTTCCATAGCACCTCGCCGGAATTACTGTATTATGCTTTTGGGAATTTGTATAGTGCACCGTCTGCCATTAGTATGTACTTATAGCTCGCCGTCTTTCCCTACTGTTGCACTCACTGGAGTGGGAATAGTAATTTTTACCCCTACGCTATCCAACGCTTTCCCTACTGTTGCACTCACTGGAGTGGGAATAGTAATATTTGCCCCTACGCTATCCAACGCTTTCCCTACTATTGCACTCTCTAGAGTGGGAATAGTAATTGTTACCCCTATGCTATCCAACGCTTTCCCTAATGTTGCACTCTCTGGAGTGGGAATAGTAATTTTTACCCCTACGCTATCCAACACTTTCCCTACTATTGCATTCTCTGGAGTGGGAATAGTAATTTTTACCCTCCCGCTATCCAACGCTTTCCCTATTGATGCACTCTTTGGCGTGGGAATAGTACGTTTTTCCCCTACGCTATCCAACGCTTTCCCTACTGTTGCACTCTCTGGAGTGGAAATAGTAATTTTTACCCTCCCATTATCCAACGCTTTCCCTACTGTTGCACTCTCTGGAGTGGGAATAGTAATTGTTACCCCTACGCTATCCAACGCTTTCCCTACTGTTGCACTCTCTGGAGTGGTAATAGTAAATTTTACCCTCCCGCTATCCTACGGGAAAAATATTGATTTTTTCCCCTTAATTTTACGTTAATATATATATATATTTATATACCCTCCTATGTCAAAGATACAGGGGACTTTCTGAGACAATTGGATAATTTCACATGGCAAGAGGATTTCTCTTTACTATCATTAGATGTAACGAGTCTGTACACATGTATACCGCATGAATTGGGGCTCCAAGCATGCAGATATTTTCTCAATGAAAGATCGGTTTCGTATTTCAGCCACACTGAAATGATTATTGAGATTATGTCTATCTGTCTTAAACAAAAAATTTTCATTTTTGACAACAAAATCTACAGGCAAACTCTCGGTACTTCGATGGGGACCTGCTTTGCTCCTTGCTTCGCGGGTCTCTATTTGAGGTACTGGGAGGAAGTCGTAGTGAGGAAATCAAAATCTTTCATTGACAAAGTTGTACTTTGGGTTCGTTACATTGACGATATTTTTTGTGTTTGGAAGGGAAATGAAGGTGAGGCAAAAGATTTTGTTGAAGTTCTTAACACCAATGACTTTAATCTACAATTCACGTGTCAATGGTCTAACACAACGTTAGAGTTCCTTGACCTCACATTAACAATACAGAACAACAAGTTGGAGAGTTCTCTGTTTAGAAAAATCACGGCAGGGAACAGTTTACTCCATGCCAAAAGCTGTCATCCCCAATCTCTAATTGACAGCATTCCCCTGGGTGAACTCCTCCGTGCCAAACGGAATTGTAGCACAGTAGAGAGTTTTGAAAAGGAAGAATGCGTCATGATACAGAGATTTCTAGAGAGAGGCTATTCGAAAACAGTGATCAACAAAGCAAGAGCTAAAGTTAAGGAGAGGACGAGAGCCTCACTACTCATTGAAAAAGAGAAACATGAGATCAAAGATGAGGAGACAATCAGATTTATCACCACCTATAGCAAAAAAGCACACGAGGTTAGAAAAAGTGTCACCAAATTTTGGCCTGTGCTACATACAGACAAAGACCTTACAAACAGTATAGGATCTTTGCCCCAGATCACTTTTCGAAAGGCCAGATCTCTTAGAGACACTCTTTGCAGAGCAGTTGAATCAACCAATGTCAGAAATGTTGGGATTCAGGGTTTTTATCCTTGTCGTAACTGCAAAGCCTGTAAAAACAGCCGTCATTTGAAAGAATGCAGTTTGTCAACTGAGTCCAAACCCTTTAGAATCACCAAACATACATCCTGCAATACGGAGTTTCCAGTTTATGCTCTTTTCTGCCCATGTGGAAAAGCTTACATTGGAAGCACGATTCACAAAGCCAAGAAAAGAGTACTAGAGCACTTACGTGCAATTAAGAACGGTGACAAGCAGTATCCCATGGCAAGACATTTTCGGATCAAACATAATCAAAACAATTCTTTGCTCAGTTTCTGTGTACTAGATTCAGTGAGACTCAATGAGAGAGGCGGGAATAGAGTACAGGATCTAAGACGCCTAGAGTCAAAACTGATTATACAATATAAAACTCTAGTTCCTAATGGGCATAATTGCGATGAGGAAATGGAAGTCCATCTCGGATAATTTAGTACATCATATGAGGCATTGTTGTTAATTTAACAGCGACATTAATCTGTGGAGTCTTTTGCAGAATTTCAGAGGAATAGTTCACATTTTGTTCACTCTGTCTGCTAGCTTGAGGACAATTTTTTACATTTTGTAATTTTTGTATGGATGAATTTCCATAGTGTCTATTTTTGTGGTATTACTGACGTCATTGTTAGTTTAATATTTAAGGATGGTATATTGTGTTTTTCTTTTCATAGAAATGTCGACCAGCATCAATGAACAGCAACTAAGCTAAAGTATCGGTAGATTGCATCTACCTAGAAGAAACATCATTAGAGTTGAATCTTATTGTAAAGTTCAGGATGAGTTTTTTACCCACTTGGGTTGAATAGCCTTATGTGATGTCTTGCTACGTTATAAATTGAGAAAGTTGTTTGATCGTAGTATTTAAATGTACCGCTTTGTCGTTTACCCACTTGGGTTTTACAGAAAGCAGACTTTGGTTAGGCTGCAAAGAGCGCGCATTGATGCGGATGTACAGTTAACTTAGCAAACACCAAAGGAAATGATGGACGGAGTGTTGAACATTGCAAGCACTCACCCCCAGTCAACTGATCTGGGTTTAATCCATCACCGTTCTTTAGCCCACTCTGCCACCCCAGTTGAGACATGGCCATATGCAAATCAGCCTGACCCTGTGCCTCATGGGAACAGTCCAGCCCGAACTGCCAAGCCATGTCTTCCCTGGACCGGAAACAAGCTTCCTAGGACCGGTTTCTGGCATTTCAGCCGTCTTCAGCCAGGCTTGCTTGAATCCAGTGGCAAAGTGAGCAAGGGACTCACGTCTGAGCATACCCTGCCAACTTATGGCGAACAAAGCAAACACCAAAGGAAATGATGGACGGAGTGTTGAACATTGCAAGCACTCACCCCCAGTCAACTGATCTGGGTTTAATCCATCACCGTTCTTTAGCCCACTCTGCCACCCCAGTTGAGACATGGCCATATGCAAATCAGCCTGACCCTGTGCCTCATGGGAACAGTCCAGCCCGAACTGCCAAGCCATATCTTCCCTGGACCGGAAACAAGCTTCCTAGGACCGGTTTCTGGCATTTCAGCCGTCTTCAGCCAGGCTTGCTTGAATCCAGTGGCAAAGTGAGCAAGGGACTCACGTCTGAGCATACCCTGCCAACTTATGGCGAACAAAGCAAACACCAAAGGAAATGATGGACGTGAGTCCGTTGCTCACTTTGCCACTGGATTCAAGCAAGCCTGGCTGAAGACGGCTGAAATGCCAGAAACCGGTCCTAGGAAGCTTGTTCCCGGTCCAGGGAAGACATGGCTTGGCAGTTCGGGCTGGACTGTTCCCATGAGGCACAGGGTCAGACTGATTTGCATATGGCAATGTCTGAACTGGGGTGGCAGAGTGGGCTAAAGAATGGTGATGGATTAAACCCAGATCAGTTGACTGGGGGTGAGTGCTTGCAATGTTCAACACTCCGTCCGTCATTTCCTTTGGTTTTTGCTTTGTTCGCCATAAGTTGGCAGGGTATGCTCAGACGTGAGTCCCTTGCTCACTTTGCCACTGGATTCAAGCAAGCCTGGCTGAAGACGGCTGAAATGCCAGAAACCGGTCCTAGGAAGCTTGTTCCCGGTCCAGGGAAGACATGGCTTGGCAGTTCGGGCTGGACTGTTCCCATGAGGCACAGGGTCAGGCTGATTTGCATATGGCAATGTCTGAACTGGGGTGGCAGAGTGGGCTAAAGAATGGTGATGGATTAAACCCAGATCAGTTGACTGGGGGTGAGTGCTTGCAATGTTCAACACTCCGTCCGTCATTTCCTTTGGTTTTTGCTTTGTTCGCCATAAGTTGGCAGGATATGCTCAGACGTGAGTCCCTTGCTCACTTTGCCACTGGATTCAAGCAAGCCTGGCTGAAGACGGCTGAAATGCCAGAAACCGGTCCTAGGAAGCTTGTTCCCGGTCCAGGGAAGACATGGCTTGGCAGTTCGGGCTGGACTGTTCCCATGAGGCACAGGGTCAGACTGATTTGCATATGGCAATGTCTGAACTGGGGTGGCAGAGTGGGCTAAAGAATGGTGATGGATTAAACCCAGATCAGTTGACTGGGGGTGAGTGCTTGCAATGTTCAACACTCCGTCCGTCATTTCCTTTGGTTTTTGTACAGTTAACTTAGACATTGTGTTTTATAAGTATTAATTACGATCACATTAATAATCATGCAGGCCTGGGTAACTTGAATTGTTCACCCAGAACTTTTACCACTCCAAAATGGCGGATTATTTATGTTATGAGGAGTAGAGCAACTCCTACTGGTGTAGTCCGTTTTCTATGTTGTCATATATTTTCTTGTTTTCAACAAGTCTTTATTTAAACAATGTTTTGATTGGCATACCACACTCGTGAACAAGGGTTTTCCCGAAACGCGTCGAGTGGCCATATACTGCTGTCTTTATTTTTCGTGATTCGAAGAAACTCAGCTGGAGTGTTTATATATTTATATATATATATATATATATGTATTAAAAAATAAAAATGTATTTTTTTTACTTACATTCATTATTTATTAATTTTAAGGTTAAGGTTAAGTAGTTTTTAAGTATGTTTTAGTTAATTATATTTATTAATTTTAAATTACTTTTAAGACATTTTAAAAAATTCGATATTTTGACTAACTATATTTTTACAACGATATTTTTGATTCGATATTTTTGTACTTACCTGTTTGAAGATAGGAATTCGATATTTTTGTATTCGATATTTTGACCTCGATATTTTGTCAGGTCGATATTTTCAGCCTTGATATTCTGTCAGTGATCCTCTGTGGACATGCCTAATGCGGAAATTCCAGCGTAACTAAAAAATAGATCAATCTAGATGTTAATGAGCCGGCAGTCGGCACTAAAAAGGTACCCTCACCATGTCAGATTATTTACATACATTTGCCATATAATTCTAGTAGCTCTTGCAATGGGAAGTCTGTACAGAGTGGGTTGTGGGCTGTCGGTAAATTAAGTAATTTTTAATAACATAACTTAAACACATTGGCAGAGCCAATAGCTCTGGCTAAACACTTAGGGGCAGATTTATGAGGCCCTTGCACCTCATTTACGCCGCCGTTGCGTCACTTTTGTGACGCAGCGGCGGCGCAAATCCTGCGCCATGGTGCGGGGTATTCATAACGTGTCGCATCTGGGAGATGCGTCACGTTGTGAAGCTCTGCGCCACATATAGGCGTTCTGGCGCGGGGGGGGGTGTTCCGGCGCAGGAACGCCTCCTAAAAGTGGCTGAGTGAAATCTACAAGATTTCACTCAGTCACTGTTGAGCCCATGCTGCGTCAAAACCCTGCGCCTGCTTGAAGCAGGCGTAAGGATTGACGCAGCATTGTACAGATAGGGCACCCCAGAGCCTTGCTGGAGCTGCGTCGCGCTTGCGACGCAACTCCAGCAATGCGCCACTTTTACGGCACAGATGCGTGACGCATCTGTGCCGTTTTTGCCCCATGGTGCGCCGCATTATAAATGCGGCGCATCCATGATGGCGGAGCTGGGGCGCAAAATAACTGGCGCATCCCTGCTGATATGCAGGGATGCGTCAGTTATTATAAATCTGCCCTTTAGACGGTCCCAATGGTGAGACCGATTGCATTGCAAATGCTTGTTGCTATGGGTTGTATCTGGTCCTACCTGGTAAGGGTCGAATCGATTCTTACTCCTAAATTCTTTACACTTTGTACTTGTCCCAGTGATAAGTGCTAGAAAATGTAATTCCATGCTGATGTCTGGCAGTAGAGAAGGAGAATTTCATTTTTTTCTCATTTAACTATAGTCAGTTTTGAACCATCCAGTACCTTACCATCGCCATGCAGAACTATGACTAGCGCCACCATTAATTGCATATAGGATCTGCGTGGCATCTGCATACATTAAGACAGCCATGCCACATGATTAAAACAACTCAGCCAATGGAGTCAAATTAAAGAAATTTGGTGACAATACAGATCCTTGCAAGGCACAGGTTAGAGCTCTATTATTGGACTGTTCCAATCCACATGAGTGGATCGATCTGACCAAAAAAACTAGAACCAGTTTAATGCATTGCCTCTGACAATTAAATTACTCAGGCAGTCTGGCAGTAACCGGTGGTCAATGGCATCAAATGCACCTCACAGGGTTAAAGATGTCAGCTCCATTAGGAGTTTTCTTAAATATAAACTAAAAAGAAATTAAAATTGTCTTTCAAGACTTTATAAAACTGATGACTGATAAACACCTGTTGGGTTGAAGCAATACGAACTGATGGCTGGGCACGTCAATAAGGATCTAAAGGACATGAAGCAAAGGATATATTTTGTATGTAGCAAATGAAAGATAACACATCAGCAAAATGCATGCTGGCAGTTCAAGAAGATGCTGAACGCTTAAACTTCGAAGCAAGCAATGAACTGTGTCTAATCTAAAACGACACTTCAATTGTTTGCGGATAATTAAGACAATAAATGCTGGATTGCTCCATTTTGTATTGTTTCCAATGAACTTCTTTAATATATATAAAAAATTGTCTGATTAGATGCCTCCTACCATGAAGACATATAAATATCAACTTATAATTTAATAGGGCGAGTGGTATAGTGAGAGCACCTGTTATCAAGATAGTACCCGGACTTTGTCACAAATGCCCAATATATTCCATTTATTATCACAAAATTAAATGCAGGTCACAAAAAGTAGTTGTACGATTTGCATTCATTATTTGTAGCCGTCCTCTTAGTAAAAATGGTCCCTAGTTTATATAGAGAACGATTTGGCTTGGAACTTGCCCTATTTTGTCATGTATTTTAGGCATGTAAACCCTCTCCCTTTGCTATTACACCATAGTATTGCTGACATTTATCTCTGTCTGGCCATGATGGATTTCCACCAGGATTTTTACCAACCAGAGGCTCCCAATCGAGACTGAGAAGAACAAAAAGTGTTGTATGAAATGTTCCATTTACGATTGGCAATTACTTTGTCCTGTATTATGGTCCATTATATTTTGGCTCTATAAAACGGCATTGTCCCATTACTTACAGGTAATCTTCATTACTCCTGGTCCCGTTGTCCTCGTCCCATTCCTTAACAAAGTGGAGATGACCATCTCCACAACAGAAAAAAAGAAAAGGAGCATGCTGGGATACCCAACCCACTCCCTCCCACTGGGAGTACATAAGCGGTACCAGCACAGCATGCAGCCTGAAAATACCAAGCCAACAACCCGAAGGCGGGCCGCCAGGGAGGAATGTAAGGAATGGGACAAGGACAACGGGACCAGGAGTAATGAAAATTACCGGTAAGTATTAGGACATTACCCCCAGGTCCCTCCTGTCCCCATCCCATTCCTTAACAAAGTGGAGAATACCAAAGCAGAGAATCCGGCCTTCCGGAACCCCACCAACGCCAAGGGCACCAGACCGAAAAACTGCACCACACAGGAGCAAAAGGAGCCCACAAGAAGGAGAAAAAAACGCAGGCAGGAGCACACAACCAAGCATGCCCCCAGCCAAGCGGACAGAGCCGAGACCCCAAAACCAGCAGGGTACGACCAGAGAAAAAAACACAAGAAGCCCCCCCAGGCAAGCCAGAAGGGGGCCACACACGCAGAGTCAAGCCCCAAGGGAGCAATCAGAGGGGCCAAAACCAAGCCCCCCCCCCCCCCTAGGAAAGACCAAAGGAAGGCCAGGGGAAGCGGGCGTGCCCCAATGGAGAAACAGAGCCAGAAAAGGGCAACCGACGAGGGAGAAACTGCAAGGGCAAAGCCCACGGAACCAGGCACCACCAGGCAGCCACCCAACCAGGGACCAAACAGGCCAACCCAGCCCAACGGCCAAGAGCAGAGGAGAATAGACCGCACAGGGTGGCAGGGCTGAAGGCCCAGGAAGGAACAAAACAGAGGCAAGACACGAGCAACCACCGAACCACCCCAACACACCAGGGGAAGCCATCAGCAGAGTCGCAAAGACTAAAGAAGGCAGAACCGGACAAGCAAACAGGCAACCACACAGAGGAACAGCCAGGAAGAGAAGGGAGCAGGGAACCCAAGCAAGGCCTCCCCGCCAGATGACAACAGCAGCAACAGGGAACCCGGAGGCCAGAAACCCACAGAAGGACCGGGCCATAGGGCAGGACCGACCAACGCCCAACCCCAGCCGAGACAACGAAGAGCCGCAGGAACCAAAAGGCTACCCCACCGGGAAAAGAACCCAGAGTACAAAAATGGCCAGGCCCCGAGGCACACCCCCAAAGCAGGAGACACCGCTACAAGATGCCCAGCAATCCGCCTAACGGGGGCCAGGGAGAGCAAAGAAGCCCAACCCGAAGCAGACCCGGCAAAAAACAGGGCATCAAGAAAGACAACAACAGAGGCCCAACACGGAACCGGGGAAACCAACACCCCAGAACCAGAAAGGAGGAAACAACACCAACCAAGAGCCGACCAACTGCCAGGAGGAGAAAGGAGGACACCAAGGAACCACCGAAGGCAAACCCCAAGAGGCAGAAGGGCAAAACAGGAAAGACCAACAAGGAGGTCAACAGCCCAACCCCCAAGAAGCCAGTCGGAGAACCGGCAGGCCAACCAGCCAGGAGGCACACAACACAGCGCCACCAGGACCCAGAAAAGGAGGCAAAATGAACCCCCAACCAAGAAGGGGCACAGGGAAAGGCACAGCAGCCAACCACAGCCAGGCCATCCAGAGAGCGAAGAAGCAGAGGGAGGGAGCCTAGCAGCCCACACCACGGACCCAGGGCCACAGCCAGCCGAAAGGATCGGCACAGGAAAGGACAGAAGACCAGCCCAGGACTGCGACAAAGCCCAAGAGAAGGAGCGGCCAGGAAAGGACCCAAGCAGGGACCAAAAGAGGACCCCAAGCAAACGAGGGCCCTACAGCACAAAGCCCGACACAACCAAGCCGAGAGGTATACCAGCCACTGAAACGCACAAGCGAACGGGAGGCAAAACACAGGGACCGCAAGGGCAAACCCAACAGAAGCAGAGCCCAGGCCCCAAGAGCACACCAGAACAACCCCGGCACCAAAAAGGAGAGGAGCCCGGAGAAGCCACAGGCGCACCACCCAACAGGGGAGCAGGAACGGACCCAAACAAGGGGAGAAGGAACACCCCAGAGCCAACAAGAGAGCAAGGGTCACAGACGCCACAGGCTGAAAACATCCCCCGTGGAAGCACAGGCCCAGCGACAGGCCCCCAAAGGGAAAAAACCAGAGCCCCAGACCCGAGGCAAGCCAACCGCAACCTGAAAGCGGAACGAGAGGAGCGGGAAGCAACAAAGCAGCCCACGCACCAGGGGAGGCCGACACCCGACACCCACAAGCAGGGAAAGGGCACAGCAGACAGGGCAGTACACAAGAGCACCCGAAGAACAAGGGGCCACCCACAGCAGAGGCCAAGGAAGATCATTGACACCCAGCCACCACAGGAAGAAAAAGGAGCAGCAGGTGAGAAGGCAAGCCCAACAAGCCAACACCCAACACCAGCCAGAAGCCACCAGGGCCCTGACCAGCACCGCCCCGGGGTAAACAGCCCAACAATGCCAAGGGCCCACCAGAACCGAGGAAGGACACAAAAGCCCCCCCCCCCACGGAAAACAAGGGGGAAGACCCAGCTAACCCGCGGAAGGCAGACACTGCAAGCACGGGGCAAGCAAAAGCACGAGGAAGGACACAAGAAGCGCCCAACAGAGAAAAACCGCAGGCAGGCAGGCACCCACACAGGCACGCACCAGGCCCGAACCCACAGAAGGGCTAGAACCAACGGGCGGAAGGGCCGCAAGCAGCCAAAGGAAGCCCAAGAACTGCAAGGCACCAGCCCAGGCGCACCCCAAACCAGGCACCCACCAGGACCGAATAGGGACAACAGAAGGCCGCAGGGCAGGGCGGCCAGGGGCCTAGAGGACAGAGCAAAGAGGCCACAAGAAGAAGCCCACAAACCCCAGGAGAGACCGCCCAAAGTGAGCCACGGCCCAGCAGGCAGACACCATCCCAGGGAGGAACCAGAGCCAACCTGGCCAAACCACAGGGCGGGCATCAGGCGCAACAGAAGCCAATTGTGTTCACTCCAACGCATGATAGGGGGCATACTTTAGATCAGATTTTTTCGTCCCATAACATTGCACTAGATAATCCTTTAGCTTTAACCTGGTCGGATCATTTCTTGCTCACCTTTTGGATATATGTAGAATGTCATAATCCCTGGCCCTTATCTAGCAATCAATCTTGGGTAACTAGATCTTTTAAAAATATTACCCCCGTAACCTTAGCGGAAATTTTAATTCATCACCCTATTCTGGTGAAAGGTCTCCTTGAGGAGGCAGTATCCACTTTAGAAAACTGTCTTCACAACTGGACACTTCACCTTGCTCCTCCCAAAGTTCATAGGGACATGCAGAATAGTCCCTCGGCACCCTGGTTCTCGGAGCAACTGAGGCAGAGTAAAAAAGCCTGTAAGTGTCTTGAGTGCTCTTGGAGGAAAAATTATGACCCCCAGAGCAAGCTCATCTACAAACAGGCTCTTAAAACTTACTTCCTGAAGGTCCGCAACGAGAAGAAAAAGTTTTTAGCTAAAAAAATAGAGTCCGCAAACAACTGTAGCAAGGCACTTTTTAAAGTAGTGAAAGATTGTGTCTCCCCTATTGCTACTCAGAGCCCTTTCACTCCTACATCTGAACGGACCGCAAATATTGCTAAATGTTTCTACAACAAGATTAAGTCCATTCAGGACTCCTTTGCTTTATCCCCTCAGCCAAATTCGGACAATGTTTCGGATCTCACAGGCTGCCCTCTGATGGGTGTTTTAGAAGAATTTCCTCTGATATCCTTGGATACATCTCTAACTATCATGAGAGCATTAAAATCCGGGTCGCCTTCTGACCCGTGCCCTGCCAAAATAATAGCATCTGTTGCCGAAGTTGTGAACCCCGCCGCCAATCATGTGCTGAATTTGGCACTGAGCACTGGCACAGTTCCTGCTAGATGGAAACTGGGCAAAATACTCCCTCTTCTTAAGAAACCCTCAGCCGATCCAGCGGTGACCAGTAACTACAGGCCTATAACACTGCTTCCTTTTTTTGCTAAAAATTTGGAAAAATATGTGAATGCAGTTATTACTAACCATCTAGAAACTACTAATGCTCTACACTCAAGTCAATCTGGTTTTAGAGCAAACTACAGCACTGAGACAGCTTTGTTAGAAATTTCTGAAAGCATTAAGAATACCCTTGACAGAGGAGGGAAAGCAGTCCTTATACTGCTTGATCTCTCGGCTGCTTTCGACACCGTGCCCCATGACCGCCTCCTCCAGAGATTGAGAGAGTGCGGCCTAGGGGGCACGGTTCTCAACTGGTTCTCTTCCTTCCTGAATGAGCGTCAACAATCTGTCTGGCCTCCTCCTTTTTCTGCAGACATTCCCCAACTAAATGTGGGAGTACCTCAGGGCTCTGTGTTGAGCCCGACTCTTTTTAATGTCTATATGGCCCCTTTGGCCTCTCTTGCTGAAATATTTGGAGCCAAGATTATAACATATGCTGACGACTCTCAAATTTTGTTCACTTATGAAAAGGATGAACCTTTCAATGAAAATTTAATCAATGAATGTCTGTCCAACATTTTTGGATGATTTCATCGGAATCAGTTGTCCTGTAATTCGGCAAAGACCGAAATTATTTTCTTTGGACACACCCCAGGGGATGAGTGGAAGAATTGGTGGCCGCAGGACCAGCCCTCTCCTCCTAGCCCTGTCACCACTGTGAAAAATCTTGGAGTCCTATTAGACTCGGATCTCTCTATGAAGTCGCAGGTGAAATCTGTGATGGGCACAGGTTTTAGGCTTTTAAAAATGTTGAGGAACTTCCTCTCTCTTCTGCCCCTGTCCCATAGACAGACTGTACTTCAGGCTTTAATCATTTCAAGACTAGACTATGCCAATGTCCTCTACCTGGGCATCCCGAAATTTCTTGTCAACCGCCTGCAGCTGGTTCAAAATGCGGCGGCCAGGACTGTGTTGAGGTTTGGCCCTAGGACCCATTTGGCAAACCACTACAAAACATTACACTGGCTTAAAGTAAAAAACAGAATAGATTTTAAGGCATTGGTCCTTGCTTTTAAAGCTCTTCATGATATAGGGGCCTTCTATCTCAAAAAGAGAATTACCCCCTATTGTCCAGGGAGGACGCTAAGATCTTCTACACAACATCTGCTTGTGGTGCCAAAAAAATTTCGAACCAGGAAGGGGGGTCGTTCCTTTCAGGTGATCGTTAGTAAGTTATGGAACTCCCTCCCCGTGGCCCTTTGAAGTGACCCTGAACTTCTTAGTTTTAGACGTCATCTTAAGGCCTGGGTATTCCACCTATAGATTGCAATATGTTGTGAATGATAGGACAGAAAGTGTGCATGATCTCTTTATCTGGCAGTTACTCTTAGCGCCGGGACACTCTTTTTGTGTAGCCGTGCGCTCTATAAGTCCCTTTTAACATAACATAACATGACATAACAAGGCCGCAGTCCAGCACATTCAAGCAAGAAGCCGCCAGGCAGCAAGCACCAAGGGGACAGGCAAACCAAGGGCCCCGGACCGAGACAGCAAGCAGACCCACGCCACACGCAACCAGCAAAGCACAGGGCCGGTCGGCAGTCAACGCGGCTCCTGGCAAGCCCGGCAGTCCAGGAGAATGCGGAAGAGGATGGCGAGGACAGCTCAGCTGCCCCAACGAGACGTCCATTGAAGAATCCATCAGGTAAATCCAAACACGACCCAATCGGTCGGAAGAAAAAAGAACAGGCTGCATGCTGGGCTGGTATCGCTTATGTACTCCCAGCGGGAGGGAGTGGGTTGGGTATCCCAGCATGCTCCTTTTCTTTTTTTCTGTCGTGGAGATGGTCATCTCCACTTTGTTAAGGAATGAGACGAGGACAGGAGGGATCTGGGGGAAATAACCAACTGCAAATCAGTTTTAGTCTCACCTCAAAGGGGATAGTCCACTCTGAACTTTGATCCTGCATCAGTCCCACATGGGACCGCAAGCAACCCCTGACACATGTCACAGTTTTTCACCTTATCAGTGAGGTGCAGATTGAGTGTTACGACTCTGGAGCCATTGTGCAAAATTAGCCCAAATAGGGATAGGATAATTCAGTGAGAAGAATAGAAAGTGATGGATGAACTTTCTGAAATAATCAGAACATATAGAGATGCACAGGGCCCACGAGACCAATCCAATGTGTTGGTTGTAAAAGTAGCTTGTCTCTGTAAATGGCCACAATAGTTTATGTATAGGACGAAGACCCTCACCCACACTTAGGTGGTAAGCTGAATCATAAAGTCCTTCCTCACACAATAAACAGTGTGGGCTACAACTCAAGACAAAATAAGAAGGGAGGAGCTCTTAGAATGTTTTCTGCTATAGTGGGGTACCTATGAGAGCGGGGTATGGGTGGAGAGTGCAGAGTGGTGATTGCGAAGATATAATACTACCTCATATTGGACTCATAAGTAACTTCATTAAGTGTACCCAAAGAGTAGATTAAAATTAAGATTGGAGTGAGCACCTAAAACCTAATAGACAGAAAGTGGCCAACTTGTTTCTGCCCATCTAATGACCATATCAAGAGGTTCTGGGCATTCATCGGGACCAATCTATCATGCAGTCACTGTGCTAAGTGGAAAAAATGTGAAACACAAGATAGTTGTTAACTTATTTTCCAATGTCATAAAAAATGGACCACACTTGTGTGCTACTGGTCCACTGTCATAGTCACCTGAGGAAGCGTTACAGGCCAGAGACAAAAATAGAATCATTTAATCATGTATACCCACAAAATATCAAATGTCATGCCTCAGCTCTAGCCTTTCCTGCCAGACACAATCAGGGCTAGAAAATTAATGAAGAGAGGCACAAGGTAAATATAAGACCCTAAGTATGGTCATCGAGGTTGGTCTGGACAAAATGTTAAATAACAAAGAATAGTCTTGAGAAAGAGCAGTTCTTTTAAAGGTTTTTGAGGCGCAAAACAAGAAGGAAGCCTGCCATCCGGCTAACCCCACCATACTATATGGGGCAAACCAAAAAAAGCGCCAGACCCCACAAAAAAGTGTACATTGATAAAAAAAGTTCTGGCATGACAGAGATTATCTGAGTCTAGGGAGTGAGAAACGCTTAGTTATTGAAGTCTACACATGGTCAGCAGGACGAGGAGAGAGCTGGTTGGTCCTCTGATTGTTTTTATTGAGAAGGGGCGGGCACGAGCACACACGAATGATGGGTGTACTGCGCCACTGGGAAATTAAGTTTCCGTAAGAATGTACAAGCTGAGCTGTTGGAAGAATGGCCTGTATCTTGTGTTACTGGGAGTTGTTGGTCCCTTGATTAGAGACTACAAAATACTGAATCATAAAAGAAACCTTAACAAATATTTAAAATTACTAATTTTCTCAAAATCATGTAAGGAAAAAGGGGATACCAATAATTTAATATCTGGCTGTGTATGCCTAATTTGGGGTATAGAACTTCCTTTTGTCTGACGCATATATTTAGGAGTCATGGGGATTGTAGACCCTGAGGCATCATGATGTACTAAAAAGTTACAAACAACACAAAATCAAACTGACCCCAATAGTCTCTATCACTAGGGACCTCATGACTAAAGGCATCAGAAATGGTAAACTGTGGTCTAGTACATCCTTAATGATACGCTAAAAAAAAACTGTTAGGCTTAGTCTCTGATATGTTTTTAGATGTTGAGGAGAATCTTGGACGTTGGTGATCATATAGCACAGTTCATAAAGGATCCTTTGCTCACCATAAGCTTATCCACATAATGTCTTTGTTGAGTCCTGAGATATGGCTATGTAACCTGAAGACCCATTACTGTTGCTTTAGAAAACGGAAATGCTCCAGATCATCTGTGTTGAAACAGATGACAGTCCAAAAGATGTAATCCTCCCTATGGTTGCATTCAAGATAATGTCTTGTAATTTTTGTATTGTTGCACTGTTAGAGTATGGTACTACGATGTTTGATTATTTTCATTCAGACCTTTCGAGTTATTTATTTTTTTATTTTATTTATAAAGTTTTATAGAGCGCTAGCTAGACCGGTGGGTATCAGAGCGCTTTATATACACAAATGAACAGAAAAGATTGCATAACATCGCAAGACATGAGGATGCATAAAGATAAAAACAAAGACATAATACTTATGTATCCAGTGAGGGGAGAAGAACGCAGGTGGCTGACACAGTCAGAAATCCACCATCCTTAAAAGACAAAGTAAGCGGGGAGTCCACTAGGTTATTGATGCCTAGGACGTTTGCCTTGGTCGGTAAAGTATTGGTTGAGGAGAAAGAGTCTTAGGTCCTTTTTGAAGCAAGAGAAGGAGGGTTGCATCTGAGGTCAATAGGGAGTGCGTTTCACATCATGGGTACGTTTCCAGAAAAGGACCGGCACTGGGTCGTTTTCTTTTTCAGTTTCAGAGGGATGAGAAGAAGCGATTTGGTGCTTCTCAAAGTTCTGAATTTTCCTGCTTTTACTAGTTTGCTGTTTAGGTAGTTTGAGGATTGGGTGTGAAGGGCCTTGTGAGTGATGCAGGTCAGTTTGAAAATACATCTACCTTCCATGGGAAGCCAGTTGAGTGTGTTGAGGGTTGGTAAGGTGTGTTCAAATCTATTTACACCAGTTATGAGTCGGGCTGCCATGTTAAGGACTGACCTTAGTGGGGCTAGGTGAGCTTTTGGCGACCCTGTTAGGATGGCGTTTCCATAGTCCAGTTTAGAAAGGACTAGGGATTGTAAAATTGTCTTGAGATCATCTTGAGGAATGAAAGGTTTAATTTTCTTGAGGTATTTTAGAGAGTGAATCACACCTTTTTCCAGAGTTCTATTATTTGATGTGGTCCTTCATTGACAAGTTCTTGTCCAGGGTAATGCCTAGTGACTTTACTGAGTTGGATAGGACGAGGGAGCAGTTTAGAGCATCAAGCTCCTTGAGTCAGACTTGAATTGGTTGGTGGTTACTTTTCGGAGAGAACAGTATTAATTCTGTTTTGTCTGGGTTCAGTTTTAAGTGGTTTGCGTTAAACCAGGTTTGGATCTTGGTTAGCGTGACATTGAGGTGTCGGACGTCACTGGGCGATTTGATTTTGAAGTATATTTGTGTGTCATCAGCATATAGGTGGTAATGAACCCCTGCTTGTTTCAAAATAGTTGCAAGGGGTTCCATGAAGAGATTGAAGAGGGATGGTGAGAGGATCGATCCTTGCGGGACTCCAAATTTGACTCGTGTTGGTAAAGAGAGGCAGGAGTTGATTTTAATCTGTTGCGAACGGTGCTGAAGGAAGGAATTGAACCATTCTAGTACTGTGCCATTTATGCCACATTGGTTTTTCAGAGTCTCAAGTAAAGCTCGATGGTTTACGTTGTCAAATGCCGATGATAAGTCAATAAGGATGTGGAGGCAGGCTTCACCTACATACAAGGCTCTGTGGATATAACCTGCAATATTTAGCATCACTGTTTCGGTGCTACAACCTTTCCTGAAACCCAACTGAAAGGTGTCGAGGAGGTTGAAGTCGTCAATATGTTTATTAAGTTGTTGGAGAACGCACTTCTCCAATGTTTTAGCTAGGAACGGAAGGTTGGAGATAGGTCTGAGGTTGTTGAGCTCGTTGGGGTCGGCCCCTGGTTTCTTGATTATGGGTTGTGTTGGACTTGGCCCTTTTTGCAGGGTCATCCCTGAACTTTTTGCCTTCCTCCTATATTTTTTCTGACCTGTTGTTGGCTGTTTTATGACTCTGGGCACTTTACCACTGCTGATTAGTGCTAAAGTGCATATGCTCTCCCTATTATAAATTGATGTATGAATTAGTGATTCCATGATTGGTTGGTTTGGTTTACCTGTCAGACCCTAGTACAGTGCACCAGGAGTGCCCAGGGCTGGTAATCCAAACACTGCTAGTTGGCTTGCAGCACTGGTTGTGCCACCCACAGAAGCAGCCTGTTAAAATGTGTCTAAGGCTTGCCATTGCAGAGCCTGTGTGCAGTCTGGTACTGCCATGCTGACTGGGCAAGTGCATCCACTTGCCAGTCCCTAAACCTTCCCTTGTCTTCATATCAGACATCCCTATGGTAGGCCCAAGGGCAGGGTGCATTGTAAGTATAAGGTAGGAGAGGCCCTGATGTGTGTGGCACGTCCTAATAGTAAATTACAGCCATTTTCGTTTTTCACTACTGCAAGGCTACCTGTTCCCCATAGGCCAGAATGAGCTGTTTGAATATTACATCTTATTATCCTAACTGACTCAGGGAACATGGTAGAAATTCGAATTTAGTATGCCTGAACTCAGAATGATAAAATACACCTTTTAGTGAAGTTGGTTTTAACATTCTGTGTTTGAAAGTACCACTTTTAGAAAGTAGGTATTTTCTTGTCTAACCATTCAAATCTGCATCTGCTAGGCTGTGTATTCCTTGTCTGGAGTTTGAGTAACAGGGCCTGGGGAATTCCAGGGGGCTGGGGAATTACCGGACACAGGGTGAGCCAGCACAGGGCTGAATAGAGAGATCTCCATGTAGATGGGTGGGAGGAGTTGCACTTGGGACCTGAATAGGGCTGTGCTTTCCCTCCACAATGCTGGCTCCACCTCCTGTGGTGCGTCTGATGTCTCTGCCCTGCACTGTGAAAGGAAAGAAGGAGTCATGTAAACAAAGTGCTCCAGGACTGACCAGAACTGGTTTGGACTAGGCAAAGGCCTCTCTGCCTTCAGAGAACAAAGATAAACTGGGTATAAAAAGGGGACCCAGACCCCAGAACTTTTGATCACTTTGGTAAACAAGAAGAAACCTCTGCTGAGGGGAGGAACCAAGAAGAAACTGAGGAGAGACTATCCCTGAAACTGGGGGATTGGCCTGCGGGGGCTGCCTACTGCCAAAGAGAGGAGAAAGGAACTATGTGTGTACTTTTGCTCAACTTGTGAAGGATCTCAAAGGGCTTGGAAAAGAGCTTTCCTCCTGCTAAAGTCTCAGGGACAACAGACTTCAATCACCAGCTCCCCAGAGTTCTTTGGAAGTGCCTACTGCTGTTTTGGGCCCTCTGAGGGACTGTGTGTCGCAAGGAGCTGGAAGCGCGACTCACAGAGAAGAAGCATATTGCCGTCGCAGCCGCTGCCATCGCATCACTGAACAAGGGTGTCGCCGCTGTAGCTGTCGCATTTCACGGCATCACGAGAAGCGCCCCGCAACCCCGAAGAAGCGTGTCACCGTCGCAGCCATCATAGCTGACGCATTGCACCGCATCAAGAGAAGAGTCTCGCATCGAGGAAGAAGCGTGTCGCAGCCGCTGCCATCGCATCTTGGATGATGCCGCTGTAGCTGTCGCATTGCACCGCATCAAGAAAAGCACCTCGCATCCACGGAGAAGTGTGCCGCCGTTGGAACTGCTGCAGTTATCGCATCGAGCGGAAGCGCCTCGCAACGTCTGAGAAGAGTGTCGCCGCCAAAGCCGCTGTCGTCGCATCACTGGACAAGGTTGTCGCCACTGCAGCTGACGCATCGAGCCGAGATCTCTCGCACCATCAGAGAAGCGAGCCGCATCAGGAAGATCTTCACGTCTTTATTTCTTTGCACCAAAACTTTTTATCGCATCACCATCATTGCAACACTTCCGTTGCCCTGCGTGCCGCATCTAAAGGTACATTGAACTAAAAGTGTCTCATTTAAGAACTAAAGAGAACTAAGCTAAATTCTACCATTTTTAAGTAACAGTATTGTGGATTGTTGTCGTTTATGGTCTTGTGGTAAATCTATATAAAGAATACTTATTTTTGATATAAAACTTGTGTGGTGTCCATCTGTAGTGTTGTCACTTGATTACTGTATGTGTTCACAAATGCTTTACACACTGCCTCTGAGATAAGCCTGTCAGCTTGTGCCAAGCTACCAAGGGGGTGAGCAGGGGTTATTTTAGGAGTGTACCCCCTTACCCTGACTAGAGGCAAGGGTCCCTATTTGTCACAAGTGCATACCTGTGCCAACTAGAGACCCTCAAGTCTTAACAGGTGTGATTTGTCCTAGCTGAAGGGAGTCTGGGACATAACCTGATGTGAGAGAGGAGTTGATGATTTTTATCCAGAAAGGGGCAATGATGTGGTTGAGTTTTTTTACTATTGTGGATGGGAGGTGGTCCATAGTGTGGGAAGAAGGCTTTAAGCTTGCAATTATATTGAAGACTTTGATTTCCGACATGGGTTCGAAGTTCGACCAATTAGCTGCATTTTTCAGTTGGAAGCGGTTCTGGTTGTCCGTGGTAAGATTTCGATCTGTATGGTATGGGGTGGTTAAAGGGGGTCAGGTTGCAAGGGGGGGGAGGATTTGAGGTTTGGATGAAGGATGGCTCAATTTTTGTGACTTTATCAGTAAAGAAGCTGGCGATTTCTTTGCATCGATCTTTGGTGGCTTTTATTTCTTTTGGGGGTGTGCTGTTTGCTTGACTTTTGACAATGTTGAAAAGTTCTCTAGGTCTATTCTTCGCCTGCTCTAGTTGGCTGCAGAAGAAAGTGGCTTTTTCTCTAAAAATGTGTTTTTTATATGCCGACCGGGTTGATCGAAGTTGTGCAAGGTGAAGAGTCGAAGGGTTTAGTCTCCAAGTACATTCTGATTCTCAAATGTTTGAGTGTTGCTACTTGATCTAACACCTCTGTCATTGTGGAATTAAAGTGGGCTGTGAGGTCATCGGCCATCATATTGGAAGGCTGGGGTTGTAGATGGGCATAAATCCTGTCCAGTTATGGGGACTCCTTTGATGTTCCTGGTCCAGTGCTTAGGTTTGTCAAGTCGTATTGGTTGATTTCTGACATGTGAGTCAATATTAAACAGTATGAGGTGGTGGTCAGACCAGTCAATGGGAGAAATCGATCTCAAAGAGACCAGCTCCATTTTGGTGATGATCGTATCCAGAGTTGCTCCTTTGATGTGTGTTGGTTCATTGCAGAGTTGTTTGAGGTTGGTAATTTCAAGCAGGTTGGAGAGGTTTTGGGTTGTAGTGTCTTCTGGGATAGTTGAGTGGATATTGAAGTAACCCAGGAACACGTCTTTCGTGTCTGTTAGGGAGAAATGAGTTATTAGGTTAGTTAGTTCTTCAGCGAAGAGGGTACGTTCACCAGGAGGATGGTAGATGGTGTGAAATTTGATGGGCGTGGTGCCTTTGGCTGTAAGTTCAATACCTAGGTACTCAAGAGTCAGGTATTCTGAGGATTTTTATCTGGTAAACTGTATTCCTTCTTTACGGATGATAGCTAGGCTGCCACCTGTTTTGATCAGTCTGTGGTGTCTGATGATGTTGTAGCCTGGGGGGGTGAGAAGGTCTAGGATGGGGGTTGAGTGGTCATTGAGCCAGGATTCTGTGAGGAATGCGATGTCTATTTCTTCCGAGAGTATAACTTCAGCAATATCTGTGGCGTGTTGTACTGCTGACCTACAGTTGAGGAGCATGCACGATAGAGGCTGGGGTGCCTCAGTGGTGGTGTGTGCTGTATGTATAGAAGTTTTTTTTGGGCAGGGGGTCTGGGCGAGAGGACAGGTCTAGGAATTCTATTAGTGCTCACTAAAACTGGGATTGCACATGGGGCTGAGTTCTAGCTAATTTCGAGTTAAGAGTCGTTGATATCATCTGCTTCACATTCTGAAATGAGTCGGAGAGCTCAGCTGGGACGATGTGCCTGATTACTCATAGGATTGGTGGGCCATGGGGAGCCAAGTGGGGCCATGGAAGAGGCAGTATGGGGGGAAGGTGTGCAGTTACCCGCTAGGGAGTCTATTTTCTGCTCCATTCAGGTCAGTAGCTGGGAAAGTGTGCTGAAAGGGCATGTTGTCTTCGTCAAGAGCAGTATATGACTAGGGTCTGTGGAAGGAGAGGGTACTAGATTGTGGGACTGAGTGGCATCATTGGGGTTAGGAGTGGGTATAGATTGGACATGAGGAGTCAGGTCGTTGTTGCTTCCGGTCAAGAGGTGAGGAGGAGGTGTTGTGGGTCATGGGTCCAAGGGAGGAGAGTGAGCAATGGTAAGGAGGAAGTCCGTGTCCAGGGGATTGGCAGTGTGATTAGAAGTGGGGGTGGTTAGGGCATGTGGTGGTGGGTCGGGGGAAGTGAGCAGTGGCTAGAGGAAGGTCAGTGTCCGAGGGATTAACGGTGGGTATGGAGATGGTTTGGGCAGGTGGAGTAGAGTTATCATCCCAATACAGATCACAGAGGCATTTCATCAGACAAGTTACACCTTTGCTGTTGCAATTGGCATGTTGTCTTAAACCGGCATGCAGAACAGAGGCCACATGGAAAATGCCCCTTCAGTAATCATGGCCAGTGGCAACTGTTCAGGTCATGTGTCAATCCATTTTGTTTTTCTCACAGTTACACTACAGAGAGGAACAAACCATATGCAAATCAATCAGCATCCACCTACCACAGATGGGCACCAAAGAACTAGGCTACATCACCTCTGCAGTGTAACAAAAGCAACCAAGCCTGAGGTTGGTTATATTCTTTTTAAGTGAAGAAAAGACCTAGCTGTTCAGGCTGCACTATTCCTTTTGGAGTGGGGCCAACATTGATTTATGGCTGGTCTGTCTATGTCTCTAATGCACCTAAAAAATAAATACAATAAAATGGTCAAAAAATAAGTATTAGTGGTTCAGTTCAATTCAATCATTTCCATCCATTACTCTTTAGTGTCCTCAATGAAGATGACCATAACTGTGCAGGTTAATTTTCCATTAACCATACGCTCAGCAGAGGAATGCATGGTTCAGAATCCAATAAAGCCAGACAATTGTCATTCTGGGGCTTAGATTGAAAGATGTGGGTGGGGTTTGGCTGTTTATGTGAGTGGGTGAGATGATATGCAAGAATGGGACACTGGCCACAGTGTTTCAGAATTTGGCAGGGCACTTCAAAGCATATTGGCACTTGTCTTTTAAATGGCAGGGTTGCTGGCCTCCCCAAGAGTAAGGGGCCAATTACGATCTTGCTAGGAAAGCATTCCTACCAACTCAGGTCCCGCAATGCTTTCCAAATGACCCAAACGCGAGCTGACCAATCGAGCAAAAACAATTCAATGCCTATGATTTCCAACAGAATCTTCTGGAACACAATCCGTCTGACCGCATTGTCTGGAAACAAGCCCACAGCGATTGATTCATTCGTAAACATCATCGAATAACAGTACTGTTAGGAATTAGACTTGTATGACACCGCAAACAGATGACGATGCATCCAACGCTGTTACTGGACCGTGTCTGTTTGTGCCACAAATGCGAAGTGGAAAATAACAAAAATGACACAAATAAACATTACCAACTGCAAAAAAAAAAAAAATAGCCACACCCACCAATCAACCTATATAAAGGGCCAAACACATTATCAGGATCCTTTGCTCAAACAGAACTGCTGCCAGGTATCAGGAGTCCGTCCACATTCACTGCTCTCTGCCTCGCTGCCACTCACACACTCACACTTCACCCACCTCACAACGATAGATTTAATTATAAACAAAATCTTCAACACACACTCTTTTTCATACTCACACTTACCCTCTCTGTCAGGAACAACAGAGGACAGCGCCTTCCACATTACTTAAATCAAGGCAAACAACTACAATACGCATGAGCCCTAGACATAGAGGCTCGTGGGATAAAAGAACAAGGCTCATGCCGGGGCAGTGTGCGTAATTCCAGTTTATTTCCGGATTGACAATCGATACGTGTTTTCCTGTGTCGCTGTGTCGAGGCGCTCTCAGGGAGGCTCTATCAAGGGGAGGCAAATTGGCGTCTCATAACTTTGAAAAGTCATTTCCCATGTTCGCTTTCCCCCTCTTCTGGACGGAAGGAGGGGTTTGTGGTCCTGATGTGAGAAAGTTGCTCACATCAAAGATCGGAGGACAGAGGCCCCCGACGATACATTTAAACACCAGCTTAAATCGTGAAGGAGAAGCTGGCGTTCGTGTGACTTCAGTGCATGGAGCGCATTACGGAGCAATTGGATTAAAATTGTTCAGGAAAACTAATTTAAGAACCTAAGTTCCAGTCAAAGGACTACAACAGCTTCCAGGTAGAAAGTATTGTGCCAGTCATTTTCAGTACTTTCTTTCTTTATTCTTTTACAGCGTTTTGGATTAGCGTTCAATTGTGAGCGCAAAGAATTTGGTTATCTGACCGTGGAAAGTACATGTGTGTAAAGACGTTGGGCCTCATTTATGAAAAGTGACGCATCACTGCGTGAAAACAGTGATGCGCCACTTTTCACTGCGCCCTCCCTGCGACTCCAGTGATGCGTCATATTTACAGTATGACACATCATGTCGCAAGGAGTCACAGATACGTCAGTATTTCTGACGTATCTGTAGGCGCAAAAGTGACGCATCGCTGGAGTGTGTCACAAAAGTGACGCAACTCCAGCAATGTGTCCTTTCACATGGGGCAAGCCCCATGTGAAAGGGCCTGCGTCAGTCTTACGCCTGCTGTGAGGCAGGCGCAAGAAAGTGACGCATTTGCACACTAGAAGTGGCGCAGTGAAATCTCGTAGATTTCACTGCGTCACTTCTACGACCTTTTTTTGCGTCAAAACGCCCCCCTTGCATACATTATACCTGGCGCAGGTATAATGTGGCGCAGGGGTTTACAAAGTGACGCATCTACCTAGATGCGTCACTTTGTAAATATGGCGCAACATGGCGCATGTTTTATGCCACCGGTGCGTCACAAAAAGTGACGCACCGGCGGCGCAAAAGTGACGCAGGGGCTCATAAATGAGCCCCGTTATATTTACAAGAAGTTTCCTTTTTGGGTGATCTGGTTTCACGGAGGAACCATGTTATGTGACTGAAACATTCCATTTCAAAGACTTTTCCGTTCTATTGTTTATTTTTACCTTTTTTTTAATGAGTTATGTGGAACGTCTACTGCACAATTGGTGAATGATCCTGTGTGGGAATGAATGTGCTTTCAGAGAAAACAAAGGAGTTGATTTGTTTTGCTTTGTCTCCACAGGCTTCGGCAGGGAATACGTTCTTGAATGTATTCACCTTTGTATGAAACTTATGGAAGATTGACCGTCTTTATTCATAAGGTATGCCTTTGTGGTTAGCTAGAAATAATTGAGAGTAGACATATGAGCAACATTTAATGGGTATTCTCTTGTATCCTACAGATTCTAAATCCCTGTTGTTCCCTCTCCCAAATACCCTTTCCCCCGCCTGCCTCCCTTCTGCTCTGTGTGTTATTGATATCAGAGTTGGAGATAACAGGAGGTGGACACCTTGTGCATCATTTTGATCCCGAGGAGTCTCGATCTGACACTCGTCTTCACAGTCACCCTCACATACACCCTCACCCCTACCATGGCCACAAGGAAGCAGTAAAGGTTTACAGATAAGGAGTTTGAAGTGCTTGTAGATTAAATACTCAGAGTAGAGCCACAGTTCTAATCCAATGGACCCCACTGTCCCAGAGAAATAGGCTGTGAGAGAGAATAGTCAACAGGGTGAATGCTCAAGCACCTTGCCTGTGCACAGTTTATGACATCAGGAACAGGTACTATGATGTGCGAAGGAGGGTAACAAAACTGATGGCCAGAGAACACACCCAGAGCGAGTGTACTGGTCGTGGCCCTCCTGCACCTTCCGTGCACTTCACTTCCTGGGAGGAGAAGGTGTGTACCATCCTTCCGCTAGAGTCCGTCCATGGAATACTAGGAGCAAGAGAGTCTGGTGAGTACCTACTCAACATGCTACTAATGTTACCAATTACACATCCACATAAATCACTGTCAAGGATACTATTATACAAGTGACTTGTACAACCTTCTTATAAACTCACTGCAAGGCTTTGTGCTCCAAACACAAGTCAGCCATCTTGCCAGCACATGGTCACTCACTCACAGCAAATCTGAATCACAGGAAGGATGGTTGGGGTGACTGGGAAGGTGGGTGTGGGCACATGCATGATGGGAGTTGTAGTCACAGCAAACACTCCTCCTCCCACACAACCCTATGTGTGAGCTCTGTCCTACACACACCTTCCTACACATCCCAAATAGCTTACCTGAGACTCTGCTTCCCTGACAGTGAGTGGAAAAGTACTTGTAAGATGGCTGAAAATGGGGACTGGTGTGAGGAGCACAAGTCCTTGATGGGAGTTGGGGTCAAAGAAAACACCATGCAGCAGTGTCAGTCATCTTGCCAGCACTTTTCCACTCAGTGACAGGAAGACATAGTACCAGGTTGAATGTTTGGACTATGTGGGAGGAGGATTTGCACTGACTTAAACTCCCATCATTCCCTGTCCTCCACACAACACACCAGCCATCACAAACAGCACACTTGGAACCATCCTTTCCTGACAGTGAGTGGAAATGTACTGGCAACATGGCTGACACTGGGGACTGGGACAAGCACAATTGTGATTTGTGGCTTACTTAGACACCAGGCACAAGTGTCACACATATGGATAATGCATGTCCAACACTGTCATTAAACTATACTGCCATGTGGTCAGTTTTCTCAGGGTGGAAAGAGTGCGTGTATGAAAGAGCCTGATTGGATTTAGAGAAATGGCAAAAACTCCTATATCCACCCAGCCCAAGCACTTCATCTGGTCCTATGGCTACCTGACAAGGAATGGAAGTGCATTAGTAAGATAACTGACACTGGTGCATGGTGTTTGGGGGCACAAGGCCTTGTTGGGGTTTTGATTCAAGATTAACACCAACCACCAGTGCCAGCTTCCTGACTAATACACTTCCCCTCA
Organism: Triturus cristatus; assembly: GCF_964204655.1. Classification (NCBI taxonomy): domain Eukaryota; kingdom Metazoa; phylum Chordata; class Amphibia; order Caudata; family Salamandridae; genus Triturus; species Triturus cristatus. The sequence goes on along the minus strand of NC_140586.1, from coordinate 791,535,307 downwards.
CTGCCAGTTAGCCGTAGTCTCAAAAGAGTTAGCCTGGCTGGGTGGCACAGCCCAACAGGAACTACGCTTACCCACAGTGTGTCCAAATGTACTGGTCTCTGACTTTCCCGCAACTACCACCAGTGCCTCATGCTACAAACACCAGGCACCAGTGTCAGCCAGCTATGTCAATACATACCCACTCATTCTCAGGAAACCATAGTTCCAGGTGTGCTGTTGTGCACTGTGGAAACAGTATGTGTAGTACAGTGCCTAAAGGGAGATCTGAACATTGAAAACACTCCTCCTCACACATAGCCGTACAGGACAACAATGAACCTGACAGTGAGTGCAAATGTTACGACAAAATGCCTGAGACTGGGGACTGGTGTATGGAGCACAAGTCCTTGACTATACTTGTAAAGTTACACACAAGTGCACAGTGTCAGACATCCTGCAGGTACATTCTGACACACTTTGAGGTTAGCTTAAGTCCTGTTGGGCTGTTTGCTCTGTGTGGGAAGGCGTGTGTAGGACAGGGCCTGATGGAAGACAGAGTCAGTGAAAACACTCCTCATACAACACTTCAACTAAACAGCTCATCTGGGACTATGGCTACATGACAGTGAGGGGATGTGTACTAGCAAGATGGCTGACACTGGGGATTGATGTCTGAACCTCTCGCAGCTACTACATTTGCCTCTGGGCTTCAAACACCAGCCGCCAGTGACAAAAAACTTGTAACTACACTCACCAAATTTGACTGGATAACACTCTTCATGGTGGCTTGCTGTGTCTGTTTGGGAGGAGGAGTGTAAGTTTCACAATCAGAACACAAGCACATAAACCACATTTCCTCAAAGTTCTGTGACACAAAATGGCTGAAAGCCAAGTGTGAAAACTTTTCAGACAATGGAGTCAATGTACAAAATCATTGATCTGTGTATGCACTAAGGTAAGCAGTCACAAATGTTGGTACTCACATCCATTCACCTACATATAATGAGATGAGAACAAGATCCACATCACTCAAACAATCACAAATAATATTATGGAAGATTAACAGACTCAGTGCGTCGGAATTCACACAAATGTGACTGCTAAAGACATGCACTGAGCCAAGTACCCTGGCCACAAAAATCAATACATTGTGAGAGAAAGAGTTGGTATGTCACTGTTAATTGAAAGATGTGCACAACAACCCACCTGTGTCATTCACAGGGTGGCACAAACCAGTCAATGTCTCTGGTCATGTCATGTTAACAGAATTGATGCACATAGCTGGATAAGTCAATTCATCCCCATCTTAACAGAATGTTATTGAATCCCCCAAACATAGTGCTGCATCATGGATGCAGGACTCCAATCTCAATTCATCCCATCTTAACAGAATGTAATCAAATCCCCCAAACATAGTCCTGCATCATGGATGTAGGACTCCAATCTATCTACAGTAACTTCATTGTGTTCACTGGCCTATGTCATTTGTATGAAATGCGGGGCAGTGGACATTCACGTCAATCATTGTGTATTTCATGTCCGCACAGGGCGAGCTGGAAACACGACTGGAAGCAGCCAGGAGAGCCAGTCTCAGACTCTGCTTGATCAGGAGCTCTCCAGTGTTGAGGACTCTCAACCCTCTACGGACAACGGTGAACGACCTGACCCATCACCCCACAGCACCAGCAGTGACTACATCCGGATCTTTTTCAACCACTCCTGCATCATTTGACAACACTCAGATGACCCCTACACCCCCGTACACATCAGCCCTATCTACCACCGACAGCATAGTAACACAGGGCACTCCTGAGTTGGCTGACAACAACATCCCTGTCAATGAAGAAGGAAGCTCAGTGTTGACTGTGCCAACAACAACTGGGCCTGCTCGGGTCGGATGGGGTGGTGGGAGGGGCCGTGGGGATAGGGCCCATTATGCAACTAGTGTTGATGAGGAAGAGCACCCACAGCTAACCAGAATCCTCCATGCATATGAGGATTGTACTGGAGATTTTGACCAGGTTGTTGGGATCCTCAGGACCATGCAACAGCAGCAGGCAGCCCACTTTGAAAAAATGGACAGTTACCTCTCCAAAATCGATGACATTGCTGTAGGGCAGTGGAACATTGTCACCTGCCTCCACCAGATTGCCAGCAACATATCCACATCTCCCTGTGTGCCCAAAACATCCTGTACATCAACATCTGCTCAATGCACTAAGAGGGAATTGGACTCTGGCGGAGAGTCCCCAGCACCGCCGCTGCCTGTACCTGAGGCTCCCCCCAACAAACGTGGGAGGGGTCGTCTAAAGAAGGATCACTGAGAGACCGAAGACTATGCATCACCCCCAGGTAGTGACAATCCGCACAATATATCATCCATTGTGTGCAAAGCATTCACTTTGTCAACTGTCATTGAATTGTCCCACATTGGATGGAGGGTCAAAGATTGACTATGGACTCAAATAACTGTGCATCTACTTTGGAATATTTCATCTACCAACACTGCCAACTCCTATCTGCACTTTGATTTGTATTTTTATGATAACAACAATATGGTGTGGAATGAATTCATCAACTCATACATTAAAATAAATCACTTTGCACGAAAGTCTAGCTCTTGTTGTGACTGATTCACAATTGTATAAATTTATTATGACACACAAAATCACAAAGCAAAAATGTGTCAGTAATATTGGTAACAAATCACCTCAGGAAGGTCTCAAGTCTGCAGAAGACAAGGCAAAGTACCATGGTAAGGAGAAACATAGCACAGTGCCAGGAAAGTATGAATGAGTTGACCAAGTTTACAAGAGAGGTTCATCAAATGCACACATTTATCTTTGTGAACAATAGCTAGGATTCATGTCAGCACTGTATTAGGTGACATACAACATTAATCGAACCATTACTTTTGAAAACCTATTGTTAATTACCATACAGTCACACGCATACATACACATTGGACACCAGCAGCACACAAGCAAAAAATGGGCTTTGACACCTCCTATAATTGCATACTTACACTCATGTGAAAAAGTTGTTAATGATGTCTCGCCACACATCAAATGCCTCCTCCTCATCATCCTTGGCAACATGTTCCAGTCCAGGATCCTCCCTCGCAGGCGGATGCTGGTCTTTGTCATCCTGAATCAGTGGGATTCCCTTCCTGATTGCCACGTTGTGAAGCATGCAGCATGCATTGATGATGTTACACACCTTTAATTGTGCATATTGAAGGGCTCCTCCTGTTTGATCCAGGCAGTGGATCCGTGTCTTCAAGAGTCCAAAAGTCCTCTCCACCACGCACCTGGTCCTTCTATGGTCCTCATTGAACCAAACCTCTTCAGGTGTTACAGGGTTGCAGAGTGTGGTCAGCAACCAAGGAAGGTTGGGGAATCCAGAGTCTCCTACATTGAATACAGACAAAACTTCAGTAGTCTGACAACAGAGCACTATCTGATGTACAAACAACAAACACCACAACATAAACATACAACATCACCTACCAACAAGCCAAGCACGGTCAGGCTGCAGCTGTGACATCAAGTAGGGGATGACACTGTTCCTCATGATGTACGCGTCATGTGCCGTGCCAGGGTATCTTGCTCAGACATGGGATATTAACATGTCAGCCAGACATATTACCTGTACACTGATTGAGTGAAAGTGCTTGCGGTTGCGGTAGGTCTTCCCATGTTCTTTAGGTGGTACCATGGAAACATGGGTGCCATCAATCGAGCCAATGACATGTGGTATACTCCCCATAGCAAAAATTTCACCCTTGATGTCAGCCATATCCCCTGTTGTTGGAAAATGAATGTACTGGTCCAGGTGCTGCATCAGCGCCTCCAACACATCACGCAGGACATGACTAAACATGGTCTGTGACATGCTGCCAGCTGTTGCCACTGTAATTTGAAATGACCCTTGGCAAAGAATTGTGGGGCTTGGGGGTCACCTTGGGGGTCAGGGCAAGAGGATATGGGCATTGCGGCTGCAGAAGTGGTGCCAACTGCGCGGACAAATCCTCAATAATGTGACTGCTGAACCGATATCGTCTTATGGTATCACGTTCCTCCATGGTCTGTGGGTCAGGAAAGGGCCTGTAGACTGGAGGATGTCTATGATACCTATATGTAGGGTGTAAACAGAGTTGGTGTCAGTTTACACTGTACAAAGCAACATAGACTGAGACAAACTGAACATGAATGAAAAATGTCCTAGCTAACGTAACGGAAAGTTTCAATTCTATTAAGGACTCGGAGGCGAGGATTATGCTCTATCTTTCTTTAATTCAATAGCAGCACTTCAAAGTTAAACAAAACCACCGTTCCCATGAACCATAGGGAACATAGTACAAAACAGTAGAGTGTGTCCGTGGGCAGATAGTCTATCATCCATGCACCAATCACAGGGCTCCTGGGGGTATGTAGTCCTCTGTCCTTATCTATTCCCCCTCTTTCGATGCTGTAGGCCAGCCAGTCCCAGATCCTCATGAATCTTGTTTGCCAGAATCGCCTGTAGAAGCAAAGGACAGCGTAAGCGAGAACCTTGGCTAAGGTTTAGCCCTGCAAGGAAAGAATGTCGGCACATTTAACAGGTACAAGCAAAGTACAAATCCAGAAGAAGACCTGTTACTTACCCCAGTACGAGGGTGGGAAGGTATCCCCAGCACCGATACCCTGGGTGGGATAATCCTTGCCTCCGAGTCCTTAATAGAATTGAAACTTTCCGTTACGTTAGCTAGGAAATTTTTCATTCTATGTCAGGACCGGAGGCGAGGATTATGCTCGTTTAAAGCTTGCTCACCACCAAATGTGCCATATCCAGCACTGGTTTGAAATAAAACCATTTAAAGGTGGAGTCCGAAGACCAATCTGCCGCATTGAGAATGTCTTCTAGACGAGCTCCCAGGGTAAACGCTTTAGAAGCCATGGCCCCTCTTGTAGAGTGGGCCCCAAAAAGACGGAGGTCAATGCCTGCTTCTTGCATTACCCAACGAACCCAACGGGCTATCGTGGGGGAGGAGACTGCCCTGTGCGGTTTCCTCAGTGCGATAAGCAACTGACGCTCTCCGGGAGGACGGTAGTCGTCCGACATTTCTTCGTAAGCCTTGAGGCAGGATACTACGCAAAGTTTCGGAGAGTCCGGAAAAGCCGGGTAGGAAATGGAGGTGGTACCGCATTTCGTTCGCCTTCGGATAGTGAAGGTAACCCCAAAGGGGGTAAAAATCCTTCCTGAGACATCCAATGCCCGCACATCCGACACTCGTCGACAAGATACGAGGCAAAGAAGCATAGCCAATTTGGCCGAAAGCTCCTTCCGAGATAAGTAACGGTTCGGTTGCCAAGACAAGAAAAGATTCAGGACCTGGTTCACGTCCCACAGCTGGGAATAACGAGGCTCCGGAGGCACTGAAAGACGGATGCCCCGGAGAAGGCGACAAACCCAAGGGTGCTCTCCCACCGGGGAGCCGTCCACTAAGGAGTGTCCGGCCGAAATGGCCGAGCGAAAAGTATTGATGGTTCTATAAGCCAGCCCGTCTTCAGCTAAAGCGGCTAAGAAATTTACGATTGAGGTCACATCAGCCGCCACGGGATCGAGATTCCGTCGCACACACCAACGCACCCAACGTCTCCAAGTGGATCGGTAGCGTTTGACCGTACCATCGGCCCAAGCCCTTGACATGAGCTTCTCAGCTGTTCCCGAAAGGCCCGGGATCGCCCATCGTCCCCGGTAATCCGCCAGGCCATCAGGGCAAGGGAGCCCTTCGCTATGAGCGGGTGAGGAAGTCCGTCGGGATCGAGGAGAAGAGTCGGGAAGCGGGGTAGTAGGATTGGAAAATCCCAGGAAAGTTCCAGAAGAACTGGAAACCAAACCTGAGATCTCCAAATCGGGGAAATCAGCACAATGTCCGCCCCCTGGCGACGCACCTGCGCTGAAACTCTCGTTAGCATGGCAAACGGGCGGAAGGCATAACCCGTCTCCTGACTCCAATCCTGGAGAAAAGCGTCCGTGCTTGTCGCCAGAGGATCCGGACGCCAACTGAAGAAGCGGGGCAGTTGATGATCCAACCGGGATGCAAAAAGATCCACCGAAAACGGGCCCCAGAAGCTCTGGAGGTCCGCAAACACCCCCGGATGAAGTTTCCACAGACTCACGTCCTGAACATGCCGAGAGTGGAAATCCGCCACTTGGTTGCTGTGGCCCGGAAGGTATTCCGCTGTGACGGAAACGTGATGGTCGAGGCAATACTGCCAAAAATTCGCCGCCAGGTCGGATAGCGCTCGAGAGCGGGTACCCCCCAGGTGGTTGATGTAACGCACCGCGGATACGTTGTCCATCCTGAGAAGGACGCAAGAACGGACTGAGTCCTTGGTCCAGCATTTGATCGCAAAGGACCCTGCCAACACTTCTAGGCAATTGATGAGAAGTCGCTGCTCTTGCGGAGACCACAGACCTCCGGTAGCATACTCGCCACATCGTGCGCCCCATCCGGACCTGCTGGCGTTGGATTCGATGACGATATCGGGCGCGGAACCAAAGATCGCCCGCACATTCCAGGCTTCCATATTGGCAAGCCACCACTGCAATTCCTCCCTGGCCTCGTCCGAAAGGAGGACTTTCCGGGAGTACGAGAGGCCCCTGCGAAGGTGCCGTGCTTTCAGGCGCTGTAAAGCCCTGTAGTGCAATGGGCCCGGAAAAATCGCTTGGATGGAGGCTGAGAGAAGACCGACTATGCGGGCCAGTTGGCGGAGAGAGAGGCGCGACTGAGCGAGGGACCTTCTGATTTCGTGACGTATTTTGGTCATTTTGCGAGAGGGCAAGCTGAGGGTGGCTGCCACCGAGTCGATCACGAATCCTAGGAACGTCACTTGTTGGGCCGGAAGCAGGACGGATTTCGCTTCGTTGATAATGAAGCCTAAACTCTGAAGAAGATTCACCGCCGACTGAAGGTGTTCCGATAAAACCCGAGGACATTGAGCCATAATCAAAATGTCGTCCAGATAGACGATCATGCGCAAGCCGGACGCCCTCAAACGTTCGATCGCGGGCCGAAGAACCTTGGTGAAACACCAAGGGGCGGAGGACAGACCGAACGGGAGGGTGGTGAACTCGTACACCGTGTCCCGCCACTGGAATTGCAAAAACCTCCTGTGAGGGGGGTAAATCGGAATCGCTAGGTAAGCGTCCTTGAGGTCCAGACGCGCCATCCAATCGCCGGGCCTGAGGAGATCGCGCAAAAGATGAATGCCCTCCATCTTGAAGTGGCGGTAAACCAGCCACTCGTTGAACTCCCGCAGATTGATAACTGGGCGCTGAGTCCCGTCGGCTTTGTCGACCAGGAAAATATTGCTGAGGAAACCTCTGGAGTGAGGCTGCGCCTCGACGATAGCGTGTTTGTCCAATAAGGCGGAGACCTCTAGGTCGACCAACGCCATGTCGGCGGCCGAAAAAGAAAGAGGGCGAGGGGGAGCCGACTGGAAAGGTTCCCCATGGAATTCTATGTGGAAACCTCGGACCGTTTGCAGGACCCACGCGTCCCCCGTGACAGAAGTCCAGGCCTGGAAAAAATGCACCAGACGGCCCCCCACTCTTAGAAGGGAAGAAGGGAGAACACTCACCGGATGAGTTGGAGGCTCCACCACCTCGACCGCCTCTGCCTTTTCCTCTGCGACCTCTTGTCGGGTAGAAGTTTCCGAATCTGGCTTGATCCTGGTAGTTGCCATTACCGGAGCCTTGCCCTCTGCCTTGATTAGGACGGCCGGACGAGCGGCCCCTGCCTCGTCCGGCCCCCCGGAAAACACGGGGGCGGAAAACTTTCCTAATGGTAGAATGGGCTCTATCCAGTGAGGTGAAGGTATTGACAAATTTACCCAATTCCTTAATAAAGGGTTCTCCGAAAAGGCCTCCCTGGGCCACGGAGCCCGCCTCAGAGTCAGCGAGGTCGCCAAGCTTGGGGTCCACCTTGATGAGTAAGCTACGGCGTCTCTCCGTAGAGAGCGCGCAGTTAGCGTTCCCTAGGAACACCACAACGCGCTGAGCCCAAGCAGACAGGGTGTCAGGAGAAATGAGAGAACCTGATACTTTGGCGTCTTCGGCCATATCAAGAATTTTGGTGGCAGGCCCAAGAACATCAAGGAGTTTATCCTGGCAAGCTCGCCAGGACCTGTCAATACCCCTCTTAGGGTCCTTGACAAATTTTTGCAAGAAAGTCGCCATGCGTGGGTCAATCTCAGGTGTAGCAGCAACCTTGCCCTCCAGAGAAGGGCGGGGGCATTCCGCCCTAAGACAGCTCCTGGCTGTGGCCTCTAACGGCCGACGGATTCTGCTGGCGACATACTGGGCGACTTTTTCTGAAGGCGCCCAGTCCGAGGAGCGGGGATGCAAAATATCATCCGGGTCTAGCATATCGGCGCAAAGATTTTGCGCCTCGGTAGCCGGTTCTGGACGGGACGGCCGCCAGGGACGGAAAGGGCCAGCCTCGTCGTCAGTAGTGTCTGCGACCTCTCCCGAAGGTGCGGGAGTTGCCGGTGTGGGGTTACTCGCTAGGAACGCCTGCTTAAGGCGAGCGAAAGCATCCACATCCACTCCAGCCTCTTTAGGCCGTTTGGCAGGAGGAGGCTGGGTATCCCCAAGAGTACCATCGGGGACGGAGGAAGGCAGAGGAATATTCTGCGCCCTAGCTAACGCCTGCTCTATCCTACGGGAAAGGCGATCCTCCAATGGCCCCATGGCCTGCTCAACCGCCCTGTGGATAGAATCATCCACCGCGTCATAATAGTCCTCCTCCCATTGTTGGTCAGCTAAGGGATCCTCCTCCCACTGACCGTCCTGCTGATAAGGCTCCTCGTCGTAAGACTCCATGCCTAAGAGCGTCAAGCAGGTAAGTGGGGCAAAGAGGGTAACCTCAAATGTAGGGGGCTGGGTGTCAGCCTCAATAAGGTGCGGGCAGCGCTCGCGTTTAAGAAGGGAACAAGCCCTGGGACCCACAGCCCTGGTGCGATGTAAAACTTAGGGCACCCTGCCAACAATATGGGACCCAATACAGGCTCTGCAGAGCGTTGTTAGGGAGAAGAAATGATACAGACCCCCCCCCAAGGCGATTGTAATCGCCAAGAGACTTGCTGCCTAATGGCAGGTTAATACTTACTGCCTAATGGCAGATACAGACTCGTCAAACGAGCGTTCAACAGGCTCTGGGGGGAGCGTTTACTTTAACACTGCCTCAAGGCAGGAAACAGACCACACGGGTGTAAGGCAGGGCAGGCTCGTCGGTGAAACGTCTCTGGCATGGAAAAACGCGCGAGGAATGCGCAGAAAGCCAGACGTTTTCACCGATGAGGCGCGCGCCAGGCGCCCTCTAGCGGTAGGAGGTGCACCGCGAGCCTGAGCACCAACAATCAGCCGTTAGGGAGGAAGAACGCTCCCACGGCCGAGCGAGCGAGGGAAACCGACTAGCGGCTCCCTCGCACAGCTGCTGAAAGGAAACAAAAACAATCTACAATACTGTTGATACAATCTGCACAATAAACGAAGTTGTGAGGAAAAAACGAGCGCGCTACAAATGAACGCGTCAGCCAAGCCAGCTGATCTAATTACAACTGAACTAATTTACATAAGCAAACAGCGCGCGTGAAGCGCGAATGAAATCAACTGTCACCATAAAACTTGATATTTCCCACACCCAAACCAAGGAAAGGGAAACAACACTTATCTCAGGCTGCCAGCATTAAAGAAAGAGGAGGAATAGATAAGGACAGAGGACTACATACCCCCAGGAGCCCTGTGATTGGTGCATGGATGATAGACTATCTGCCCACGGACACACTCTACTGTTTTGTACTATGTTCCCTATGGTTCATGGGAACGGTGGTTTTGTTTAACTTTGAAGTGCTGCTATTGAATTAAAGAAAGATAGAGCATAATCCTCGCCTCCGGTCCTGACATAGAATTTTGTAAACAAATAAAGGTACAGAGCATTTGAAATACACATTTCATGAAAAACACTTACAGACGTACATATCACAGCATTAGTAACCTTCCCAGACATGTTACCAAAGGATGGTGACACAGCGATTAGAGTTATGTACAGTAAACATCCTCTACTGTCTGTCACCATTCATTTGATCAAGCATCACATACACTGCACCTACTGACCAAATTAGCTAAGATATAGGTTTGTGACAACAATTACATGGTTAGAAGGTACCCACAATAGGATCATGGACTGCCATATATGTGGGACACATGATACACATAGAGTCTTACACTGCTAATCCTGCTCACAACATCACAGGGAGGACACTGTCATGTTGTCATGTCTGCCAAACATATAAAATCACATACGGAGAACATGAAGAATGTAGGTGGTGCAACTTTTACCCCATCATCCACTTAAGTCTGGGAGACAAATATACACTAGTAACTAAATTAAAAACCACCAGCTGATGTGGCAGATTAGTGTCAGAGTATACTCACTCAAATATTTATGCTTGATACATAAATTCATACACACAACATATACTGTCAGGAATCTCACAATCTCACAGAATGCACATTGTGTTCACGCAGTCACCAAAAGCAGTGAACATGTCATTTAAACACGTGTATGCCTCAAGCGTTATTGGCACTCTGACCAAGCTGTGGAGGGTTAAAGGAATGCATTTGTCATAATGTTGTTATGAACCTCAAAAAAAGTGTACTCATGTGCCCCTCAAGGTTAGCTCCTCATGGGAGTGGGAGATATATATTGAAAGGACTGTGTCATCATGGGAACACTGTCTACACACATGTAATTCACAAAAACAAATCAATCACAGGAGTGTCTACCCTGAAGACCGATAACTTGAAAGGACACAGTAGCCGCATCATAACCGATTCTGACTAGAACATACGCTGCAAGCTGTAATGTTGATTGATACAGGTGAGTATTCAAAGGACGCCGTAGCATTATCCAGACCAATTCGGTCTCAGCCGTTGGCTGTTGGTTGTTATGGGGACCGATGTGGGTGACTATTCAAAGGACTCAGGAGCTGCATCCGGACAGATTCGGTCACAGCCATTGGCTGTTGGTTGTTATGGGGACCGATGCAGGTGAGTATTCAAAGGACGTGGTAGCCGCATCCAGACTGATTTGGTCACAGCCATTGGCTGTTGATTGTTATGGGGACCGTTGCAGGGTAGTATTCAAAGGTCGCAGTAGCCACATCCGGACAGATTCAGTCACAGCCATTGCCTGCTGGTTGTTATGGGGACTGAATCGCGTTTCTGTTTGTGTCATCATCGTGTGGAACATGACTCGGTAACCTCCCATCACCAATGTAACAAAGTCAGATGATGAATTTGTGAACGTCGTGGTAGGAGTGTCGTATGCAAGCAATGTTGTGCATTGGACCGATTCGGATAATGCACCGATGCAAACCTATCACTTTGTCTGTCTAGATTTGAGACTGCCTCTGCTAATCATATATAAGTCTGTCTGTTCCCTAGAGACTTCACTTGCCTGCACTACCTGCAACATTCCTGCACCTTCCCATAGCTCTGCTGCTGTTACCATATCCTCTGGGAGCTGCAATGGCACGGACATTGGAGAGGGCCCCAGCTTTCAGCGAGGAGGAGAACAAGGCCCTGTTGAAAACCTTCCTGCCACTGCACAGCCAGCTGTATGGCAAACCAAAGGAGCAGGTGAGTGATGATTACACTGTATTTTCTTTGACCATGTACAAACACCATGCACTACTAGCATTAGGAATCTCATTGTCAATCAGGTAAAATGTTATCTGTAACTATAAATGTGAGTAGATGACTGGTCGGGGCAGGTACACTGCTGTAGAAGTGTGTGTACTGTGGGAAACATCTCATCACTGTTATAATGGGACGGTGTCATCATAGGACCCTGGACAACTGCACACCATGCCAAATGCATAGCCCTTGGACATTCATGCCAAACAGAGCATTAACAGTGTGTGCTGGTGTCTGACTCGGAAACGTTTAGCATGTGCATTAAAGTCCTGTCACCATGTCATCCTTACAGGTCAACCCCCATGAGAAGGCCAAAATGTGGAGGACCATCTCCCGGAATGAGCATGCCATGGGGTTGGAGCTTCGGCATGTCTGTCACTGCCGCAAGAGGTTGCAAGACCTTCGTGGCTGGGCCAAGAAAATCGCTGAGGTCCAGCTGGCCCTGTCCTGTCCTGGCAAGATGGGCAGGCACTGGACATTAACCCCAATCATGCTCCGCATCCTAGAGGTGGTCTTCCCTGACCGGGATGGACAGTTGAAAGCAGACAGCAGCAAGGAGCGGGTGAGTATGTGCCTTGTTGTACAGCTTTGTTAGACATGCATATTACAGAACTTTAGCCTACTGCCCCTTTTACTGGTTTTAAGTCAGCCAAACCCACTGATCTGTTTTGTAAGTTGCATATGCACAGGGATAATTTGATGCCTAATTACATCTCTGTCATCATGGAGATGTGAGTCTGTCATGTTCATGGAAGTGACAGCAGTGCCATGCTCATCTGATCTTCAAAAATCACAGAAACCTGTGCATGGAGGTAACCTTTTGTCGTAATGCAAATGCACAAATTGTGGCAGCACATTGACTAATGTATGACCTGTTCTCATTGTGGTTTACACAAATGTGTGCGGCATGTTGTTATTGGAGCAAACAAGTGTGATTAGGCCATACTATACATAGCCGCAGCAGTTGACATCAAGATTGAGGCCTTGGTGATTTTTGCTTGCTCATTGTGCCCCTGTTAGTTCCTAGCCGTGCTGCTCAGTGTTATGATATGTATCCCATCGTCCAATTACAGGTGTGCTAACTCTGGCCATCTGTCACACTGGCCTTTCACATGATTGTGTGGAAGATTTCATTTTGTCAATTCAGAGGAGTGAGGCCATTCACTGACAAACACAGGTGGTCACTGGCTGACCCATGTCTGAAAATGTGTTTCTGATGTTAGATACACATTCAGGACAGTTTCCATGTGTGTAAATGCTCTTGACTATACCTACTTGGGGCTTTGACAACCATGTGTATGATGCATTGCTGTCAGCATAAGAGTTGTTAGATATGCATCATCTTAAAGTGGTTTTGAAAACACTGTGATGGTACAAAAGATTAATTTAAGCTGATGTAAGTGTGCAATATGTCTAATGGAAGTGAGGGACATTCAGTCTTGGGACATACAAACGGGTATCTCTGACATCTAGACAGGATTGGTACACAGTGTTGGCTGGACACATGAAGAATGGAGGTTCAGTACTGATAGTCTGTACAGACAGTGCACCCAGATGGGATAGTGGCATTGTGTTCCACCATAAGAATTATGAAAATGTAGTTATTGGACTTGGAAGTGTGTTAACCATTGTTCAATCTGAAAATGATGAGTTGTTTACAATGCACAACATTCTGATTCATCCTCCTGACACTGTTCATAGATGACACTAGTCAGTGGGCCATGTGCCTCTCACACTAGCTATGCCTACTACCTTGTTGAACTCAAACAGAGTCATATCTGTGACATGACAGTAGAGAACATAAGTTGCAGGAAAAATTAGCACAATCAGTCTTATCTGTGTGAAATGACTAAGCCTGGGCGGAGAGCATGGAGTTCTGCTATGCGAAACTCAGTGAAGTGCAAAAACAACTTCACTGTGCTACATGGAGCTCCGCGAGCAGCGTAGTGCGTTAGATAAATGCAGTTTGCGGTGATTTTCAGTGCCAGGCGCTTGTCCGCACTGTGCAATCATTGTGAATGGCAACATGCACAGTGCAAGTGGGTGCTGCTTCCTTTTTTAACGCGAATGGACGGTTTCTCAACGCAAGTGGTCACGAGCACACGCAACCACTCACAATGAGAAATCTGACCGCCCGCGTTGCGAAATATCTCACGGGAGGTTGATTTTCCACGGTCGCGCTCGCCAACTTGATGTTGACGATCGTGAACGAGAAAAAATCTCACCGGGAGGTGGATTTTCCTTGCTAGCGCTCACCAACTTGACGTTGACGAACGCAAGCGAGGAAAAGAACTCTGCTATGAGAAGCAGAGTTTTTCGGAACTCTGCGAGCTCCACGTAACGTGGATTTCAGAAACCTCCACTAACTCTGCGAGTGGAGCGGAGTTCACCCCCCAGACTTAGATATGACCCATGCAATGAGTATGGAAGCTTTAAGTTCAACATGGATGTCGTTTAACCTGTGACTTACAGCCAATGTTCCTCAATTGGATGACAAGGTATCACAGAATGGAAACTATGTCTCAATTCAATTGTGTGAATCCTATTCCCATTGTGAGCTCTATACTCCCTCGCAGATGATGAGATAGGTATTTCATGACACAAGACCGTCAGGTGCAAAAGACAATACATCACCTGCTACATAGTGAAGTAGTTGACATTGTGGTCCTTGCAAATGATCTTGAGACACCCAATGTGTCAGAAAACCACATGTGTGAGGCAGCAGCGGTTGACTTGCCTAATGAAAAGTGCCATGTATGTAATTGTATGTAGAGGAGATAGCATTAGTGAAACAGATGTAGTAGTTTGAAATGTGATGATTTGGGATGTCACCCATGTGTCAAGTACATACAGATGTCTAATGTGATTATTTTACATTGTTATTCACAGCATCAGCACCCGCAACAGGAGGAGACAGTGCCACGGATATTGGGGGAGCAGAGCACCAGTCTGGGACCAGTGCCGAATCGTACTACAGGGCATCCACTGACAGGGAGGATTAGGGGAGCCACACTGAGGGCAGTTTGGCAACTCAACAAGACACATCTGAGGACCGGCCAAGCTCCAGTGATGACTCCCTGGGGATGGAGCGAGGAAATAATTAATCAACTTCTGAATCCACCACCACTCCCATCTTTATACTCCCAGCTGCTCCCCATCCCATTGTCCGTGGCCACTCCCAAGGCAGGGGAGCTGTCTCCTTTGGGCCAGGCACCTCCCCCCTGACGCTGTCTCCCCTGCTGCCCTCAGTGTGGAGGCAATAGACATTCGGAGGCAGATCTCTGTAGGGCATCAGTGCTGAATGTCCTCCATGCGCACACCAGTATTTTGACACAAATGATGTCATTCATGGAGGGCATTCACTCTGAACTGTCTGCCATACACAGATCCAATAAGGCACATGCCTCCACACTGATGGCAGCAGTATCTGAGCTCCAGCAGTCCATCACCCCTCCTACCTCTTCCCCATTCACTGTCCGAACTACCCTACCTGCCCCAAGGACACGCATGGAAGCACCTCAACAGCCACACGCCGCACACAGACACACCGACAGAAGGACAAATCCACACCTGCGCACACTCAGGAAACAGACAGCACACTCATCATCGCAGACACTCCAGATAACGACACACATGCATCCTCAGATACCCCGCATAGCTCACCACCCTCTGCCTCCACAATCCCTACCCTTTCCTCTCCTGTTTCCCGCTCTACCCAGAAAGTCTTCCTTTGTGACCTTGGCCTCTTCCCTACCGACCCATCCAAACCCCGAGTCAACTCACCCCCACAGCCATGTCATCTGAAACTGCCACCCTCTCTAAAAATTCAAGTCCCAAACCACCCCATCCACAAATCACCCAGGTCTCCCAAGTCAAATACCCCTCCACCAACCAGTACTTTCCCAGACCAGCCCAGTACCTCCTGCACCCGAAAAACCCCTCCTAAACAGTTAGTGCCACTCCCTTTCTCTTTACCTGCCATTAAGGGGTTTACCATTCTCAAAATGGTTAAAACAAGCCATTCGCATTCTCCAACAAGCCCTCACACTACTCCCCCTCAGTCTGAGATTGCCACTGCAGTGGACCCACCACCCCCTCAATTGGACACAACCACTGCAGTGGACCCACACACCCCTCCTGATCCCATCCCTCCAAAAACCCATTCTAGTCTTCCCTAGTTTTATATCTTTGGTGCCTGTCATGCCCCCTAGATGCCCCTTCCATGGGAGGTGACCCCTTGCAGTTTTGGTGCAGGCAAGAGACAATGGGCAAGTTGTTTGTGCCCAGTGTGCATATGGACATTTATGGACTGGCCATTGGCCTTGTGTTATTTATTTTCTTAACTTATCATGCTGAATAAAGCAGGTTCAAATTTGCATTTGCAGATTTATGTATTCATAAAATTGTTCTTTAAGTAAACTGTTAATCATGTACAAATAGAGGTGAGAGTCTACATGATGTTAGTATGGCATGGATTGCATATGATCCATTGAGTATGTGAACTTTGACAGTATGTATTCCAGACTTTGGTGTCTCCATTTGCTGGGTGTGATTGTCCACATCAATTTTGACTATGATTGTGGCATGAAGTCACAAACCTTTACTTTTTCACATCACAATTGCATATACGTCATGCTTTCATATGTCAACATAGCGCAAGTGTCACTAAGTACTAAATTATAGGAGGAGCTTGCTGCACATGTTTGTGATGTACAGAAAGACACACGTATCATCGATACAGCTGGGTAGATATGGAATGTGACTACATGTTAGTGACTTTAGATACACTCATGTACACAGAGTAATGATGCAATACATGTATGTGACTTGACAGTGATGGACCCATGTCTGTGTCTCCTTTAGATCTGGCAGACTATTTGCAATGTCATATCAACAAACGGTAACCAGGGTCAAAATACATATAATTACTATGAACAACGCCTCAGTTGAAAAGGAAACAAACCAGATGTGAGCAGTTTCATTGATATTGAATCCCATCAGCCACTACATGTAGCGCATATCATCATTTAGGATTCAGCCATACACTCAACTCCAGTTCCAGAGAAACATATGGTGTATGAGACCAAGGGAAAGAAATGAAATTCACAACCCCAGGTCTATGATGATGTCGCTAAAGTATAGTTAGGAGTGGTCGATGGTGTTGAAGCAGTGCAAAGAAAACAAAATTGGTGAGTGCAGATGTTAAAAACAACTACTGGGTCAGTACAACTAGTTTATTCATAACTGACCAAGTGGTGTAACTAAAAACAGTGCAAAAAGCAGTTTGAAATAATAACTGCTGTTGTCCTAAAGTTGGTCTACATGTTTCAGCCTGTCGATTGAGTGCCAATCAGGCTTTCGTCAGGACGAGATGAAAACATGCTACTGCTAAATGGTGTAATTATCGAAAAAAGAAAAGGAAATAAACGACCTACATGAGTGAAGGTACTGGAACACTCCCGAATATTCGTGGAGTGCTATTCAAATCCCAAAATAAAGGAAATTATTAATAAAGAAACTTATAATATACATATCAATGTTGATCACATACTCTTTGTCAACATTATCGTGAAACAATAATGGCGTGTAAACGGCTCTCTTTAGTTAATAAGCTGTCTAAAATTAGACTAGATCAAGCAAAACTCTAGCAAATTATGCTAAATTCAGACCTCATTAACATGAAAACTAAATTGGTAAAATGCTTACCCCTCAATGTAGGGGGTCTCGCCTCACCCCACCTGGCATCCGCTCAGATGAATGAGGCCCCGCTCTGTATCAGAATAATTGGATATGACAGTGTGTATGACAAGCAAAGTTTGCTATCAATATTAAAATCACTACGCGCTTGTCCTAGCGATAGGAACATGGAGAACATAACATAATGATCCGTTTCTCACACTATCCTTTGAACGAGTGTTAGCGAGCTCATCTTAAATTTAGTTCATGTCGGATATTACACCTCCAACTATCTAACAATGTTAAGATATCGAACCACATTGCTTCTAGAAAGGCATCATCGCACGCGATATGGGCTTTTTTGGCTTCGATACCTTTGAACGTTTTAACTTCCTTTTTGAAAGACTTCAACTACCAGAAGTCTCTGCTGCCGCTGACGCACCCGTTATCAAGACGCGCGTCTATTTATACGCATCAGATGTACGCGTCGGTGCCTCCCCGTCCAGCTCAATACAGCCGGAGGTACCGACGGATAGGTGAGCGTCTGTACACAATGCGGTGTGTTTTTGTATTTATCTGCACTCTCAATTGAGTAAGACGGGCTCGCAATTATCACAGCCTGATAGCTAGCAATTTCGACAAACATCAGCGTTGCCATGCTTGTCTCGTTATGTCCACACTTGAGATAAGATTTTAAAAGTCCCATGGCTGTTTTCTGTTATGTTCTCCATGTTCCTATCGCTAGGACAAGCGCGTAGTGATTTTAATATTGATAGCAAACTTTGCTTGTCATACACACTGTCATATCCATTTATTCTGATACAGAGCGGGGCCTCATTCATCTGAGCGGATGCCAGGTGGGGTGAGGCGAGACCCCCTACATTGAGGGGTAAGCATTTTACCAATTTAGTTTTCATGTTGGTGAGATAACTTCTGAATTTAGCATAATTTGCTAGAGTTTTGCTTGATCTAGTCTAATTTTAGACAGCTTATTAACTAAAGAGAGCCGTTTACACGCCATTATTGTTTCACGATAATGTTGACAAAGAGTATGAGATCAACATTGATATGTTTATTATAAGTTTCTTTATTAATAATTTCCTTTATTTTAGGATTTGAATAGCACTCCACGAATATTCGGGAGTGTTCCAGTACCTTCACTCAAGTAGGTCGTTTATTTCCTTTTCTTTTTTGGATAATTACACCATTTAGCAGTAGCATGTTTTCATCTGGTCCTGATGAAAGCCTGATTGGCACTCAATCGATAGGCTGAAACATGTAGACCAACTGTAGGACAACAGCAGTTATTATTTCAAACTGCTTTTTGCACTGTTTATAGTTACACCACTCGGTCAGTTATGAATAAACTAGTTGTACTGACCCAGTAGTTGTTTTTAACATCTGCACTCACCAATTTTGTTTTCTTTGCACTGCTTCAACACCATCTACCACTCCTAACTATACTTTAGCGACATCATCATAGACCTGGGGTTGTGAATTTCATTGCTTTCCCTTGGTCTCATACACCATATGTTTCTCTGGAACTGGAGTTGAGTGTATGGCTGAATCCTAAATGATGATATGCGCTACATGTAGTGGCTGATGGGATTCAATATCAATGATACTGCACACGTCTGGTTTGTTTCCTTTTCAACTGAGGTAATTATAGGCTCCTGTATTTTGACCCTGGTTACCGTTTGTTGATATTGCATGTAAGGTTAAGGGATTGGTAACCATAGGGTCGGTAAATAACTTTCCCTTTGACCCTCCCTTTAAAATTTATTGTTGGTAAAATATTTGCAATGTCAACCTTGCCACAGGTGGCATGCCACTATAGGCAAATACATTTCATGGTTGTGTACTAATCTGATACGTTTTTTGAGACCATGGTGAGTGTAAGGTGAGCAGTATTCTCGCAGTCTTCAGACCCTGTTGCCTCCAAGGATTCCACTCTCTGCAGTGATCAATGTAAGACAAGGTGTGTGTTTTCTTAATGGTCCATTGGCTTAAAAAATAGATGACATTCATGCCGTCCTGCTTTTGTTTGTGTACATCACGTGTATGGGGTTTTTCGTCTGTCCAAGCTTATATATCATATTTACAACCACCAAGCAGTCACAGTTGAACATATGATTTGTGTGTAGGTTGTCCTTTGTGCATGACTGACAATGGTGTCTTTTTGAGCTATGCTTCATGCTGTTCCAGTTCACATGGTGCTGACCTATGTGTGCTGTAATATCTGGCACATTGCCCTGTGCTACATGTGGTAAGCTCAGTGGACAGTGAGTACACAGGAGTGTTGTTGCACCGTCTGCCATGCAGATGCCACTGGAGCCAGTGTCACATCCATGCTCTCAGTTGCCATACAGGAGAGTATGTGGTATTTATGTTGGAAAGCCTAACTGCAGATGTTTTTTGTAAGGTTGGCGTTGCATGTGCTAAGCTGTCTCAAATAAGTGTAGAGGTTAGAGTGACTGGTGTTTCAATCTTTGATATGGAGTGGAGACTCCTACGTAATGGAAACAGCACACATTTTGCTATTCCCATGGAGTGTAAGGTATGTGTAATGTTTTGAGCCGTTCTTGTGTATGAGATGTGAAGTACCCACATTGTCCCATTGTGAGTGGTGTTACATTTGACATGTTGCATTTGACATCTCCTGAGGAGTTGATTAGTACATTACATTGTGTGCATGTCAGGTATGCGAGTTGTGTACATAGTGATGAAGAGCAGTGCTGTGCATGTAGGGGTGGATGTGAGAAGCACAGTGCCAGTGAGAGATTGTTACAATTGTGTGTGAAGTGTTTGAGGACAAGGATGTAGCTTGTGTGGCAGAGGGGGCTTATGAGGTGCTTGTATGTATGTTAGTTCTGAAAGATGAGTAGTTATTGTGTATGAGATGTGAAGTGCCCACATTGTCCTATTGTGAGTGGTGTTACATGCAGGGATGTGAATCAGAGTATGCAAGCTTGTAACACTGTTTTAATCTTGAACAAGGTATGGTAGGAATACTTCGATGTGACAGCTAGACATGATCGGATTATGGCAGGTGATGAGAGCTGTAGTCTGTGTTACTATTGTGTGATATGAGTGGAGCAGTGCATTTACAATGTGAGGTTAATTGTTAATGTGCATAATTCAATGTTGTTATTGGGCATGGAAGTCATATGTGGATGTGGCAGGGCCCCAGTGAGACAATGTTAAACTATTCATATGTGATAAAGTGGATAAGTGTATGTAAAGGGTATTCACCAGTTGTGTATTTTAGGGTAAGGAACGGTTAAATGTTAGATGTTGTATAGTTGATGTATGTATTTTTGGCATTAGTGTGTGCATGTGTTTTAGACATGACAATCTGTAGAACTTAAGCAGAGGATGTTGGGTGGGTGGCGATATATGAATAACTGAGGACATATTGATTGAGCAATGTAAGTGTCTTGTCGTGAGTTGTGGTGATGTGTGAAGTGTGTATGTAAGAGTGTGCTGTGAATCTGCAAGTTGTGATATGATTGTATTCCAAGCCCTTATTGAGGGTGAAACTGGGGATGAGCATGGTCCATTCGACATGTTACATTTAAAGTCTGATGAGGAGGTGATGAGTATATTACATTGTATGCATGTCAGGTATGTGAGAGTTGTTGTGTACATAGTGATAAAGAGTGGTGCTGTGCATGTAGGGGTAGATGTGAGAAGTGCAACGCCAGTGAGAGATTGTTACAATTGTGTTTGAAGTTTTTGAATACAAGGCTATAGTTTGTGTGGCTGTCATGTTTTTCCATCTAGCTGCACCAGATGGGGCTTTTGAGGTGCTTGTGTGTATGTTAGTTTTGAAAGATGAGCATGTACTTTAGTGTGGATGTGAGAGGGGTCATACCTGCACAAGCAGAGTTCATGCAGGCCATGAGATAAGGTTTCTATGTACATATGTGTAGATTTTGTATTTGTAAATAGTCATAAATTGTTGCTTGAATAAATATAGAGATGTGGAACATGTTGTCTGCAGCTTGCTGTCTGCCACTGGATGTGCATGCCTGATTGTTTTAATGGCCACTTTAAGTACACTGTCATATACAAGACTTATTGACATCACTGGAAAAGTATGTTCCATCTATCTTTGCCTTGTCTGTGTTGTGTGATGGCAAATGTGGTGTTTCATCCATTGTAGGTATTTATAGTCAGTTATTGTTCATTCTTGTCCTTGAAAACTGACCTGTGATGGATGTGGATATTGCAAAATTTACAATGTCATGATTCCAGAACATTGAATGACAGTCCATTACTTAGAGGAGTGAAGCCCCATCAAAGTTGAAATCATGGATGTGTGTTGTTGTGCCACATGGGGTCTGACTACTCCAAAACGCATTGCCACACATATTTCTGGCATTCTGACTTTGAATGTCTGTGGTATGGGGACAGCTAGTGAGATGGAATCATTGTAATGATATCTCTAGTTGTGCTGAGTAAAGCACATTGCACTGTAAGCAAACACATGTGACACTGGAACAGTACAGCTAGTTCCAGAAGTGTTTGCATCCTCTAAATTTATATTCCTCTGGTCTGTTTTTGCAAGTGTAGGCCTTGTGTGTGTCCCTGAGTGTTGCCATTGTGCCCATTAGATACTGTCCGAGGCCCTTATGATACTATGTGTTGGTTGAAGGTCTCCTTGAGGTTTCTATTATATTTTTGACCAAGTTTCAGTGCCAAATGTGTACAAAGCAGACTTCATTCTGCACATGTCTTTCATCTTTACAAGATGCACCCATATCCCCTGGCTTGAAGATGACTGTCCCCCGAATCGGTCTGGACGAAGAGTAGGAGCAGCCGTTTCCTGCATGAAGGAAAGAAAACACTGTACTCTTCAGTGTTATAGTCCGGCCCTGATTCGTTGGAGCCCCTTACGCATCACTATGGGGTACATATAGGTTTTTCTCCAACTAAAGTAACCACTTATTAGGGTGCTGTAACAGTGGTAAGTGCTAAATAGGTGCAATCACTACCAGTAAGTGTGTGAACTTTTTTGTTTTGTTCTGATGAATTGCGGTTTAATTAACCATAGCAAGAAACATGATGACCTCTCTTAGCGCCAACCTTATTACCTTGCAGTAGGGAGGCGCGTCCTTTTGGTTTTAGTCAAGAGTGGGACCCTGCTCATTAAATTTTGTTATTTTGGGCCCCAACTACTTGTTTTAAAGTTTCATTTTGAACACACTTCACTTAGGGCCCTCACCCGCACTACACCAACCGGCTTAAAGGAAAAAAGATCTCCATCAAAAGGCCCCGATAAGGGCGCCGATCGGGGATTACAGCGCCGCCCCGATTCGAAGCAGACCTGATGATGAAGCATGACATCTAGCTGGCTGGATGTGTGAGGGTCTTTTTCCTAAAGGAGGAAATTTCTCCTGATTTCACTGACTTCTAGATCATTGTAGGCCTCTTTTATCCAGTCTCACCCGCTAGGAACAGCACACATCTTTATTTTTAGACTTACGATTGGGCTCCGTGTGCTGGACCTGTTCATAACAGCCCTCTGTTCCTCTTCTTATATTTAACTTGTGTAGGTGAGCCACAGATTGAGCCACCGCCCAGCATCCTCACCCGTGCTTTCAGCTTATCTTACCCAATTAACTGTGCACCAGACACACCAACACTGTTTGTGAATTGTAAGTCTTGAGACTCATGCACACTCAGACTGTGTCCAGGATACACTCTGAACATTCACAATGTTCTTATTATTTTGAAACACGCACTACAGCCTGTTAGGCCCATGCATTTTTCAACTCCAAGATGGATTTGGTACAAAAATGTCCATGACTACTGCGACCCAACCACTCTTGGGTTGTTGTATTTTGAGACACAGAAATCAGTACAGAGTGGCTTGGTCTGTCGAGATGTGTATTGTCATGGGCGATATCCTCTGTGCTTTACTGCACATACACGCATCACAGTAACATACTATTGTGAGTACATTATAGTTCTGTTGCTCTGTGATGTTTCAGTGTGTGTTGTTGTGGAGTAATGCATTCAGTTTATGATACATACATATGTGTGGTTATGACAATTCTTGTTCCACTGTAAAAGGTGTATTTCCCCTAGTATATTGAGTGGTAGGTGTACCTACCTGATGATGACATTCCCTCATTGTACATACATGACATGCTATGGACCCATGTTCTGATGGGGATCACGATGATGCTCAGGCCCTCGGAAAGTAATTGGCACATAATCTGTTATCATCTCTTTTATTCTGGCCTCTGTGCTTTTACCTATCAAGAATTTTATAAAGTAAGGCACATTCCTGCTGATCAAGTGGGTGGTGTGTAGGTCAGACTGTCCAGATGTGACTTGCCACCCTGCAAGGCCCCTACATACAACGCATCCTCCTTGCACCTGCCATGACCTGAAAGTGATGGATGTGTTGGGGAGTTGACACTACCTCTGTCAAGGGATGTGAGACAGTGTACCCAGGTGAGTATGCTCCAAAGGCTGTCCCCCAGCCTCAATTTACAAAACAGTTTATGAGCCGAGAAAATCCCATCACCACATTGCAGTGGAGTGGTGGTGACTGTGTAACTGAGTCAGTCTCTTGGTGTGGTTTTCAAATCTTCTTAAATCGTGGCCCACAGGTGACCCTGGTGCACCAGCCCATCAACCAATGCCCAATTGCCATCATGGCCAATCCAAGGGTATGCTGAACACTTTCTGATTGAACTCAACACACATAGCTCTGTATGGTCTTTAGCCCCCCGTTGTGAGTGTCAGTCCAGAATGAGACAGCTTGTCCACACACGCATACAGTCCTTCAGCTGCTGTTGGTGGCTGGTGTGTCTTGTTTGCGCATCTGCCCCCCAGTATTTCACATCTTTTTAGGCACCATTTAGTAGATGGTAAGGCTTACTTTTTTTTAAGGTTACTAGAGCACTTGCATCTCCACTCTGCCCATTCCTCAAAGTTGCCAGTTACTTTGGCTGTAACAGTGTGGGAATGCATTTAATGGTAAATTACTTTTGTGTTTGTTCATTTATGCATTCCTGCAGCATATACTCATTTAGGTATTGAGGAACTTTGCATGTTCACCAGTTAAATTGTTCATGGACAGATTATTGGGAGTTTTGGTGCAAAAATACATATTTACACCTACATTCCTGGGGGTATTTGCCACCCAATTTCAAGGTTGCCTCAACATTGCTGGGGGTATGTGCCATCAAACCCCTAATTAGCATCCAGATCACTCGGGGTATTTGCCCCAAAAACCCCATTTTGCATATACATTGCTGGGGGTATTTGCCCCACAGACCCCAATTTAGCATCCAGATTACTGGGGGTATTTCTCCCAAAAAAAACATTTTGTGTATAGATTACTGGGGGTATTTGCCCCACAGACCCCCACTTTGCATCTAGATAACTGGGGGCATTTGCCCCCAAAAACCCATTTGCGTATAGATTACCTGGGGAATTTGCCCCACAGATCCCAATTTAGCATCCAGATTACTGGGGGTATTTCCCTCAAAAACCCCATTTTGCCTATAGATTACTGGGGGTATTTGCCCCGCAGACCCCAATTTTGCATCTAGATAACTGGGGGTATTTGCCCCAAAAAACCCATTCCGCATATAGATTACTGGGGGTATTTGCCCCACAAACCCCAATTTAGCATCCAGATTACTGGGGGTATTTGCCCCCCAAAAACTATTTTGCATATAGATTACACGAGGATTTTGCCCCACAGACCCCAACTTTGCATCTAGGTCAGATCACCACTTAGTAAATACCATCATCACTATTGCTGGCCGGACTCTTGCTCCCCTGATGGCCGGCGGCTCCTCACGTAAATGGAGTACGTTCGACTCTCAGGGCTTTCTCACAACCCTGGCTGACACTCGGCCAGCTTTCAACTCCCCTGATAACATCGAAGGAATAGAACACGACATCGGTTCCTGGCTGAAGTCAGCCAGCGACCTTTATGCCCCCCTAACCAAATTCCCCCCCACTAGACATCACAATTCCCACAGGTGGTTTTCTGTTGACCTCAAGCAACAGAAAACAAAAACCCGCCAGCTGGAACGTATCTGGAGACGTGATTATTCCAACGTAGCCAGGCAGTCCTACATGACTGCACGTAGGGAATATAAATCGGCCATCATTGCAGCAAAAACAGAACACTTCTCTATCAGGATTTCGTCCGCAGCAAATAAATCAAAAGAGGTGTTCAAAGTAATGAACGAACTCACTACCGACGACAGAATTCTCCCAGCCCAAACCCCCACGCAAGAAGCTTGTGACACCCTTAATCTCTATTTTTTGGAAAAGATTGAAAAAATTAAAAACTCTATACCTTCCCTACCCCAGTCACTCACACCGAACTTTCCCTCTGACAACTCCCTCACGTTTTCTACCTTCCCTACCTTGGACGCACTCTCATTGGCGGAACTCGCCATCCGTGTGAAATCTGGCTCTCCTAACGACAGCTGTCCACCCTCTGTATTGCGGAGTATCTGTCTCAGCTTACCTGACTGTGTTTTACCCCTGCTAAATGGCTCGCTCAACAGAGGCATTGTCCCCAGCCCTTTTAAGGAGGCTACCCTCTTGCCCCTCCTTAAGAAACCCGGTGCTGATTCTGCACAACCGTCGAACTATCGTCCCATTTCCCTTCTCCCCTATTTCTCAAAACTTTTGGAGGCTCATGTTACTTGCTGCCTCTCCAACTTTATTGAATCTTCTGGTTATCTTGAGCCTAACCAGGCCGGCTTCAGGCCTGCCCACTCTACCGAGGCTGTCATCTTGGCAGTCTTGGAGACACTTAGGAGGAACGCAGATGCCGGAGTCTCTCAAGCCCTTGTACTTCTGGATTTGTCCGCCGCATTCGACACGGTGGACCATGACATCCTTCTCCACCGTATCAGGCAAGCGGGCATCCAGGGCTCCGCACTTAAGTGGGTTGAGTCCTTTCTGACTGGCAGAACTCAGGCCGTCCGCTTAGGCCCTTACACTGCAACCAAAACGCCCGTGGTCTGCGGAGTCCCTCAGGGCTCCTCCCTCTCACCGCTCTTGTTTAATTTATACCTCAGGCCCCTGATTCAATCCCTCCAGAAATGGGACGCAGTTGTCTACAACTACGCCGATGATCTTCAGATCATCTTCTCCCTTAATTCCCCTCACGACATCAAAACATTTCATTCCGTGATGATTCATATTCAATCCTGGATGAACCAGAATCAATTGAAGCTAAATCCCGGAAAAACTGAGCTTCTCCTCCCTGGACTCAGTCACATCCACTGGGGCCCACAGTTCTGGCCCTCGGAGCTTGGTCTCCCTCCAGCCCCGGTCAAATCAGTGAAGAGCCTGGGAGTGATTATTGACTCCGAACTATCCCTTAAAAATCAAGTGGGTGCGGTCATCTCATCATGCATGTATCAGCTTCGGAAGATTCGTAAAGTTCGTCATCTACTTCCACCTGCCGCACTCACCCAAGTCGTCATTTCACTTGTGCTTTCCCGGCTGGACTTCTCGAACTCCCTCTATTATGGCCTCCCACAATCTCTGTTATATCGCCTTCAGATAGTTCAGAATCAAGCGGCCCGACTCATTCACAAAACCCCCAGATGGCAATCGGCCAAACCTTTACTTCATAAATTACACTGGCTACCAATAGGCCAGAGAGCAGCCTTTAAGGTGGCCTGCCTCACATTTAAAGCTCTCCATTGCCCCGGCCCCGCGTTCCTCAAATCCTTAATCATCCCTCATCACCCAATACGCAACCTTCGATCTGCTTATCGCCACCTACTTGTCACCCCCAAAACTAAAACAAAGAAATTCGGTGGTCGCCGCTTCTCTCACTTGGCTCCCAGTCTCTGGAACCCTCTTCCTCTCCTCATCAAATCCACTCCCTCCCTCTTGAACTTTAGGAAGTTATTAAAAACTCACCTCTTCCCTCTTTGAGTCTAACCTATGCGACTCTCGCCTTTTTTCGTCCCTCACTCTCTCTGTCTTAACAGCGCCAGGAAGCCTTTGGTGTCAGCGCGCTTTACAAGTCACACTTAAGATAAGATAAGATAGGTTACTGGGGGCATTTGCCCCACAGACCCCAAATTAGCATCTAGATTACGGGGGGGTCCCAATTTTGCATATAGATTACTGGGGGCATTTGCACCACAGACCCCAAATTAGCACCCAGATTACTTGGGGTATTTGCCCCAAAAAACCCATTTTGCATATAGATTGCTGGGGTTATTTGCCCACAAACACCAGTTTTGCATCTAGATTACTGGGGATATTTGCACACAAAAAAACATGTTTGCATTGCATTCCTAGGGGTATTTGCCACCCAATACCAAGATTGCCTCAACATTCCTGGGGGTATTGGCCACACTATCAATAATTTGGCTAATCATTGCTGGCTGTATTTGCAACCAACACCAGTTTTTACTCTGCATTGCTGTGAGTGTTAGACCTCCACCTACCAATTTTGGCAGGATACTGTTGGGAGTATTAGCCTCCTGCCCCACCTTTGTGTCTGAATTGCTGGAACTATTGCCCCCACCTCAATTGCCTGAACGTTGCTTGAGGTATTCTCCCACCCCAAACTTTACTGTAGATTCTTCCCTACTTTTATGTTATGGTATGTCGGGTATTTATAGAGCGCGCGGCTACACCCAGGAGTGTCCCGGCGCTAAAATAAAGAACACACACCCGAACAACAGAGGGATGAACCAGACTACCAGGCAACAAACTGCTAGTTGGGCCGATTAAAGTTGGAATAGCCATGTCTAAAGCATTTTTCTAAAGGCAAGCAAATCCTGGGCCTGGCGGAGAGACAGGGGGAGGTTGTTCCATAGGCCGGATGCAATCGCCTGAAAAGAGCGACCTCCGACCCGCGCAAGAGTGATTTTCGGCACAATAGTCAGGAGTTGAGACGAGGATCTCAGAGTACGTTGAGGGACATAGCGGGGGGACCTATGCCTTAAGTAAGGCGCTCCAATCTGATTGAAAGCTTTAAACACAAGAACCAGGGCTTTAAAATAAATTATCTTCGGAACCGGCAGCCAGTGCAAGGACGACAAGAGCGGAGAAGTGCGAGTGCTGGAGGGGACCAAGAAAATGGCCCTGGCCGCCGCATTTTGAATCACCTGCAGGCGGGAGATCAAATAGCTAGGGAGACCCAAATACAAAGAATTAGCATAGTCCAGACGTGAGGTAACCAAAGCCTGGACTATGATTCTTCTGTGAGAGACAGAAAGCAAAGGTAGGAAGTTCCTCATCATTCTTAAAATCCCGAAACAAGTCCCTGCCACAGACTGAATCTGGGGTTTCATAGAAAGTGAGGAGTCCATCTTGACTCCGAGATTCTTGACCACGGTCACTGACGACCCAGGGGTGGACAGATCCCGAGGCCACCAATTATGCCAGATCTCACAAGGGCGGTGGCCAAAGAAGATAATCTCGGATTTGTCAGGATTACATTTCATTTGGTTGACCTTCAACCACGAGAAGACTTCAGAGAGACAGGTATTTATTGCATAACCATCAAACTCTGCGCCCTTCGCACAGGTGAAAAGCAGCTGAGTATCGTCTGCGTACGATACAATCTTTGCCCCGTGTTGTTCAGCGAGACAAGCAATAGGGGTCATGTAAAGATTGAACAGAGTAGGGCTCAATACAGAGCCCTGCGAGACCCCAACATTTAAAGGTGGAATGGCAGCTGCAAACGGAGGGGACCATAAGGTTTGAAGACGATTGCTGAGAGAGGACCTGATCCAACTCAGTGCCGTACCGCCTACACCCCCCTCGACCAACCTTTGCACCAGTCTGGAATGGGGCACGGTGTCAAAGGCCGCGGAGATGTCCAAAAGGACCAACACCGCGTTGCCTCCCCTGTCAAGCGTGGCTTTAATGGTCTCAGATATTTCTAAAAGGGCTGTTTCGGTACTGAAATTAGCCCTAAAACCGGACTGGCTAGGGTGCAAAAGATGGTTAATCTCAATATACTCCGTGAGAATGGAGTTGACATATTTCTCCAGAACCTTTGCAAAAAAAGGAAGTTTAAGATATGGGACGGTAATTGCCGGCTTCCTCCGGATCAGCCGTGGGTTTTTTAAGCAGAGGGAGAATTCTGGCATGTTTCCAACACAGAGGCATAAATCCTTCTCGCAGGGAGTTGTTTAAAATCCAATTCACTATAGGGTTAATAGCCTCAGCAATTGCCGACAAAATCCTGGCAGGACAGGGGTCGGCCGGTGAGCCCAATTTCAAGGACTTCATAATGGATAGTGATTGGACCATGGGGATAGCAGGGAACTGCAGAAGGGAGAATTCAGAATCAGAACTAACAGCAGTGCCGGAAAAATCTAAGTCTGAAGTTAGGTCCGGCGACTGTATTTCAAAAGCATTCTGAATCTTTTTAATTTTGTCATAAAAGAAAGAAGCCATCATGTTGATCCATTTACTCGATGGCACAAACGAACGTCTGATCACTGTGGGGGAGGTGACATTTTTAACAATATTATAAAGTTCTCTGCTTTTATTGCCGGATTGGTCAATTTTAGTTCAAAAGAAAAGTCTCTTTCCTCTCGGACTTTCTGGTAGTGATCTCTTAGAGCAGTTTTATAGGTCAATTTGTCAAGAGCCATGTTATTTGCTCGCCATATTCTTTCTAGATGTTTGCAGGTGCTTCAGTGTACCAGGGGGCAGAAGCACGAGACGTTTGTGTCGCTCTCGGGGTAACGGGGGCAGTTCTAAGGCTCTAAGGGATAACCATTGATCCAAGGAATGCACATCATTTTCAAGAGTCCCACAGAATGAAATAGGGTGGGATTGCAGGGTGCTCTGTATGGCCTCAGAAGTAATTTGGTTAAAAGGCCTTAAACTGCTTGCACAGACATTTACCAATGGACGGGATCGATTGAGACTCTTAGGGACTCTAAAGTGAACCAAACAGTGGTCCGTCCAGGTAAGGGGAAGAGGGACTTCAACATCTATTGGAATTGAAGAAAAAATCTGGTCTAACATTTGACCCTTATCATGAGTAGGCAAATGAACAAAAGGACTCATATGTAATATATCAAGGGATTCGTACAATTTGAGCACCTCCGGTGCTAGCAAATTGTCCATGTGTAAATTAAAATCACCAAGGACCAAACATTGACTATATTTGGCGGCTAAAGGGGAAATAATGTGGCTGATCGCCTCCAGAAACTTCCCAGCCGGCCCTGGTGGACGAATGATAACCACCCCGGCAATGGACTGATGGGCCAAGATGGTTAAAAGAAAACCCATGGACTCAGCCCCCTCGATCTCGGGGAGAGCTAGCGAAATGCAGCTAAAGGTGCTTTTGTAAATAAAGGCCAGCCCCCCACCCCTCCCTTTACCCCAATCTTTCCTCAGGATCTGATAGCCTGCGGGGATCGCCCCGGCAATAGTAGGGTTAGAAGCCTCGGTTAGCCATGTTTCAGTTAGAAACATCATGTCAGGGCGGGAGTCCTCTAATAATTCCAGAAGTTGGAGCTCATGTTTTTTAACTGAGCGGATATTAAGCAGTGACGTTGAGAGATAGAGGCCGCCCCCGCCCCTATACATTTTGTTCATCACTGGATGCGGTGTTTCACCCTGTAGCCCATGAGCATGAGAGACCAGCCAATTGCAATCTTTGCAAGGGACAGCCTCCACACTCAAAGCTGCGAACGAGTGGGGTTTGCAAATCAAACGTTTACCAATACTGAATAGGAGTCCCCTTTAATACTTGATAGATGACAGCATCTCATTAGAAGAACTGACGATAGGTCCAGTGCCGGCCGCCTCCGGGACGCTGACGGGCGCAGACGGGCTTGCCTTAGGCGCGCCATTGGCAAACTCGTGCAACGTCCCGTTTTGAAGGCAGCATAAAAAACAACTAGACCGCGTCCGTCCTAAAAGATGGCGGCGTCGGTCAAAAAGGTTTAGAAAAGATCAGGGTTTGATTCCCCCGCCCTCTCCAGCAGCAAAGGACCTGTAATTTCCCAAACACCCCCGTATTCAAAGCATAGTAAACAAAATACAATTTAAAATGGACAAATTTAAATCACGAGTGCAATCATAAAATTAGTGGCTAAAAAATGGTCAAAGTCAATTCGAACTAGCAGCAAGTGTAACGTTGAGGCACAAAATGTCTGGTTCGGGAATTATGGGTTCGAGCGCGCTCGCGCAACGTCCCAGTTTGAAGGCAGCATAAAAAACAACTAGACCGCGTCCGTCCTAAAAGATGGCGGCGTCGGATCTGTAATTTCTCAAACACCCCCGTATTCAAAGCACAGTAAACAAAATACAATTTAGAATGGACACATTTAAATCACGAGTGCAATCATAAAATTAGTGGCTAAAAAATTGTCAAAGTCAATTTGAACTAGCAGCAAGTGTAACGTTGAGGCACAAAATGTCTGGTTTGGGAATTATGGGTTATGGGTTTATCTTCTGTTGTCTTTGGTGAGGTAGTTAAGTAATTGTGTATGGGCGGGTGTCGGACTCACCTTCTGCAACAATCGCGTCGGTTGTGGTGGTTGTATTCTCCATAGGCATATAGTATAGGGATGACATGAGCGATGGGATACATAGCTGCACTGGCTCGTTCGCAGGAATTGTGTTGTGGCACGGTTTGGTCCTGAAGTACTCTCTTTCCAGAAGCTCTGACAACCGATTCGGCTCATAGGAAGTACTCATCGTAATTGGGTGTTCGGAATCGGCCTGCGAAAATGCCTCCAGACGACTCGATTGTACGTATGTGGCGGCTTCACGCTTGGGAAATGACGGATTTTACGTGACCGAGTCATTCGGTAAGAGAAGGGTTTACGGTTTTGTACTTCGTCGTTTGGTTAAACTGGGTCCCAGCACAATTTGGTTGGAAAGTCCGCCTCCGGATGGCTCTGGGATGGCCTTCCTGATGAGATTGTAATCGGGCCCTAAGAGTGAAGTAGTTAAGAGTGTTTGGTCATATACTATTGAAGTGAGGTGGAGGCATAGTGCTCATTTGAAATCGTGTAGTATATTTCAGTTAGTTTTGCCAGGCAAGTACTGCTTAGCAAGTACAGGAAATGGTATTTTTTGGGGGATATCACAAAAGAAGAGTGATGATATCTTTTAAAAAATGAGGGCACCAATACTTTGACACTTTAGTCAACTTTGGTTCGGGACCCTGGTAATTGTGTGATGGGGTAATTTACATTCCCATGTCACAGAGCTAATGGTAAGGGCTGGAGACAGATATACACCCTGATTTGTCTGTAGTGGGTACATGCCTCAATGATATGGTGAACAGGAAGGGGCCAAGTCAAAACCAGGCATCAATAACAAGACAGCAAGTGACCCCAACAAAGAAAACAAAAGAGACCTGTAGTTAAGACCATGCAGACATTGACAACGATATTGCAGATAAAAAGGGGGCTGTAAGCTGTTCAATGCATATCTGTTGAGTCAGGGGTTCTCAGAAAGACATATAGGGGTGGGTCAAAACCTGGGAGTAGGCAACAGGAGACTCCAGTAGGTTCCTTGAATTAGATGCCCTTTCATATAATATCTCAGCGGCCTTACCAGTGTATGTGTCATCTGTTTGCTCCATTGGGTAGTACTGAATGCTAGTGCTTGGGCAGCTCTCTCAGGATGCGGTGCTTGCCTGAGAAACCAATACCTGAGTAACTGTGCCCCTTGTAATGATTAGCCAATGTCACCCTTAATCTGTACTTACTTGACACTGACTGACACCAATTGCAGAACACGAAGTAGAGTACATTTGGTGTCTGCAGAGGCTCAGCCTGGCTCCTACATAGTCCTTGATGCTGGCATAAGAACTACTTTTTGAGCACACAAATAGATCACTATGTGCTGCGTAGTGTCTGGATGTATGGCCTGTTCTATGCCCTTTGTATCCTGATGGATGAGGTGTGCCACCGCGTCTTTAACTATTTCATCAAAGGCTATCCAATGTTACATGTGGATGGGGTGAAGTCATGATAGTTTGGAGAAGCATGTATTTCAGTGTCATCTGTTCCTGTGAGGACATTTCATTAAGATGCATACAGTTTCTAAGTGTTTGGATTCAAGCTCCAATGTATTTGCTATCCAGAAAGGAAGCAGTAACATAAGAAGAAATTGGCGTTTGTGGAGCAGAATTTTCCCTGAGATCATTTGGGCAAGAAATTTTGAACATAACAACAGAGCATGATACGTAGGACATCATATTAGTTGTGGGGGTTACATGGAGTTAGGAAATGGATATTGTGGGTGATGGATGATAAACAGTACAGAACAGTGCATACATTTAGTATATGTACATTTACATATAAAGTTACATTGACAGATTAGTCTATACATATAGTACTTAAGATGATTTTTGTAAGATGAGGTATTCCCTTAAGGCAGCTTTAAATGATGTGAAGAGAGCAGCCATTGTTTTTATTGGTAGAGCCTAGGTTGTTGGGAAACAAGTACTGACTCAGGATGTCAGCGAAGTATTTTGGGGAGGAGACTTCTACAGCTTTGATGACCAACCAGCTCACTAGGTGGAGGTGCTTTAAGGTAGTTGTGTGTTTGGAAAAATTAAAGACACCTCTTGCTGCAAAATTAAGGACTTTATCTAGAGTGGTAACATAATAAATTGAGACCTATGATAGTGGGGAGTTACACTATTCAACTTTGAAAAGGACTGGTGAGGAGATCAGTGTTTTGTCTAGTGGATGGAAACGTCAGGGAATATTCTCCATCTATCCAGTAACTGAAATCTTGCTCTGGTGTTGGGTATGAGTGCATTCATGTTCATTGATAGATTGAAATGTACCAAAGGTTTCTGTTTGGGGATGTTGTTGCCATATTATCTGGGTGGATATTAATATAGGAGGGGAGGGAGGCAGATGCCAAATTGGCAGACAAGTCACTTCTTTCCATTTTGGACGAATTTGAGATAAGTGAGTAAAGCGCCATTCACTAGTGGAAATCTGTGTCTTATTTGTAGGCAGTAGATATAGGAAATGAGTGAAAGCTGTAGGTATCATCTTCATGGATGTGATAGGAAACACCAAAGGAAATAATGATGTTTCGAAGATGCGATGTAGAGCAAGAAGAGAATGTGACCCATGCCTGTGCCTTGTGGGACAACAACTCACTGTGGCTTAAGAGTATACAGAGAGCATCACTCTCCAGATGATAGAAGTGGATTTGAAAGAAGAGTCTCTAAGCTCATTGTGATGTTTGAGATCTTTGAATTAAGACATGAGGGTTTTTGGCTGAGAGGGAAGACTTTGTGAAACCTATGGTGAGATCAAGGTGTTAATAGTGCAGGCAGATTTCTGAGAATGGAAGTGTAGAGATAAGATTAGGTAAGTAATGTAACTAAAAAATATCTTGTATAGCGTGCGATTACCCAGAGGGTGTTTTAGCACTAGCGTTCCAGAAGAAAACCACAGAAACTAAACATTTTGGCCAAAACATTCAACCTAATGAGAGAAAAGACAAGTTTTTAACATTTTCCTAAACGGCTAAAGAGATCTTAAATTTAATGGCATAGAGCTCCAATGTTTGCTGGCACAGAAAGAGAAACTCCTGCCACCCCATCTATCCTTCTTTACTCTATGAGTCATCACCATTCTGGATGCTCAAGATGTGAGCATGCGACCAGGAGAGTGTCAATGAAATAATTTTGTTTTTATTCAGTTTTAGTTAGGTGAAGGCCTTTATGCACCAGGCACAAGGCTTTGAAATTAATCTTCTCCTTGACTGGTAACCAATGAATGCCCCATAATGACTGAGAGATGGAGGGAAATTTAGGAATTTTCTAAAGCAGCCTAAAGGTTACGTTCTGAGGGCTTATGTTGCCCATCACTACTGCCACCCCCACCCATAGGGGAGCTGTTGCCCATCACCACTGCCACCCCCACTCATAGTGCTTATGTTGCCCAGCACTCCTGCCACCCCCAGCCATAGGTGACCTATTGCCCATCACCCCTGCCACCCCCACCCATAGAGCTTATGTTGGCCATTACCCCTGCCACCCCAGCCATAGGGTATATGTTGCCCATCCCTATTGCCACCCCCACTCATAGGGCTTATGTTGCCCAGCACTCCTGCCACCCCCAGCCATAGGTGACCTGTTGCCCATCACCCCTGCCACCCCCACGCATTGGGCTTATGTTGCCCATCACCCCTGCCACCCCAGCCATAGGGCATATGTTGCCCATCAGTACTGCCACCCCCACCCATAGTGGATTTGTTGCCCATCACTACTTCCACCCCAGCCATAGGACTCATGTTGTCATGATTGCTGGGAACAGAGGCACGACGTCGCTTGCGAATCTCCCACCGCGTCTAACTATCACGCATGCGCGATAGCGCCCCGCCAGTAGAAAAGCCTAACGTCCGGTAGTCTCGGGGCTTCGCGTTCTAGTGTTGCCCCGCAGGCTGTTCGTTGGACTTCCTGTTTCCTGTTTCCCTTGGATCACGCGTTTCGTAGTTGTTTGGACTTCCCTGCAGTACGGTTCACATCGTGTGTGGCCGTTAC
Organism: Triturus cristatus; assembly: GCF_964204655.1. Classification (NCBI taxonomy): domain Eukaryota; kingdom Metazoa; phylum Chordata; class Amphibia; order Caudata; family Salamandridae; genus Triturus; species Triturus cristatus. The sequence goes on along the minus strand of NC_140586.1, from coordinate 791,499,393 downwards.
TAAGTTCCCTTGTTGGGCGTACCCAGGAGAGGCTTCTCTCTTGAACAGAGCTCTGTTTCTTTTTTCCGTTCTTTAATCCGCTTTTTGTTGGGTCCCTCGGTGAGGCACGGCTGGACTTGGTTCTTCCGGTTTAGGATTCCTGGGTCACGAGGGTCAGAGCGCTCCGCCCGCCTTGCCGGATTTCGTCCCGCGGGCCGGCCGGGTGTCTCTGCCCTGTCTCCTTCCCACTCTGAATTACCGCTGCTGACCTACCAAGTATCCCGGAGGTGGGTTCCGGTCTAGCTTACTCCAGTGTTCACCTGGTCCTTCATCCTGAACTACTCTTCGTCTTCCCCTGCTGCTTCGTCTGGAAACTGGCTGAAGACACCTCTGCACAATCTTGTGAGATTCTTCTCACTGTGATGGCCTCCGGATCCCCTTGTAAGATAAGTGGTAAAGGGGTATTGGGGTTCTCAAGAGTTTCCTTTGGTAGACTCAGGCTATTGTTTCTTTTCCTGTTATAGGGACAATACGTGATCACTACAGCAAGAAAGGGGGATTACTAGCTTCCGCTTTCCTGACATCTTCTGTTATCCTGTGCAACCCTATAGATACTTGCTGGCTTATAGCAGTGAGGTAACTAAGGGAGAGAAGCTACATAGGGGTGGTCTACTAGGGTCATCATAGGGGTGCTAGGGCTACTTATATTGTTCTTTTCTACCCTTTTGCAGAAACACTGTTTCACAGACACAGACACAGTTCCACAGACACAGTAGAAGGAAGAGGACAGCAGCTCCTGAGTTTCTTTTCCCCTCTATCCTTGTTTTGTTTCCCCTCTTTCCACCACTACCTATGTGCTCTAGGGATTGATAGAGGCACTAGGTGGGGGTAGAAGGTTGGGACTTCTCTACATCTACAGCTGGTATTCCTTGGCGTCCCTGCAGAACTTTGACCGGGTAAGATCCTTACACATGTTGCCCATCACCCCTGCCACCCCCAGCCATAGGGCTCATGTTGCCCATCACCCCTGCCACCCCCAGCCTTTGGGCATATGTTGCCCATCAGTACTGCCACCCCGACTCATAGGGGACCTGTTACCCAGCAATCCTGCCACCCCCAGCCACAGGTGACCTGTTGCCCTTCACTACTGCCACCCCCACCCATAGGGGACCTGTTGCCCATCACTACTGCCACCCCCACCCATAGGGGACCTGTTGCCCATCACTACTGCCACCCCCACTCATAGGGGAACTGTTGCCCATCACTACTGCCACACCCACCCATAGGGCTCATGTTGCCCATCACCCCTGCCACCCCCACCCATGGGGCTTATGTTGCCCATCACCCCTGCCACCCCCAGCCATAGGGCATATGTTGCCCATCACTACTGCCACCCCCACCCATGGGGGACCTGTTGCCCATCACTACTGCCACCCATAGCCATAGGGAACCTGTTGCCCATCACCCCTGCCACCCCCACCCATAGGGGACCTGTGACCCATCACCCCTGCCACCCCCACTCATAGGATGTGTGATGCGCCACACATCCATCATACTCCATTATTAGGTATGTTAGCAAAATACATCCCCCATAACATCATGACAACAGTGTGTAGTCTGTGACAAATGCCCACGACAGTGATTATGATTTTGAATATACAATGTAACTAACAGCACATGTGTGACCAACAAATGAGTGTGTCCTACACAAGGCAAGCATCACCATAGCACTGTGTCAATGTAAAAAGAACACCCCCTCACTGTGTAGAACAAAAGTTAAATGTGGGCTTCCAAACTGCAGCAGATGTTGAGCATTGTGGTGATGGGGTCTAATCCCCCCCTCTTCACAGTGACCAAAAGGTAAGTGTCATCATGGGCAAAGCTGCAAATAACAAACAGCATGTATGATCCCTGCTCCCAAAACATTAAACACTTCTGGTGCAAAGTAGTGGTTGTGTCCCATTTCCACAGAGATGTGGTGAGGCTAACAGTGCTGTGAAAACAAAACATACTCTCGGCCATGTGCAGACAGGCACCACACATGCGGGCTGACTATGCATACAGTGTACAATGACAAAAGAGCAGACGTGACCATCACAAAGCATACACAAATCTCGAAAATAGACACACTAATCAAAACCACCTGTGAAGACTGTAGGTGTCAGCTCACAAACTTCCAGCCATGCCAGCAATGGCACCTAACAACCAGGATGAATGTGCACAATGATGTGATATGACTCACAGGGACAGCTGGGAAAATCACAGAAACAGCATCCAGACAATGGCCCACGACAGCAATACCACTGCACTGATGCAGATGCACAATCACAAACAGACAACCTCACACTGCACATCTGACACAACATGTGTGTGTGTGTGCGTGTGTGTGTGTGTCTCAGTATCCCCAGGCAACTACAAAACACATGGGGGGGCTTAAACCACAGTGACACAGATGTGGACACAGTGCCATACAAAAGTAAACCATCATTGGGACACCCTTAGTGGGCAATCAGGCATTGTGAGATGAAAGGGAGCACAACAGACACATGTGACACAAGCTGGAATGAACACCAACTAACACAGTAAGAGACTGACACACAACAGTACTACCCCCAGTGATCTGACATTGGGGTGACACAAGCATGCATGACACCTCCACTGTGATGACAAAGGCAGATGTCATACAAACTGGGAAACCCAGACATGTTTCCTATTCCACAAACGTACATCACACATACACAAACACAAATCACTCAGCATGGACCCTCATCCATGGACAAACGGGAGCTAGGGGACCATCCATGCAAACATTTACATCAGTCCACCCTCAACACCACACACCCTGAACTGCAACAATGTGCATCTGTGAAGCCCACATGGACAGGTGACATTGCACATGCACCCATGACAAACACAGGAATGTTGGGAGGAACAAAGGTGCACAGACTCATCACACAAGGACAGTTTACAACCCTGGGGAATAACAGACCTACTGCACAGTATGCGGTACACGGCCATGATGTCAAAGCTCACGTAACCTTCAGAATACCTGCCACAGTCCCAGCACAATGCAGAAGCCAAAGAGAACCAAAAGGCACACATGCTGACACCAGCCAACATTGCAGCCATGAACCCGACAAGCGGGAGAAGTCACACGCACATACACATGTCTCAATCACTGAAAGGTACCACCTAGGGACAACTACATGACATTGCAAATAAACAAGTGCCTTGGGGAACCCTTACTGTGTCCCATCTGTGTCTGACAACATCATCACCACTCAGAACTGACAAATCCCAATGATGATACCCCAATTAACAGTAGTGTGTCATGCACCCACACATCTGGTAGCCCATGGCAAAGTAGAGGGATGAACCCAGTACCACTCAGCAAGCATCAACAACAGGAACATATCAAGGGAACACTGCCTGTGTATGAAAAGGGATGTGGACACACACATGCTCATACAACACACACCATGGGGCCATGGTTCTGTCACGGGACAACACACTTACTTGAGGGGACCCAACTCCTGTGGAAGCCCAGCTGTGCCAAACATATTCCCAGCACGTCTCACACATGTCAGCAGAACTCTTGGTCAGTCAGCCATCAGTTACCACACAATGAAGGCTCTGGTCACAACAGCCTGGGTACATGAGTCTCCCCTAAGTCATCTGCACATACTCAAAACATATGTCTAGCAAGTTGCACAGAGGACCCAGTTGCTCCTATACCAATGATGCCCACACCTGTAGGTCCAGTGGTGATGCGCACAAAGTCTGTGAAATTGACAAATTGGACAATGGGAAGCACATGATATGTGCATGGGTTCAAGCCACAGATGTGACCATGCAAATGGAATGTTCACAGAGATGTCCATAAATAGTTGATCATGACACACCCAGGTAGCTGCAAAGGATGACATGGATACCCACCAGAATAGGATACACATCTCATGGATCACATGGAGTACCTCACATCAACACATCAGTATTCTACATTGGAAACCAAGCAGTATAGGTGCAAGGGCATGTTAAACATCATCAACATAATGTACAGCTAAATCAAGTTCACAGGGATATCGAAAAAAGCTTTATTCAGCATATTGAAAGTTAAACGTCTGTTCTAACGAAAGGCCAATGGCCAGTGCATGTCCAAATTCCAAGGAGTGAACTAGAGTGACAAACTGTCACACGTTGCTTGCCTGCACTGCTAAGGACAGGGGTCATCATCTCGGAGGGGCATACATGGGGGCAGGCCAGGCACCGCAGGGACGGGATCAGGGTGCAGCAGAAGGAGGCAGTAAAGAGGTGGTGGATGCAGGCGAGACACTTGCAACTGCAGTGGAGCTGACTGAAGTGCTGGGTGCAGTCACAACTGTGGGGCACAAGTCAGATGGGGTGGGTGCCGGCACATCTCCAGTGGGCAGGTCAGATGGAGTGGATTGGGTCCCCACGGCAGTGCCCAAGTCAGACAGGGTGGTTGTGGACTCCACTGCAGTGCCTACATCCATGGGAGTGGAATGGGGTGCAGGTGAGGTGGGCAGGACAGGGGGGGGAACCCCGATCCCCACATCAGTGGCACTAACCGTCTGACCAGGTGTGGAGGACCAAGTGGTGGGGGGAGGGCCTTAGCATTTTGGGGATGGTGTATCTGTGGGTGGGGGAACCCAGGGCAGGGAGTGTCGGGGGAACCCCTGGAGTGGTGGCCTGGGGGATGGATGACGGAGACTTTGCCTTGGTGCTGCCTGGTGGCGGGGGTCTTGCTCTTCTGGCTCCGGGGGGACTTGCGGGTGGGGGTCTCAGTATGACTGCGCCTGGGGGAGGGTGTCTGGGTGTGAGGGGCATTCCCCTCTGTGTGTGGGGACTTCATCTTCCCCTTGTAACCAGGATCTGCTGAGTCGGTGGGGAAGAGGCCATGGTCACAGAGGAAGAGCTTCTGGAGAGATGGGGTTGCAGGTGAGGCAAGGGAAGGGGGCTGGGAGGGAGAGCTTTCGGAGGACTGTGGAGTGGTTGTGGATGACTGTGTGTGTGTCTGCAAACCAGCCCCTGTGAGTGTGGTATAAGTCCCCTGCGCTTGCTTGTGTGCACGTCTAGACCTTGGTTTGGGTGTTTGTGTGCTGCCTGTGTCTGTGGCTCTGTGAGTATGTGCAAGTGTTTCTGTTCTTGGAACAAGAAGGCTGCTATGAATCGTGGGTGGTGCAGGGGTAGGAGGGTTGTGGGACTGTTGGAGGAGGGACACTGCTGCCGTCAGGGAGGAGGCCATGGACTGATTGGTCCTCTGTAGGGCAGACATGCCCGATGAAATGCCCTCCATGAACGACACCAGTTGTGTCAACAGACTTGTGTGTGCATGGAGGACCTTCAGCATCGACGACTGCCCTACATGGATCTGTCTGAGTAAGTCCACAGACTCCTCACTCAGGGCAGCAGGGAACACAGGGGCAGTGGGTGCGGTGCCTGGTACAAAGGAGACATGCTCACGAACACGGGAGCCTACAGGGACCTCCGGGATGGGAGATAATGGGAGGGTGGTGATGGTGGTGGTGGTGGTGGCGGGGACAGCCTCACTAGCTGGGGTTTGGTGGCTGCTGACACCCGCCTCCACAAGGGCGTCATCCTCAGAGCTGCTGTGGCCCTCAGCTAGGGTTGATGGTGCTGACGACTCTGTGTGGCTCCACTTGCCCTCCGTGCCACTGGGTCCCCCCGACTCCTCTCCTTCTGTCCCTGTCAGGCTCTGTGGCTCCAACTGGTCCATGGAGATGTCCTCTCCTGTGGCCGTGGATGTATCTGGATAGAAATAGGAAGTAAGAGAACAACATCAGTCACCTGCACCGACTGCACACACCACAGTGAGTACATCACATCACAGGGCAAGCCCTGGCATCATCAGCTGAACACAGCTCAAAGTACCAACACTATTTAGAATAAGACAATTGTCATCCTGGACATCAACCATTGGACACATATCCCTCCTTGACTTGCACACATATGTCTGTTGCATGTTGGATGCTAATACCCCAATGCGCTGACATGCACCACCCACACATTATTTGGACATGCAAGTGAACATGTAGGAGTATGTCACTATACACACAGCACATCTGTTGCTACTGACTCAGTACAGGTGTCCGGATGAAGGGATGAGCAGAGACTCATATCACATGTTTGTGATGCATGCCAGCAACACACACTATGATGTTCTCATGTCCTGATGGGCAATGCCACAATGGGGTGCATGGTGCACACTTGAACACAATGCTGGATCACTCATAGCAAGTTAAATGCCATGGCACTGGGATGCCCTGAAAGTCAGTCAACACTGTCTCCTGTCACAGGGGCAGGGCATCCAGACAACAACAACAATATGCACTGACTCACAATCCTAGCTCAGGGGTAAAGATAACTGCAGATGACCGGCGCACTTGCCCATCCCTTGCAAACAACATATACAGGACCCAGAAGACCCCCAAATCATGCATATGACATATGAGTCTCTGCAAACACAACTCCCTGTACATTGACACATCACAGTCTGCCATGCATGTAACCCAGCAGCATGAAGGACACAGTTGCATACACCATTGTGCGCTGTCAGATGATCACGCACCTATATGTCAGACAGGTCTTGTCTCTCACAGTCACATCTCAGATGTCCTGCTGACCCTCTGAATCATGGACACCCCAGTTGTACGTAACAACAAGCCACACCCTAATGACTCAGAGGCAGACACATGAGAGCACATGTCACTAAGCACAACCTGTAATTTAATACACAGGAGTGGGATTACAGATTGTTTCTAAATGCCCTTGCGGAGGCATGACTGCCCAGGTCTCCATGAAACAGTATTTGGCCCTGGACAGTAGTCAGGTGGCTAAGCAAGTGTCACATGCATGATAGTCACCCGCGTCGGAGCTCATTGCAGTTAATGGCAAAGCGTACGCACAGCTTGGTCATGAACCGTGCAATGCGTACGCATTGTCACCCGCGTCGGAGCTCATTGCAGTCAATGGCAAAGCGTACGCACGGCTCGGTCATGAACCGTGCAATGCGTACACATTGTCACCCGCGTCGGAGCTCATTGCAGTCAATGGCAAAGCGTACGCACGGCTCGGTCATGAACCGTGCAATGCGTACGCATTGTAAACCACGTCGGACCTCATTGGTGTGACTATTTGACGGCTTCAACACACAATTACTTGCCAGGGACTCATGTGCACACCTAACGCACTCCAGCATTGGCCACTCAGTGTCCCGTGGCATGTAAGGCTGCATTCCCTGTGTGTTGGGGGGCAACATTTGGTTTGTTGCGTGGCACTTTTGTTCAGCCACTCCCAGGCTGTGCACGTGTTCATGGGGGCAGAATCCTTTGTGTGTTGTGCACATTACCACTGTGAGGTGCAGCTGTACAGTAATGGGCATGAGTCATGGACGCAGTTGCAGGTTGGATATGTTTATGACATGTCACATACACCCTGTGTCCTGGGGGTGATGGCATGTACGTCACAGTGAGACCTGTAGCCACAATTCTGATGTACACCCACAGTCTGTGTGCATGTTGTGTCTCAGATGTGGATGATCAAATGTGCCCAATGGGAGACAGTCTACACATCCCTGTGGTATGTGCAGCAACCTTGATGGAGTGTGTGTGTCTAAGAGACATACATGTAGGGCCTGCAGAGACAACAGTGGCCACTACCTGTTGGACTCACGCTTGCCTTGTGGCGTGTACATGATACGCCATGTCATGCCAGTGTCGATCAGGCCTCACTTGTCACCGTGGTGTGTGTTTGTAACGTCACAGCAGTACATAGGTAGGGTGACACAGCCCAATGATTGGCCATTGCACTACATGGGACTTATGTGGACATGTGGAATTGAGATGTGAGGTGATGGGCATGTAGGTGACATATGTGCCCATGCCCAACAGCACACACCTCAGTACATTGTGTAATGTCATGATGTATCATGTGATATTGAGCCTGGTCATGGCCACATGGGTGGATGAACCAACAATCTTCCTTTGTGCATCTCTGTTCTTCAGGGCACCAGTTGTCCATCGACCGTTCCCAGACCTTGCAACCATGCAGGAACGCGACTGCATCTGACGGTACCGCTTCACCAGGCCACTGATTGAGGAGTTGGCGGAGCAGTTGGCGCCACATCTGCTACCTGGCCGGACATACCCGACAGCACTGACCCCAGAGATGAAGGTGATGGCAGCCCTGCACTTCTTTGCTACTGGTACCTTCCAGTACACTGTGGCTATAGCAGGTGGGATGTTGCAAACTATGTTTAGCCGTGTGCTACGCTATGTCTTGGAGGGGATGTTGCATTTCCTTGACCTGTACATCAAGTTCCCTAGCCCAGCTGAACTCCCTGAAATAAAGGATGCCTTTTATACACTGGGGAGGATGCCGAACGTCATCGGATCTTTTGATGGTACACATGTGGCTCTGATACCACCACAGGCACATGAGCAGGCATACCGGAACAGGAAACATTTCCACTCGATCAATGCTCTGGTGGTATGTCTTGCAGACATGTGTATCACACATGTGTGTGCACGGTTTCCCGGTTCTGCGCATGATGCCTATATAATGAGGAGTAGTCGCATTGCAACGCTGATGTCACAGATGCCAAATCAGCGTGCCTGGCTTGTCGGTGTGTACTGACTGTTTACCATTGTGTGTGTTTGGCAATGTTGTATTCCGCACTCCTACAAAACTCTGCTAATTGTCCAATTGTTTGTGTGTAGGTGACTCCGGATACCCCAACATGCCGTGGTTGCTGACATGCGCTACAATGAGGCACATGGTCGGAGCCAGAGGATGATTGAGCGGACATTTGGCCTCCTGAAAAGCCGCTCTCGCTGCCTGGACAAGACCGGAGGGGCCCTCCCATATGAGCCTGCAAAGGTGTACAAAATTATCCTTGTATGCTGCATGCTACACAACATGGCAGTGCGGAAGAAGGTGCCTCTCATCCAGGATGACGATGTCCAACCTCCGCCACCTGTGGAGGATCCCGGCCTGGGCCACGATGCCAGTGATGATGAAGATGAGAGTGACGTCCGCACACAGCTCATCAACGACTTTTTCACCTGAATGTGAGTTTATTGGGTTGTTATGTCAATGTATGGAGTTAGCCTGAAATGTGTTGTGGCTGCTGGGTTGCTTTCTGAGTGTGTCTGTGTGCCACTTGACTAGATGCGTGCAGTGATGTGTCCGTTCAGGTGGTCTGTACTCCACAGTAGGGTAGTACTGCTAACTTGTTTCTGTGTACGTCTCTTGTGACATATTGTGTGCATGTCTATTGCATTTCTCTCCTGTTCTGCTGTGCTTTTGACTGTGTCTTGTTTCTGTCCTTCCCAGGGTACTTTGCCTGTTGTTTGGTCAACACTGACCCCCAAAACCAAAAGCCAACCCCAGTGTGGGAGTAGTCAACTGCCATCAAGTGATGTGCCACACACCCCTGAACTTCAATTCTCTGACACTTTATGACCGTGTGTCCACTGTAACGTACAATTACCTTGCAACTATTGTGGAATAAACATGTTGCTGATGTGTAATGAACCTGTGCTATGCTTTGTTAGGTGCGTTGTCTGTCTTCCCACATCTGAGTGATATTTGCTTACCTCACCTGTGGACTTGTTACCACTGACTGTGGATAGGTGTTGTGTCTGTGCATACCTATGTGTTTTAGGTCAACATCATTGTGTGGGATGAGTAACATGGTCATGGTGAGTATGTGTTGTGTTGCCATAGTGGTGTGTCTCCCTCACATGTTTAAATATCAATGGAGAGTGGATCACAGGTCCTGAAAGAACCAGGGTTAGTAGCAACAGTATTAAGTACTGTTAAGAAACCCTCAATCACGTGTTCGTACACAGGTGGAATTCTAGCGGTATGTTCGATTATCCGCTATTTGCTTGACAACGTGACAGCATCATCATCGGGTTACTGAATGCTTCCTCCACCCGGAGGTAATTCCTCTGGTTTTTTCAGTTGTGATCAGAGAATCAGAGAACCGTGTTAGGTGTGTAGTGAAGTGCTATAAGGTGAGTGAGAAAGGTTTAAAAGACTCGTAGAGTCCAGTTTTAAAATTTTTAATGAGACTGGATTCGAGTTAGGTCAAAAAATACTTGTCGTGCACAGACTAGACTAATTAGGGTCTAATGCACTAAAATGATTATGTGTCCAGAAAATAGGTCGACATGTTTCAGCCTTATCTCATGCCCAAAAGGTCATACAGGCTTTCATGAGGACCCTAGTGTATGTGTAGGAGGTTCCTTAATTTAAAGGGGTCTCCCTCGTGAGATGGGTGAGTCCCGTTATCTCACCAGTCAGTTTGAGTTCAATTCGAACCTATATAAAAAAAAAAGGAGTGTGAGGAAGAAAAATAAAATAATAGTTAGACATACAGTTCGTGTATGTGCTGTCAGGATGTTCAAAATTCGAGACATCAACTGTCATAGCAATTATAAAAGGCAATGCTTTTTACATGTAACATAGCCAATTCGGCCAATCATTTTCATTCAAATGCAGTAAAAGGCAAATGCAGCCCTCCCCTCAAAAGATGACAAGTTGCAAAAACAAAAACAAAGACTTTAACAAGTAAATCACCAGATAATTTTGATATTACGAACAAGAAAAATGTCCCAATGGGTCACTCAATTCAAGGCGTAGAACCTGTCCTAACGTGAATGATATTTTGTAGGTAGTATCAGACTGTACGCCAAACAGTTAATCTAATTTATAAACATGGCAAATCTGTCTCTTGGGGAAATGAAGAAACATACACATCATGCAGTGCATTAGGTAGAAACGATCAATTGTTTGTAGTGCCCAAACTCCCTGAGATCGCCGGGGGTATTGTTATGAATGTGAGGAAGAACGCTGCCCACATATCAAACAATGCAAGTCAGTGAGGATTGTTTCACAAAAGATTGAAGAAATGGCATAATCAGTATTACTTAATGAAAACAATGGCATTAAGTTCTTGGCGGTGAAAGAGCCATCGAGTGAGTGGTATTTTTAAGGTATCACGCTACCAACATATTGAATAATGTAAAACCGGGAGCTTTGTATGACAAAGAAGTATTCCAAATGAAAACCCTTGCGCAATATATCTATTGCACGGAGTAAACCATCGAGTGAGTGGTATTTATGGTGTCTGACTAATCGCTACACAATTGGTTTCTTAAAAACTAGTTATTAAGGCAAGTCTCTCTCTTTAGAGAAATCAAAAAATACAGCGATACCCGTACATTGGTCAAAAACGATAAAAGAGGTTGATTGACATGCCCAAATGACCCAGAGATGGTAGGAGAAACAGAGATGCACATTGGTAACATGTTCAGCAAAATAAATCGGACTACGATGGCCAACTATAGGTTGTTTACCCAAGGATTAAAACATGACATCGACAGTTTAGAAAGTTGGGAAAGAATACCTTAATTGTTCTTTTTGTGGGTTACATCCGATGGTGTAAGCTTTGCCCGCTCTTAAAGGGAAAAGAAAGGTGTTAGGGGATCAAAATACGTTACGTTCCTTCCTCGGCATCCTCGTGTATCGGGAACAGTACCTTTTCGGCGGTTAGCGACTTGTTCTGTCACTGCTTCTCTCCACCCGGTTTGTTGTACACAGTAACCGGGTCAAGATAAAGGACGAATTCATGGAGAACAAAAGAGGACTTGTGTTATTTACAACTCCCCCATCTCATTGTTGATTTCGTACAAATAATTAACGCCCTAATATGCCGATCATTTGAAGTTATCATGATGTTCTATTGTAGTCTGTTGTTATTTTATAATTTTCGTTGAAAAATAAAAGTTTTGTTAGTTTCGATAAAGTAAATGTAAGGAGTTGTGCGAGTACTTAGTTACTCCTCTAGCTTATTGCCTCACAAGGCTGTATTAGACAGGACAGCCGTTTAATCGCAATTGTGAAATTATACCTCAGAACAGACCTGCGACACATTAGACGAAGAAGGAAGAGCTCCCATTCTTCATAACTGCAATTGTGCATAAGCTGGTTGCATCAAAAAGAATGGCTGTTAGGCTTTTACCCAGAGTGCATTTCCCATGCAAGTATTTTTCCTTGTACATAGCATGTTCAGTGTTCTCTGTCATAATCAAGTACTTTTAGCACCAATTCACATAGGCAAACGTTCAAAGTGTAGACTACCATGCTACACATTCAGCGTTGTGTGACTCCCATTCTTCATCACTGCAATTGTGCATAAGCTGGTTGCATCAAAAAAAGAAGAATGACTGTTAGGCTTTTACCCAGAGTGCATTTCCCATGCAAGTATTTTTCCTTGTACATAGCATGTTCAATGTTCGCTGTCATAATCAAGTACTTTTAGCACCAATTCACAGAGGCAAACGTTCAAAGTTTAGACCACGATGCTACACATTCAGCGTTGTGTGGCTACACTGTGACACGTTTTTGGGTGTCTCTGTGGGAATGTTGTTCATTTGTGTTCCTCATTTCGTTGCTCTTGACAATTTTTGAACACTGACCTATCTCTTGATGCTCAGCCACGGGATATTGTCATTCAATCCATGAATGTGAGTACGTAAGCGGTAAACCCACCTCTGCTCCTTTTCGAACAAGATATTTTCTGCATTGGCATTTTTCGTTGCTAAAGTCTCTAGAACCACCCATTGTAAGTGATCGACTGTGTGTCCTTTCTCGAGGTAGTGACTGCTCATCTTGGTTGTAATTTTCTTACATTTAACGTTGCTCTTGTGTTCGCAAAGTCGTAGCTTGACTTTGCGGCAGGTCATCCCTATGTAATGTAATCCACAGGGGCAAGTGATCATGTAAATTACATGAGTAGTATTACAGTTAGTGTGATTCCTCATGGTCCATTTCAGGTCTGGTAGTAGTTGTAGGGTCTTAGTTGGTTTCGTAAGATGACAGACCGAGCACGAGCCACAGGGGTAGTGACCAGTTACCGGTGTATAGTCCCATAAGCTAGAAGTGATCATAAGACTAGGTTTTGATGGTGGTCTAGTATGTACTAGCATATCTTTCAGATTTCTGGTTCGTTTGCTTGAAAATCTTGGTTTTGGCCATTTCAGAGAGCCGGAGGTGAGGATTTTCCAATTCTTGTTAATGATCTTTTTAACATCATTGGATACCACACTGTAGGTACTCACACAGGTGACTAGATCTTTTGTGGGTTCTTTCACTGTTGTTTCCATGAGGGTTGCCCTCTGTTGATTTCTCGCTCTCTTTTGGCTTTTCTTGATGGTATGCTGAGGGTAGTCCCTATTTCGCAGTTTGTTGCAGAGATCTTTAGCTTGTTCCTTATAGTCTCGAATGTTGCTGCAGTTCCGTCGTAGACGGAGAAACTGCCCATATGGTAGGTTTTCCCTCATTGGGCGCGGGTGAAAACTCTCAAATGACAAGAGACTGTTCTTGGCAGTGGGTTTAAAGAAGGTTTTTGTCTGAATAGTATCGTTTTCGATGAAAATGGTGACATCTAGGAAATCCAGTGTGTCTGGACTGGCTGAGTAAGTAAATTTCAACCATTCATCTTTAGTGTTCAGCCAATGATGGAAGTCGATGAGGGTTTCTTTACTACCTTCCCAGATCAGCAGAACGTCATCGATATAACGTTTCCAGAATACTATCTGCTCTCGAAAGGGATTCGTCGGACACAGTAAGTTCTTGGTCTCGAAATCGCTCACGTATAATCCGGCCACACTCGGCGCAAATGTACTCCCCATGGAAGTTCCGTGGCATTGTCTGTACATGGTGTTGTTATACTCAAAATGGTTTTCCGTGAGCGCCAGTCTACAGCATTCAAGGATAAAATGTCTGGGCGTCTTCTGGTCCCATTGTTGACTGAATAGTAGTTCCTCCAAAGTGTCTAGTGTCTTTTTCTGTGGGAGACTGGTGTACAAGCTCTCCACATCTAAACCCACTAGAAGCATCTTATCTCCTGAAAATTGTTGATCTTGAAGTAGGTTCAGGAGGTCTTTTGTATCTTTAAGATAGGTGGGTGTCTTTTGGACCAAGGGTTTTAGGTAGTGATCCGCAAATTGGGATAGAGGTTCCAGAACAGATCCGATCCCTGAGACAATTGGTCTCCCTGGCGGTGGTCTTCGTTCCTTATGGATCTTAGGGAGTGAATAGAAATATGGCATCCTTGGTGTCCGGGCCAGGAGGAAATCAGCCTCGGTCTTTGATATCCAGTTGTTAGTTTCAGCTTCATCCACCATTAATGTGATGGTTCTCTGTAAGCGTTCTGTCGGGTCTGTCGTGATCACTTCATAGAATTTTCTGTCTGATAAGAGGTCGGAACATTGTTGGTCATAGCTTTCTGTGCTGAGCAGTACAATCCCACCGCCCTTGTCGGCAGGCTTAATCACTAGGTCCCCATTTCTTCGTAATGAATCCAATGCTTGTTGTTCGGCATTGGATACATTCATGAAGGGTCTTTTACTTTGAACTTTGAGGCCGTCTATTTCCCTCATAATAGCCTGTTCAAAGGCTAGAATTTCTATTGGTACTTGGTGGTTAAGAGGGCAAAAGGTAGACTTGCGGCGTAGATTGGTGTCGCCGTCACTCATGAAATCTTCTTGATCTTTGAAGAAAGCCTTCAGTTTTATCTTCCTACAAAACTCGGCAATCTCACATTGAAGTTTAAAGACATCCAAAGGTGGAGTAGGGACATAACTAAGCCCCTTGTTAAGAATATCAACTTGTTCTTTAGTGAGAGGTATGTCGGTTAAGTTAAAGATGAGGTCGTTGCGTTGGTCCCTCACATGTGTCACATCACCATGACTCATCTAACGGTGCTCACATTGTTGTAGTATTTGGCATGCACTGTGTTGTTTAGAAGATCAACATCTCCATGACACATGACAATTTGGAATCACATCAGAGGCAAGTATGATGTACTGGTGAGTTTATTTTCGAACATGTGTGAGGAAAGTGCACAGGATGGTGGGTGCTGTACATTGGGTTTTGAATCCAAAGTTCAAAGTAGAGTTGGAAATGTTGGTAGATGAAATGCCCAGAGTAAAGTCCACAGTCATCAGCTACATTGGACCAACATGAACCCTCCATGTCATGTGGGCGAGTTGTGTGTGATTGGACATGGTGAACGGGTTGCGCACAAAGAACATTGTCCAGAACAGGTATAGAGGCCCTGGGGGTTGTGCTGGGA
This sequence comes from Triturus cristatus, assembly GCF_964204655.1. Classification (NCBI taxonomy): domain Eukaryota; kingdom Metazoa; phylum Chordata; class Amphibia; order Caudata; family Salamandridae; genus Triturus; species Triturus cristatus. The sequence continues at coordinate 791,484,227 of NC_140586.1, read as the reverse complement.
CATCTGCCTCTCACATGTCCTTCTTCAGACGACCCCTCTTCTTCTTGGGGGGGCGATCCTCAGGTGCAGGGGACTCTCTACTAGAGTCCTCCTCCCTCCCTGTGGCACTGGCAGATTGTGTTGCAACAGATGTTGTGGTCACACAGGGAGGTGTGGACATGTTTGTGGTGTTCTGGCGGAGGCATTGTAGTATGTCCCGATGCACCGCAGTAAGGGCATCCCACTTTGCCTCCATGCGGGCATGGTGGGCAGCCTGCTCCTGTTGTATGTCCTTGAGGATCCCCACTACCTGGCCAAATCCTCCGGTGCTATCCTGGTACGCATTAATGATGCGTGCCAGTTGGGGTTCATCATGCAGTCCAGAGGCCCTCTGCCTCCCACCCCTCCCAGCACCCCTATCCACACGGGCAGGACCAGCAGCAGCACACACAGGTGACACTGGGACCCCTTGGGTGGTAATGCTGGTGGTCTTGGCTGTAGCTTCCGGGGGTCCTGTGTCCCTGTGCTGTGGGTGTTCTGTGACCTTGGTCTGTCCGTGTTGGCAGGGGTGCCCTGTCGAATTCCAGATGCTGGAGGCGTGGTTACAGGGGGTGCAGATGTTGATGCTGCTGGTGCTGCATGATGACTCACACCAGAGGTGCCAGGTTGTTCGTCGTCATTCGAAGAGGACAAAGACAGAGTCAAACCAGAGAGCTCAGTGTCCACCAGTGTCTGGGACTGGGAATCCTCTTCATTTGGTGCTGTGTCCCCAGCACCACCTGTGTTTGGAAGAGACACACAATGTAAGTTATGTTTCTACAGGCATCAACGGTTCACAAACATGACATTTTCTACTATACGAACGGATGCCTGCCTGTACACTGCTTTGTTCTGGCTTGTCACGGACAGAGATTGATATTGTTGTTGCACATTGCCCAGCCATGATAAAACATTTCAATGTGCATGTCGAAGTGTGTGCATGCCCAGCTCATGGATAGATTTGTCTGTACATGACCATAACTACTTAAGGGCCATCACGTTGCTGACACAGGTATGTCATCCCTGTACACTAGATTTAACAAGGACATACGTGCTATTCCACTGGGGATATGTTGTACTATTGGGGCATGTGTGGTAGCAGAGTTTGCTAGTCTTTGTGTGCCACATTGGTGTGTCGATACGACATGGTCACAGTCCGGTATGCCTGTGATCTCTTTGGAGGGAGTGTTTTCTTCCAGTGTTCCTAGTTCCCATCTCATTTCATACAAGTGATGATGTCACCATCGTTAATGAGTCTGGTGCTGACTTTTGTACATGCATATGTGATTTGACTTGTCAATGTTCTCCATGGTGACATGGATTGGGCAAGGTAGCACTCTGGCTTTTCAATGTTCATGACAATGAGGGCCGGTGGTGTGTGTGTTGCAGTTTGGCTGCTGTGAGTAGCATGTCTCCTCCAATGCTGTCCAGGTTTGACCTTGTGTCTACAGTGTCTATGTCAGTGAGTGGTGTGTTGTGTGAAGGATGCCTATGTTTCAGCACGATGTAGGAGTGGAATGCAGCTCACAACAGCACTGAGTGTGAATGAGACCATGCTATGGTGTCGGCTATATTGGTGTGTCTATTCCATTCACTGTCAGATGTCCCCTGTCAATGATGTATATGTGAGTTCCTGTGTGTTTTGTGCAATGTACCATATATATGGCTCTCCACATTTGTCATCTGCAAGACACACCTCCCCTGGCCGGCCAGGGGGCACCCCTGGGCACTGCATCCCCAGACAATGATTTTGAACATATGGTTGCAATGACTGTGTGTGCGACCGGGTTTTGTGTGGTCAGTGCATATGTGTGATTGTCAGCCACATCATTTCTCAGGCCCAGTGTCAGACATCTTGACAGTCCCTTCCCACTCCCTGTGAGGCGAGCATGGTTCAGTGTGAGCTTGCTGGGCCATGTGGGTGGGTGGGGATTGTCTGTGACTGCAACTCCCAACATGCTCTTGGCTACACCCCCTTCCCAGCATGCCCATAAATCCTCCCTCTTGATTCCGCTTCCCTATGAGGGGGTGTGACAGCAATGGCATGATGGCTGACTGTGAAGTCCTGGTGTTTGTTGTTGCCCAGTTCCCAGCATGGCCTTGTGATCCCCACAACAGAGCCCAGTGTCAGACATCTTGTCAGTCCCTTCCCACTCCTTGTTAGGCGAGCATGGTTCAGTGTGAGCTTGCTGGGCCAGGTGGGTGGGTGGGGATTGTCTGTGACTGTAACTCCCATGATGCTCTTGGCTACACCCCCCTTCCCAGCATGCCCATACTTCCTTCCTCTTGACTCTGCTTCCCTGTGAGGGAGTGTGACAGCAATGGCAAGATGGCTGACTGTGAAATCCTGGTGTTTGTTTGGCTACAAGTCCCAAGAGAGCCCCTGTGCTTCACACAGCAGCACCCAGTACGGGGTATCTTTTGCTGATATTTCACTGAGGTGTGGGTCAATGCATTGTACCCGGTTAGTTGTGTGGAGTTTGTGTTGAGAGGGGGTGCGTGGGGTGTCTCCACATGCTGGTAAGTATGGTCAGAGCTGTCAGTCCTCCTTCCCACCCAGACAGACTTCCCACCATGACACGTGCTTCCATTGGAGGGGGTGCAAGTTGTCTTTCAGGATGTCAGTCAGTGGTGTCCTGCTTCTGATTTGCACACAACCCCTACCAGGGCCTTGTGCTCCCCACAGCAGGACCCAGTGTCCGCCATCTTGTCAGTACTTTACCACTCCCTGTGATGTTGGCATGTTTCAGAGTGGTCTTGATGGGCCAATTGGGAGGGGGGGAATTAGCTGTGACTACAAACCCCATCATGCGTTTGGATACACTTACTTCACCTGCATCCCCACTATTCCTTCCTGTCAGTCAGCTGCACTGTGAGGTAGTGTGTTTGTGGTAGCAAACTGTCTAGCAGTGTTTATTTGGCTTTGTGCCACTGCCTTGCTTTATTTGTTTGTAGGTTGGTACATTTTATGACTCAGTTCCAAGTCACTATGAGATGGCAGGTATTGTGTTTGTCTGACTAGCATACACATCTTTGGATGATTATCTATTGGTTACTGTGGCTTTGCTTGCGGTGCATGGTTTCACTGTCCCTTGCCACACAATATTGAGTATGTAGTTTGTGTACTCACCAGACTCTGGTATGTCTGTTAGACCATGGACGCTCTCTGGTGGTAGGATGTCCCGCACCTTCTCCTCCCAGTTCCTGAAGTAGACTGGTTTGGCAGGAGGGCCACCGCCGGTGCGCTGACTGAAGGCGTGATTTTTCTCGATGAGTTTCTTGACCCTCCTGCGCATGTCATACCACCTGTTCTGGATATCATCCTTTGTACGCAACGTTGGTGCTTGTGCATTCACCTTGTCCACAATCCTCGCCCACATCTTTATTTTCTGTGACATGGGGGTCCTTTGGAAAAATGTACCAAACATATGTGGCTCTACTCTGATGATCTCATCTACCAGCACTTCTAACTCACTATCTGTGAACTTTGGATTCTTCTTTGGGGGCATGGTGATGGGTGGTGGTGGTGAGTGATGTGTGTGTGAGGGTGCAAGTGAGGGTGGGTTGGTGTTGGTTTAGCTAGCTCTATGTGTGAGTGCTTTTGGTGAGGTGCTGATGGTGTGTGAGTTGTGTGATGGGTGAGTTGTGAGTGTGTCTGTGTTTGCTGTGTGATGGTGTTTGCTGCTGGCTGTTATCTCCTATTTGCAAAGGTTCATGGTAGTGATTGATGTCCTTTATATAGGTGCAGTTGCGGGTGTGTCTTTGTCCCACTTTTTTTTTGTTGATATTTATTGGCTTTGTCATTGCTTGTTTGGTCCTGTTTTTTGTCTTTTTTCCTTTGGGTTTTCAAGGCATGAAGGAGACGTTCTTCTGACCGAGACGGACGCTGGTGTTGGCTCGTGCGGGCTTCTCAGGCTCGTTCACGCTGACTTTGTTCTGTGTTTCATATGCGTTGGTCGTGGAGATCTCTATTACTTGTGGGCCCGGTTTTCTGGGCGTGTCGGTCATGCTGCTTGGGCTCCATGCGAGTCGGTCTGGTTTTACATGCATTGCATCGTACTGTGCGGATTGGACATCGCAGGTACGTGTCGGTCGGGTTCATTCCGGGTTCGTGTCGGTCGGTGAAACTCACGTCGGTTTTCCGGCCGGATCACTATTTTCCCTACAGCTCGGTCATACGGCTTGTATTTCGTATGTGTTGGTTGTAATTCACACGCCTTGCATCGAACTGCACGGGTCGTACGGCGCTGGTCTGTGTCGGTCGGTCTCCGGTTCGGGTCCGCGTCGGTCGGTACGTTTTGCGGCCGAAATCGGAATCGGCCCCTTAGAGGCAGCGGATCTGGAAATTCTTACAAGACCACCAGATTCAAATTGCCGCCCTCCAGGAGATGCACCTTCCCCGCGCAGAGAAATACCGACTAAAGCACAGCTTCTACCCTCAAATCTTTCGCTTTTCGGCCCGCACTAAACACAGCAGGGTGGCGCTGCTTTTTCACACTTCATTCCCGTTTCTACACCAGGACACTACAACTGACAAAAAGGAGTGGAATGTGATGGTAAGGGGGAAATACGGGACAGTGTACAATTGCGACGATTTATGCCCCCAATACCGGGCAACATGACTTCCTCCATTCCTTCTTATATGTCCTAGGGGAACATGCAAGGGGTTATATTATACTTCTTGGGGATTTCAATTTCATATGGCATCCGGCGTTGGATACCACACATGTCCACAGGGCTGCAGGGGGGGTATTCAGCAAACCACTACAAGTAACGTTACGGAGTCTGGGCTTGTTAGATGTGTGGAGAACTGCTCACCCTGCAACTAGGGATTACTCTTTTTTCTCCCACTCACATAGGACATACTCCAGAATCGATTATGCTTTCCTGAGTCAATCCCTTCTCCCTACGGTGGTGGGCTCCCAATTTCACACGATTTGCCTCTCTGACCATGCGCCATTGGAGCTGGCCCTAGATTGGCCAGCACCTCGTGCTAAATTTGCCAGATGGTACTTTCCCAACTACCTATTCAGAGATAGACTCCTCCGAGAAGAAATTCGTAAAGCAATTAAAGATTACTTTGACCTCAGTGACCCAGATCATACTTCTTTAGCTAATACTTGGGATGCCTTTAAAGCGGTCATTCGAGGCAAATGTATTGAATTGGAGGCCACACTTAAGACACAATGCAAAGGGGAATGCCTCCTCCTTGAGAGTGAACTTCACTCCACGGAGGACGCCCATAAGGCTTCACCCTCGTGCAATCTCTCTGTAAAATCACCCAGGTTAAAGGGAAACTTCAAGCGATCTACTCTAATGGGGCCGAAAAGACTCTTTTACGCCTCCAGGCACACAACTATGAGGGAGGGAGCAAGGTAGGTTCCCTGCTGGCTCGCCAGCTCCGCATAAGGCAGGAGAGGCATTACATCAAACATATAAAAGATAGTAAAGGGGCCCTCCACCAGAGTGAACCAGACAAGGCAAATGTTTTTGGGGAATTTTACCGTGCTCTATACATGGTGGATCACCCAGACTTGCGGGCCCAAGATCAATACTTAGAGGGCCTCAGCTTGCCCCAGGTACCCGCTCTCAAGAACAAAGAGCTGAGTAGCCCCTACACCGCGGCTGAAGTCCAAAAGGCGATCGACTTGCTTAAACTCCAAAAAGCACCCGACCCTGACGGCCTCAATGGCCATTTCTATCGAACGTTCGCTCCGGAACTCGTTCCTCGTCTGGTGACCCTTTTCAATTATATCGCCACCTTGCGAAGAGTAACCCCCTCGATGGGCAAAGCCCTGATCTCCGTCATCCCCAAACCGGGGAAAGATCCCTCCCAATGTGCCTCTTACAGGCCGATCGCGGTTCTCAATCTGGAAGCTAAACTCTACTCAAAAATCCTGGCCACTCGCCTGGAAAACATTATGCTTTTCTTAGTGCAGGCCGATCAATCGGGCTTTATTAAGGGGAGACAAACCCATGATAATCTGAGACGGGTAGTTCATATCATCGAGAAAGCCCAACGGAAGGCGATTCCTACGGTTCTTCTCTCACTGGATTCAGAGAAGGCCTTTGATTGGGTGGACTGACCCTTTCTGACTCGCACTCTCCACCGGTTCAGTTTTGCCGAATCTTTTATTGGGATGGTCCAAGCAAATTACCATGCGCCGCGCTCTAAGGTCCTGTAGTGGTAAACGGGGTGGCCTAGGATTCCTTCCTTCTTTCCCGGGGCACCCATCAGGTATGCCATTTATCCCCCCTCCTGTTTGCGCTCAGCATCGAGCCCTTTGCGGAAAAAATTCGTACCAACCCAAACAAAGCGGCAGTCCCTATTGCCTCGGACGAGCACAAGATATCCCTCTTTGCGGATGATGTGCTTCTCCCGGTCACGCGACCGCATTCTTCCCTTCCGGCGATTTGGGCATCAAATTTACCCCCAAACTGGAACATCTCTACAGGGCAAGCTTTGCCCCGCTGCTGCGCCAAATTAAAGCTGACTTCGCCAGATGGCGGACAGCCTACCTTTCATGGATCGGAAGGATAAATGCTATAAAAATGAATATCCTTCCTCGGTTATTGTACCTCTTCCAGGACCTTCTGATCCCAGTGGAACGGGCGCTGTTCTCCGAATTAAAAACAATGGTCACCAACTTTATTTGGCAGGGACAGAGGGCTAGACTCTCCAACCGATTGCTGATAAGACCGAGGGAGGGAGATGGGCTGGCCCTTCCAGACTTCTTGGGGTACTATAGGGCAGCCCAATTGAGGGTGATCACAGAGTGGTCCCTTCGAGAATCAGATAAGCTATGGCTCCATCTGGAGAGACAAATTATGGGTTGAACGATCTGGGATTTACTGCGGCACAGCAAATAACATCGATCTCGCAACGCCTATACACTTTTATCCACATTTCCCGCCGGCTGTACAGGAAGGTCCTTTTCACGCGTGGCGGGAGGGGGGTTGTCTGGCGCTCTTTCACCTGTTTGAAGAGGGGAAGTTACTCTCCTTTCAGGAATGCTCCAAGGCTTTTCAGCTCCCTCCTACTGAGGAATTTCACTATTTGCAACTTAAACATCGGGCTCTGCAACCGCTAATGCGGTCGGCCGCTATCCGGGAGTTGCTCCCCATCGAGAAATTTGCCGCTAGTGCGGTCGGCCGCTATGCGGGAGTTTCTCCCCATCGAGAAATTTGCTTTGTCTGGGGCCTCCTCTAAGGGAACAATCTCCTTTCTTTACTCCCTACTACAGAAGCGGAGCTCCCTGCACACCCTGAGATATCAACAGTTTTGGGATATACTTCTGTACTCCCCTCTACAGGTGAAACAATGAGCCTCTCTATATAGGGATATTCCTGAATTTAACCGCTCAATGTTTCTACGTGAGGCCCTTGAGGCAATTATAAAATTATGTACTATTGGTATCTCCATCCCCAGAGGCTACACTCTATTTTTCCTAGCGCTTCCGACAGGTGCTGGAGGGGGTGCGGACAGCCCCCACATTAAGCCCTTTTGGAAAGAGATCCTAGCTCAGATTAAACACATCCTGGGTTACCCGCTACCAGCTATGCTTGAACATACACACCTGGGAATCTGAGACACCAAGCTAAGGCGCCAGACGCAGGGTGACCACTCGGTAATGTGGCTCTGCCTCGGTGCAGCCAAGATGGCAGTGGCAGCAGCTTGGAAGAAATCAGAGGCTCCTTCCTTCGCGCAATGGCATGCTAGGCTATGGCAGGCATTGGCAATGGAGAGAATGGCAGATATTTTAGAAGAAACCCGCAAGGGATTTGATTATGTGGGGTCCCCCTAGTTGAATATCTATCGGAGGGCTTACCCCTGTTTGCATGTGGTCCGAGGCTACGAGCTCTGCATCTCTTCCATGTCTAGATGCCTCACCTACACCCTCGAACTCTGCAGGGGCAATTTCGGAGAGAGGGACACTCTGGTGGCTAATCAATGCCCTTGTACCTCACCTATTCATGCTTTTTATTGACTGTGACACCCTAGTTCCAGTTTTTATGTTCATTTTGTTTGGGGGGGGATGAAGGGGTGGGTGGGGGGACGGCCGATTGTTGGATGATTCTGCTATTTGGAAATGGCCGATTTCTAGTTCACAAACTGTATCTGACCTAGTTGCTCACTGTACTGTTCATGTGTTCTTGTACATCGGGGTCTCCTGCCCCTACATGTTATTTTTGCACATTTGTGCACTTCAATATCTTTAAAACCAATAAAAAGATACTTGACAAAAAAGATGTTTTGAATGCTTTTCACTTTTAGCCAATGCCTAGTTTGTAAAGAAAAATACGTTCCAGAGTCTTCGTTAGGAGGCTACTGCAGCTTGCACCACACATTGCTCCTCCCAGCGCTGCCAGTGGCAGCACCAACACAATTACTAATCAGCACACTTCTACAAGCATGACAATTCAGTCCATTCCAGGCCTCCAATGATATAACAATGGCTTGGGTGGCAGTCAATAGTCACTTTTAATATATATTGAATTAACAAACACCTGTTGTTGAGCTCACCTTCAAATTAGACAGACAGCGCCACCATGTGGCAAGTTGTTACAAGCCCCAGTGATGACAATTAAGTGCTGGTGCCTAGCACTGTAAACCACTGGTTCAAATTAAGCACTGCTGTAAGCACTGACCTGCCTTTCACCAGGGCTTCTGGCAGCAGGCATTGAGAGGGCACAACACAACTGCAATAAGTTATTACAGTCGATTTCTGATGTCGTTATAATCGGCGACTGAATGTGCCACAAGTCGCTGATTATAAAGAAATTAGACACTGGCATTCATACAGGGATTTCAGAACCCCATGTATTATATGCCTATATGAAAATCACATTCTTAATGATAAATAAAGGATTTGCCTGTCTGAGTGAAAAGAATCATATACATATAGGCCCATATAGGCTGCGCTGTGTTGCATGAACGGGATAGAGCAGAAATGTGCCATATCTACTAAGATATGGTGCACTTCTACTCTATCATAGCACTGGGGCACTTCAGGAAGCCTAGCACCAATGCAGGCACTCTTGCGCCATGGTGCAAGGGTGCCTGCTTTATGGCAGGAATGATTTTGTGTGGGAAAAACAATCCTTAGAGGCATAGTTCTCTTTCATGTGTGTTTCAGAATACAGCACCATTTTGGCGTAAACCCAGGCTTACGGCCATTAGTAAATCTGAGTTTGCGTCAAAATACATTGGTGGATGCACGGGAATACCCAGGCTCCACCCATGTCAAGCCTGCCTGATGCAGTATAAAACAACAAAGAGCAAGGCGCTGCATTGTGTTACATTTTTTAACAAGATACACAAATCATCCCATGGTGGGTTTGTAAATCTCGACTCGTATTTTGCAAAATGGTGCTACCTTGGTTTGTTGATTTCCTCTTACTTTTGCTCTAGTAGTTGAGTCAGAACTAGGGCACCGCTATTTCAAGGAAGCTGTCTCGGAGAGCAACCTAATCTTCTTCCATCCACTTGGGTCTTGGGATTTTGAAAATTTCCGCAATAGGGATTTCCAAAGCCCCACAGAATCTTGGGGTGAGGAGGGGGGGCTGTCTTGTTTATGAGGCATTCTTTAGAAAAACGGCTTAGACTCTACGCAGAAGGAAACGCAGGGAGCTAATGTGAAGATTTGGGCCTTTCCAGGAGGCTTGCAGTGCCTAAGCTCTGCTTGCTTGAGCAGTCTGAGGGCCCTTTTGCGGCCTAAGAGGGATTAGTCTCCCCTTAACCAGCAGGGCTATGCACACATTGGCAAATATACCGGCTCACGCTAATCGCTTCACTCCCAAATCCACAATGATGTCTCAGGAATTATCATTTTTATCTCAGCCAAATAAGCACATTCTTTATGCTTCCGTGCAGAGAATAAAGTCTTTCAGTGTGCTTTTTTTAAAAAGAGTTGGAAGCTTGACATATTTAGACTCTATTTTTTAACTTTCAATTCAAAAGATGAAACTTTGCATTTGTTTCCACCCCCTTTGAAAAACAGGAGCTGCTCATTCCTGAGCACCCGCCTGAACAACAGCAAGGTCATGAAAATAAATGATGAGTACGAAAATTATGTGTAGCACATTTTAAAAATGGTATCAAAAGATATTATTTAAAACGACACAAATATTTTCCCGAAACACATAAAATATTTGCACTTGTCTTGTTTGTGTTGTTTTCCAGTCGTGCATACACTTACATCACTATGAGTTGAAAGGTTCAAGTATATAGTAAAATATACAAAATCTCCCATATGACTTGCTTGGACAGATTTGACTATAGAAAATTCATTTTACAACAACATATTTCCTATAAAAACAGGTTATTTACTTTTCTGTAGGAGAGCCCTTTAAATTGTTTGGTTACACAAGTTAAGAATACACAGTCATCTAAAAATACTTTTTGCAAACCGAATAATGGAAAGCATTCCAATACATATATGCACAGTTCTTCCTTTCCATCATGTTATGTGAAGTTGGCACTATTATTCTTGCCCTGCCAAATGCCAGTACTAACACCTTACTGACACAGCCATCAAAGCTAGCAACACTCCTGGGGGAGGGTGCTTTGGCGAGGACAAGGGAGAGAGGATCAGAAGTAGCATGGAAGATAGCCATGAAGGCAGATGCAATTTGCATGTACGCATGGATATCAATTCACCAAATTGGCTGAGGTAGCGGAAATGAGGTCACACATGCTTTGATCAGTGATCCCTAGCCTTTCCCTTAGGCCTTCAACACGCCCCTGTCTGTTTCTGAGGGGCTAGTTTAAAAACAAGGAAAGTACAGAAAGTAGACAGGGCCTAAGGGCCTACCTACTTTCTGTTCCAGATTTCTGGGACCAGGAGCAGGGGCGGCTGGTGACATTTGAAGTAGCAGGCGTAAAATGATTGCAAAGGAAGCAAACGAACGTGTGAGCAGTCGCGAGGGGGGGGGTCATACTAACACTAGCAAGATCCTCAGTGAAAACACATTACCAGTACTAACTTAAGCAAGATTCCCAGAGAGAAATACATTGTCCACAGTCCACACTAACATCAGCAAGATCCCCAGAGAGAAACACACTGTCCATACTAACAGTAGCAAGACCCTCAGAGAGAAACACATTACCCCTACTAATTTCAGCGTGATCCCCAGAAAGAAACACACTGTCCGTACTACGACCAGCAAGACCCCCAGAGAGAAATAAATTAATTTGCCCACATTTTATAAATAAAACACTACAAACAAGCCTTAGAAAATTAAGAGGAAAACTTACCTGACCGCCTCTGCTCCTGGTCCGCGTTGGCGCCTCTCTGCCCTCTTCGAACTGGAACAGCACGTCACGTCAGCACTGCGTGGCAACCCTTCAGCCAATCCTGGCGCTGCTGCAGCGCCAGGATTGGCTGTGGGCACAGCCTACTCTTCGCCCACCGCCTGCCCATTAGGAGACCGAGGGGCTCCTAATGGGCATGCGCAAGTCCGTGAAAACACAAGTCCGCATGACTGGGCGCGGGCTAAAAATTAGCTCACCATGCCCACTCATGCGCACTTGTGCTGCAGTGCTGCCTGGTCTAACAATGCATGTCAGTCAACATGACGCCGGACCGCCCACGGTCCGACGTCATGCTGACTGACATGCATTGTCAGTTCTCCCCACCCTCGGCGTCTCTGAACTTAAGTAAACTAAGTTCAGAGACACCGAGGGAGCTGCGGGCACGGGCGGGTGCACGGGGAAGGGGGGGCAACGCCCCAACGCCCCAATGGACGCACTGCACCTGACCAGGAGTAGCAAGGGCACTGCCAGGGGGACCAGAGATTAAGGCAGGTGTTGAACCGGACATCCTTGGCACTGTTTTCCTCCAACTTTTTGCCTTCAATCCTCCTGTTTTTTCTTTGATTCTGCTACCATTAGAACTCTGTGCGCTTTACCACTGCTAACACGTTCCAAAGTGCTTGTGCTCTCCCCCTAAAACATGGTAACAATGGCTTCCACCCAATTGGCACTGTAAGGTAAATTCTACTAGTGTGCCTGCAGCACTGATTGTACAACCCACATTAGTAGCCCTTTTTTAAACATCTAAGGCCTGCCATTGCAGCATGTGTGTACAGTTTTCAACAGTCATTTCAACATTGCAAAAGAAACCTTTTGCCAAGCCTAGACCTTCCTTTTTAATACATATAAGTCACCGCTAGGGTAGGCAGTAAACAGCCCATAGGACAGGGTGCAATGTAATTAAAAAGTGGGACAGGTGCTTTTTACTTTTACATGTCCTGATAATGGAAAGCCCTTAAATTCGTGTTTTAATAATGCATAGATAACTTTGGGGTACCTTATTACATGTAATAAGTGATAACTTTCAATTGGGAGCATGTATGTATTTTAAGTTTGGTCTCGAAAGAATTGTAATTTAAACCCCTCTTCAATGGTAAGTTGGATTTTAAGTCACAATTTTGAAAATGCTACTTTTAGAAAATTGTTTTTTTCTTGTCCCAACCGTTTGGTGCCTGCAGACTGTATCCTGGGTAACATGACTAGGTGTAGCTGGCAGTTGGGCTCTGGGTATTGCTCCCAGACTGTGGACCAAAGGTGGAATATATGTTTGCATGATGGGCCATCTCTGACTTGATAGGGGGTAGGTAGAGTTGTCACTTACCACACACACACATAACAAAGGCTCTGCCACAGCACTCACAATGGTTTCCACGCTAGTCTTTTGTTCCCCCAGACAATCTGAGACCAAGGCAGGAAATTCAGAAACCTTTGTTCGGGGGAGAAATCCTGAAGTTTCTTTCACTTCAAAGTGGGCACCAGGTATAAATAGTGGACCTTCAGACCCAACTCATCAGATCACTGCTGGACCTGTATATTCTGCCAGGAAGCAGGACAGCCCAGCTTTGAAGTCTGCCCTACTGGCCTGCTATTGCTGCACGTGGACTCTTCTGTTGCTGTGAGCTGCCCTGCTGTACCCAGCTTACTTGTGCAGACCCGTGGCTCCATTAGAACTCCAACAGTCAGCTGACTGCCCCCCCTGTTCTAAGCCACAGGGACATAACAGGCTTCTTTGACATTGACACATCTCTATGCATCTTGAGGCAGTGAGACGCAGACCATCATCAACTCTGGCCCAGCACGATGCAGCTCGTCCTCGATGCATCTCATCACAAATCCCCACAAACACTGGTGGCTTCTCCGTCACTAATGCTGCCCAATGCTAGCACAGGCCCAAAGTGAAGCATCTCATCCCCTGTGCCAATGCATCGCTGTTCAAGTCTTCTCAAGCCTTACCGGCTTCTCGCCACCGCCGGCAGACCTCACATTGCAGCTCCTTGTTGGCGGTCATCAACTCTGGCCCGTGCATCTTGAGGCAAGGACTTTGTATCCTAACACCCAGGCCCACATGGTCCGTTCTCAGTGGATGGAACTCAGTCCTGTATCCAGCCCGCACTAGAACTCAGTCCTGTATCAATCCCGCACTTTATCACAATTAGCCTGAGCTTGGGACTTAGATCCGTTCTACGGCAACCAGGTAACGTGGTTATAATAGCAGTCCTTCTGCCTGCAAGGTTTCTTGTGAATACCCAGCACCAGGGCCACGCCGCAATAATATTTTGCAGTCAAGTGATCAGCTGGAGCCTAGCCCGTGATCTAGTCTATCAGCAGGGAGTTCGGCTGTAGCATCTCAGTGAGCACAGCAGACATTGGCAGTCAACACCGAATATAGAGATTATGTCCTCAGTGTTTTTGATTACATATGTGGTTGGCACTTAACCTTGTTGTAGTCATGAGGAGGCCAGCACATAAAGGCCGAAACATTCACAATTATTTAGAGGAGTACGACGACCTACTGAGAGGGCCAAAAAGGATATACTTCTGGAGTATATAGGACCATTGTTTTGGGTGTACACATACATCTAAGTTTGGTGGCCATGAAATCTTCAGGTTGGACCACACTGTAAGAGGGAAAAAGTAACATGATTACAGAAAAGAGAGAAAAGTGTTCTTTTGACTTTTACAAAGAGAAACAGTGTTTTTATGTAGTTAATAAAACAATTCTTTGGTTTTTAATGTAATGAAACATTCCTTTTGTTTTTTTTATATATACTTAATAATGTACAGAGGGTTTATGAAGAATTGCGTGCATTCTCCTTTGGAAATACTTTTCATAGCTAAATAATATGGCTGGTCGAATACAATAATAGTATTGTTGGCTAGAATGTAAATTTTTAATTTATCCCAACTAAGAACCCCTTCTTTGGTGCTATATTACATGCCCAGGTTCTGCTAGGGTCCCACAAGATACCCTCCTTTTGATTCAGGTAATCGCAGTTAACACTTTTCACTTGTTAGCGCTTGATTTTCCCAAAACCTTTTAAATTGCGTATCTCTGTTTTTTCTAAATAGAATTGTGTCATTTTGCTGTCAAGTAGTTTATTAAATTGTACCCTGTGTTTCCAAAGTGGGGTGGGATTTTTTCTTGTGTCGTGTTTTCACTTTATTACTGTTTGAAGTGTTTGATAAATACTTTACACATTGCCTCTAAGTTAAGCCTGACTGCTCTTTGGCCACCAAAGAGTTACGCACAGGTTAATTTGGGATTTGCTTGTGTTTCATCCCGACAAGAATTGTGGTTGCTGCTTGAGCAGGATTTCACCCCCCAGTGGTGGCCGGCACAGTTAAGAGCGGTGGGGTGGTGGGCGGTGGGGCGGTGGGGCGTGGTGGGGGTGGGGAGTCGACAGACTACGGGATAGGTAAAACTAAATTTAAAAAATAATAAAATAATTTACCTTGCGCTTGTCGCATCGCCCAATTGGTCAGAAAGTCAGAAAATAGCCAGCCCGCAACTCCTCTGTAATTTTGGCAATTATACTCCAAGATTTTCCAGGTTTACACCCCTTAACGTTTCAATTCCAAGAGACTCTTATAAAAAAATATAACTTTCCCAAGATATTAAATAAAAATGTGACTTCACCCATAGATTGGATTTGTAATAAATAAGAAATATTATGAATGACTATTCTAGCAGTTTACTGGAAAAATTAAAGTTTATGATATATACTTTGACATTTTCCAGGATTCAGCCACAGCCCTGCTAGTGAAAATAGCTTTTGAGGGCCAGTCGCTGTAGGAATGTGGCAACTTTAATTTCTCAAATGTTCGACTTTTAAATATTTGGCACCTCAGTTTATTGGTGTAATCTATTAATATTTAAAAACAAGTTTCCCGCTTGTCAGAAAAGTTTATTTTGACTGATTTCACTACAGGTTTTTGGATTGCTGCAGTTAGGCTATACATGTTCTCCCTGAAGCCATGGTTTACAGGGCCACTCTGTGAATGGCACAATGAGTACTGCAGTCCACAGGTGGCATTTAAGTTACAGGCGTTGGGAGTATTTCCTACACCATGCACTAGGGACTTATAAGCTAGTTAAATATGCCAATCATGGGTGGCCTAATTTCACTATGTTTAATGGGGAACCACAAACACTTTACTCCTGTTTAGCAGTGGTAAAGTGCACAGAGTTCTATGTCCAGCAAAACTCATAGAGCAATAATTTGAGGAAAATCCCACAGACAATTTCCATTTCCTTTATAGCATTCTCTTTCCAAAATGGACTCACTCTGGCCTCTTAAAGCTAAAATAGCCAATTCAAACTCACATCAAATGTGTTAGACCGGTTACTTGACATACCACCGCCTGCAGCACCTTTGTAATATGTACGTTGGTCTCTTTGAGGGTGACTATGACATAAAATATTGTCAATTTACATAGTGCTAATCACCCTAATCTCTGTAAGCACCCCTGCCTTGCAGAAAAATGTAACTCAATCCAAATGCAAACCACAGAGCACACTGAAACGCCTTAAACTGACAACTAAGAATATGATACACTATGAAGAAAAATGCCAGGGTGCTATGGACTTTGAACAGACCATCATAGAGATGGTCGACCCCATTATTTCTTACCCCAGACAGTATCCTTGGCATTGTAGCTATTTATAAATTCGGTATAATATTTTTAAACCACTAACTGCTTCCGGAGACACACTGTTGTGACCTCAAGTTAGGAGCTGTGGCAGCTTTTTACTATGATAGGGTTATGTTGTGCTTTGAAACCTGCACTTAATTTTCGTCTGCTGTTGATGATCAGGTCTCGGTACCTTGAATCCATAGCACCTACCTTAAATGAGGCACCTTTTATATTAAATCATTCATGTGACTGGGAACTATAAAGGCTGAAAATTATGCTCCCAAGTTAGGCAATCTCTCTTCTGCCCCCATTAACAGTGACTGACAGAAACACCTAGTGGGGTTTACAATAAACTCCGGGCCAGTATCATTATTAAGAGTGGGCGGAGTAGGCAGAGTGCCACTATACGAAGTTCCAGTTGAAAGAAAACTCAGTGAAACTCAACTCCCCTCCATTCCACCCCAATTAATAAAATGGGAACCTTGGTAAAACAACTCTACCTTTACATGCTAAAAGCATACAGTCATCTCACAAAAGTGAGATTGGAAATATAGCAAGCAGTGAGAGAGGTGATGATTTTGGGGCTCCCTAACATAGGGAGAGGACCAAGCAGATGCACATCATACTGAACGATTTGGTGGTGGTCCTATCCTCCTAGGACCACCGCTAGCAAAGTTATGGACAAAAATACAATTCCAACCAAAGGCCCCGCAAAGCATTTTGGGGCCAGATTCTAGAGTGCAGTGAATATTATAGTATCAGCTCTCCGCTGAGCCGGGGAAACCCGCTGCGGCTTGAGGAATAGTTTCCTCTAAGCCTAGTGGGTCTGACGGAGGCATCTGCTTGGTCCGCTCCCCAGGTTAGGGAGGAACCCCAAAATCATCACCTCTCTCACTGGCTGATATGTTTCAAAGCTCACATTTGTGAGGTGACTCTATGCTCTTTAGCATGTAAAGGTGAAGTTGTTTTACCAAAGGTATGTAAGGTGGGTGGGGGTACAGGAACTAACTCAGATACGTGGCGGAGTCAGAGTTTTAAGCCTGATCTCTGTGTTCCCAACGGAACGCAGAGTTGGCAAAACTCCGCAAACTCTGTTAGCGGAGCAGAGTTCTCCGCCCACCGCTCATCATTATAACATCATGGATTATTTCTTTCAAACACACTTCATGCAATTTGTTCCTAATGAGTGCTCTCCTACTTTATCTATACATTGAACACGTTTTAGTCACAGAGATGGAGGGTGGACATCCCTTTACCCTTTCTTTTTCTCTCTCTTTTGGGATACACATGTTAATTTAATGGCAAAATAAATGAACTTTTTTTTACTTCATGCCTTACTGCAATGAATCTATTGAATTCTAACAAAAATGCTCATGTTGATGTATTGCAGCTACCGTGACAGCTGTGCCTACCTTAGTATACCCTGCTGGTACACAACTCCTACAGCAGGTACAGAAAATATGTTATGAGATATACAATGCACAGACATGTTTTGATTTATTTCTATGTGAAATGATCTCAATATTACACACAGGTCCTTTCTTCCAATAGCTCCCATAATGGGGAGATATATACACTTTCATCCATCATGTCTGCTGACCCTGAAGAAGTTGATGTATAACAAGGCAGGGAAACAAGTTCAACAGTCATTCATACAGGTCATAAACATGATGTGTTTTAACCATGTGCGCATCAATCATTTACATTAAAGACGGTGGAATGGTCCAGACACATTTTTAGGAATTACCCATTATGTTCATTAGTGGCTGTGTATCAATAGACAACCGAGTTCAACGAAGAGAAACCAATCATGCGGATGTTAGGCACATCACAGAGGATGCTTACTATGTAATTTCCACCTTCCTTATGGCAGCACCTAGAGGCGGCCTATTCTCTCTTCCTGCACTCACGCCGGTTATGACGGTTGGGAAAAAAATAAGTGTATCCATATGTATGCACTACATAGATACCATACTCAGTTATAGTACTCACATGCACTAACTCAAACCTACTGAACTATCTCACTTCTCCCCGTAACAAGCTGCTCCGAGCTGCAGCATCTTCCAATCTGACCTTGCCTGGACAAGCTTCAACAGCTGTTCACAGCCCACTTAAAGCAACACTTTGCTTTTCCGGACTTTCACATTAGTTTGTCTATCAGGTTGTTCATTTCCTCTTGGGAGGGCGCAAACATTTCTTTCAGTCAATGATAAGCCCAGGACATTGAAAAGTCTGGTAATGTATACTTTGTTGCTTTCATGGGGTGTCTCCTCATTTTATAGAATTGCTTGACACTGGTATTACTGGTGTTATGGTGGCATGTTCCACACTCAGCCTTTACATCACTTTTTGATGAGGTTGGCTCACTCCACTGGGACACTAGGACTTATAAATTGTCGTAACTTTTTGACAAGGGGGCATATGATATTGAATTGATATTTGATGAGTGGAGGGTACCCCATTTGATGTTTCCTCTATACTCCCCTATGCAAAACAACATGTACCTGCCTGCCAGTTTACCAGTCCAAAGCCTGCATTTAATTCTGCCTTCCTTTGTGACAATCTTTATTTCTTTGATAAATATGTCCTTGAATGCTTTCTTGCATGCTAACTTGCCTAGGTGCCTGCACTCCTGCATATCAGCCAGATTCCCATCCTGGTGATATGGCTGATATTCCGCCTTCCTTCTTGACTGTCTATCTTAATTCCTGCTTGTCTGCCATAGTGTACGCCTGTTTGGTTTCTGCTTCCTGTTTACTTTCCGTCTTGCATGCCTGCCTGTTTGCAGAGTGTGGAAGAGGCGGTTTCTCCTGAAATGAAGATTCGGTACAATGACCTCTGACCTCCCTGAAACTAATGGCAGCTAGCACCATCGTTCTCCATGGCGTAACAGTCAATGCCAGGCCCTCTCTCATTGTACCTTATCTGATAACGCAGCCATGTTCACATGCACATGTCCCGCTGTGAAATGTTGATTACTGAGGAATATTGATGCTATAAATGTTAATACCCTTAGACATTATGTCCGAATTAACGTTTCGTAATTAGGTCAGTTGAAACTGACCAAATTAATAGCTACTTGCAATACTTTAAATGGCAGGCTAATTTATATGCCGTCCGGTCAGAACGATACAAAACAGGTGTAAAAGCAGCTAGAGTTAAGTGAAAGCCACATACAGTCTACCTGGTGATCCATGGAAACATGGGGCCCGATTCACAGAACTAACTTAAGACAAAATCCTAAACTTACTACCATTTTCGTATTCACAAAAGGCACTTACTCATTTTGGTATTCACAGAAGACACTTACTCACTTCAGTATTCACAGAATTTAGGAGTCCTAACTTTAGGACTCCTAAATGCCTTCTGTGAATACCGAAAGTCTTAAAATTTGGATTTTTCTCAGTTTAGGAGTCCTAAAGTTAGGAGTCCTAACTATACTACTACTAAACTGAGAAAAATCCTAATTTTAAGGCTTTCGGTATTCACAGAAGGCATTTAGGAGTCCTAAAGTTAGGAGTCTTAACTTTACTACTACTAAATTGAGAAAAATCCTAATTTTAAGACTTTTGGTATTCACAGAAGGCATTAAGGAGCCCTAAAGTTAGGAGTCCTAACTATACTACTACTAAACTGAGAAAAATCCTAATTTTAAGACTTTCGGTATTCACAGAAGGCATTTAGGAGTCCTAAAGTTAGTTCTGTGAATCGGGCCCACTGTCTTTTAATTTTCTGAAACGTATTTAAAAATTCTAAACAGTCTTATTGTAAAAAGAGATTACCATAACTATATGTATTGTGTCTTACTAAATCTATACATTTATATTTATGCTGGGTTGCTATAATAGATTTTACCTAAAAGAATAATATTTGATTGGATAGAAATAAAAGGAAGCTTGTTTGTGCTGGTCCAATAGTTGCAGAAGTTTGGATCTATGTGTTTTCCTACAGCAGCGTGTGATTGTGGTTCCCCTTATTTACCTATCTTTGACCTATTATCACATCTGTGCTATTCATAGGACAGAATTATACAAACATACATCGCATACATCTGAATTGTTTACTTGGCATTATTCTTTTTATAGAGACACATAAATAAAGACCACTGGCACGTATAGCGGTATATTAATGAATTCTTTAATTTTAATGGGTATCTTATTTCCTAAACTACTGGAATATCTTTCAAGCAAGACAATGATTAACAAGCATTTGCAATGCAATAGGTCTCACATTTGTGAAAGTTGGAGTCATTGGTGTTGTAAATTACAATGTTTTTTATCCATGTGTTTTGGAGCAGATGTATGTTGTGTGGCGTGGAATTTTGTGGTTTGGTTTGGAATTGTTAGTTGTGTAATTGTGTGTGGTGTGGATTTGTGTAGTGGAATTATGTAGCATGGTGTGCAGTGGGATTATGTGGATAGTAATTATGGGGTATAAAGTGTACTGAAATTATGTGGAGTGGGACTGTGTGTTATGGAGTGTAATTATGTGGCATGTTATTTTGTGTTGTGGAGTGGTATGTAGTAGAGTTTATGTGTTGTGCTGTTGAATTTTGTGGCATGATGATGAAATCTGTGGTGTGTATTGGATATATGTTGTGTCTTGTGTAATTGTGTTGATGAATTGAATTTTGTGGTTTGCTATCGAATTATGTGGTGTGGAATGTAAATGTGTAGGTTTAATTGTGTGGCATGTAAGTGCCTGCATGCGTACAACATATGAACAAAAATGCACTCCTCTGCCAGGACACCTTGTACAATGTGGGAATGCAATAATAAGCATGTCCTGAGTTAGCAACAAGAGAAAGAAGCAGTAGAGCACCGAACATAGGAAGACACCAACTGACCAAAGCAACTGATCACCTATCTGTCGATGCAGGTGAGCACCAAATGGAGATTAGGAGAAAGAGGACCCAGGATGGGCATGAATAGTATGATGTTTGCCCGATGTTAAAATGTCCCATAAATTGCAGAAGCCTTGCTGATGTAGAGAGATAGAAGTGGATGTGTTTTTGTTTTGTGTGAAGGGGCAGCAGACTGCACATGTGGTCAATAGGGGGAAGGTGGGATGGTATGAGGCAAGTGTGGTGAGTAAACGGGAGCTAAATAAGGCTGTGAAAGCTGCCACCACTGTGCTCAAGGAACTGAGAGTGCTCAGCACAGCCAGCACTAAATTCGGAGTGCTCAAGACCTCTTCTGCAAATACAATTATCTGTAACTGAATAGAAATTAAATAGTCCCTACAGTATTATTATTAGTATTATTATTATTAGTCCGATTTGTAACGCGCATGGCCGCCCCAGCAACGGGGCGTCCCAGCGCGACCCCAACCAAGACAAACGTCCCGGAGACAGAAGCAAGATGTTAGCTAAAAAGATGTTAATTTAACAGAGCCGGAGAAAAGCCAAGTGTTTATGGCTTTACGAAAGGCCAGGTGCTTCTGAATTACTCTGATAGGAACAGGCAGTGAGTTCCAGAGTTTGGCCGCCAGATTCCGAAAGGAACGGCCGCCTGCTCTAGCTTTAGAGACACGGGGAGTACAGACCTGGGCACAGCCAGCCGAACTCAATAGGCGTTGCGGAACATACAACTTGAGAAAGTTGGACAAGCCCACAGGGGCCTGACAGGACAAGATTGTATGCGCCACACACAGTGCCTTAAACTGGAAGCGTTTTTCAACAGGCAGCCAGTGCAGCTTAGAGAGCAGAGAAGCAACTGAGTTGGACTTTGGAAGTGCTACTAGCAGCCGGGCTGCAGCATTCTGGACACTCTGTAGGTGATTAGTGGGAAATCTTGGGAGCCATATTGTACAGCGAAGAGAATGGGGGGCAAATGATACAGAAAATACATAGGAGAGACTCTTTGCAGCGAACATTAGACTGTACAAAGAACTGAGCGAATATACGTACGCCGCACTAATGGTGGAAACACCGTAAAATAAATAGATGAGAGTACATTGAAATTACTCATGCACAAAGGAATAATACAATAAAAGCATATGCAAGACCTAAAAAGACAGGAAAGAGTGATTGACTGTGAAACTGACAGACAAAGAAACGTGAAACAGGGAAGTAGAGGACAGAAAAGGTAACAGAAATAGCGAACAACAGGAGAAAAGAAAGAGTAAGCGCCGAGGAAAGAGCATCGGTGCTGGTAAACATTTCCTCCGGGGCCAAAACGTTTGGTCTGGGTTTTGTCTGAGGGCCGCAGGGTGCAGGTCTGGGGGAGAGGGGGTGTTGGGTTGGGTGGTAGAGGGGGCTTATTGAGGAGGGGTGGGTGTGTAAGGTGGGCGTAGGAGGAGCTAAGCATGTACATGTAGTTGTTGAACAGTGTGATACTAGGCAATTGTTTTATTTCGCTTTGCTTCTTATTTTAAATTATCAGATATAAGATGACCTCAAAATACATGACTTCAAGAAATATGCATTACCAACCTTCTATTGTGTTTGATTTGCTAACCTATAATGTTGCTCATGCATAATAGCAGCCCAGGCCATACAAAATGTGTATATAATTGACTCGCCTCTTAGTTCACTATTGGTATTGTTGTGGGTGGGGGTAGAGTGGCATGAATGCTTCTAGATTTCTGTTTGTACTCTTATCAGTTAAAAAATGCTTCTCAATTTATCACTTAAAAAATGCTTCTCAATGCAGATATAATATGAATGTACTACAGTGATTTGCTTCTGCAGGATAATAAAATACACTTTTTAAATTTTAAAATGCGAAGGTGGCTTGAGGGATGCGGTAAAGAGTGATATATGGAGGGTCCTGAGTGAGGGATAGATACAACTATGTATATCAAAACAATGAGCATGGAATAGGGGATGAGCCACTAAGGGCAAAGTGAGGTATAGAGAGGAAAGAGAAAAGTGTGGGTTTGAAATGCAGAGGGATTGTGTGAAAGAATTCGGAAAGGTGTAATAGAGGGAATGCGTGAGGAATAGAGGAAGGAGAAAGAAAGGAGATAAGAGGGAGGTGTGGGGGTTGAAGGAAGAGATGAAAGACATGGAGTGGGAGTAATGGATAGGAGGAAGCAGTGCTATGTGATGGAAGGGTATAAGAGACGGAGGGAAGGAGTGAGATATGAAGGAGACGAGTGATGGATAGGGGGATGGTGCAAGAGAGGGAGACTAGGGTTGTGATGGAGGAAGGGAGTAAGAGATAGAGGGAAATAAATGAGGCATAAGACAAAGGAAACAAGGAGCGATGGCTAGCAGGAAGGAGTAAGAACATTTGGGAATGTTGAATGTGGAAAGAGGGGTGAGGGAAGGAGTAAGAGTTGCCGCTCGGGTCCTACCTGCGCTGAAGCGCATGCTGAGGCACTCAGGTTTGAGGAGCGGTGTCCTCGGTGCCAGATGGGGTCGGGCCGGGGTGGGGTCAGAGATCAGAAAGGCATTCAGTCAGGGCGGACCGGATAAGGCCACTACTCGTCCCTACAAGCGTCATGAGAATTCTTTATCACACTGCCTCAATCTCCCCCTCCAGGCGCCCCAAGAATAAAGCGCACATCCCAGCTCATTCGCTTATAACTCCCAATCCTGTCGTGACCCAGCTTCAAAGCGCTTCGAGTTTTGCTTGCAAGTAACGCGCAGGAATTGCGTCCCAGATAAGAAATAGGAAGTGCGCCTCTTAATTTGGAAGCCCCTCCTCCCCCCTTAAAAAAAAATACCCTCTTATGCCAATGCCCCCTTTGCTCATCCATAACCACAGCTCATTAAAATCCTGAACCCCAAAGGGCTCAACACTGACACACGCTGCAGAACCACCAAGACAAAAAAACAAACTTTTTTTTTATAAAAACGATCAATGAAAAATGTATTCATAAACTCTTCACTTTTGGGTCTACAGGTCTATTATCTTACACTCCAAAAATACGCTGTACTGTACAGACTTTTTTTTATCCAGTTAGAAACAATAATATATTGACTTACGTACAGCTTCAATATAAGCCTAAACATTCTTAAACATTAATGAACATAATTAAAAAAAAGATGTCCGCATCTAGAAAGGAGTTCCACAAATACACCCCACTCCTGCGTGTCCGGAGCAGACTATGCTTCGTGTTAAACTGTTCTTTCCCCGCTGAACCAATCGAAAAGACTTCTCAAAAGATGAAAAATGTTCTAAATAGACAAGAAGGTTTTCCAAGATATGGTCAACTGATGACAAAAACCAGAGAGTTTCTCCTATTTAACCCATTCTAGGTTGAAAGTTTAATGTAAATTCCAGGCCAGTAACTTCAAATATGGTCAAAACAACAAAATAACTTTTTTTTTCAGGGCTGCGGCTGTAAGGCTACATTTGCAAATATGCATCACTTTCAGATGGATTGTAAAGGGCAGCACCTCTACATCCAACTTATTTAGAGCATCCCAAGTCTCCTTTGACTCCCTCCTCAGAACAATTATTGTCCAAATGAGAGAGGGGCACGGAGGCAGGGCATTTTATAAACTTTCGAAGTCTGTTCCTGCTTTAAGTGAAAAAGAAACATCTGTGGTTTTGTTTCAGAAACCACAAGGACAGTAGGTGTGATTATATCCAACAGGCTCCCTGACGTGCAGAAGAACGTAAGAGACCTTTTTTGGGAGCACCCAACCCCGAAATAAACAAATTTTAAGTATGTCATAAATATTATGATATTATTGGTCTTATAAATCTGTGCAACCCTCTTAAAAAGAACCTATACCCGGCCTAGGCAGGGATTCTCGCGAATGCATGTTCGGATCATAAATACTGGTTGATGTTTGCAGTGACCCCTGGTGCAAAACTCCGTCCTCACACACTTGATAGTGTGCAATCTAAGACTTCATTTTATAATGCTCACCTTAATAATACTACAAGTGCGAGAGTTTCCAATTTTTTCTACAAGTCACGCCCCGGCCTCCGGTTGCAAGACAGCGATTTCCACAGCTTTGTTGTTCCACCACCAAGCAGTGCCGTGGAACCTACAGGCGGAGCGACAGCCGCCAAGAAGACCTTTGTTTTTGTTGCGGCGATCGGCAGAGTGTTGACACAGCTGGCGGGAGACTGCGTTTGCCTGGACCCTGGTGCCGCCATTGCATTAAACAAATACCCATAAAAAAGAAAGGCATGGTGCAGCGTTCCGCCCCGTAAATATTAAAACATTATTATTCTTGCCAAGGCGTGCGTGCGTGCGTGATGCCTACATAAAACAAGTAGTCCCTAAATGAAACGATAACAGCCAGCAGCGGAACTACATTGTAGTTGGTCGGTGCTGCTTCCTGCAAAATGGAAGCAAAACAGAAATGAGGTATCGGACCACCAACCAATCCATGAGCGAGATAAAAACAGCAATGACACATTTAACGAATGGAGAGTGACAGAACAAAGAGAAACTCAATGGGTGGAGTTTCACTAGTAATACAGATTACTTGATGCCTCATAGCGGCAGTGCATGCACTGCCTATGCGAGACCTAAAAAAGTAGTGTGCGATTGTTCACCCATGACGCCTTTATAACCTGACATCAAATACTGGTGTGTATCTTTCACAACCACATAACTCACTTCTTTAGCAGCTGTAGGACTACTAGGGGGGAGCACACTGCCTCTCATCCAAGCACAGTTCACCCCATTGCTCTCTGACAAATGCAGTACGCTTATTTCAAAGCTGCTGTTGTTTTTCACCGAATTTGGTGCAGGTAGTGTTGCTATCTCTAGACAAGCGAAAGATGGTGATGATCACAAAATTCAGGAACTCACTCCAGCAGAGGCCCAAAGGCTTAGGCAAGTCAAGTTGCAGGTCTAGGTAGGTCCAGTGCATCAGGTCAGCTGGGCAGCTGCAAGGAGGCCTCTGAAGCTTGTTGTGTTCCTGTAGCTCAGAAAGCATGTGAGCCAACTGACACATGGAGTCACTCAGGTTAGCCTGGGATTAGGGAAGCCGGTCCAGGTCCAGAGTGCAAGGCATTCCTTTAGCAGCAGGGCAGTCCTCTGATACTAGCAGGGAAGTCCTGTGGTGACCAGGCAGACCTTCTTCTGTAATGTCCACGGGTCCAGGAGTGTACTGATGAGTGGCTCAGAAGCTCCAATATTTGTACCTGGTGCCAAACTTTTTTTCTGGGGGAACACCCTGCCCTATCCCCACAGCTGGTTCTGGAAAGTTCCTCCATTCCCCTGTTAAAGCTCCAAACTGGCAAAGGTCGCAGCAGGCTGATGTTAGGGTCCTTTGCATGTGCTTGAGGAAAGCCCTTTGAAGTGCAAATGGGGAAGGGAACAGCTCCCCCAGTCATCCTGGCAGGAAGCCTCTTTTGAGTTACTTTTTGGCAGGAATATACAAATCCTAAAGGCAGAGCCATTTACAGTCATGTGGCCCAGGGCACTGCCAGAAGGCACAAATGGTTAGGACAAGAAAATCAAATAAATTCCTCTTTGGTTAACTCAATCAGTCAACAACCATACATCCCATATCACCAAAATATAAAGGTAAGGAAACCAAACATTATTTCCGATATTACTAAAATGAGTAAATTTATTAAAACAAATATATTGTGCATAAATAATCTTGAATACCCCATATAAAATATAATTCAAGTATACACATTTAAGGGTTAAAAAACTCACAATTACAGAATTCTTCTAGAAAAGCAAAAAACCTAAACATCACAATTCACATGATTAAAAACAATACAGCTTCATAAAAAATAATAACAATGAAAAACAACACAGGAGGAAAACAAATCAGACAAAATATTGTGTCATTAAAATAGCACTAGTCTGTGGCGGATCATTTCTTTCTTGTTGAAACTTCAATATCTCTTGCCTCACAAATGTCCCAGAGATCTAGCGTCCTAAGAAGCAGTAGAGCATCGACGCATTTCGGTGGGCCTTACAATATCACTGCCACCTTCTTCAGGAAAAAGATATCTCCCAGCCCACGTTTGTTCACTACATAATACTATATAAAAAGCACATAAACATCACTGTTACACATTACATATTGATACATCCTAGTAAAACATTTATATCCTGGTGATATAGCTCAATGATAAATCACAATCAATCACTATCCAGCACTCCAGATTACGGTCACCTACACAGGATTGTCAGTACAAAAAGGTAAGCTAGGAGGCGTCCTTTATATACAGTTCTTACCTTCCCTAAATACAGATATAATCAATAACACAATGGGCTAGGAACTGCTTGGCCTCAATTGATAGATTGAACCCATCAAAGTTGATGATGGTATATATATATATATATTATCTACTGGCGGTCGCCAGTAGATAGTTATAGTTAGGACCGTGTTTCCATAGGAAATCTGAAAATTCAATTTTGAATAACTTTGGCACCGGTTGACGAATCCTCGCGAAATGTTCAAAACTAATGGGGCACTGCGCTCCGCTCCTACCCTGAAAGTCTCGGGGTGATTCGTCAAGCGGGGGCTGAGAAAAAAGGGGGGTCCCAAAACACGTTTTCCCCATGCATTTTTCCATAGGACCTTTAGACACAGCTACAGCCCGAACGGCTGAACAGAATTACTTGTAATTTGGCAGAGAGGTAGCCATAAGGTCAAGGAAGTGCCTTTTGTAGGTCTGGTGTAAATCTGTTCAGTAGTTCCTGAGAAAATAGCATTTAAATCAATATATATATCTGTGGCAGCGCTTACGGTAAGCTTACCGTACGCGTACAGTGCCGTGCGCGAGCGCGTTTCTGATTGGTTGTTAGATCAAAGTAAACATTCGAATCGGTCGAAACCAGGAAGTATCGGCCGCCATTTTCTGTCTCTCGCACTGAGAAAAAAAGGTTGATAACACGAAAAGGGGGCCATGAAGAGAGTTGCAGACCCCCTAGCGTTCGTCAGGGGGTTCAGGAAGGACCAAAAAGTATGAAAAATGAATTTAATAATTTTTTTTAAAAATCGCGGGGTGCGCGTACGGTAAGCTTACCGTACGCGTACGGTAAAAAAAAAAAAAATAATAATTAACAATCACATTTAATATATAAATCTAAGGACCCCCAAGAGAGAAAAAAACAATTGATATTTTGTAAAAAATGGCGAGGCGTGCACGGTACGAAATGCGCCACGTGGGCGCTCGGTGCGCAAAGCACACCGAGTGCTCACAGCGCGCGCACGGTGCGCGCAAAAATTAAAAATAAATACATAACTTAGCATTTAAAAAAACGTACAAATTCACTGAAAAAACCATAGGTTTCACACACGTTATAGTTAGGAATTAGCATTTAAAAAACCTTGCAAATTCACTGAAAAAACCATAGGTTTCACACATGTTATAGTTAGCTGTACATTTCACTCGTAAAAAAACAATGAAATTCCACGTTATAGTTAGATCAGGTAACTATAACTTGCGCGACCGCAATCCACAATGTGTCATTTCAGATGTCATCATTGATGTGAAGAGTGATGTCACTGACCATGTCATGAGTGATGTAATATGTGACGTCATCAGCAGTTTATTGTGGGAGCGCAAGTTATAGTTACCTGAATCTGAAAATTCTATTTTGAATAACTTTGGCGCCGGTTGACTTATCTTCGTGAGGTTTTTAAAACTAATGGGGCACTCCACTCAGCTCCTTCCCTGAAAGTCTCGGGGTGATTCGTCAAGCGGGGGCTGAGAAAAAAGGGGGGTCCCAAAACGCGTTTTCCCCATGCATTTTCCCATAGGACCTTTAGTCGAAGGTACAGCCCGAACGGCTGAACAGAATTACTTGAAATTTGGCAAAGAGGTAGTCCTCAGGTCAGGCATGTGCGTTTTGCTTAAATGGTGTAAATCCGTTCAGTAGTTCCTGAGAAAATCAAAAGTAAAATCACATATATATCTGGGCGGAGCCTAACCGCACATCTCATTGTGAGATCTGATTGGCTGTCAGCACTTCATCCAAGAAGTGTTGGCAGCCATCTTGGGACCAATATACATGATAGCACCTCATTAAAAAGCATTGCAGTTAATAGAAGGTTTTAAGACTTTAGTTACATTATAAATCATTTGTTGATGGTACCATACTCATTTTAGGAATTGTGGTGTGTTCTAAGGTGATTTTACCATGTGAAAAAGCCTTCTGCTGTGATATCATGAATTATGTTTGAGAGAAAACTATTTTCTCATACTTTTCCCACAGAGGTTTGGAAGGTGATCTATAAGCTAACTAAGAGCATATTTTCTGTAAATTCACATTATCTTTCTCAGTCATGTGAGAATGAAGTCTGACATTCTCAGTAAAACATGTACATCCAACAAGGGCAGAGACTGTCAGTTGATTCCTTTGTGTTCTACTGCAGCTTCCCAGAGTGTTCTAAAGAACAACTAGAGCGCTAACAGTCCTACTTATGACAAACGTATGGCACACCTGAAGCCATCTTGGTTGGAATGGAGTGGTAATTCTTAAAACATTTCATTCAAAAAGGAACAAAATGAGGGGGTTCATTTTGCCATAGAAAGTATGAGTAGTGCTGCAGAAAGAAAAATTAGGGCACATTTTGAGTGAGTTCTCCAATCCTCTTCTATTTCATAAAAAAATTCTGACATGCAGACTGAAACATGCACTTTCAATACCAGCAGCAGACTTCCCTGGTGAGCAGTTGCTTTACTACATTGATCTAATAAGCAACTAGAGTGCTAACATTCTAAATTTATGGCAAATTTGTGACACATCTGAATGCCTTCTTGATGGAATCAAAGTCAAAAACTGAAAGTATTTCCTACTGAGGAGACTTCAGTAAATGAGGAAATTAGGAAACTTCATAACAAATAAATCTCCCAAGATGGCCACCAGAGACAAAAGATCCCAAATGTAGCCCAAATATCACCCAGATGTAGCCCAAGTATAGCCCAATGACAGAAGTGTGCAAAACACTTATTTTTTGTGTATTTGCAGTTTTATATAGTGCAGACTTGTCAGGTATTGGAATACTTTACATGAGCATTGGTTACATCACACAAGATCAAATTAATTTTGGTTGTAGACATGGGGAGATTAAGTGATTTGACCACAATCACAGAATGTTTAGCTGAAGCAGAAACTCCAACCTGGTTCCCCAGTTGCAAAGTCTGCAGCTCTGGAAGTAACACCACATCCTCTCGCCAAGGTGCAACATTTAATCAAGTGGTCAACTGGATAAAAAACATAAAGATTACAAATAATTTAAAAGTTCTTTGTCGCTATTTGAAAACTCAGAAAATATGTCCTCATTTTAGTTTTTTAGAGCACTAACCATAATTTTGATGCAAATAAGACCCTCTCATATATGTAATTTCTAAAGGAAATACTCTAGGTATTACAGTTTTGATTACATCAAGATGACGTCAGGCGTTCCACACTTTTGTAATCAATATAGAATGTTAGCAATCTAGTTGTTCATTGGGATACTGTTGAGAGGCAGAGGCCAGGGGCACGGACTCTGAAAATTGAAGACAGGTAGGAGAGTGCAGAGGCAACAATTTGACCACACTGGGCAGGCAGGAAGGGCAGTGGCAGCACAACAGACTATGGAGGGCAGTGGAAAGGGGGGCAGGGGCAACAAACCAACAATACAGGACTGGCAAGAGAGGCTGTGGCAATATAATAGACCATTGTGGGTAGAAGGAAGAGGCAGTGTTAGTACAACCATACATGCCAACAGACCCGTTTCAGCCAGGAAACGTCCAATGTTTTTAAGCAATGGGCTTTATTTGATCTGTCTCCTGTTTACAATCTCCTCTTTTTCAATGTAACTCAAAGGGGAAAATCAATACCCCAGTTTTTTTTCAAAATCTCCCTCTTACCAAGTTCAAAATGTTCGCAAGTATGGTACATTGAATCATGGTAGGCAGGAGGAATTGGGGTAGGGACATGGACTCGGATAACAGAGGACAGGAGGGACATGGAGAGGTGCACCAAACTGACCCTACAGGGCAGGAATCAGGGTTTGCAGCAGCACAATACACCACACAGCGCATGCGGGACGGAAGTGCAGCACAACAATCCATAGAAAGCAATAGGGAGGGGACAGGACCATGCACATGGAAACAGAGAACAGATGGGAAAGAGGCAATGGTAGCTAGCTGACCATAATGGACAGACAGGAGAGAAAGCTGCAGCATAACAGACCATAAAGGGCAGGAGGGATGGATCAGGGGCATTACAATGGAACAGACAAGCCAGGAGGGAGGGAATAGGGGGTCTGCACATGGAAACAGAGGGCTGGGGGCAAGGTGGCAGGGCAGGAGCAGCAAGATGACCATGGAGGTCAGGCAGGATGGCACTAGAAACAAGACAGACCATGGAGAGCAACAATGAGACTATGGTGGCATACACACAGACCACGGAGGGAAGGTGGGAGGGGCTCAGTGGCAGCTAGCTGACCACACAGGGAAGGTGGGAGGGGCCATGGCAGCACAGAAGACCATGCATGGCAAGCGGGAGGGTTAGTGGCAGCACAATGGCTATGATGGGCAAGAAGGAGGGTGCAGGGGCATGCACAAAGGACCATGGAGGATAGAAGGGAGGGTCAGGACCTGGGCACAGACAAGAGAGTTCAGGGGAAGGGGCCTCACAACAGACCGTGCGGGGCAGGCAGGAGGAGCAGTTGCAGCACAACAGATCAGGGATAGCAGAAGGGTGTGGCAGTAAAATGGACCATGGAGGACAGGAGGAAGGGGATAGGGGCATGGCATGTGGACAGGCAGGGTGGAGGTGGCAGGGACAGGTTACAGTCATCTGACAATGCTAGGCAGGTGGGAGGGGAGTGGCAGCTCAACAGAACACTCAGAGTAGATAGGAGTGGCAGGTCCATGGAACATAGTGGGCAAAAAGGATGGAGCAGGGACATGCACAAAGACATCGGAGGGCATGGGGAAGGAGAATAGGGGCAGCAAGCTAAGCACAGAGGCTAAGCAGGAGGTCAATGATGGGACATAGAATTGGGCAATGGAGGGCAGGAGGAGTGGACTGGTACATCATGCTAAATGGAGGGCAGTGGCAGCACATCAGACCATGCATGGCAGGAGGGAGGAGGCTAGTCCATGGATTCAGACAACAGAGGATAGGGAGGAGGTGGATTGGGCAGCAAGCTAACTGTTCAGAGAAGGTGGGTATTAGGAACTTTATTGTTTTTAAAATGTGTGTCTGTGCGAACTACTTAAAATATGAACAAGTATGCAGCATAATCTCACTTTTATTGAGGCAGAAGAGGACGTTTGTGACTGTGACTCCGGGCTCACTTGGCAGAAACACCCCCTGACCCTCCACCCCCATCGCAAAATGTAATGCCTGTGAAAAGGGTAGGTGGACGCAGTGTTATATAGAACATAGTCCTGAGGGCACGATTGAAAATGAAAACTAGATGTAGTATATGGTGTAAACTATGCACCAAAAAGTATGATATAAGAAGAACCGTGGCGTGAAATATAATATGCAATACATTGTGCGCAATGACAGATTCATTGGAGAGCGCGAGATAGCACAGGCACTAGCGTGTGCTATGCGATATGCGCCTTGGAGTGTAATATGCACAGGGCAGTGTTGTGTAACATAACTAGTCTCTAAAGTTGTAATATAAAATATGTGCTGGGGAGTGTAACGTTGCATATGCACTGTGACAAAGATATGGATCCCAGATTGTAATATGTATGGCATAGCGCTGTGCGGTATAACATACACATCGAGGAAGGCACGTTAGATGGGGCAATATAACCCGTGCGAAAGCAAGTGTGGCATGACATATTCACGGGGTGGTGTTACAGTGCACATGGGCTAGAGAGTGTCATAGCATACGCACTAGCTGGTGGAATACAACACAGAGGTGTGAGGAAATCGGCGGGCACTGGTGGGTGTAACACAGCATTGGGCTCAGCCAGGAGCACGCTGTGACTCTCAAGTGAGGTTTGTCTCCTTTCCAGAGAGTAAAATAAAAAGTATTACACATCCGGCGGTGGATGTGTTTTTTATTAACCGTGAGGGGGGTTTCTTGCATAGTTTGGTCGAATTTTTGTCGAATCCCCTTTGAATGGCTTGGTGTGCGTGTATATTAAATGTGCCCGTCAATAGCTACCCATGTTTGTATAAATAAACGACAAGGGTGTCTACTTGGAGAGTACCCACCGGCGGGGGCGCCGGGATTAGGCACGGTAGGGCGTCAGACACGTCAGAGCTTCACTAGCGGTGTAAATACATTCCATGTGGATTCATTCTATGCATTGTCGCCTTTTAATGAATATCACGCAAATCGTCATGGTGATAGGTACATACGGTTTGTCCAGCATGTCCTAGGTGTTTCTATAAATATATATATTTTTAAAAATAAAAAACAAAGGCCGGCCCCGGGGGATGGGGTCCCTGGAGCCATAAGTGACCTGAGGGGGGGGGCAACGCAGCCCCCTCCTAAAGAATTTAAATTAAAAAAAGGCCATGACCCGGGGGTTGGGGTCCCCGGGGCCGATTAAGGCCTTGAGAGGGCCAAATTAATTTTTTTCAACAAAAAAAATTAGGGTGCAGGCCCTGGGGGATGGGGTCCCCAGGGCCAGTAAATTAGAAAAAGAAGGGGGGCCACACAGCCCTCTTTTTAAAAAAAATAAAATAAATAAAAGACCGGCATTGCGCTGGAGGCCACGCCCCCTCCTTGCAGCACTCTGCAAACGCGCCCACTGGCCAGTTGTAAGTTGGGGAATTAATTCCCCTTCAATACTGAGGGTCCCTGAGGGCCAACTAGCCCAACAGGTATCTCCAGTGTGCGCCAGGGAGCTGCGTTGCAGACAGGTGTTCTGAGGCCACGCCCCTTTTTACACCTCTATGCAACGCAGCTCTGTGGCGCTTACTGGAGGTACCTAGTGGGCTAGTTTGACCGTAGGGACCCTTAGGATTCAAGGGGACTTAATCTCTCAACTTAGAACGGCCACAGGGAGCGTTTACACAGTGGTGAAGGGAGGGGACGGGGCCTGAGGTGACGTGTGCAAACACGCCCTGTGGTGCGTTTTAAGTTGGGGAAATAATTCCCTTTCAATCCTGAGGGACCCTGGGGGCCAACTAGCCCACCAGGTGCTTCCAGTAAGTGCCACTGCTCTGCGTTGCAGAGAGGTGGTGCAGACCGTGCCCCTTTTTATACCTCTCTGAAATGGCGCTTACTGGACGTACCTAGTGGGCTATTTTGCCCCTAGGGATCCTCAGGATTCAAGGGGACATAATCTCCCAACTTAAAAAACGGCCACAGGGCATGTTTACACAGTGGGGAAGGGAGGGGACGGGGCCTGAGTTAACGTGTGCAAACAAGCCCTGTGGCGCGTTTTAAGTTGGGGAAATAATTCCCCTTCAGTCCTGAGGGCTCCTGGGGGCTAACTAGCCCACCAGGTGCTTCCAGTAAGCGCCACTGAGCTGCGTTGCAGAGAGGTGGTCCAGGCCGTGCCACTTTTTACACCTCTCTACAACGCAGCTCTGTGGCGCATACTGGAGGTACCTAGTGGGCTAGTTGGACCCTAGGGACCCTCAGGATTCAAGGGGACTTAATCTCCCAACTTAAAACGGCCACAGGGCATGTTTAAACAGTGGGGAAGTGAGGGGACGGGGCCTGAGGTGCGGTGTGCAAACACGCCCTGTGGCGCGTTTTAAGAGGTAGTTTTAATCCCCTGCCCTATTATATACTAGGGGCTTACAGAGGAGGTCATGCTGATCACAGGGGGACCCCAACGCATAGTGTTCCCTAGTGTATGTAGGTGTTTTTACTGTATTCTGAGTGTCTTTTAACATAGCACTGGCTCTAGGACTGGTTAGTCAGACTCAGTTACCACCAGTATCCGTCTGAAAAAGTTGAGGGTACAGGATGATTTTGCAACAAGGCTTCTTTCTGCTCTTCTGTTTGTTCTTTCTGCACGTTATCCTTCTTCCTGCACTTTTCTTCGTCTTTGAGGACTTCTGTTGCTTCTTTCTGCATTTCTTTTTTTTCTTTCTGTGCGTTTTTTCTTCTTTCTTCACATGTCTTATCTCTGTAGGCATAGTTAGAAATTAGCATTTAAAAAACCTTTGAAATTCACTGAAAAAACCATAGGTTTCAGGCACGTTATAGTTAGGAATTAGCATTTAAAAAACCTTAGAAATTCACTGAAAAAACCATAGGTTTCAGGGGCGTTATAGTTAGCTGGACTTTTCACTCATACAAAACCATTGAAATTCCCCCGTTATAGTTAGCTCAGCTAACTATAAATCGCGCGCCCGCAATGCACTGCTGATGACGTCACATATTACATCACTCATGACATGGTCAATGACATCACTCATGACATCACTGATGATATCTCAAATGACATCACTAATGACATCACTGATGACATCATCCTTGTGATAGAGTGGCAGACCTCCTCTTCCCCTAATATAACCTTTGATACACACATTCAAAAATAGAAACAACAATGTTCAAAACAATGGACATACCAATACCAGTTACAACAACCTATTCCGTAATTCTAAGATCCACATACACATCCACTCATTCACCAACAGTCCTATACAGTCACTCATACATGTACTCACTCATCATATGTACTCACACACCTATACATCCTGTTACACAACGCCACTCATCCATAGAGTTACTCACACACATAGTCACTCATGCTAATAGAGAATCAAACATCCATTTACTTGCATATACAGTTACACACACACCACCACACTTACTTCTACAGAAACTTACACATACTTAGTCTTTTAAACAATCACTTATAGAAACACATACTTATTCATACAGGAACTCTTTCAATCTCTCACTCTCACATATACTCACTTATATACACCAATAGTCACATATACTAGTTTAAAACATATGTAGTTACTCATAAAGACACTATTGAGACAGTCTATCACTCACTAACACACCCATGCACACACTCATCCACCCATACAGTCCTGCACACATGCTGTCTTCAACACATACAAACAGTGAGTCACTCATTCATGCACCTATGCACTACGTAATACCCCCCACCGAACCATACAGACACTCAGATACTCATACTGATACTCAAAAAACCAACTAATAACCTATATAGACACTCATGTAGCTACTCACCAACCCATGCATCCACTTATACACAAAGTGAGAGACTGATACAGATATTTACACATTTAAACATTACTCACTAAGCCATGTATTCACTAAGATACACTTAATCAGTCAGTTATACAATCAATTTTTCAAAAACAAATCATCCATTTAGACACTTATATACCCATTTATTCTTCCATCGACCTTGAGATACACATATATAAAACATATGTAATTTTCAGAAGAACACACATTCACTGGATGATGTCATCAGTGATGTCATTTGAGATGTCATCAGCGATGTCATGAGTGATGTCACTGACCATGTCATGAGTGATGTAATATGTGACGTCATCAGCAGTGCATTGCGGGCGCGCGAGTTATAGTTAGCTGAACTAACTATAACGGGGGAATTTCAATGGTTTTGTACGAGTGAAAAGTCCAGCTAACTATAACGCCCCTGAAACCTATGGTTTTTTCAGTGAATATATATATATATATATATTTTTTTTTTCACTGAAAAAAACATAGGTTTCAGAGACGTTATAGTTAGAAATTAGCATTTAAAAAATCTTAGAAATTCAGAGAAAAAATCATAGGTTTCAGGGGTGTTATAGTTAGCTGGCCATTTCACTCGTACAAAACCATAGAAATTCCTCTGTTATAGTTAGCTCTGCTAACTATAACTCGCTCGCCCGCAATGCACTGCTGATGATGTCACATATTGCATCATTCATGACATGGTCAGTGACATCACTGATGACATCACTGATGACATTTCAAATGACATCACTGATGACATCATCCATTGAATGTGGTTTAGTTTGAAATTTAAATATGTATTATATATATACCAATCTGTATTGAAGATTGAGTGGATATATTACTGTCTGGATGGAGGATTTAGTAGCTGTCTGACTGTCTGTTTAAGTGAGTAATTAAAAGTGTCTCACTTAATTCATGGATTAGTAACGAAACTATGTGAATGTGTGCATCACTGTCTCTGTTGTTGTATAACATGCATTATCAGTTGGTCACTAACTACATGAGTGTAAATGTAAATGTAAATGTGCAGGAATTTATATAGCGCAAATCACCAAGCGGTCTCTAAGCGCTTGCTTAGGGAATCCGTCCTGGTATTCCCCTGTGAGATAACCCAGCAGGGCATCCGCAAGGTGAAAGCCAGGCATCCCGCCACGAGGGGCCCATGTGGAGATTAAGCAAGCTATTGCCCAGAGTCACAGAGTGTGAACCCATGAGTCGAGTATGCACTGGAGCGAGAATTATCGAGTCCATGGACATTTATGGACTCAAGACCCAGCTGAGCCGGGAATTGAACCCTGGTCCCGGGCTGACCTCTGCTTCCAGGTCTGCCCCCTCTAACCAGTGAGCCACACTTCTCTCAGTGTGTATATTAGTTATTGATTAGTTGGGTGAGTGTTTGTATGGGACACTGAGTTTATGTGTGATTGGATGGGGTGTGTGTAACTCTATGCATAGATGTGTGAATGGTTGATTGACTAGGTGTATAGGTTTAAGAGTGCATGTGGAGACAGTTGTTTGGGTGACTGAGTGTATTTATTTGTGTGTTGGTGAGCGAATATATGTTTTAGTTGTGCATCTTCAACAAAGTAAAAAAATAAAAGGCATTGTATGTGAGAGTTGGTGTATATAAATAAGTATGTGTAAGAGTCCGTGATTGTGAGTAACTATATGAATGAGTGTATAATTGTAATGGTGAGTTCTTAACATATTAACTATGAGTTACTATGTGTTTGATTAAATGAGGTGTTGTTAGATTATTGTGTAAGTGAGTAAATGTAAGTGTGATTATTTTTTTCATGAGTGAGTAGGATAACTGCATAACCGGCTAAGATGACTGCTGATGTGTCAATGTCTATATACGTGTATAAGTGTATTTGATAGTGTACTATTAATTAGTGACTGCATGTATAAATGATTCTGTTGTTGAATGGGTAGTTGTGTGTTTAGACTTAGGAATCAGTGAGTGGGTATGTAGTAACTGGTATTGGTTTTTCAATGGTTTCAAATATGGTACTCTGTATTTATCAGTGAGTGATGAAAGGTTATACTAGTGTATGATGAGGTGTATCAGATTGTCACGTGGATGATGTCATCAGTGATATCATCAGTGATGTCAATTGAGATGTCATCAATGATCTCATCAGTGATGTCACTGACCATGTCATGAATGACGCAATATGTGACATCATCAGCAGTGCATTGCGGGAGCGCGAGTTATAGTTAGCAGAAGTAACTACAACGGAGGAATTTCTATGGTTTTGTACGAGTGAAATGGCCAGCTAACTATAACACCCCTGAAACCTATGTTTTTTTCTCTGAATTTCTAAGGTGTTTTAAATGCTAATTTCTAACTATAACGTCTCTGAAACCTATGTTTTTTTCAATGAATTTCAAAGCTTTTTTAAATGCTAATTTCTAACTATAACGTCTCTGAAACCTATGGTTTTTTTTAGTGAATATATATATATATATATATATATTTACTCAATCATCCGATTATACAGCAAGAGAGGTGAATTTATAGTAAATCACACCTCAACAGAGACTTCACAAAATATATTCAGGGGTCTCCCAGCTGCATGACAAGAAACATACCTCACTGAAAGCAGAAAGCAGCTTCAGCCAAATGTTGGTAAGAATCATGAAACCTCCCTAATATGGGAACTGTACTGCAGATATTAATTTTAATCACCCTCAAATCTGTAATTAAAATAAAGCCACATCAAGGTAAATAACCAATTAATGGTTGAACCCTCAACATATCCTCTCTTGCACACATTTTGGATTTTACCTGTTTCAAAAGTCTCTATAATAGGGAAAACGGTAAAAGATGGCATAAGAGCAGAACATTTTTTCATTGGGATATACACTGAAGGATTGAACAGCTCTCTGTGTGTGTACATGTATATATGTGAATTTTAGTGTGTAATGGTTTTTAATTCTTGAGTTCTCACTTATTTCACTGTTCTTTTGGATTTGGCAGTACAACAGTCATACGTTATAGACTACGTTATAAGATGGCCACCAATTGTTTAGCCATTTGCAGTATAATATTGGTACATCCTTTATGTCAATGAATGAACATGTGACACGCTGCGATTTGAAATACAGCCAATTGAGCACAGGGCAACTGACATCGAAAAAGCCGCAAGGCGAAATGCGAAAAGTGGGGGGTCTGCACTAATAAAGTATTTATACTTTGAGAACTGCTCCCGTGAGTGTTTTCCGTCTGGTATTGAAGAATCGTCGATACTTTGTTGCAACATAGAAGCGGCTCACCGCCGCTGGAGTGAGCACCCAGGAGAAAAAGGAGCAGCGGCGGTGGGTTCCTGTGTTGAAAATATATATACACCATCATCACATTTTATGGGTTCATTCTATCAACAGACGCCGAGGCAGTTCCTGGCCCACTATATTAATGATTATATCTGTATTTAGGGAAGTTAAGAACTGTATATAAAGGACGCCTCCTGGCTTACCTTTTTGTACTGACAACCCTGTGTGGGTGACCGTAATCTGCAGTGCTAGATAACGATTGATTGTGATTTATCATTGAGCTGTATCACCAGGATATAAATGTTTTACTAGGATGTATCAATATTTAATGTGTAATAGTGATGATTATGTGATTCTTATATTGTATTATACAGTGAACAATCTTTGGCTGGGAGATATCTTTTTCCTGAAGAAGGTGGCAGTGATATTGTAAGGCCCATCGAAATGCATCGATGCTCTACTGTTTCTTAGGACGCTAGATCTCTGGGACATTTGTGAGGCAAGAGATATTGAAGTTTCAACAAGAAACAAATGATCCGACAGTGACTAGTGCTGTTTTAATGACACAATATTTTGTCTGATTTGTTTTCCTCCTGTAATGTTTTTCATTGTCATTATTTTTTATGAAGCTGTATTGTTTTTAATCATGTGTAATGAATTGTGATGTTATAGGTTTTTTGCTTATCCAGAAAGATTCTGTATTTGTGAGTTTTTTAACCCTTAAATGTGTATACTTGAATTATATTTTATATGGGGTATTCAAGATTATTTATGCACAGTATATTTGTTTTTAATAAATTGACTTATTTTAGTAATATCTGAAATAATTTTTGGTTTCCTTACCGTTATATTTTGATGATATGGGATGTATGTTGTTGACTGATTGAGTTAACGAAAGAGGAATTTATTTGACTTTCGTCATATTGTTGTCCCACCTCTTTGGTGATAAAAGGGCCCCTCTCTTGTTCTTCGAGATAGGACAAGAAAATGCCAGTTTATTTCTAAAAGTGTCATTTTCAGAATTTTGACTTAAAATCCTACTTCACCATTAAAGAGGGTTTTAAAATACAATTCATTTGAGTGTGAACAGAAAATCTATATCTGCTCCAAATCTAAAGTTATCACCTATTAAATATAATAAAGTATCACACTGTAAGTCAATGGGGGAAATTGGCCTTGCAACAGCCAAAAACAACTTCAGGAGTTTTTCACTGCCAGGATATGTAAAACTTAAACCCACATGTCCTATGTTTTAAAAACAATGCCTCCTGACCTATGTTTTTCAGGGTTTACCGTAGGGGAAACTTATAAGTATTTAGAAGGAAGGTTTTGGCCAGGCAAAAGGTTTATTTTACCAAGTCGAAATGGCTGTTTAAAACTGCTCTACATGCTGCAGTGGCAGACCTGAGGCATGTATTAAAAGACTACTTTTATTGGTTCAACGAAGAGCCTTATTAAGGCGAGAGTTCCTTGAATGGGGTATTAGATCATGCAGGCATGCACTGGTGGAGTCCATGGACGCAAGCAACATCATGCTGAACATTAGACTGACTCAGTTATTGATCTGTTTTAAGAAAATGATCAGTTAATAGGATATGTGATATGTAATCTGGAGGCGGTTTCTGAATGTAACTTTAAATTGTAATAATTTGGAAATTTTTTATCTTAACCAAACACGCCCAGTAACTGTGAAGGACGGGCTGCTAGGGACTGAAAGTAGCAGTTCTCTATCCCGTTAGACTCAGATAACTATTTTAACGATTTTTGTATTTTTAATGATGTGAATTCTTGCATCATTTTTGTAATAGTGGGTCTCACAGTCCACCTGGCTCCGCATTCTTAGTTCCGCTTATAGGCATTTTAAATTATATGTATTAAATTACTTAAGGGGCTTTTTTAAGTTATCTGTGCGGAAGGCTTCCTTTTTTAGATATCAAGTTAATGAACGATTCCTGTTTAGTCACTTTTTATCTAACATAGATTAGTGTTTGGTATCCCGATAAAAATCTCTAGGAAGGAAAGTTAAGAAAGCAAAGGGTATGTAGCGTGAAGAGTTGAGGTTGTATTAGTTGTATGACATACTTGCTTTTTATCTATTTACCTTT
Source organism: Triturus cristatus (assembly GCF_964204655.1). Lineage (NCBI taxonomy): Eukaryota > Metazoa > Chordata > Amphibia > Caudata > Salamandridae > Triturus > Triturus cristatus. The sequence goes on along the minus strand of NC_140586.1, from coordinate 791,442,844 downwards.
TTATTCCTTATGTACTTTTAACCATGTGATTTTGTTTACGGTTTTAATTGACTAATAGACTAAAAAAATTAAATCTACTTTTCTTGGGTGCTACAATGAGTGCTGCAGGACGACTAGTAGTATTTAATGTAAATGCCATGGGTACCTGTAGGACCTTATACTAGAGACTAGCAAGTAAATTAAATGTGCCAGTTACATGTATGTTACATGTTACATGTAAGTCAATGTAAGTCAGTGTTACCTTATTTAAAGGAGAGAGCCCAAGCACATTTACACCGGCTAGCAGTGGTAAAGTGTGCAGAGTCCTAAAGCCTAGAATGTCAGGTCTAACATTCCTGGAACTCAGTCTGGTTCGGACTGTTCCTGTTCTGATAAGTAGGTAAAATGTATTACTAGGAGGAAAGTACACCAGGAGAGATATCCTTCCTAGAATATTATCTGACTTTAGACGAAAGATGTAATTTCCAGCTTTTTGGGTTTCTAGGTACATCTTCTGAGACTTTGTTGCAGCAAATTCAGTGCACTCCTCAAGTGCATGCTCATTGATGAAATTCATTTCGAGAGATTCAAAAGATACAGACAAGATTAATCCATCGACATTCGGAGCTAGACTGTAGCTACTGGAGGAAATGGACACCAAAATAATACATTCTATTTCTGTTGACATTTGATGGATGTTCTAGTGAGTCATACTTTAATATCAGAAGAAGCCATTTTGAAACTTTCAATAAGCAAAAATTACAATCTTTTCTGAATAAAGGGGCCCATGTGGGTTATAAGACCCAGTCTTTAATTTCAGACTTCAAGGAATTATTCAAAGTGGTGGACAAATGGGCTGAATGCTATGCAGTCCTGGAAGGGTGTATGTCACAATATTGTGGTACAAAAAAAAATATATATATGTGTGTGTGTGTATATATATATATATATATATATATATATATATATATATGGGACACATCATATATAAGGGTAAACAGGGTTCACATATATAAGGTATTGCAAAGTAATTGTGTTGATCCCTTTTGGTTTTTGGAGGTCATGGGTTCTGCCCCTTCAGTCATTGACATGGTGCCACCAATGTTTGCTCTTATTCTTATTCATGATGCACCTGAGTAGCGCTTGTGCTTGTCCATAATACCCTCTCACCATTTACTGAGATGTCTGTGGTGTGCGGGCTTCACCTCCTATATTAGAGTTTTATAGGTTTTTCAAGGTTGAAGTTTGAGAGGTTTTGTCGTTCTCATCTGAACCCAATTTTGCGCTACCATTTTTCTTGTTTCTTCTATACTGTTTTAGTAATGGCAGTCGCTATTGCAGCACATAATTGAGCGCCAGTCACAGCACATTTGACTCAGCATTGAGTCCCTAATGCGGGGGCTGATTTTTATTTGTAGCCAAGGCGGATCCAGCATACGGCTTCAAGGTTTTTTACTCATGCGTTACGTTTCCGGTGGTAGATGGAAATGATAATTTATTTCATGAATATACTCAAGCCGCGATTTGCAACAGTATTGTCCTTATTGCTTACTTGAAGTTCAGTTGTCAGCTTGGGAGCATACCATCTGGTTTAATGGCACCAACCTCACCCTGATTCTGTGGTCCATTTAGGCCCTTTATAGGTCGACGGGGCCACATGGCCAATTTTGGTGGGATTTTCACCTCATCCTAATTATCTTGGTGTTTCACTAGCAGAGCTTAGACAATTACATACATCTCTGATTCATATACACAGAGGTGTTATACAATATATGTTTCGTAATTTACAAGTAGCCCCGGCTGGATCCGCTCCACAACGACCAGCACATGGTGGTGGTATAGTCGTTAGTCCCGTCAGGGTTAATTCTGTGATGGGCAAGCGTCCTCAGAATAGGGATGATTTACAGTTTTGGTTAGCAGAAAAATGTGAGCAACATGAGGCTGTTTTTTCACACACTACTCCTGTTGAGAAAGACAGGATCCTGACGATAAGTTTACCGAAAGGTATAACTCCCAATGTAACTGATTGCACCACATGTGGGTAACAGTGTTTGCTGCAGTTTATTCGCTCTGCTTTGGCACCCCGTCCATGACAGTTTTGCCGACCGTTCTAAAGAAGGTCCAAGATGAGCACAGGGCTGGGTCAGGCCTGGAATTAGGGCTGAGATTAGTGGGTATGTTCTCTATAGTCTCTGATATGATTCTTGCCAACGTCAAAGGTGAGGCAGTTAGCTTCCAAGTACGTCAATGCCTTTTGGCTGTGGCAGACCTAGACAAGCAACAGGAATTGCCGCTTATTATTGTGGATGTGTATAAATCATTGGGCTGAAATGGTTTGAGAGTTCGACCTTTTACACAGCCTCCTCAAAATAAGCCTCCTCCTGAGAAGGAGGGACATGCATTGTCTTCAAAGAAGGCTTGGAGTAAAACTAAGCGGTAGCAACAACAGAAGGAAGAGCCTGGTGCTGGTTCACGTGTCGGTTCCCCGCCACCTACAACTTCTGAGCGTAGATATGTTTTGTGTGACCGTTCTACTATTTTCATCCCCTGGTTTTTTAGAACTTATATGGTTCCTCCTTCGACGTACATCTGGATGGTGCCAACGATGGTTTTTCTCTTTATGTGGATTGATTTTGTGACCGTCTTTTTCCTTCTAATAAATGCCCATTACTTACCTGAACACTCTGCAGCTCATCCGGTAGACGGCATTTTGGCCCCACCCACTTTGTCTCATAAAATGAAACGGGATCAAATATTTGTCAACATTTCAGCATTTCCAGTTAGTGATGGTATCGTTTGGGACAAAATTCCATTCAAAATGTATGGCCCGACTAAGATAATTCAAATTTAAAATGTGTTTCATGTTTCTTTTGGTGACTCAGGTCCATCCGACATCGAGAACTTTTACACCCCAAAATATTACCTCAATGGCACGCTATGTATCAAAGTTCTTTTGAATTAAGGCACCCCTCAACATATAAAAAATACAGTCAATTAAATATGTTTCAACTCAATAAATGAGTTCTAAATCAGGAATAAATTTAAAAGAGTCATTGCAAAAAATAAAAAGGAACAGGCCAAAGATCATTAAAGCAAAAGTACAGAATTAAATGCCATGAAGACTTAGAAGAACGGGGCATTGCAAAAGAAATTGCAAATCCAAGTCCTAAGTATGCCACAAAATCAGTAGACAAATGGACAGCATTTCTAGTACCACCGGAAAGTCTTCTGGCTCACCACGCGGTTTAACCTGAAATCTTCTCATAGAACAAAATGGAAAGTGCAGATTCATCATGGTGTGAGCAAAAGAGTTGCAGTCTCAGAAAATCAGAGCACAATATTATTAAACATCATATTGCCTTAGAACCTAAGCATTATCCCACTAAATGAAATGAATTTCTGCCCACTCTATGCTAATGTCACCCGGAGATGGCAGTAAAAACTAGTTACATGAACAACAGTTTGCCATTGTGAATAAATACAGCAAGATGAGCTAGTGGAAGCAAACAACGTTACTGTGATTATGCTGACAACATCAATTGAAATAAACAAATATGACTCTGCTTGACTGCGTGCTGCAGAAATAATGAACAGTGAACATGGAGAAGTAGACATCAATTTTTAAAAAGATCCCTACCAGGTCTAAAAATGAGGCCTAATTAAAAAGAACAAGAAATCACACTTCTATATGCCATAGAAAAATTGTCTCATGTGCAATATCATTATGTCAGTGTGCACATCTAAAATCAAAAATAAATCAACGTTCTGCATGTTGTTAATAATGAACAAAAATATAAATGCACATAAACGTCAACATGTGCACACTCTAAACTCTGTTACGTTTAACTTTTTACCTCTTTAACAGTTACATCATGAGATCTTCATCGGGGCAGAGTTCTATCACATTCAAAGTGGCACACTGGAAAAACAGCAAGAGGCAGCCAGTGGTGGAGATCCAACAGATTAATACAGATGACTTCAATCTGTGGGGCATGACCCCTGAAGGGGCCTGTGGAGTCCTGGAAAGGGGATGGCACGCATTCCTCAGCCTCACGTCTGCCTGGAATCCAAAACGTTTGCTTTCATTTTGGAACAAGATAACTGTCCCAAGATGGCTATTTTCCATCGTTAAAATGCTTCAGCTGAAGTTTCATTGAGTCTCCTCTGCTGTGAAAAGCCTTTGTGTCAGAGTGCCTGCTTGCCTGAATGAAATGCAAATACATGCTCATAGTTAATCTAAAAGCATAAAGGGTGCTTGGGAGCAGGTTCTGGTTTTAATTAAGAAAATCACTTCAAGCATTGTGATGACAAAGATTTGTTTTTTTTAGTGGTAGTGCAAAGAGTTAACAACTGGGATATGAAGTGGGACAGGTATGGAAAAAATAAATTACATTACATACGGTCTAGTATTGCTAAAATCTACTTTTTGGAATCACCAGTCTATCTTATACTGTGTGTAATGCAAGTATAAAATATTGACTTACATATTCACAGGGCTTTCTGTCACAGACTGGGACTTCGTAGTACTAAAAATACACAAAGCACTATTCGCCACTGTACCAACAAAGATTTAATTCTGTGGCTCTCTGGTTACACACAGATCTCTGCAGTGCATTAACTAATAGAGGTTTCATAATGTACTACAGTGCTTTTCCCACTGAGTAAAACCTTTTTAAATGTATTTTTCATTTAAGCTCCTCATTATTTTATATGTAGCTAACTCATGGTGAAAAACATAAACAATTTACAGAATATTTGGGGCTTATTTATGAGAGGCTTCTGCTGCCAGAGCATCACTTTCTTTGATGCTCCAGCGGCGCAATCGTCTTAACCATACCTATGAGGTGGTGCAAAGTTACCCTGCATTGCTTTACATGGCCTCATACATCTGAAGTAGGACAAAGCAGCACAAATCGCTGCGTCACCTTACTCTGCTTTAAGGAGGTGTTCCATGGGCATTGCGTGGGGGTTCCCATGCATCACCCATGCATTTTGATGCTGCCCCAGATTTACTAAATCACGTAAGCCTGTGGCAGCAGCAAAACCCTGCGCCTCCCCAGCGGAGGTGTAACAAGAAACATTTTTTCATTTCTTCTCGTATTTTCCTCTTTCCAAGTGTGCTGCCTTCTGCAGCTCACATAGAAAGTGGTAAAACGCCTCCCGGGATTGTTTTAGTGAAGGAAGGTGCCCCTTCCTATGCAAAAACAATCCTTCCTATGCTTGTGCTAGGCAGCAACTTGTGCACCAACGCAATAGGAAAGGACAGTAATGCATAGTATTTCATAAATATGGTGCATTCCTTCCCTTTCACATTCGCATAGGGCAGCGCAGCAAGAAGACTTGCGGCGCTGCCCTACACACATTTTTCATAATGAGGCCCTTTGTTTTTAGCTACACCTTTGACCACGCCCCCTCGCTCACTGACCTTTGGTTTGCTAAACTCTGTTTAATATTATTTCTCCACCATAAAAATTATTTGCTGTGGGAATTGGGGGCGTTTATGGTTGTCGATAGTTGTCGATGATGAGGAGTACCATGTTCTAGAACATTTTGTCAGGTGGGGGTCCTTGTGCCTGAAAAGGTTTGACAAGGGGGGTCTTGGCATCAACATTTTTTAAGTGCTCTGGAGTAATACAATAGAGTTCCATCTATACCAGGAGATTAAGGCAAACCTAACTTTGGAACTGCTGTGGTTAGAAGACTACTTGTCAAACTATCTAAAGGGCACAGTAACTATCGAAAGCTGAAGGATAGTTGAAGGGTAAGAGTGGATGACACATGTGGTAAGGTATAAGCTTCACAGTCAGGAAATTAGTTTAATTCAGTTATGTTCAAGAAAAAGAGAGTAAGGGCCAGATGTAATAAAGCATTTTAGCGGTTGCAAACAGCCCATTGGTAAAAAAGAAGAGAAAACTTTTCATTTTTATTTTTGTAAAGCCCGTTTTCTTTTAAGGAAAGTGGTCTGCATTAAAAGAAAAATATTGCTTTATTTAAAAAGCAATCACAGACATAGTGATCTGTTGACCCCAGCAAGCCACCATCCCTGTGATTGTAGCCATTCCCAATGGGTCGTAAATTGCGATCTGCCTCATGAATATTGATGTGGCAAGTTCATTTGCCACCCATTTGAGAAACGCGAAATGTGTCCCAGACCCATTAGTACATTTGATTTTGCGAGCCTCTAATTTGGAAGTCACAAAAAATCGCATTTACAGACTCGCAAAACAAATGGTCTTACATCTGGCCCCATGTGTCAAAAGTAGTGTTTTGAGTACTCTAGATGTCATAAGTGTGTGAGGAAACCATTGCCTTACTTCATGTGAAATGTGGCTCAAGTGCAACAAGAAAGTGGAACATCTCATCAAAATTATGCTGATGAAGAGTCCTCAGTGTCATCTGACTGGGAAAACAATAAAGCAAAACACAACGAATCACTTTTGTTATAAAATAAAAAAAGGTTTAACTCAAGTGAGCACAATTGAAGATGGGTATCAAAGTAGTCAAGTTACTTAAGCCAGATCGCAGTACCAGTACCAGTACCAGTATCAGTCAGAGGTATTTTACGTCACAAGAATAAGAGCGTTACTGAAGTCAAAATAACTATGCCCTGGCAAAGCTGCCAAACGTGGTATGGCCAGGCTCCAACTGTGCATAAGAAATGATGATAGAATTTATCGATTACACACAGCGAAAATGCTGTTCACTGAACATGGAAGAAATACTACATCTGGGTAAGTGTGAGTAAGGCTCTGTGCTGTGTTATCAAGGAGGAACCCCTTCATAGTGTTATGTACCCCAATCTAGGTCTAAGTAGCTACAGAACCTTTTACCTACATTTGTCCTACCTTGCTCTGCATAACGGTTCTAGCCCTGACCTTTTACCCAAATATATGCTGAAAAATATGTTGCTCGGTTTCCTTGAAACTAGCCTCATTTATTATACATGAGGATTCTTAGAAAAGTCCTCAGCACATGACGTACATAACGGGATTGAAATACTCTGTATAAACGTCATGGTCATCTTCACACTAAGGCAAAATAACTACTTTACATAAATTCAGGTATTGATTTAGGCTCATTTACATTATCATACTAACAAAATATTGATTGTTTCAGGAACCCCGAGGGTGTCTTTATGGTATAAAAGAACCATACCTACACTAGAGATACAGAGGAGAAGCTTCCATGCTGACACAAGACATTGAGGTCCCGGCCTGCACGCAGAGAACCCAGCCCAAAGCACGCTGTGGTCTGACATCCCTTGCGGGGTGTCCAACTCGAGACCAAGACAGGGTCCTTCATTCTCTCCAATCAGGTAATGGGCTTGCCTCTCTCCTTGGGGATTCTTGGCTTTACACCCACCTACGTTCTAGGTAGACTTAGGTACACTTAGATAGGGTTACAACGTAGGAGTAAGCTTGATTACTGTCATGTTTTAATGCCTTCATATAATCACTGTTTAGCACCATGGTAGAATTCTACCTTTTATTTACACTGTTGGTGCTTGTAATCTTTTACATTTGCTTTTGTCTAATGATTGTCGCAGCACACATGTTTTAGGTTAGGGGCATATGGTGGCACTGTGAGCTAGCTGGTCTAAAGGCTATCATATCCTTTGGGGGTGTACGGAATCAGTCTAGACACCAATCCCTTGATTTATGTTGTCTAAATGCACAGATCCTATGTATCTTTAGGAACTTCATGACAAGGTGACCAATGTTGGTTTGGTTCTTTTTTAACGGTTAAATCTGAGTAATTCAGTTGTGCTTTCTCAGAGACCCGTACTCACATTTCCAAGAGACGTCTGGAGTTGTGCAAAACCTTATCTCTTTTCCTTACAACTTCCTTCCACAATGTCTGTCCAAGACGGCATTGAGAATGCGGGGAAAGATGAGCTTGAAGGTGCTCTTAAAATTATAGAAAATAGCAGACATGCAGTTACTTTGAAATTAGTGGAATACAGCCTCCCAGCAATGAGTGTTAGTGCTACCTTCGTGATTGAGGCGCACAAGGCATTCAAAGCAGAGGTATTCTATTCTTGAGTTAGATTCCCACCTGCAGATGCACTCACAAAGTTATTTCACACTTACATTGAAGATGAGATTCCTGAAGAATACTCTCCATACTTTGACGTAGAAGTCCCGTTAACTTACCAAGAACATATTAATTGGTTTGAAGGCGCCCTCCCACACCACTGAAAATGTGGGACTCGGTCCGCTCCGCAGAAAAGGAGCGACCTGGCCGATCCTAGCTGCTTACACATCACATCCAGAGACTGATACATTGAAAGCAGCAGAATTACGTACACTTTACAGAGACATAGGGAAACTGAACAGAAACCTTACACAGTTTGTAACGAGAACACTTACAATTCAAAATACAAGGTTCACTCAAGCTGGTCAAACTCAAGTAACGACGACAAAAATCAGCCCACAAACACTGAACGCAACTATGGGAAGAATGCCCACTAAACATGTAGTTGGAATGGTAATGCTTTTTTTGATCCTCTTTGGTAAGTGTTTTCATGTCATGGGATGCAGAGCATGGTGGTGAGACGGATGAGGGTATGTGAGAGACAGATGTGCGAATTATAATTGTAACGAGAACTAACCATTTTAGCCACAGGACAGCTGGATACTGTGTCCCTGTGCACCAAATATGGGGGTTATCGGAGAGGGCCCAGTTCCACATGGTAAAATGTACCAGGTAGAAATGCTTTCGGATAAGTAAAAGGATCCTAAAAAGGGCAAGACCGGGAATTGAAGACATAAGCAGAGGCCATTCACCATTTGAATTTATATATGTATTTATTTATTTAAAGACAAAGATACTGCTCACTGGTGAATAAATACACCCCATGAAGGAGGAAGTAAATGGAAAAGCAGTTAAGGCTGCCAGCCTGAGCAGAACCTACAGAAACTTTAACAGGCCCAGATTCCACTGCTTTCATACTCCTACTAGGCCAAAGGAAGTAAACAATTTGGAGTAGGGGTGCAGATCCCAAGCCTCTCTCAGGCTCACCAACGTAGACAAACCCTAGTCCTGTTGCAGCTCAGTCCCCACGCAGACTGACTCCCTTCACTTTTGGGGGTCAGAGTCAAAGCGCTTGGAAAGTTGATGCCCTAGTGGCACAAGAACAAACTGGCCTTGTGTTAGCATACTGTCCTCGCCCTTACGCGCTAGCCCAATGCTTTTCTTAGATCCAAGAGACCATTGTGCTATCTAGTTTACAAAACAAGGCATCCTCTTCACCTTCTACAATTTCCACCCAGAATAATTGTGACTTTCAATATTAGTTGTGAATGACATTTTAAAATAAAAATCAGACAATGTGTTGAAAGGGGACATGCTCCCATTGTTTTAGACAGGACAGCAACATGGAACTGATTAGATAGTTCTCATTTTGTTACTCTAGTCCAGCTCTTCTCTGACCTGTGATCTTTGTGGAAAAACATTTTTTTATAGATGTCTCCACAAGTTAATTTCCCTTTTGATCTCTTTTGTTTGCTCCCTTCCCACTCTCCCCCACCCCACCTCCATTTACTTTGCTCTCACCTCTAGCAGGAGGCCTTTGAATTTAAACAACAGTAGCCAATAGGTGTCCTTTACTGCCCTAGACAACACCAAATTCAGCCTTTCTGAATGCTGGTTCGAGCCTGCAGAGGGTGTTGATTTAGTCTACTGGATACTGCACCTCAGGTATGCCCTTAAAAGCAGAGCTTCTGCCTGCCTTGTTCATTCATGAACGCTAGTCTTCAACCATATAAACACGCTGTAGGGAAACATCAAACTACCCCTCACTACTTTAAAACTGGTTGAAATGCCTTGGGCTACCCTCGCTGATTCCTGGGCAGTTTACCCCATGCTGCTGACTCTTTTCATTACAAAGATAACACACACAATCTGCGTATATTAGCAATAGATGATGAGAATACTCAGAGCCCTACCAGGTAGGAAAAATCAAACTGCCCCCTACCACATTAAAGCTGGTTACAATGTCTCGGGCTAGCCTTGTTGAATCGAAGGCAACTGCCCATATCCTGCTGACCCTTCCCATTGCAAAGATATGATTGGCAATCAGCCTTTATGGGCTTTAGAAGATAAAAGAGTGCTGTGCCCTCGAGAATAACATAACTTAATTTTTCTTTTCTGCAAGCAAAGCAGAAGTCAATACAGCCAGATCTCACAATAAGCAAAATGCATCTGATTTTGATATCTGAAAATTGGCGATGTGGCACATATGCAGGTAATTTAGTTTAGAAATGGCAGTTGTATGTACAAACATGTATGGTAACTATATTTAGGGGATGATAGATGTCAGGCAACCCCGCTCTTGGGATTAATTGATCCAGGCATCGAGATTTGATATGATTCCTTCCTTTAGATTCCTTTACGTGCAGATAGTTGCCAGATCCCCTCCACTTGGTTAATCATAAGGTTTTTCATTACCTGTTATTGTATATCATGTGCTATATGTTTGCTATTGATATAGTGTTCTAGAAATTGGATGATTGGTGATGAGCTGTGTATCCATTCATGTTGCAAGATTTTGAATGTGATTTTCTCAATCTTGTGGTCTATTTTAAATCTTCACACAGGGGCACCGGATGGCATGATGAACTATTGACCATCCATTGCTCCATAGGTAAGTATGTACTTACATCTCCATTTCTGTTTGTACATATATGCTTTTAGCCCCAGGTGTAGGCAATCTGTGGACCTTGGTGCTATATCCCATACTATTTGGCTTGTATTTCTGCTGTGTGTGACACACTCTGCTGTACAGTGGGGCTAGGACCACCGTATTTCAATGAGAAACCTAGAAATTAAAAATAAATACACATTAGAGGTGAATTATACAAATTATGAAGGCATTGTTCATTATATAGTTATGTATGGAATTAACAATCGCCCTATTGATTAATGCAATGAGTCTAGTAGCTAAGGGCCTAATTACGATGACGGTCCCACTGCCATTGTAATCATGTTTTCCGCTCATCATATTACATTGGCGGGTGAATGGTTGGTGGTCGTAAAGCCGACCACCATGCATTCGATGAGCTCCTTGAGCCTGCTGGTGCATCGGACGGAGTTGTATTACCTACAATGGTGGCGGTGCCTGCCAGGCACAGCCATAGGGATTAAAATGTCCCTTTCCACCCACTGTTTCATGGCTGTTAACACGCCATGAAACGGCAGGCGGAAAGAGACTTTGGGGGCTCTTAGCGGGCCCCTCTTACACCCTGGCCCTCAGCTGTGGGTTTTGGGGGGCACCTATGGTGCCATCCTACATATCCCTGCACCATGTGGCAGGCACCGCATGGTGCCTGCCACGTAGTGCAGGGATATGTGAATTGTCCCCTTTTTGTACTGCGGCGTGTGCTGCAGCCAGCAGCACCTGCAACAATACAAAACATAGGCATTGCGACCGCCGTGGTGGGGGTTGCATCCTAATACCTATAGCGGGACCGCCAACATCCTGTTGGCGGTCTAATTTACAAAAGTATGGGGTCAGACATCCTAATCAGCCCCTAAGTTTCAGAAGGGGAAGTTAGAACTTACCCCCAACATTAAAGTACCAAGAGAGGTACAGAATCAGGTTAATAGTCCATTGTTTGTAGCAATATTTTTAATCTTTAAAGTCAAGCATTTTGGCTGCATCCCCTCATCATGGGTAGTATTTGAAATATATGTTGCGAAGTTTTGATTGCAAAGTGTCCTGAGGCTGCAACATATATGGCATACTGAGATGAAAATGTTTGAAGGCCTCATGCAGAATATTCCTTACCAGAGCCTGAGACAGGTCATTGTAATCCTTGATAATGTTTGATGGTAGTAGTTTCTGGTGATGAAATACTAACCTAACCAATACCTTCTCTTATCTGGTAAATAAAATATTGGCATATTGTAGTAATCACACTTATAAGCTGTTTAGTTAATCATCTTTTATTGAAGTTCACAAGTAATAAGGTGCATGCAGCATAGTAGCAGGGCGACCTCATACTAAGGCAAAACATTCCAGATCACTAAAGACAAACCATTCTGATGACATGCAATTATTCTACATTCCAAGCCTACAACATTAATAAAGAAACCATGTTACTACACATCCCCCTTGTTTAAAGCAAATAAAGGTTAACACAAAAAATATATATATATTTAATAACGAACAAACTCCTCTAGAGTTCTTAGAGTTTTGATACGTCTGGCAAATTTACTGGATCTCTCGGCAGAACAAGTCTCAACACGAGCCAGATTCACCATCAAGAGGTCCAGCGCCATCCATACGATCTTCATACTCAATTTCAGGTTCACGTTCAGCTTCACATTCAGTTCCAAGTTCAGGTACATGTGAAACTGGGACAGCCTTAAAATAATCTAAATTCTTATCCAAGCCTTTCCCCTTTCCAGCAATTGGTAAAGCATCCATCCACCAATAATTGGTACCTTTAACCTTGGTACGACATTCATTCACAGAAACAGGACCAATAGAAATAGATATACGACTCATATGATGAATACTACCATCATCTAATTCAACAGTGTTAAGCATGACTTTAGTCATCCTATTTGGTTCAGAAAACCGAGAGTGCAATTTGCCCACTTTCTTACCACACTTAACTCTGATAAGTTCTCCAACCTTAATGCACACTTCTTTTGTGCCATGCATGGCATCAAAATCATTTTTGTTCTTACTTTGAGAGTTGGCAATACACTCCCTTACCTGATTACAGTCCCATTCATGCTTTTTACTTCTGCCCATCCATTCAGGAGTCATTCTGCAATACGGGAATCTGCCACGCATCAATCCAAAAGAAGTTTCCCCCACAGTATCATGAACCGTCATCCTGTAAGACCAAATACATTTATTCAGTCCATCATTCCAATCTTTATTTCCTTTGCTAGCCAATTGCAGAACACCCTTTAATACTCATGTTCACTCTCTCCACAACAGAGTTACCTGTGGGATGATATAAGGCTGTAAATCTCTGTTCAATACCAATGAAATCCATAATTTTTTTCATCATGTCAGACTTAAATTGGACACGATTATCCGTTAAAATTGATGCAGGAAAGCCCTCTCTTAAGAAGCACTTTCCAAAAATGATAACAGCTTCAGTGTCTACTTTCTTGACCACTTCCACTTCAATCCACCTAGAAAAAAGTTCAACTAACACCAAAACATCCCTGGTGACACCATCATGCCACAAAATAGGTCCCATAATATCTAAAGCAACCTCTTCCCAAGGTAGTTTAGGTCAATCAAGAGAAGACATAGGAGGATTGAGGATTTTTTGAGTCTTGTCCGCACATTCACAATTAACACAAGAACGAACAAATCTTTCAATTTCCAAATCTACTCTGGGCCACCAGTACAATGCCTTAATATTTCTTTTGTTGCGCAACACACCTGGATGTCCTTCATGACCAATAGATACAATCTTATGCCTGATGCCTACAGGAGGAAAAATTCTTCAGCCTACAGACAAACTCACCATCCACACTCAGTTCATCACGCACGTCCCAAAAAGCTCTTAGCTCCGGTTTACACTTGCAGTCACTAGACCAGCCATCCATAATCTTATTTTTCACGGTAAGTAAAATGTCATCTTTTTTATACTCATCTTCCCATTCAGTTTTACTCACCCCAGAAGTTTCAGAAAACACACTAGCCACACAAAAATCGTTCCAGGGGTCATGGTCAATTTCCTTTAGAGGTAAAGAAAGTCTACTAAGAAAATCAGCAATTACATTTTTGACCCCTGGAACGTATTGTACCACATACACAAAATCTTGGAGTCTCATTGACAATCTAGCAATTCGAGCCGAAGCCCTTGAAAGGCCCTCTGTAGTAAGTAATTTGGTCAACGGTTTATGGTCAGAGCGCAAAACAAATTTCTTCCCCCAAATGAATTTTGTGAAATGTTCCATGGCCCAAACGCACGCCAAAGTTTCTCGCTCTATCACACAGTATTTTTCCTCTGTAGGAGACAATGAACGTGATGCAAAGGCCACCACAACCTCCTTACCATGCTTCAACATTTGTGATAAAACACCCCCTAGACCAGTACCACTGGCATCAGTTGTGACAAATGTGTCAGGAAAAGGATCAAATCCTTGTAATGTAGGATCATTACAAATGGCCAAATTGATATCCACAAAAGACTTTTGACATGCATCACTCCATGAAAAAGTAGCTTTGTTCTTCATTAGTAAACACATTTCATACGGTTTCTGAGAAAAGTGATTAACAAATTTTGAATACAATTTGGCTAAACCAAGGAAAGATCTAAGTTCATCTTTTGATTTAGGTGCTGGAGCATTAACAATAGCTTCAACAAGTTTGTTCTTAGGTTTGATACCAGTGTCACAAATTTTGTGTCCTAGGTAAGTAACAGACTTTTCTGCAAACTTACACTTACTACCCTCAGCCGCCAAACCATTGTCTCTGAGGATGGTAAGAACTTCCCTAAGAATGGCATCCTGATGAGTTTTATTCTTCCCCATCACTAAGATGTCGTCCTGAAAGAACACTACTTCACAAATATGACCAAAATGTTTCAACATTAGCCACTGAAAAACTACAGCGGCTGATGCCAACCCAAAAGGCATGCGCTTAAATTTATAACACCCAAAAGGTGTGCAAAAAGTAATCAAATGTCTGCTTTCAGATTCCAACACAATCTGGTGGTAAGCAACGGAAAGGTCCAATGTGGAGAACAATTTAGCATTTTGTTTTAAAGACAATATTTCATCAATACTTGGCAGGGGAAATTGATCCACCAGTATATTGTTGTTGAGATACCTTAAGTCCACACACAAACAAGCCTTTCCATTGGATTTTCGGGCAACAACCAATGGAGAAACCCATTTGGATGCTTCTAATGGTTCAATAACATTTGACTTTAATAATTTCTCTAGTTCAGACTTGATTTCATCTGAGCTTTGTGTATCTTAGGAACAACACCTTCCTTTAAACAAATTTGGTGGGTCAAACCTTTAAGTTTACCCATACCACCCGCAAAAACCTCAGGGAATTCGTGTAGAACCCACTTTCCGGTGTCCTCCCCCTCACATGAAACCAAAACTTGCTCCTTACTGTTAGGGTCAAGAATTATGTTCAAACTTTTCTGGTCCTTCCACCCTAGAACTGAAGGCCCCTCTTTGGCAATATAAAACGTTCCAGTAGCCTGTCTTTCTTTGAAGCGAAACACCAATGTTCTGTATCCCAAGATATCAATTTTTTCTCCCGTAAAACTCTCAGGAGAAATATCACTAGGGTCCAACCATACACCAATACTGCCAATGAAATGCTTTTCCCAAATGTTTTGAGAAACAATGGTGAATGGAGACGCTGAGTCCGCTGCAAGTTGCACAGTAATGCCACCCAGGGAAATAACGCATAGTGGTTTAGAAGAACTATCAGTAATGTTCAATACAACTTTTTCCTTTTGAATGAATTTGACTTGTACATCTTCCTCATTAGAACTAGAATAACTATCCTCTTCCACTTCTTGTATACAAGAAACTTTACCTTTTGTTTTTAGGTCTCGCTGAGACAGCGAAAGCTGTCTCTTTGAGACATTTTGTAAGTGGGCTTTCAAAAGTGCTACCCACATGGTTTTGCTGGCTTAGGGCTTGAGTGCACGATGGCGTGCACGTGCACAGCTGGTCCTTGCATTCCCCCCTCCCTTCTCACCCAGCCCTTTGATGCTCTACTCGATTACTTTCAATTTCGCCGCTTTGACCCTTGCATTCCCCCCTCCCTTCTCACCCAGCCCTTTGATGCTCTGCTCGATTACTTTCACTTTCGCCACTTTGACCCTTGCATTCCCCCCTCCCTTCTCACCCAGCCCTTTGATGCTCTGCTCGATTCCTTTTCACTGTCCTTAAATCCCTTTGTAAGTCCATCTTGTTTGGGTCACCTTTGCTTCATTAGACCCATCTTTCCCGACTAGGAACAGGTTATTTTTGTCCACTCCCTTTAATTTACTTTAATAATAAACTCTCGCCTTAAGTGAAGCAATTGACTTTTAAATGTCGTCGTAATCTTACAGCCTTGTTCTCAAACAAGAAAACTCCTCTCCTTCCACACGTTTCCCATTCGGCCATCTTTTCTTCTGCAGTAGTTGATAACATTGTGGCCATGTTTTAACCAAAGCATCAGGTTTCTGCAATTTTGTAACGACGTGGTGATGCACATACTTTCTGTATGTTGTACATTCCGCTGCCCCTAATGTGTCCGAGGTTTGTGAGCTGTGATGCATGCTAGCGCGATCCCACGCCATGCGCCTCTTCAGCCCTCCTAAAATATACCATCCTCACTCTCCAGGTTAGAATTCGACACTTCAAAAGCAAACGTGTAGCAACTATCTTCTATTAATAATGCTATAATGGCAGCGCTTCTATGCATTCCATCGTAAATGTTCTGTGGAAAGTATTTTTATTTTATCATTTTGCAGTGGTCGGCAGTCATTGATTCCTTGTTTGTGTACCTTTGCCCAGGGGCGTTTCTTCAATTGGTGCAGCAGGTGCAGTGGCACCAGGGCCCACGAACGCTGATAATTCGTGTATTTAATATAACTGTAGCATATTGAGGAGGTTGGAGGGTCATTTACTTACTTGCCCTGGGGTCCATGACACTGAATAGGCTGGTGTTTCACCACGTAATTTCATTGGTCAGTGTTTAGCATTCGAGGTTGTACTCCTGAGTGACGTGACATAGAATGTAAGATTGATTGTGCCAGGGCATGAAAAGGAAATGCTGCTCAGGGCGCCAATTGTGTAAGGCGTCTAGACCTCACATATGCTCTTCCCTCTATGTTTTTCTCTCTGGTCTCACATGTGCTATTCCCTCTGTATTTTCACTCTTCCCTCACATGTGCTTTTCCCTCTCTATTTTTCTCTCTTTCCTCACACATGCTATTCCCTCTGTATTTGTCTCTCTTTCCTCACATGTACTCTTCCCTCTGCATTTTTTCTCTATGCTCTCACATGTGCTCTTCGCTCTGTATTTTTTTCTCTGCCCTCGCATGTGTTCTTCTCTCTATATTTTTCTCTCTGCTCTCACATGCTCTCTTCCCTCTATGTTTTTATCTCCGGTCTAACATGCGCCCTACCCTCTGTATTTTTTTTGCTTTGCTCTCACATGAGCTCTTCCCTCTCTATTTTTCTCTCCTCCCTCACATGGACTCTTCCCTCTGTATTTTTCTCTCTGCCCTCACGTGCTTTTCCCTCTGTATTTTTCTCTCTGCCCTCACATACTCTTCCCTGCATGTTTTCCTCTTTGCCCTCAAGTGCACTCTTCCCTCTGATCACATGCATACACAACTATGCACACATACAAACACACACATGCATTTACACACACAAATGAACATATACAAACACACACAGACATGCATAAACATATGCATATACATGCATACCAACACACCAACGCCACATACACATATAACCAAGCACGCACACCAACATACTCAAACACATATACATACACACAAACATGCATACACAGACATAGGTATACACACAAACAAATGTGTACACATCCATGAAGACAAATGAACACAATGTCACACCCATACTTGCACACCAACACACACATGCATACACAAACATATACACATACAAACACACACACATGCATGCACACACACACATCTCCCGTACTGTCTCAGGGGAAGAGTCAGTGTCAGCTGTCTCCTAGAGGGAGATCTCGCATGAGACAGTAAGACTCAGAGACATGTGGCGGTGGGGAGAGACAGACATGCCTCCCATTAATTGTGTTGTTGCAAGATGGGGACTATCTTCTGCCACTGGTGCATTCAGATAAGCGGCAGGAAGTTCGTCGGACACATGCACTGGTTTCAATTTCGAGAAAGTGGGGTGAACGTTTCACAGATCGGGAGTGTGTGTCAACACGTGTTTCTCCTTCATGGCAAGGCCAATCAGTACGTTTTGTTTAACCGTGTGGTCATGAATCCTTTAATTGCATAAGTGAGCGGGTATGGATGTAAACAAAAATGTAACACTAATACCACATTTTCTGTCACCTTTGTGAACAGGTTTGCTGTGAATGTATGAATGAGAATTACGTTTTAGAATAAGTTGCATGGAAAAGGGTCAACATGGTGTATACGTGTTTTTGGGTGTTTTTTTTTTTTTTTCTTTTTTTTTATTGCATGGTTAACGTCATGATATACCGGATTCGGATGCTTCATTGCAGATCAGTTGTTTGGCCCGTGGTTATTTACGAGTTTGGAAAATACTTTTGTATTATTTCGATTCTTTTTGTCTCTGCCCTATCTATTGGCTGCGTCCTTACTCTCTCCCATCTTCTCTCTCCACCTCTTTGCTACATGTTCTCTCATAATGTTTTCATTTTCCCCAACTCTCCTCTTTAATCTCTCTAATTCTTTTTTTGCTCCTTTTCTGTCTCTGTCCCTTCTCTCCTCTTTCTCTCCCCACCTGTCCCTTCTCTAACCCCACTCCTCTTCCTCTGCCCGCCCCCCATCCCTCTCTCTCGCAGTACTGCAGCATAGGCAGCACCAGGTCTCTGATGCCTTCTCAGTGTTGGCCCTGGGGGTGGGGGAGGTAAGTCAGCCCCCAAGTGAATCCCATTATCAACAGATAGTGAACCTCTATTTACCAACAAGTACGGAGCGGTCTCGGGTGACGGCTGATGCGAACAGTGATCTGCTCTCGGCCCCGGCAGGGCCTGTGGGGTGGGGGCTTTACCTTACACTAGGTGAGGTAGTAACAGTGATATCCTCCCCTCCCCCCCACTCCACCACTGTCTCTCCTCACCCTCCACCTCTCTCTCTCCTCCACTTCTGATTCCCTTCCAACTCGGTCTCTCCTTACCCTCCACCTCGGTCTCTCCTTACCCTCCACCTCGGTCTCTCCTTACCCTCCACCTCGGTCTCTCCTCACCCTCCACCTCGGTCTCTCCTCACTCTCCACCTTGGTCTCTCCTCACCCTCCACCTCGGTCTCTCCTCACCCTCCACCTCCGTCTCTCCTCACCCTCCACCTCCGTCTCTCCTCACCCTCCACCTCCGTCTCTCCTCACCCTCCACCTCCGTCTCTCCTCACCCTCCAACTCTGTTTCTCCTCACCCTCCACCTCACCCTCCACGTGTCTCTCCTCACCCTCCACCTCACCCTCCACGTGTCTCTCCTCACCCTCCACGTCTCTCCTCACCCTCCACGTGTCTCTCCTCACCCTCCACACGTGTCTCAGCTCACCCTCCACGTGTCTCTCCTCACCCTCCACACGTCTCTCCTCATCCTCCACACATGTCTCTCCTCACCCTCCACACGTGTCTCTCCTCACCCTCCACACGTGTCTCTCCTCACCCTCCACACGTGTCTCTGCTCACCCTCCACACGTGTCTCTGCTCACCCTCCACATGTGTCTCTGCTCACCCTCCACACGTGTCTCTGCTCACCCTCCACGTGTCTCTCCTCACCCTCCACACGTCTCTCCTCACCCTCCACACGTCTCTCCTCACCCTCCACACGTCTCTCCTCACCCTCCACACGTCTCTCTCCTCACCCTCCACCTCCGTCTCTCCTCACCCTCCAACTCTGTTTCTCCTCACCCTCCACCTCACCCTCCACGTGTCTCTCCTCACCCTCCACCTCACCCTCCTCACCCTCCACGTGTCTCTCCTCACCCTCCATGTCTCTCCTCAACCTCCACGTGTCTCTCCTCACCCTCCACACGTGTCTCTCCTCACCCTCCACGTGTCTCTCGTCACCCTCCACACGTCTCTCCTCACCCTCCACACGTGTCTCTCCTCACCCTCCACACGTGTCTCTCCTCACCCTCCACACATGTCTCTCCTCACCCTCCACACGTGTCTCTCTTCACCCTCAACACCTGTCTCTGCTCACCCTCCACACGTGTCTCTGCTCACCCTCCACACGTCTCTCCTCCCCCTCCACACGTCTCTCCTCACCCTCCACACGTCTCCCCTCCCCCTCCACACGTCTCTCCTCACCCTCCACACGTCTCTCTCCTCACCCTCCACCTCACCCTCCACACGTGTCTCTCCTCACCCTCCGGGTCTCTCCTCACCCTCCACATCTCTCCTCACACTTCACGTCTCTCCTCAACCTCCACGTGTCTCTCCTCACACTCCACGTGTCTCTCCTCACCCTCCATGTCGCTCCTCACCCTCTATGTCTCTCCTCACCCTCCACGTGTCTCTCCTTACCCTCCACGTGTCTCTCCTCACCCTCCACGTGTCTCTCCTCACCCTCCACACATCTCTCCTCACCCTCCACACGTGTCTCTCCTCACCCTCCACACGTGTCTCTCCTCACCCTCCACATGTGTCTCTCCTCACCCTCCACGTCTCTCCTCACCCTCCACACGTGTCTCTCCTCTCCCTTCACACGTGTCTCTCCTCACCCTCCACACGTGTCTCCTCACCCTCTGTCTCACCCTCCACATGTGTCTCCTTCTCACCCTCCACATGTGTCTCCTCCTCACCCTCCACATGTGTCTCCTCCTCACCCTCCACAGGTGTCTCCTCCTCACGCTCCACATGTGTCTCTCCTCACCCTCCACACGTGTCTCTCCTCACCCTCCACACATCTCTCCTCACCCTACACGTGTCTCTCCTCACCCTCCACGTGTCTCTCCCCACCCTCCACGTGTCTGTCATCACCCTCCACGTGTCTCTGCTGCACACCTCACACTGCTGCACGCCTCACACTGCTGCACGCCTCACACTGCTGCATGCCTTACACTGGTGCACGCCACACACTGCTGCATGCCGCTGCACGCCACACACTGCTGCACACCTCACACTGCTGCACGCCACACACTGCTGCACGCCGCACACTGCTGCACGCCGCACACTGCTGCATGCCGTACACTGCTGCACGCCACACACTGCTGCACGCCACACACTGCTACACGAAACATTGCTGCACGCCACACACTGCTGCACAGCACACACTGATGCAACCGGCACACTGCTGCACGCCACACACTGCTGCACACTGCTGCATTACTCACTGCTGCACGCAGCACACTGCTGCACGCAGCACACTGCTGCATGCCGCTGCACGCCACAGTGCTGCATGCCTCACACTGCTACTCGAAACACTGCTGCACGCCACACACTGCTGCATGCAGCACACTGCTGCACGCCACACACTGCTGCACGCCGCAAAATGCTGCACGCCACACACTGCTGCACGCCGCACACTGCTGCATGCCGCACACTGCTGCACGCCTCACACTGCTGCACGCCGCACACTGCTGCACGCCGCACACTGCTGCACTCCACACACTGCTTTTATGCGAGTTTATGCTACTGACATTGTAAAAGACAATGCCTTTTATTTGTTTTAAAACCAAAATATAAATAAAAGGCATTGTAATTTTGCAATGCCAATAGCTCAAACTCTTATAAATGCAAGACCTATTGCATTGCAAATGCTTGTTTTCTTTGGTTTTCTTTTGCACACCCTGCCAAAATGCCCAATGATACCCCATTCAAGGCACTTAGTGGTTTGTGCAGGACATCTTTCATATCTGGCAGAGTGTGAGAAAATACCACATTTGTAACATATCAAATTACCAATTTTCTTTTGCTCAATCATTTCACCTTTCTTGTATCAAACTTAACATCACGGTTCACTTTATGCCCCACCTTACTTTCCAAAATGTTTCCCACCCCTTCAGGATTCTCTTGGTGTGGGTAAAAATTCCTTTGGCGAATTAATGTGCATTGAAGAAGAATTGGGCTCACCCACAGCTGTGCTGGTGATCGAGCAGGGTTTTTACTTTTAAACCAAATACCGGTTTCATTTTCGTATGTCATTATTAAAAGTACTACTAATTAATTAGTAATTACTAAAGATTTGTCGAGTCTTGTCTAACCAACCTTATTAACAGAAGAATTACATGTGGGAATGCTCTTGCATGGCTAAAATAATAAGTGAACTAAGTTGGTGAGCAAATTGACAATATAGATGTTGCTTATGTGATGTTATTGTGTTTTGCGCCTATAATTCATATGCATTAATGGCTTTTGATGTCGCAAATGGCTAGATAAATACATACACATAAGGGTATTAGCAGGAGAATAACACTGTATAATCATTTCCATGCAGTAATTAAGTTTTTGTGTTTCCTTTACTCAAGTTGACCATTGTGGCCTACTGTAAAATGGCTACCACCCGCAGCCTGTATTTGAGTAGACGAAAATTGAAAGGAGGCTTTGCGCTGACTGCGACCTTGACCTCTGATTAAACTGAAAAGCCATGAACATGACGACACATCTGGGAGTGATGCCAGATGCCCCTGAACATGAAGAATTGTTGCAAATCCCAAATCCGACCTGATGAACTTATAATGGTCCCATGGATGAGATACATTTTATCCTAAAGAGACATCCGTAGAAGTAACAAATTAGTTATGGACTTCTAATTTCTATTCATTATTTGAGACTATCAATACGTGAGAAAATCCATCGTTGTAACCTGATGTACCAAGACGACATAATTTACGCCATTCGACTGTTTTGAAAAGATATGTTTGCAACATTTGGAATGTAACTTTGGTATAAATATTAGTAGACTTAGAGAGGTCTAGCGCCACTTCTTCCCGAACCAATGATCAGAGGTCCCGACGCTGACGGAGAGGACGGTGACTCTACATGACGGCTAGAGAACTTTAACTATTTGATGAGGACCGTTTCTGACTTCGAAAACGACTTTTAGCCAGAATAGGTAAATATGGAGAAAATGATCTTGCATTTAATTGGCTTTTCTTACAATTTTTAGATAAACAATATTCTGTTTGAATTACTGTGTTGGGTGGTTATTTTATTGTCATGTTTATTGAATATTTAGAGTGTTAAGATGTTTCACCAAATCTATAGCAACTAGTTGATGCCATTGACCTCAGGGTACATGCAGATTGGTTAGGTATTGAAAAGTGTTTCCCCTTATACATGGCACGGATAGAGTGGTAGGATGAATGTTGGTGTTATGGGCCCCACCAGCGTGTGATGTGTGTGTGCGCGAGTGACTGCGAAATCACTCCATCCGTGGAAGTAGAGGGGATTCGGAAGCTCCGATCTGCACCAGTTTCTGGGGAGCAGATTGATGGTTAACTATTGTCTTGATCTGGTGAATTTGCGTGTATATAAGCTCATTGATTATTGATTGATATCGATATTTGTACTAACACTGTATGTTGAAGTCGTATTGAGTTTTATGTAGTGTGTACGGCTTCTGGGACGTAGGAAGTCGGTGACAGTTCCGTAGTAGGGCAGAGGGAGCACTGCTCTCGGAAAAAGCGGGATTGTAGGCCCTGTATGTAGACAGGGGAAAACGTGTGACAATTGAAGTTGCGCGTCGCATTGTCTGGGTTCGATGAGGTAGCATCGCCGTGTGTTGCCATTAGAAACGTATTTTCTGTGTGAGAGAAGTGTATATGATAGCGAAGATTATCTGTGAAGTTCTGGTCTTAGGTAACAGGGATCCTTATGGCATTCCGATAACGCTTATCACTAGAAAGGTAATAGGTATTCTCTGAGCTTGTTAGAAGGACAGAGCAGAGGTAAGCGCTGTTTTGTTAACGTGTGATATAATTCTGTAGTAGGACAGACTGTTCGCTGTTCTCGGGAAAGACAGAATTCTGTGTGAATGTACTACTTTTCTGGTGTGAAAGTGCGTGAATGAGAATGCATTCTGGTTAATTGAGAAACTCTTAGGAGCATTCCGGAGAAGACAGTTAATTGGTGCTTGCTAGAAGGGTAGAGTAGAGGGATGTGCTACTTTATCAACGGAAGTAACGATTCCGTAGTGGGGCAGAGGTAAGCGCTGCTCTCGGGAAAGGCGGAATTCTCGTGGGAAAGGTCTTTTGCTGTTCTGTGGTTAGCGAAGCAGACAATGGAGATGTTTGTATGTTGTATCTAACAGACTCGTAAAAGTTGAAACAAAGTCTACCGAGTAGTTTTGTAAAGGAGGGGTAGACGAGAAACAGGAGACAGGAGCAGGAGCTGTTGCAGTGACTTCTGACATCAGGAAGACCGCGCTGTGATTGGACAGTGGGTTAGAACGGTGGAAGCACGGTGATTGGTGTGCTAGTGTACGCCGCGCAAGGATTGGGAGACATACAGGGTGACATAGACGCTCCAGGATTCGTGCGTTAGTGTGAGTCGCGCTGGGATTCGTGGACTGAGTCAGTGACGTAGACGCTCCGGATTGGTGCGTTAGTGTGAGTCGCGCTGCAATTGGACAGGAGATCGTACAGTTGAAGAAAGGACTAAAGGGTTGCGGGAAATAAGAAAATGTATTACCACGCTGAGGAAAAGAAAAAGAAATCCTTGTTTAGTAAAGTTAAGACCTGGTTTGACAAGGATAAGGATAAGGATATTGTGACTAGGGAAGGATAGTTACTTCCTCCGATAAGAACCCCCGCATCCTTCATGGTTGCAAAATATGGTTACCATACCTGTATTTGGTTAGACAATTGTGCAAAGTACACTAAAGAGGATGGAGTTTTAGCTTTCCCGGAACATGGCTCATTTAATCTGGCCATATTGAGAAACTTACGGGAGAGGATGATGAGTCTAGAGCCTCGGCCTAGGCCGAAACAGTTTGAGGCATTGACTGAATGGGAAGATGAAATGCATGAGCGAGAAAAACAGAGGAGTGGAGGAAACTACAGGTACATGTTCGGGCGAAAGTATGAGCGCGAAACTCATCATGATCGGATGAGAAGATGGCGAGATGCCAGTATGACTGAGGGATTATATCCTGTAAGGACTGCAGAACAGACAGCAGGGAGAAAGTGTTCAGAGAAAGAACATAATGTGGAAACAAGAAGGTATGGGGCAAATGAGTCTGAAGATGATGTCTTAGATGACATGTACTACAAAAGACCACCCCCGTATAGACGAGAACCAGAAGTAGGAACACCAGTTACCCCAATGAGAGACACCCTGCGGATTATAAAGACAGAGGTTACAACCCCTGAGTTGAAAAGCAGTAGTTCTCTTGCGGAAAGAGAGAGAGAAAGAGAGAGAGAAAGGGAGAATGAAATTGAGGATGAAAAGACAAGAGAACTAGCAAGAACCACATTTGAATTGACAGAGAAAATCAGAGAACTGACTAAAAATCTTGAAGCAGTTACGGTGCCTGTAACTATAGGACCGGTTATGCCTATTTTTGAAAAGCAGAGGACTGGTGAAGGTGGCTTAACAGTTCTATATGTAGGCAACAGACTGGTTGTTCCTCCAGAACAGATAGAAATGAGATCGGGAGAAAATCAGTGGAGATCAGGAGAAAATCAGTGGAGACATACCATATGTGGAGGAGAGTTGAATGAGCAGACTAACTCGGTTTTGAATTCTGGTTGTGTGGAAGGGAACAGAATGATTGGAGGATCGATCTTAGAACCACAAAGAGTGACAGAACCAGTGGGTGCAGGAAAATCTACGGGGATAACTGCTGAAGATTTGAATGAATGGCTGAAAGTTTTGCAGGGGAAAGAAAAGGAATCACAGGCAATTGATGTAGCTAGACTACGTGTGGAATTGGAGGAGCTAATTGCAGGAACAATTCCTACAGAAACGCTGAAAAAGTAACAGGATGGGGAAATACTATTTCTCTGCAAGAGCGTCACACAGAGAGCAAAGAACATACATGACAGGTTGAAAGGAATAGCCAGTGAAATGGGAATTGACATGGACAAGGTAAAAGCTTTACAAAAGCCTTACCTAGTGGATTTTACAGATAAGGACATCGAGAATCTGAATATTGCAGGCCGAGCAGGGCAGATTAAGGAGATGATTGCTTTACTGCGAAAATGGGGAGATGTGGAGAGATGGAACGATAGATGGTATAAAAAACGAGAAGATGCAGCAGACAGAACTTACTCAACATTCCCTATGAGAGAAAAAGAGAAAACAGTGACAGCTTATCCCATGACAGAGATTCCAGGAGGAGGGTATGTACATTAGGGGTGGGCGGAATTTGCGTAATCGCGGTACGCAAATCTCCGCGAAACGGTAAAAAATCTCCGCGAACATGCAGAAATTCCGCGAACACGCGGAATTGCTTGTTCGCAGTGCTTTTTTCCTGTTCACAGTTGCTGTTTGCGTGCTCGGGGAGAAATATCTCGCGAACACGCATTTTGAGAACGTGAACAAGAAAATATTTCGCGAAGTCGCGGAAAGCACAATTTTGGGCAATTTCGCGTTCTCTGTGGAACGCGAAATTACCGAAATTCCGCAAATTCCGCGAGCGGAACGGAATTTACCGCCCAGGCCTAATGTGCATGTCCCATGGACCAGACAAGATATTTTGTCATTTACAAATGATTTCCCTCGACTGAGAGAGAAGCCCGTCGAGTGGTATAGACAGGTTGACAGATTTGTGAAATTGTCAAAAGTGCTGTGGATTGACCTGAATAGTCTGTTTGATATAATTGTACCAGCAGACTTGTGGGCAGAATGTAAGATAGTCATAGACTGGCCCACTAAAGAATACCTGAGAGATCCGAAGACAGGAGCTCCAGACCCGGAGGTCATGAAAAAGTATGAGCAGGTGATGGCTTTCCTGAAAAATAAAGTACCCCTCAAGGAAACAGACTGGGTTAAAATAGATCGAACACATCAAGAAGTGAAAGAATCAGTCCATGCTTACTATGAAAGACTAATACTAGCTTTCAAACAGTTCAGTGGAGATGAACATCTGGGTGACAAGGATCTGAGCCATTTTGTATATAGATTTGTGTATGGCTTGCGACCTGAAATCAGTGAAATTATAAGGCAGCATACCGTAGACTGGCAGAGCAAAAAGATTGATGAGATTCTGAGACATGCAAAATACTTCAGTGATGAGATTGAGGCAAAGCAGAGAAAACTGAAAGAAAAGGCAATGTGGGCACAGGTGAAAGTTGCAGAAAGACAGGAAGCTCAGTTGGTTGAACAAACATTAACCCAGGAAATAAACCCAGATTTAGCCCCGGAAAAGGGAAAGGCAATATTGAGGAAGCAAAGAAAAGGTTTCCCTGCCACAACTGTGGAAAATTAGGGCACTGGAAATCCGAGTGTAAGAATCCACCGTCTACTAATGATGACAATCCATCATTGAATTCACAGGTGCAGAGTGAGGGGTGTGGTCAGCAGCAGCAACAGCAGAAGGCTGTTAAGCAGCAGAATCAGGTGCCAAAACCACCCATGCCACAAAGAAGAGGATCCCAGAAGTACAGCCAGGATTCGGGCTTCTACGATGAAGAACAGGTAAACAAGCCAAAACGCGCAAGTACAGTATCTCAATATTGGCTAAGGAATGAGGGAAGTGATTCTGAGGGAGAATTGTGAGGGTGCCGAAGAGAGGAGGAAGAGTGCGTACTTGGTGTAACTCTAGAAATAGACCAGGCTGGACCTTTTGTAGATGGAAAAATCAATGGTGAAAGTGTTACTTTTCTAGTTGACACAGGAGCCACGAGATCAACTGTCAGGTCAGCTGATATAAAGAATTTTCCTCTCTCGGATGAAGCAATCCAAGTAGTTGGTGTGTCCAACACACAGATCAAAACTCATCTTACTGAACCAGTAAGGGTTAGAATAGGGAAATTCTCAGACATGAACCGATTTGTGGTGTGTGACACCAGTCCTGTGAACCTGTTAGGCAGGGATTTGCTCTGCAAGATGAATTGCACTATTTTCTGTACCCCAGATGGAATAACCTTTGAGACACCAGATGAGGATGTCCTATACAGAATTACCCTAGATAACAGGGAAATTGAGGCTATGGGAACATATGCTGTGTTTAATCTGGATGCATTACCCCCAGAATTAAAACAGACAGTAAAAGCAGCAGTTTAGGATTTTACTGGAGAAGATATGGGCCTGATGAGAAATGTAGATCCAGTAAAAATTACTGTAAAAGATGGAGTGGTTTACCCAAACATCCCACAATACAGACTGACACCTGAAATAATTGAAGGAATAACACCCATAATTGCGAAAATGATCCAGCAGGGGGTGTTAAGGGAGATATTGAGCAGCCCATGTAATTCACCAATAATGGGACTGAAGAAACCCAATGGAAAGTTCAGAATAGTACAGGATTTGAGAAAAATTAACAAGATTGTTGTGCTATTCTGTCCCATTGTGCCAAATCCATCAGTGATTTTGTATCAGATTCCCCATGATGCAGAATGGTACACAGTAATTGATTTGTGCCATGCTTTCTTTTCAATCCCGTTGCATCATGACAGCCAGCCGATTTTTGCATTTAGATTTGGAGAGCGAATTTTGGCATGGTGCCGAATTCCACAGGGGTATACAGAGAGCCCTTCTATATTTAATCAATTGCTGAAGAAATCTCTGGAGAGTTTAACAATGCCTGAAAATTCTGTTTTGGTCCAATACATTGATGACCTGCTTGTGGCATCAAAAACACGTAAAGCTTGTGAAGTAGACACCATTGCTTTACTGAATCACTTGGCAGATGGAGGATTAAAAGTATCTCCAGCCAAATTGCAATTCTGCAAGAAAGAAGTCCAGTATCTGGGACATAATATTGAGAAAGGCCTGAGGAAAGTGACCATTGACAGGATCAAAATTATCAGAGGGATGAGAGCCCCAATGACACAAAGAGAAGTGAGAATGTTCCTGGGAATGGTTGGTTATTGTCGTCAGTGGATAAGTAACTTTTCCTTGATTGCCAAGCCACTGATTAAATTGACAAAAAGTGAGGTGAAAGACCCATTGGAATTAAACCCAGAAGAAATGGCAGCCTTTAAAGAGTTGAAGAACAGGCTATGTGAAGCTCCTGCCCTAGGAATGCCAGATTACGAAAAATAATTTGAGCTGTACTGCAGTGAGAGAAATGGATGTGCACTTTCAGTGTTAATCCAGAAACATGGACGTCTGAGGAGGCCAATTGCATACTTCTCCTCAACACTTGACCCAGTAGCTGTGGGTTTACCAGGTTGCCTGAAAGCAGTAGCTGCTACATGCAGAAGTCTGGAACAAAGTGAGGGAATTATAATGGGATATCCTGTACGGGTATTTGTACCTCATGATGTGGCAATCCTTTTAACAAGGAGCCGGACACAGTTCATGTCTCATAGTCGGCTGACTAAATATGAGAAAGTCATTCTTGGTGCAACAAATGTGAGCCTTGAGAGATGTGTGAATGTGAATCCAGCAACGCTGTTGCCAGATGCTGAAAGTGTGGGAGTGAGAGATGATGTTGATCATGATTGCCTGGATGTGCTTGATTACTGTACAAAACCAAGACCAGACATAAGAGATCTGCCACTGCCTGAGAGTGATCATGTGTTGTTTGTGGATGGTTCCTGTCTGAGAACTGATGAAGGAATGCTGAGTGCTGTATATGCTGTGTGTACAGTTTCAGGAGTTGTGGAAGCATCACCTCTGAAAGGAGTTAAATCCGCTCAGGTGGCAGAATTGGTGGCACTAACGAAAGCTTGCAAGATTGGAAGAAATGTGAGAGTGACTGTGATGACTGACAGCCAGTATGGCTTCGGAGTTGTCCATGATTTTGGTCAGTTATGGCTACAAAGAGGTTTCCTGACCTCAAGTGGAACTCCCATAAAGAATGCTGAAGTGGTTGGAAAATTGATTGAGGCGATAGAGCTGCCTAAAGAACTAGCAGTTGTAAAATGTGCTGCTCATGGTCAAGGTGATGATTTCGTCACCCTTGGGAACAAATTTGCCAATGACATAGCACAGTACTGTGCAAGGAATAATCATTCCATTAACCGGAGTAAAGAAAGGGAAATGTCTTCTTGTTCCTTAATGTTTACTAATGTGGTGGGAACATGGGAGGAAGTAAAACAGTTGCAGGATGAGGCAGGAGATGAAGAAATGAAAGATTGGGTAAAAGCAGGTTGTGCACCAAGAGAAAAAGATCACGTGTGGGTCTATAGGGATGGAAGACCAGTCATGCCCAATAGCATGTTGTCAACAATGGCACGGATGTATCATGGCCAGGGACACCTGGGGAGGGATGCTATGATAAGGGCCTTTAAGCAAACCTGGTACAATGCAAAATTCAGGCTGCTAGCAGAGAGTCTTTGTCAGAGATGCCTGATATGTCAGCAATTCAATCCTGGAAAGAAAACAGTGGTGAGCCTAGGTACAATAGGCAGGGAGGGAGGACCCTTCACAAGAATGCAGATAGACTTCATCGAAATGCCCCAAGTCAATAGATTAAGGTATGTCCTGGTGGTCGTCTGTTTGTTCTCCAGGTGGGTGGAGGCATTTCCAACAAGAAGAAATGATGGGATAACAGTGGCCGAGCTACTGTTAAGAGAATTCATCCCAAGGTATGGGTTCCCAGTGACCATTGAATCAGACAGAGGAGGACACTTTTATAATGAAATCATGGGTTTGATCTGTGAAGCATTGAGTGTACAGCAGAAGCTACATTGTGCTTACCGACCAGAGGCTTCTGGTGTGGTTGAACAGATGAACGGTACCATCAAAAACAGAATTGGCAAAATGTGCTTAGCCACAGGAATGAAATGGCCTGATGTCTTGCCTCTAGTCCTGATGACAATTAGGTCTACTCCAGATAGAACAACAGGTTTGAGTCCACATGAAATCATCATGGGACGTGCTATGAGACATGCGTTTGTACCAGTCAACAAGCTGATGACTATAACTGATGACATGATTTTGGATTACTGTAAAGGCCTGGCTGACGCAGTTCATTCTGTGTTTCACCAGGTTGGAGAAGACGCCACCACACTTGAAAAGAAACCAGCCCATGATCTGAGCCCAGGGGACTGGGTAAGAATAAAAGTCTACAGAAGAAGGAATTGCCTGGTTCCAAGGTGGGGAAGGCCAAGACAAGTCATTCTGACCACAACGACTGCTGTGAAGTGTGCTGGAGTGAAAAATTGGATACATGCAAGTCACACTCTGAGAGTTTCAAACCCAAGTGACGGCACTGGAAAAGAATACTTTGAAGAATCAGATTCCAGTGATGATGCAGACAGTGAGGCAGTAAAAAGGAAAACGAATCCTGAAAGGGGGGAAAGTGAGTCAAGAGAGACTTTCGTCCCACCGGAAGAAATTCTGAAAAGAACATTGCAAACTCCAGAGACGAGTCCAGATTCTGAAAAAGTACCTGAAGTCCCAACTAACAGTGACGAACACAAAAAGAAAGAAAGAAAAGAAAAGAAAAGAACATTCCAACAGAAGTGACACCTGAATCAAATGAGAAAATTGGACAAGTTCCACCTGAGATAATTCTTGAAGAGGAAGGGACAGAAAAAGAAGAGAGGGACAAATTGCGGAAAAACCCCGAGGAGGTGTAGGGAACATCGACAACAAGCTAGGTGAAGGGACAAGTAGACAGCAAAAAGATTGCGTGTCGGAGACCCGAGGAGGGACAGAAGTAGGGAAATCTCAATTGGTGGAAAAAGAGACTGTTGGAGAAAAGGAAGTTGTTGAAGAAGGAAAGATTGTTGATGAACAAGAGGCAACTGAGACAGAATCTGATGAAAGTGAAAATGAGATACATGGAGGGCGAGTTCTGAGAAAGAGAACTTGGATTGGAGAGAGAAACAACAAAGAGGGAAAACAAAAGAGAAATGCTAAAGGAGATCTTTGGCCCAACAAGATAAAGAGACTGAGATATCGACTGACACGAGTTAACTCTTCGAAAGCTGAACAGGTGAACGAAGTGTCAAGTCAAAACCAAACGAAAGAAGAGGAAACAAAGATATCTGAAGGAACTAAAAGAATCAGAAAACCAAACCAGAAGTATAAGTCACCAGAATGGACGTATGTGGCACTGCCTGAACAAGGAGAAGAGGCAGACAGTCAAGGAAGTCCAGAGGAGGCTTTACTGAAAGTGGTTGAGGAAGAAGAAGCAGTGGGAATCCTGAGAGTTATCTTGTCCGACATTGGAGAAGAAACGGATGTTCAGGACCTAATACAGTTTGATGATGATGAGGAAAGAGTGAAGAGTGATGAAAATCCAAATTAAATAAATCCAAGAAAGTCACTTGAAGAAGAAAGTGAAGCAGTAAATTAAGAACTAATAGATTGTAATAATCTGGTGGGTACTTGCTGCCCTAAGAAGTTCAGTAGTGGAGTAGAAGAGGCTAAGTCAAAAGACACGGTCAAATTAACAAGATGGCTAACACTGAGAATAATAAAAGTAGATGTACCTTCATGAGAAGATGGTGCAAGATGTGCTGCTACTGTACAGGATTATTAATGCTACTGTGGAGCGTGCTTGCTCTACTGATCTCTTTTAGAGTAACAATAGACACTTTAGAAGGACATACTGAGAACAGGACTAACATAGGGAAAAGTTCACAGAAGATAGTTCCAACTAGAACTAGCAATGTATATATACATAAGGATAGGTCTATTAATGATTTTTCTAGCAATGTGTTTTCAAAATTATTGTACGAATACGTAAAGACAATGGATGTAAGGGATTTCTACGTCTGTATGCAATTACCTGCCTCTGTTTCGGAAGGAGTGACTTATCATCACCTTCCGGCTATGTATGGAATTTCATGTAGTGTGTTGATTAGTATATTTTATCAATTAGGGAAATTAGATTATAATATGTCTAACGTAGATAATATTCTTGGGCAACTGCCTATGAATAAAGAACTGAATCCTGCTAAAGAAGCTAATACTTTCGGTGAGATTTTTATTGAAACTAGAGAATTAACATTAGAATATGTTTTTAGAAATAATTTAACCTGCAGTTTGAAAGAAGAAGAGAAAACTTTCCTAGACATGGTTGAGAGAAGAAGGTTGAACATGCATAAGAAGGCAGAAGGACATAAGATGAGTGAAACAGTGTGGGGCATTGAGAAAGAAAAAGAGTTGAAAAATGGAGCCAGTCCAACTATGGCTATAGATGCACCACAGAAAGGCAAACTATGCTTTACCAGGAAGAGATCCCAGTATGATTATTATTTCATAGGGACTAGTGAGTGCCATGATACATACTTTATTGCAACCGGATGGGGATTTAGAGGAGGAGAAGATCCAGTTTTCCCGGGAGTATATTATATTTGTGGGAACAAGGCTTATTACAGGTTGCCTGACCATTGGTTTGGCACATGTTATGTTGGCCTGGTCTTTCCAAAGATTTTTCACATGGATAGAGTAGAAAATGCTAAACAAACTAATCCATTAACACGCTACAGAAGAGAAACATGGACAGAAATTGTAGGAGATATTTTTGGAGCTTTAATTCCAGCAGTGGGAATTTCATTGAATGCATTTGGCATTTGGAAGCTGTCAACAGTGGTGGATCGCTTGTCAACAAGCACCGCTGGAGGCTTTCTTTTGGTAAATACTGAAATGGTTGCTTTACGCGCTATGGCGATGCAAAATCGACTTGCCCTTGACATTCTATTGGCAAAAGAGGGTGGAGTCTATGGAATGCTGAAAGTTCAACATTGTTGCACTTACATTCCTGACGAAAGCAAAGATCTAAAGGTCTATATCAAAAATATTACTGATTTGCATGAAGAATTAGTACCACTGGAAGCTGAAAGTATCTGGACTAAAATGGCTAATAAGATGATTGCTATTAAGAATTTTATAGCTAAAATAGGTAGTACTATATTTGGTAAGGTATTATTTCCATTAACGTGTGTAATTGTTGCATTATTAATTCTTAGATTAGGGTGTATGTGTTGTAGATACAGAAGAAATAAAAAGAAAATAACACGAGAACATGTTAAAAAGAGACAAAAGAAACCAGAAAGAGATCAACAAGAAATAGAATTAGAAGAATTGAGAGAAAGTATGTATATAGAAACTAAAAGAGAAGATGATAAGGAAACAAGAGTTTAAAAATGAACAAGAAGACATTTTGAATTTCTTCTAAAAGGGGAATTAAATTGATTTGGGGTTTTGATTTTTGTGGTGATAAGTTATCACCAAAGGGGGGATTGATGCAGCAGGGTTTTTACTTTTAAACCAAATACCGGTTTCATTTTCGTATGTCATTATTAAAAGTACTACTAATTAATTAGTAATTACTAAAGATTTGTCGAGTCTTGTCTAACCAACCTTATTAACAGAAGAATTACATGTGGGAATGCTATTGCATGGCTAAAATAATAAGTGAACTAAGTTGGTGAGCAAATTGACAATATAGATGTTGCTTATGTGATGTTATTGTGTTTTGCGCTTATAATTAATATGCATTAATGGCTTTTGATGTCGCAAATGGCTAGATAAATACATACACATAAGGGTATTAGCAGGGGAATAACACTGTATAATCGTTTTCATGCAGTAATTATGTTTTTGTGTTTCCTTTACTTAAGTTGACCATTGTGGCCTACTGTAAAATGGCTACCACCCGCAGCCTGTATTTGAGTAGACGAAAATTGAAAGGAGGCTTTGCGCTGACTGCGACCTTGTCCTCCGATTAAACTGAAAAGCCATGAACATGACGACACATCTGGGAGTGATGCCAGATGCCCCTGAACATGAAGAATTGTTGCAAATCCCAAATCCGACCTGATGAACTTATAATGGTCCCATGGATGAGATACATTTTATCCTAAAGAGACATCCGTAGAAGTAACGAATTAGTTATGGACTTCTAATTTCTATTCATTATTTGAGACTATCAATACGTGAGAAAATCCATCGTTGTAACCTGATGTACCAAGACAACATCATTTCCGCTATTCGACTGTTTTGAAAAGATATGTTTGCAACATTTGGAATGTAAATTTGGTATAAATATTAGTAGACTAGAGAGGTCTAGCGCCACTTCTTCCCGAACCAATGATCAGAGGTCCCGACGCTGACGGAGAGGACGGTGACTCTACATGACGGCTAGAGAACTTTAACTATTTGATGAGGACCGTTTCTGACTTAGAAAACGACTTTTAGCCAGAATAGGTAAATATGGAGAAAATGATCTTGCATTTAATTGGCTTTTCTTACAATTTTTAGATAAACAATATTCTGTTTGAATTAATGTGTCGGGTGGTTATTTTATTGTCATGTTTATTGAATATTTAGAGTGTTAAGATGTTTCACCAAATCTATAGCAACTAGTTGATGCCATTGACCTCAGGGTACATGCAGATTGGTTAGGTATTGAAAAGTGTTTCCCCTTATACATGGCACGGATAGAGTGGTAGGATGAATGTTGGTGTTACGGGCCCCACCAGCGTGTGATGTGTGTGTGCGCGTGTGACTGCGAAATCACTCTGTCCGTGGAAGTAGAGGGGATTCGGAAGCTCCGAACTGCACCACTGGTTCCACTAGTAGGCATGACTAGAGCAGTCAAAATAAGAATAAGAATAAGTCCCAGCCAGAAAAAAAACAAGTAGAATAAAGTATCTCCAGGAAACAAAGTGGTGTGAAGGTACAACATATAGCACTAGAATTGCACTGAAAGTGTAGACTAAATCTGCAACAAGGTAAAGTATTTTCCTTTAATAAAAAACACTTGAAACACACAATCTACATGCGAAGCAATACTTCATGAAAGAGAAACAAAATGCTGCACACACCTTTTCTGTGAAGACTGTCCCTTACAAAGAAGACTTCGATGATGAATGACAAAAACCAGAAGAAAATTAAACAATCCTTCACTTCGGGAATACTGACATAGAAATACGATAAACTGAAGAAAATAATCCTTCCCTTCCGAAATATAACATCACTCAAAGATAGCCTGTACGTGCTCTTTAACGTGGTGATGTCATGAAAATTGGTCAATCTTCTCTGTTGCTGTACCCGTTCGTAGAACACTTCACCCTGGACAAGAAAGAAAGCGCAGCAGGAGTGACGCGTGGAGTCAATGACGGCAGCAAATGAATGATGGAACGAGGCAATGCGGGTTTGAAATCTACAGCCAGTCGTGACAGATGTTTGTTGGTATGTTGTAACAGAATAAAGTTACACTTACTTGAATTTATTCGAAGTAGGTCTAATCGCAACGTCAATGCCTCACACGATCTTCAATCGCAGCACACAATCGCAGAAAACGGAAGTTTCCTCCGAGGAAATCACTCGCGAGTTTTGTTTTTTCTAGCGACTAAATCCGTGTAGCCAGAATTGGTTGTAGAAGAGGTTCTTCTCCATGGGTTCTTAGATAAACAGCTCGTCGCCAAAATAAGTGTAGTAGTCACACTTATAAACTGTTTAGTTAATCTACTTTTATTGAAGTTCACAAGTAATAAGGTGCATGCAGCATAGTAGCAGGGCGACCTCATACTAAGGCAAAACATTCCAGATCCCTAATGATAAACCATTCTGATGACATGCAATGATTCTACATTCTAAGCCCACAACATTAATAAGGAAACCATGTTACTACACATATTTTGTCCCATCTACATAATTATAGAAATAGGTGTATAACAATCTTCAGCTGGTTTACTTGTTATTTGTAGTGTCCTAGCATGGACACGTTCTAGTGTTCACAAGTGTATGCTCTACACTTTACACCCACCCACCACCTACGTCACTGGGTCAGGTGACGAGGCTAATAAAAGGGCCGAGCGCACGTGCTCGTGGCAGTTAACCCACCATCTAACTATGCGTCTGCGTCAGTGACTACTAGCATGAGGGCCTAGGGCCCCAAACACTACAATGGCGACGAGGGTTGTGAGCCCCAGCGTGCCGCAGCAGCCCTTCCGTTTGTGAGGGAGAGAGGAGTGCTCCCACTAAGGTCACCCCCCCTCTACAGGAAGGCGCGACGCGCCGAGAAGTCAGCCAGGCGAGCAGAGCCTGCAGCATGCCCTGCGGTGACCGGGTGCCCACCCCGCACCGCCACGAAGACTGGTAGGCGACGCTGAGCCCCTGAGTGGAAGCGTGGCAGTCGGGTGCCCACCCCGACCTGCCGCTGTGCCTAGAAGCCCAAAAGGAGAAGTGCCGACCGTGCGGAGCCCACCCGCATCGGCCGCGACGCCGTCGTTCTGCAGGCGGAGGCCGGGTGCCCACCCCGACCCTGCCGCTGTGCCGAGAGTGGCCCGGAAGCAATGGCGAGCCGAGCGGTGCCCACCCGCATCGGCTGCGACCCCCGCAAGTGGCGGCGACCACGCGGAGCCCACCCGCGTGGAGGACGGTGAGGAGCTGAGCGGCAAACTGAGGGTGTAGCCAAGCGGGTGCCCACCCCGCAGCAGAGGAGCGATGACGAGTCCCGACTGAGGCGGAGCCCACCCGCGACTGGCCGTGGCCGTTTGGCACCTGCACCCCCTTCCCGCGCGGCCCGTAAGAAGAGGAGACCGGCTGCGGGAAGGGGCGGACTGAGCTTTAATAGTAAAAGCGGAGCCCACCCGCAACGGTAAACAGGAGCGGCACAAGCAGCGCAGCAAACCCCCCCCCGCGCGGTCCGTGAAGCTAGGTGACCGGCTGCGGGGGGCGGGACAAAGAGAAAATGGAGAGCGGAGCCCACCCGCAGCGGCATGCGACCGCAGGCGGCCAGCGCCGCCAATGAGGATAAAGGATAAACGTTCGGGCCAAGAGACTCAGCCCCCATCTACACAGCTGAGAAGCAAACCAGCGGGTGCCTACCCCGCATAAGGTAACATGACGACACCCCTCCCTGCCGCGCGAAGACTGCAAGAAGCTGCCGCGGGCAGGGAGGGTGATTGAAAAAGGTAAAGAATGGCCCGCTGGCCATCCGGAGCATGCCCCACCAAGTAGGAACCCCAGCAGTGCTCCCACAAGTAGCAAGCGGCCGGCGCCGCCGAAAGTTAACTTCAAACTGAGTGCGCGATGGCACTGACTACCACCATGCCCCCAGGAGTCACAAAAAGGTGCTGGAAGCCCTAGCATGCCAATGGAGCATTTTCCCCCCCCCCAGCTCGCACACACAGAATAGTGCCTTGACCCCTGCAGCTCTCTGCCAACGCCTGTGCCCTCATGCCTCCACGAGAAATAAATACAACAAAAAAAAAAAAGAAGAACAGACTTACCTGCTGCCACGTGTCCTGGACTCCACTGCTCTGCTCCAACTCCAGCCCCATCTGGACTCCACTGGTCTGCCTGGCTCCAGCTTCCCTCCGGCTCTCCTACTCACGAGTGAAGCCTGGAGCACTGGAAAAGAAAACAAGGGATAGAGTGCTGGCAGTCCAGAAGGTTGCTGCTGGAGCCAAAGAAAAGCAACACTGCCACCCAGTGGCCACTGGTGGTACTGCAGCAAGAGGAAGATCAACAAGCCTACAGCAAGCCAAGGAGGTCCAGCAGTCACAAGAGACCGACGGCGTGGGAGAAGAGGCAGCAAGGCACGCACCGCAAGGTCTGACGGAGGCGCGAAGGTGAGCGCACGGGAATGCGACGGAGGCGCACGGGAGTGCGATGGAGGCGCACGGGAATGTGCCAGAAGCGCAGGACCGCGACAGAAGCACCGGAAGAAGAGACGGTGTGCCGCAGGGATGCAGCGGCATCCCGCAGCAACAAGGAGGTAGAAAGAAGAACGGTGTCGAGCCACATCCACCCCAGCGTGGACTGCGCTGTCGCCGCATCAAGTGGAGCGAACCCTCAAGAGAACAAATGGACTCAGCGCAGTTGTACCCCGGACGCGGAAGGTACACTGCAGCGCCTACACGAGAGGAACCCACTGAAGAGGATGGGCGCAGCAAGTATCCAACACTGGCGGGCAAGGATGTTGAGCCCCACCCAGTGGCGCCAAGAAGCCACCACATCAAGTAATCATGATACTAGGAGCAACGCTACACTGAAGATGTACCACGACGGTACGAAGAGTAGCACGCACCAGCGCCTGACAAGGCAGCGGACAAAGGTAGTCACACGACGCGACACACCTCGTGAAGCCGACCAACCACATGGTCGCACCACAAAGGCCAAGCCGACCTGCCAAACGGTCGCAACGCAAAGGTCAAGCCGACCAGCCAAATGGTCGCACCACAAAGGCCCAGCCGACCTGCCAAACGGTCGCAACGCAAAGGTCAAGCCGACCAGCCAAATGGTCGCACCACAAAGGCCCAGCCGACCTGCCACATGGTCGCACCAAAGCAGCCGACTCGCCAGGAGTTGCACAAAGAGGTCTGACGCAAGACCGAAGATATCCTGCCAGTGATCGGCAGCGCGGACCGTCAAGTGGTCCAAGAAGCTCAAGAAGAACCAAAGCAACTGGTGAAAGGGAGAAGACCGAAGCGGACCATGAGCATGGCCCCACGAACTTCAACCGAAGTAACTGGTGACAAGGTGAAGATGAAGAGAAGGTCACGACCCGAACTCGTAATGCTGAAGAAGATGAAGAGAGTGTTCTCGGACGAGGACAAGACCAGGGGGAACACGTGCAGAGTGCGCGCGCTGCATGGAGAAGCCTGGCCAGATAAGAGGAGAACAGAAACGGTCCAGAGTAGGTCGTGAAGCGAAGAGATGAAGAGACCAGAGTGGCACGTCTGCCACTTAAAGGAAAAGGGGAAAGAAAGATCTGAGTGGCACGGTTGCCACTGTAAGAAGGAGAAGAAGTCAGAGTGACATGACAGCCTCACGGAGAAAGAAATAGAGGACAAGGAGAAGAGTGTGGCAAGACTACTCACACCTCAAAGACAAGGAAGGTGACAAGCGTCAGAACACAGTGCGCAAGTCCTAAAGAACACCCGTGGCACGGAGAAAAGACCATCTGTTTGATGATGCTTTCAGCACACCTGGGATCTGCAGAGGTGAGCAGGCCGGACCATTCGAAACACCCACCTTTGGGGTTACACGGACACTGGTCAATGCCAGCCGTGGTGACTCAGGGGCAAAGGCCTCAGGGATGCCGGTGAGAGAGAGTATCCCCGCGACGAGAGATGGTCATCAGCCGCCCTTCAGCAAAGGTCTCAGGAGGATGAAGACTTCGCGTGCTAAAGACAGGAGCCAACAGCCACCCTCCAGGTCTGACTGCGGCATCTGAGGTGAGACCTGCCGTCTCCTCCGCACCCGTACTTATCGGCATGGGAGTAACACGATACAGGACACTGAACCCAGGCCAGATCTGAGGAAGAGGGCCTCAAGGATATCCCGTGGCAGGGGAACACCTGTGAGAGGGGCATCCTGGTGAGAGGGGTGTCTTGCGAATAACCCGTCTTTCTGCAAAACAGAACACACGCCACAGATAAAGAAAAGGACTGGACTAAAAAGATAAATGGCAACATCTAGCGCTGAACCAAAAGAACTCAACAACTGCGTTTGTCGCCAAGAAAGTAAAGCGAAGAAAGACTGTGAGAGCAACTTCAAGGCAGAGCCGTCAAACAGACTAACTCCATCGAGCACCCATGACTGGTGCCACAGTGAACTGGTGATCGCCCGCGACAGGAAGAACATCGTCCGCGACAGGAAGAACATCGTCTGTGACTCCAGGCTGCTGAAGCGCGAGCGACTCTGCAGAAGTTTAGTCACTGTATTACATCTGTATATGTATGTCTTTTCTCCCCTAGGTTGGACATTTGACTCCGGGTTTTTGTTATTAAAGATTGGGAGGAATGTAGTGTCCTAGCATGGACACGTTCTAGTGTTCACAAGTGTATGCTCTACACTTTACACCCACCCACCACCTACGTCACTGGGTCAGGTGACAAGGCTAATAAAAGGGCCGAGCGCACGTGCTCGTGGCAGTTAACCCACCATCTAACTATGCGTCTGCGTCAGTGACTACTAGCATGAGGGCCTAGGGCCCCAAACACTACAGTTATTTATCATTGTAATTACTGACTAGAAGAGCATGATGTTACTTTTAACAATATTTTCTTCATACAATATTGCTGAAATTTCTAAATGTAGATAACGAATACACAACTCAACACACAAACCAGCAAAACTAGAGTTGCTTCCAATTTGTATTGCCTAAATGTCAACATCAATTTCAGACTTATTTTTGAAACAGAAATATTTCTTGCCTACTCCTCAACTAGAGTATTCAATTACATATAATTAAATATTTGTTTGTAAAGTTATCAGGTTATGTAATTGGAATACGGCGGACACCAGCCTCTATCAAAGGTGCTTTTTACCTCACACTTTTCAAACCAGACGAGTAAGTGGACTCCAATTAATTCAGATTCTTGGGTCTTATTTGTCCTCAACAGTGTAATAGGAGTAATGCAGACAAATATTGATATTCATAAAAAACAGTTATTGAGAGGTGGTAACCTCTGACCCTGTCTGTTTGGAGAAACATTAACTCCAATAAAATTTAAATCAATAACATGGCACATATAGTATATCTTCTGCCATTACAGATGTTGAAACCATACTGTAAAAAGAACTTCATATTGTGGTGGACTCTAGAGGATTCAATCTACCCAAAGTGCAGTTGTATCATGAAACAAACTCAAATGTTAGGCCAATAAATGGGACTAAAAGTGTGTGGTTTAACTCCCATCATGGGGTGCATTGTAAGTACATTCATTGTGCAATCTGGGTAACAAGTCAATATTGTATTTGAAAGCCACTCACTGAAAGAGGAAAATCTATCAGTTCATTTCAGATTGCCTGTCAGGGGCATTCTAAATCTCATAGATTTTCCCCCTATTTGCATAACGATGCACAAATATGAGATCTACCCATATTAGCTTATTACACAAGTTTAAATGGCTTTAAGTAAAGAATGATCCTTCATTAACTATTTCCCAGACATTAACAGCAATGAAAATTAAATCTATTGAGGCTACAAGAATCAAAGTAGGGCTCTCAGATGAAGATTGTTACTTTATCCATGTCTTTTCGACTTCTTTGGGTGAATTGAAAGTTAATTCAAAGTGATTCATCACACTTTATCCATGGCTGTAGTGGCAGAAAATGAAATTTAGTTAGGTGCACAAGCACATTTTGCCATTGCAGGTTTGCATAGCTAATAACGTCGAAGGTGAAACTGGATCATGGTATATTCAATCTAAAGTGGGCTCACATCCATAAGAATAATGACAAACATTTTAAGGACCGAAAGATTAGGTAAATGCAGCAAAGATCGCTGTTTACATTATTATAGACATGAGAAAGGATGTGTACACCTGGATTTTAAAAAAATGAAATGTTGGATTTGACAGCAAAAATGGCAGTCTAGCCACATGTTTTGCACCTGGCCAACAATTTCTTATATATGGAGTGACGTCATAGAAAAGAGTAGACGGATAGACCAAGATTTGAGAAGACTCATGTTTAACTATCATGAGACGTGCCAGCAATCACACAAAATCAAAGCTAAACCCGTCTTATGCATTTTTAAAGTGATAACTTGCACTGAGAGGTGAGTATTTCTAGAATGGAGGTCATTGTAGGATGCCTTTTTTGAGGTCTCATTTGAAAAGTTTTTTGGGGGAGGCATTTTATAGATCAGAAATAAAGAAATCATAATGATGATGTTTGGCTCAGATTTATTTTGTTATATGGTAACTCAGTGTACAAATGATGGATTGGATGTAGGGCATGGTATTACGAAATGATTGACTTAAAAGCATATATTGCATACACATTGTTCCCTCTGGATCATAAAGGTAAGTATGGAATTATTATTCTTACCTTCACATTAAATTACTTTTCAATGTAGTGGTTAATTCAATTTAGTAGATGCCGTTTTGGTCATGCAATATAACACATAACATATTGCGGGGATACCATGTAGGTCTATCCCCTCTCATTCTTTCCTATGTCTTTAAACTCTCCTCTGCAGTGTTTTCCCCCTACCATTTCTAATCTTTCCTTTCTTAATTCTACACTTAAATATATATTTACAAATAAATATTCTGTTGATAATGAGCTACATAATAGTAGAACTGCTTCAGTATTGTCCAGCAAGTATTTGTGAATTCCCTTTC
This sequence comes from Triturus cristatus, assembly GCF_964204655.1. Lineage (NCBI taxonomy): Eukaryota > Metazoa > Chordata > Amphibia > Caudata > Salamandridae > Triturus > Triturus cristatus. Next base: position 791,400,068 of record NC_140586.1, on the reverse strand, counting down.
TAATCATAATACTTAGAGCAGCTATGACCAAAAGTTGAACAAAGATTTTATAAAATAGAAGCATTCGGGTCCATGGGCAGTGGCAAAATGCAACCACCTGTTTGAGAGACAAAACTGTAAAGTTGTACAATTAAACTTGATGGCAGGTTCTGGCCCAGCCATTACCAAGTTCCCAATCCAAAATGGTCAGCTCCAAAACTGTCCTAAAATGAGCATAAAATGTGAGTTGTGTTGCCACTGCCTAATGTTCTTTTGAGGTTCAAATATAAATGGGCAAATTTGTGATCCTGCACCACTGCAAGGTTCTTTGCACTTATGCTATCAAATTCTGGAAGAGACACTGTATCGCCATTTTGTTTATTCTTGTGCTTCAGGTCCTGAACTCACAGGCGTAGCTAGAGCTTGTGGCGCCCGGGGCTATCCCTCAGATTGCCGCCCATGGCATCCGCATCCCTGTGATTGTGTGAGCTTAAATCTCTGACTCAAATTTTGAATCTCACCTCACTGTCAAATTTCGGGCCCAAATATTTCTCACGTGTATCATTGGAATGCTAGTTTTTCCATTGGTCTATTAACTAGTGCAAGTAAGTGTTAACTATCTGAACTCGCCGTTGTAGAGGGCTGTGCACAGCACCCCGAGTATTTACAATTTTCTTTTGAGTGTTTCTTTTAATTTGATTATTCAGTTTTCCATCAACAAAAAATACTAACATTGCAGCATAGTTACAGCTGACACAGACAGTTTCATTTAGGTATGTGTGGTGGGTGCAGAGTCTAGACAGGGGGGGAGCCCAATGTGTACTCTCAATTTAGTAAGGAAAAGAGGAAAGAACAAAAGCCCTTACTCTGTCGTACACGTTACTACTACACAATGTGTCTAGCCACCCCAACTCGCAGTGTGCCTGTCGCCCCGACATAAACCTAGTCTACGAAAAGAAAGAAAACTCCCCCGGAGGAGGAAGAGTCTCACCAGATACCCCGCAGCCCCCCAACACAAGGAAGGGCAATGCAGTCCCATGTGCCAGGTCACCCCTGATCAAAGTCTGAGTTCAACACGCGACTAGCCAGGAACAATAGTTCAGTAGTTCACGGGTGCTCCGCCGAGCCACCCCCGTCGTCCTCGGTCCGCTCATCTCCCCCGCGCCGACGATGCAATGTATCAAGCCATTCCTCCACCGCATCAGGCCGGTCGAAGAAGTGGGTTTGGTCCTCCAGTTCAACACGAAGCTTAGCCGGGAAAAGCATGGCGTACTTCAGGCCCATGTCTCTTAAACGCCGTTTCACAGTCAGAAACCCCATGCGTGTTTTTGGACTGTCTGAGTAAAGTCAGGATAAAAGCTAACGTCCACGTTCTCGTACTTCAGCGGGCCATTTACACGGGAGGTCTGTAGGATAGCATCGCGGTCCCTAAAGTTAAAGATCCTGGCGATGATGGGACGCGGTGGGGCCCCCGGCTTCGGTCGACCCCCCGGGACTCTGTGGGCCCGCTCCACCATGAAGTATTTGCTGAGGCTCTTCGGCACGAGGTGATTCAGGATCAATTCCTCCACAAAAAGATCCACCGACCCATCCTCCGACCTCTCTGGCACACCTACAATGCGCACGTTGTTTCGTCGTGCCCGGCCTTCAAAATCCTCCAACCGCTTGACCGAGAGGTCGGTGAGGGCCCTCAGACTGTGAAGCTCCGTCTGCAGGTCAGTAACATCTTTCGTGAGGCCCGAGGTCGTGAGAGCAAGGGAATTGACCCTGTCGCTGGTTTTCGAAAGGTCCGCTCTGAGTATGTTAACATCAATTGACACGGTGTCCAGCTTGTGGGCCAGAGAGTCAAACCGCTGGCCAACCGATTCTTTTATGGCGTCGATGGCACCCATGACATCGTTAAGTGTCAGCTCCGCCGAGGATGACGGTCCCTCTCGAGCCCCCTCTGCGGGCCCACTCGGACCAGGAGACCCCTTCTGGTGGGCATACCGATCCATGTTATTCGTCTGCACATAGCCACCTCTCCGTGTAGCCTTGGGCCTTAGCTTGTCCCCGTCTATTCGGGCCGCCATCACACGGCAGGGGAAACCAACCACCGGATGCCCGTGTGTTGCAGTGGTTCCCTGGGGGGGCACACCGCAATCAGTAGTAGACAGCTCCCGCTACCGATCTCGCCCGCCGGCCTCCGGGCTGCTCAGATGTGGAGCCTTCACAGGCACACGCTCTCCACGTCACTGAGGAGAGTCAAAAGCGAAAGTGAAACCCGGGGTGCACGGGTCAGCCTGACGCTCCGGATCCGTTGTTGTTCAATTGGGACACGGGGATGATGACAACCCGAGCCCGGGGCAGCGCCACGGAGCAGGCCTCTTTCCCACAGACCGAAGAAGTAAAGTTCCCAGAGTCCGATTTGAGTTTTGAGAACAGGGGTGTCCTCAGCGTAGGTTCACCCGTAGTATTCCTTCAAAAGATCAGGATGAAATCCAGGATAATCTTGGGAGGCTGCGTGAGTCTCGGGAGCCCTGTGCCTACGCGTCCATCATGGTTGCGCGCTGTTGTCCCTCCTTCACTACTACACAATGTGCATGTGTGCGGCCAACTGGAGGGGTGGAGGGGGGAAGAATTTTCAGACCCAAGTTTGATGCAACGCCTGTTCAAAGGGACTACCGTCAGGTCTAGTAAGATCCGACAATTGTTCACTATTGGGTGAAACTTGTGAGTCCAATGCATCCCCCTGCTCACGCTCCGCACTTGTATCAGTGTCTCCCAATGTTATTGAGTCATAATGTACACTGGTATGTTAACATTGTTTACCAAGAGTTCCAAGCATGACAATGGCGAATAATTCAACCATGTGAATCTATGAAAGATCTAGTATTAGAGAAGACATGTTTAATATTTTTACATTTAAACCATATATAATCTCCAATTGCAAGCCCACCAATTTAAAATCCATATAACATTTACTAACTCTGCATCAAGTTCTGCTTTTTATAAATATCTCAATTCATCCTAAACTGGCAAATAAGCAACTATATTCTCTGTGTCTGATGCAGGATGTGTGTCACACTTCTTGCCAATGCTTTTTACTAGAAACATTAGCCAGGATGTCAATACTACTCTATTAGACAGTTGGTTTACGATCATTCATTCTTTGTCAATCTGAGAAAATCTAGCAACAGAGGCATATGTTTGATAAAGTAAACTTCAAATAAACATCATTACACAGCTCTTCCCAGTTTGCTTCTCTTCGGTGTTCTATCTGGTGTCTATATCCTATTCAGAGGAAATTTATTTCATATTGAAAAGCCTTGATCAGCGTTGTTTTTTTAAGGTCGGAAATCATTTCCAGAGGTGGAATTCCACTTTTTCTGATTTGGCTAAGAAATTAGGAATTTGATTTTCACTTGTGTAGAGCACTGGAGACAGTATTTTTTGTGAGAGCACCTTTAAAAGAAATAAATGTCTCTATTATATAAAGTTTTAAAAACGGTGCTGCGGACCGGCAGTTTTTGAAAGGGGGCCTCGAAACGGGTCTCTATCGGGCTCTGGTTTGTGCCCTGGCAAAAGCACTCACTTCTCAGTAGTGGAGAAGTTATGGCATGACGTCATGCCAGGTGAGCATTGTAGGGAAAGGGAAATCCTTTAGAGAGAGTCATTTTCTCTCTGGATTTCACTTCTCTTTTTGAAACTGAGGATCAGCAACATTGTCATGGTGTCACCAGGGCTTTAAGTGTAAGATTTTTCAATATTATATACAAGCCATAGTTGCTGCTTATTTATCTTATGCAACTAACAACCATTGACAAAGCCAATAGTCCTGACTTGTTGGTATGATGTTACTTGTTGTATCATGTATCTGGATACAATGACAGAAACAGCAAAATACAAGTTGGGTGGCACACTATGCTAAGCACCGATTTTTATCTTACGTGTTTTAAGCCACGCTCTTAATTACACTGTCCACGCCCCTTCGAGAGACCCCCTCCCCCCAGTTTTATCATCCCACTTAAACCCTGATAGCTCTTATACACCTATGGTTTTTGTTGTTTATCTGCCGGCAATGAGAATGTAAGGCTTCTGCTCCAATGATGATTACTTTGTTTAACTTTTGTATTAAATTATTTCTTGGGCGTAATTAGTTAACGCGGTTAACTGCTGCTGCAACTCACTAAGGGGGAGATCTAATAACGCAAAATCACCCGCTTAGTCCGATGCGAGTCCATCCCAGGTTTTCCCAATGCCACCTCTCAAGAACAAGCACTCCTTTTCTCCTCTCCCCCTCCCCTTCTCATTTTTCCTTCTTTCTCACATGAGTTATTCAAGATGTTGCTACTTCAGTTCAGAGCGACTCTAGTACAGCTGGAAATCTCGGCGAGTCTACATCTTCGACTGAAGCTTGACACATCCTTAAACCCATGTCGACACTGCCAATCTCAACACCAATAATACCCAGGTGTGGCAGTGTGAGAAGAAAGGAAATACGTCAGTCACAAAAGAAACATTCCAATAGCACACCAATAAGCACACTTCAGTTCATCATCTAAAAAGCTGGCACATTCAATGTACTGCAAGATTTTTGAACTGGGCTGTCTGTGGTTGCAAGACAGACACTGAACATCGAACAACAATTTGAAATGTTCTCATTTCCTGGGCTGAATAGAAGATTTGGGTTGTTTACTTGGCTCAATATTTGCCAGAATGTTTTTGAGGCCTTCTCAAATGAGTTAGTCGCTTACATAAAAACCGAGAAGTGAACATCCCCTAATTTTGGGGTGAATGACTATGATCGGGAGAGCAACTTAAGTAAAGCAGACCCCCCCTATTAGGCCAAGTGGAATGTGGAAACTACACCTGGGCGGCGTGGGCATGGAAGTCACGGCTCACCTGAAATATTCTGAATCGAAAATCATCCTGCTGCCTGCACCAATATCCCTGTGCTGCCTGTGCCGAAAAAGAGGCGAGCGCGTGGTGGTGGAGCGTGTAACGTCACTGCCGCGCTACTTTTTTTTAGCGCAACGCAAGGGCTGACCAAACATTATGCCCAGGGCCGTCATTGGTAGCGCTTTCGCGCACTACACGATTGACGGCCCTGGGATGGGACCCACCACAACCACAATCGAGGTACGTCACGCACGCATGCTGCACTGCAGGCAGCACAATTTACAATCAGGTGTGATTGCTCTTCCGCGCGCGAGCCCCAGTGGCGGCGGCCTTTATAATTTATTTGGGGACACTGACACTACTGTCAGTGTCCCCAAATAAATTATAAAGGCCTCCGCCCCCAAAATAGTGCCGCCTGGGGTGGACCGCCCCCACCGCCCCCCCCCCCCCCCTAGCTACGCCAGTGCCTGAACTGTTATTTGCAAGTTGTGGGAGACTTCTATAGATACCTTAACATTAGATCAGTGTCTGAAAATACTACACTTGTACTTTGAATCTTGTGGGAGTGGCACACTCTTCTTCGCCTCACTACAACCACTATTGACTACACACACACAGCATAATACATGAGACAAATAGTAGACATGGGGAAAGGGGAATGGGATAAGAGAGAAAAGAGACATGCCACATATCACTTCCCTGCCTCGTCACTCTTTTGGGCCCTGACATCTGCAGCTTGAAATGGACATCTAAAAGGAAATAATGGGCTATCTTTAGAAATCCACCACAAATATACCAAACACCATATAACTTTCTCACAGTGATATACCTGGAAGCTAATATTATGTAACCAACTCCCTATGTTCTTAAGGTGAATCTGACTTCCTGAAAAAATACAGTGTAAAAGATTGGAGAGGCACTGGATGAAAGGATATGATCCTAATAACAAAAAGGAGCATAGAAAGTCACTTAAGGGCTGATTACGGTAGCAGATGGACTTCAGTCCATCTGCCATTGTTTCATTTTTGGGACCATCCGCTTACAAGGCGACAGTCCCACAGTACGCATTGCATGCGACTGCCACTGAGGCGGTCGCATTGCCTATGTTTTGTATTGTGGCAGGTGCTGCAGTCTGCAGCGCTCGCCGCAGTACAAAACAAAGACAGGTTACATATACCTACACTACGTGGCAAGCACCATGTGATGCCTGCCACATGTTTCTGGAATATGTAGGGGGGCACCATAGGAGCCACCAGGGCACATGTGCCAGCCCTAGTGATAAAGAGGGGGCCGCTATGGGCCCCCAAATCTGTTTTCACCAGCTCTTACATGGTGGGTTGACCGCTGCGGAACGACAGACGGAAAGGGATATCATAATCCCTACGGTGGTGCCTGACAGGCACCGCCGTAATACAGGGACAAGCGGTTGTTCCGACGGGCGGTCAGATTGAATCCGCTCGTCTGTACCATGATGGTCGGTCTTTGCGACTGCCACACTTCCGCCCACCATCACAATATGGCAGGAGGAAAACCGCATTAAGATGGCGGAGGGACCGCCACCGGCAGCCTGTTGGTGGCGTTCCCTTCACCATCGTAATCAGCCACTTAATAATTGCTATCACGCTCTCAGAAGAATACCGGCAGAATGTTTTGCAAAACAAATAGATTATGCAGGAAATTCCTCCAGAGAATTGTATACATTTGTCAAATCTTTAACTAATAAAGAAAGCAACGGGTCCACTTTGACAACCTCAGTAACTCACTGTAATGAACAAGACAACTTTTTTGTTAACAACATCTATGCATCCTTTAGTGCCACTGAAGCCAAACGTGAACCCTCTGATGGCATGAAGCCAATCCAGAAGCAGATGGAGAACCGTTCCTCTATTTAGGATATTGAGGAAAAAAATGTCCCAACCTTGATGAAAAAGGAAAAACCAGGTTCCTCTTTGGACCCTGCACCACCCTATATCTAAGGCAGGGGGAGAAAATAATCCTCTCACCTCTGGTAAAGGTACCTACCCTTTCCCTTCAATCAGATAAAGGAAACACTGGGTGGTAAAGCCTATTTTGAAAACGTCAACAACAAGTACAAAACTACAGACCAATATCCCTGCTTTCCATAATGGGCAAGGTTCTGGAAAAACACATAAATCAGCATCTTTCTACTTTTGTGGAGCAAAACGAGGTGCTCCATCACACGCAAGTGGGTTTTTGACCAGGTCATAGTACAGAAAAGTCGTAGTCATCACCAACTAAATTAATCTGGTTCTAGGAGGTACTGCAGCAGGGATCCTATTGGATCTAAGTGCTGCAATTGACAATGTCTCTCACGATAGCTGCAGGAATATCAGGAGCAGCATTCCGTTGGCTCTCCTCATTCCTTGAAGCCATCATTCCTTTATGAAAGAACCTTTCAGGTTCATGACAAGCCCTTTTATTCAGATGCCTTCCCTCTTAAGTGAGGACTCCCTCATGGTTCCTCGCTTAGTTCTGCGCTTTTTAATCTATAATTCAGTCCTTTAGCAGAGATCATTCAGTCTTCTGGTCTCTCTATCGTTTCATATGCAGATGATACTCAGATTATCATCTTCCTCACTCAGGAGAACCATTGTAATATGGATCAGTTGGAGCCATACCGAAAGTGGGTTGCGGATTGGAAGGCTAGTACTCAGAAAGTGTTGGAAAGTGGATTATTGGTAGGAGCAAATGTAGGTCTGCCACTGGCAATAAGGCCACTAACACAGCATAGGGCTCAGAATAGGTCTTAGAAAATTATTCCTGTGCTCAGCCCTTGGTAATTTGGCTGTGAGCAGGCTGGCTTAACTTTAAAGACAGGTATGTAAAACATTTAAAAACACCAATTCAGTAAATAATTAAGACACAACAGAAAATAAAAATCCAACACCAATTTATAAAAATACGAAATATTTTTATCTTTTAAATGAAACCAAAACGAAAATAAATCCACTGTAGGGAAGCAGAGATATGCATTTTTAAAGATTAGTCCGTTTCTAGTGCTTAGAAGTCAACAATGCCCCTTTTAGTCATTTTGTTGCCTCTGACAGGGACACATTCACATTTAGCAATTGTTCTGGAGGATCTCTCACCAGTCTTGTGCAGCCCCCTCCAGCAGTCTGGGTCCTTTTAGAGCTCCTTTCTGAAGTTTTTCTTGAAAGTGTGAGACCTCAATTCCCACAATCCACTTGAACAAAACCCTTAAAAATACAATTTCTGATGGATACATCTGCCAGTGGATTCCTCACCTTGTGAATATCACCTGCGCCAGCATTCCATGGAATTTTTTCCCCAGCTCTCCACACCGACGTGGGTGTCATAATACCACGGCTCCTCTTGCGACTCCGTATGATGTCACTGGAGCCATAAGAGAGCCACGTCGGCGTGATGACGTCAGTTCCCTTTTTTCTGCGCCGTCGACACGTAACGGTTTTTCAGTACTCTCCTGTTACTTTGTAGTCTCCTTGTGAGTTACTGTTTCTGGAATACGCATTTCTTCATCGAGGAAGTCAGGATTTAAGCCGTGTAGGGAATGTGGAGGTCACATGTCCATTACTGACCCCCATGAAGACTGCTTATGGTGTCTTTTGTCGGACCACGACGTGGAGGACTGTTCCTGCTGCAGGAAAATGAATCCTAAAGCACTGAAAGAAAGAGAAGCAAAGCTGTTCATGGCTAAGGCGAAGAAGGAGGGCAGAGATCGGAAAAGAGACCAGTCGAAGCCGGAGTCGTCTACTTCGCACTCGTCGAAGTCGAGAAGACACAAGAAGAGGAAGCATAGCTCTCGGCGCCGGTCGTCAAAGAGTAGGGCTTCGAGGTCGCCTTCACCTCGACGTTGAAGTAAGGACTTTGTCTCTCCTTCACCTTTCCCTTCTCCTCGTGTTTCTCCGGAGAAGTCACCTTCGCCCAAGTTAACTCCGGCGCTGGTGAATTCTCCAGCTTCCGACACCGAGCCGGATCAGGTTGTTGATCTTTCGCCCGTGCCTGAAGGTGAACCTGTGGCTCCAGTAGAGGATTCTTCGGCTCCGGCTCCAGCTACTCCTCAGCCAGATTCAGGTTCAAACCCGTACCCGCATTTCCCGACTCCGGGTGCGGATCCGACGCATTTCCTGAATGCTATGTATGGTGTTTTCCAGAGAGCAGCCTTCCCATCCGGTGCACCTTCAGGTCCCGTGGGTCCAATGGCGTTTAGTTTGGGTGTGCCACAACACTACGCTCAGGTACCTTTTATGCCCTTCTTGCCGATGGCTCCATAATGGCAGTTCACGGCACCGTCTGGAGAGCCTTTCTCCCGGCCTCGACTGGATCACATGTCTTCGTCGGAGCCTCCCTCGACACCGGCGCCGACTCCAGCTGCACCGCGTCTGATGCCGCCGACTCCTCCGGCACTGCCGACTCCACGTACGGTGCCACCGACTTCGCATACGGCGCCGCTGACGCCGTGTCCTCGGATCCACTCTCGAAGAGAGGCTCAGAGGATTATAGAGGAAGAGCAATATCGGGCAGAGGAAGTGGAGGAAGGTGAAGTGGGTGACTCCACTGATGAATTTGAAGGTATTCAGGAGGCAAGTGGATTGGACACCACTCCTGAATGGGAGAATTCTTCTTACAGGTCTTCTCCTCAAGAGTTGGCTCCTTACCATTTGGTTATCAGGAAGGCTGCGGAGCTGTTAGACTTACAGTTGCCTTCTGCGGAATATAAGCCAAACCTTTTGACTGAAGTCCTTCATTCTCCTTCTTCTATTGTCGAGCCTCTATTGCCTTTTAATGAGGCTATCTTAGAGCCTGTTATGGATGTTTGGCGCAAGCCACTTTCTTCACCTGCCGTTTCCAGAACTGTGGCGAGAAGATATAGGGTGGCTCCGGGGGATACGAGCTTCCTTTCCTTGCACCCTTCTCCAGAGAGTCTTGTAGTGCAGGCATCCTGTTCAAAACAATCTTCAGGTGCTTTTCCACAAGCTCCAGCTGACAGGGACTCAAAGAAGATTGAGCAGTCGGCTAAAAAGGTCTTCTCATCTGGAAGTATGGCGCTTAAATTATCAAATGCCACTTGCTTATTGGGCCGCTACGTTCATGCTTTGATGGACTCTGTGAAGCAGTTAGCTCCTAAATTGCCTGATGAGGAGAAAGTCTCTTTTATGGAGATTGTTGCAGACACTCAAGCTGCTGCTAGACAAGTTATTCAATCGGGCCTAGATACGGCTGATTCCGTGGCCAGAATTATGGGATCTTCTATAGCCACTAGAAGGCAGGCTTGGCTTCGCTCTTCCGGTTTCTCTACGGATGTTCAGGCCACTCCGGTCGACTTACCCTTTGATGGGGAAAAGCTTTTTGGGGAAAAAGCAGATTCCGCCCTGCAAAGATTCAAGGGTAGCAGAGCTACTGCAAAATCTTTAGGTTTGCAGATGCAGTCAAAAGGTTTGGCTTCAGGAACTATAGGGGATTTGGAAGGTCATCCTTTTTCCTTAAGTCAACCTCAGCAGCAGCAGCAGCAGCAACTAAATCCTCTCTACAGATCCTATAGAGGAAGACAAAGGGGTAGGCGTGGTTCTGACCGCAATCCCTCCTTCTCCTCAGCCTCCTCTGCTCCCAATGATGCTACAGGGAAGCAGCCCTAGATCCCCCATCCTGGATCATGTGAGGCCTGTTTGGGGTCGGGTGTCTCACTTTCTGCGAGGTTGGAAATCGGTCACGACGGACCTTTGGGTTTTAAACCTTGTGGAGAATGGGTACGCCCTTCCCTTTCGGGAATTTCTACCCCCTTACCCTCCTTGCCAAGGTTTTTGCTCAGAGGACCATCTGCTTCTTCTGCAGAAGGAGGTTCTTGCATTGCTACAAAAAGGTGCGATAGAGGTGGTTCCAGAGCAGGAAATGGGTCAGGGATGCTACTCCCGGTATTTCCTGATTCTCAAAAAGGATGGCAGATTGCGTCCGATCCTGGACCTCAGAGTCTTGAATTTTTACCAGAAGCAGGAGAAATTCAAGATGCTAATCCTTGCACAGGTTCTTCAGGCATTGCAGCAAGAAGACTGGATGGTGTCGATCGACTTGCAGGATGCGTATTTCCACATCCCAATCCTGAAGTCGCACAGGAAGTATCTCCGTTTTAAGGTTGGGTCGCAACACTACCAGTTTGCGGTTCTCCCGTTTGGTCTTACTGCTGCACCTCGAGTCTTCACCAAGGTGATGGTGCTCCAGCGTGGAGTGCAAAATCCCTCCCTCCGTCACAGACCAAAGATCTCACATTCACACATTATCCATACATTCGCTGGTGGGGCCCAATAACACCAACATTCACTCACCATTAATCCGTGTGGGAGACGATTATCTTCCAAACGCTGGCATGAGAAGGAAATACCACTTTTATCCTAATGAGTGACAAATCTACACCACCTTCTGATACTCATTAGGCCCTGAATTTCACCTTTAGTATTCCTCTCATAAATCGGGATGGATCAGTTAGTTGCTGATTTAGCTTAATTTCTAATTCTCTAATTAACCCTTTCGTTAACAGATTTCAATGAATAAACAACCCAACTCATTTCTGTAGATATTCAATTTTTATATAAGTAATGCAAATTAAATCATTCATTTGATCAAGTTGCCATTCATATTTACCTATTCTGGCTAAATGTCGTCCTCTATGTCAAATCTGGCAGTCTTGCAAATCTATGCCCATCAAATTTAGTAAGTTCAGTTCATCAGGAGTTTGGGCATTAATTCAGTCCGTCAAAGATTCAGGCAAACAGCTGTCCTGCAGTGTCACCATCCTCTCCATCAGCATAACGTCAGGAAATCGAGAAAGGCCAGAAACAAACCAGCCCCAACCTCTCTATTCTACCATAATTTATAGTAAAAATCATTGACAATTTGTATCGAAAACGGGTCTTCAAATGTTCTGATTGGTCAATTGAAATCGTCTGACAGGCTTCCCACCAAAATAAAGTCTCTGAGGTCATTATACTTGATTGTTCCGGTTTTTTAGTAGCACATTATTGTTCATTCAGAAAAGCTGGCTTGTGTCCCAGGGCAACCTTGAAGGGTACAGTCTGGTTAGGGTCATGACGAGGCCACTGTAGCTGGCGTCAGCGCAGGCGCACTTCACCCAAGCCTTGTTCGGCGTCGGCAGTCGGGTTAGGCACCAAAGGCAGCCATTATACGACAGGCCCAAATGGACAACTTAAGCAAAAGAAACACAAAACATAATTAATACATAAAAATGACTAAATAAATGTTATTCCCTCACTAATACCCATATGTGTGTGTATTTATCTAGCATTAAGCAACACTCAAGCGGGTTTATACTTACAAAATAAAGCACAAATCACAAATACATCACAAAAGCGACATATATCATGCAATATTCTAATTGTCTATGATTAGTATGCATACATATTTTAGTTTACAAATAAATAAAGTCATGCAAAGCAATCCCACGTATATTTCAATCATTAATAAGACTGATTAATTAATTCCACCTCAATCCATTAATTCAATTATGATTAATTAATTAATCTAATTAATAAACATGCAAAATGGGGTGGGTATGCAACATTTTTGTATTACCCACTCCAGCAATGGCGGTGGTGGCTGCCCATCTCAGGAGGTCGGGGATTCCGGTTTTCCCCTACTTGAACGACTGGCTTCTGAAAGCAGAGTTGCCAGGGATGGTGCAACATCATCTGCAGGTAACATTTCAGCTGTTATCAACTTGGGTTTTTCAATCAATGTGCCCAAATCTCACCTGGTGCCCTCTCAGCGCAACCTGTTCATAGGGGCGGTACTGGACACTACTGTGTGTCGAGCATTTCCTCCTCCGCAAAGAATTCTCTACATTCAGGAGATGATCCCTTTATTACACAATGGAGCGGTTGTTTCAGTTCTGAAGGTCCTTCGCCTGCTCGGTCTGTTCGCCTCCTGCATTCTGTTGGTCAACCATGCACGCTGGCACATGAGGGTGCTCCAGTGGTGTCTCCGCAAGCAGTGGTATCAGCACAACGGGGATCTCAGGGAGTCAGTCAGGATCTCCAGAGAAGCTGCAGCGGATCTGTCTTGGTGGAGCGTGGAGGGCAACCTGTCTCAAGGAAAGCCCTTTCATCTTCCTCCAACGGTGGCCACAGTGATAACGGATGCCTCCACCCTGGGGTGGGGTGCTCATCTGGGGGATCTGGAGATCAAGGGTCTTTGGTCTCCAGAGGAAAGATTGTCTCATATCAATCTTCTAGAATTGCGGGCGATACATTTGGCGCTCAAGGCCTTCCTCCCTTCCCTTCGCGGTTAGTCGGTACAAGTCCTGACGGACAACACTACCACGATGTGGTATGTCAACAAGCAGGGAGGAGTAGGGTCGTGCCGTCTCTGCAAAGATGCTTTGCGACTCTGGTCATGGGCTCAGGACCATCAGATTTGCTTGATGGTGAATCATCTGGCCGGAGTGCTGACCGTACGTGCTGACAGTCTCAGTCGGCAGTTTTCCGCCGACCACGAGTGGAGCCTTCATCCAGAGGTAATAAATATTATTGATGCACACGCTACAAACTAATGCATATGTTAACAGTAAGAAAACATTATCCAATAGAGACTTCAGTTTATTCACATGGTTCTTCCACTCCCAACGTGTTTCGTCGTTTTGAAGGGATTAACCCATACGACTTCCTCAGGGCTCTATTTCTGAAGAACTGCAAACCTTTCAAAGTCTTGTATAGCTGCAGAAATTATCCTCCAATTTCGAAATATTGCATATTCTTTATGAGTCAACCTAAGTATGTAAGGCCCGAATTTTCAACCACCCTATTTAACGGCTATGTCGCGTTGTATACAGATTCAAAAGCAAACGAGTTTGTTTCAGCAAATCGTCCCTGATGTACGTGGACCTCAAAACGGCTCTTGTAACCCGAGTACAGGTAACGTTACCTGTACTCGGGTTACAAGACTTTGAAAGGTTTGCAGTTCTTCAGAAATAGAGCCCTGAGGAAGTCGTATGGGTTAATCCCTTCAAAACGACGAAACGCGTTGGGAGTGGAAGAACCATGTGAATAAACAAGAAGAACTGAAGTCTCTATTGGATAATTTTTTCTTACTGTTAACATATGCATTAATTTGTAGCGTGTGCATCAATAATATTTATTGTTTATATCAATCTATGATTGAGCTTTTAGGGATCTTGGGTGGTGTTCCCTATATTGATTGCGCCGCTGTTGATTTCTGATCTTTCTAAATAATTTTGTGTAATCTTGTTTGTAGCGCCATACAGCCTTTCACACCCATTAAGTATTCAATTCATCCAGAGGTAGTTCAGCACATCTTCTGGACGTGGGGGACTCCTCGGGTGGACCTGTTTGCCACTCTCGAGAACACACATTGCCCGTCATTCTGCAGTCTCTAGTTTCCGATGCAGGGGCTGTTGGGGGATGCTTTTCAGTTGAGTTGGGGCTCACAACTCCTTTACGCGTTTCCTCCCATACCCTTGATTCCTCGGGTTCTGAGGAAGATTCGCCATGACCGGGCCCAAGTCATATTGATCACTCCGGATTGGCTAAGAAGGGTGTGGTACACAGATCTACTTCACCTCTCGTCACACCCTCCGCTCCGCCTCCCTCTCAGGGCAGACCTCCTCTCACAGTCGATGGGGCAGGTTCTACACCCCCACCTCCAGAGCCTGCACCTTCGTGCCTGGAGATTGAATGGGGCAACCTGAGTTCTTTCTCTCTTCCTCCTGACGTGGTGGATGTTATCTTATCGGCCAGGCGACACTCCACTAAGTCCATTTACTCCTACAGGTGGTCGAAATTTGTTAAATGGTGTGGAGAGAGATCCATTGACCCTTTAAATGCCCATCTTTCTAATGTGCTTCAGTTTGCTCTTTCCTTGGCTCAGCAAGGTTGTGCTGTGGCCACAGTTAAGGGCTATTTGTCAGCCTTATCGGCTTTTCTGTGTCTTCCAGATCAGCCGTCGTTATTTAAATCTCCTATTGTTTTAAGATTTATCAAAGGTCTTACTGACAGGTTTCCACCTACTCCCTTTGTAATGCCACAGTAGGACCTTAATCTTGTCTTAACTTTTTTGATGGGGTCCCCATGTGAGCCCCTTCATAGCTGTCCTTTGAGACTGTTGTCTTTTAAAACGGTCTTTCTTGTAGCCATAACCTCGGCAAGGATCTTTCTTGTAGCCATAACCTCGGCAAGGAGGGTGAGCGAGCTTCAAGCTCTTAGTTCAAACCCCCCGTTTTTAACCTTTCATGCTGAAAGGATGGTTCTCAGGTCTACCCCACTGCCTGAGGTGACAAGGTTGTGCACGCTGTACACAGTACAATGTGAAGTGGTATGGCCCGGGGCCCTCATACATACATAATGACCACACGGATACACTGAGATAATGTGTGGAACTGGTTACGGGTACGTGAGCCCGAAAGCTTTTATTGCCAGGGTCACACATCAAGTGACGCCTGTGCTGGAGGGATGTTGGGTAGTGTAAGCAACCCCTCAGGGGTTGATTGGTGCTGGCAACAACTACAACAGTGATCAGACAATCAGAATTTCAAACTACAAACAGCAAGGGTCCATGACGTGAGCTGCACAGAGTTAGTGGACCCTGATGCCCTGCGGCCGGCACAGGCACACCCGCAAGGGACTGTGACTTGTGGTGCACTGAGATAGGGCTACGAGTGCTGAGCGGGTCCTCGATGATGTCCAAGGAGAATGTCGCGGAGTGTTACGGGGGACATTGGAAGGTGGCCATCCAGGGCATGATACAGAGGGTAGAAGCAAGCTGAAACAGGCAATATGGAGGAGTTGAATGCTCCTTTTTCCCACCATGTCAGTATCAGCTACATGATGAAGACAACCTCCAGGCCATAGACTCAGACGCCAACAAAGTTCAACGGGCGAGTGCCCATGATTCCCGTGGCACAGAGTCATGGCACCAGAGCTGGAAGGGGATGCAGTCTGCGATGAGGCAGGTACAATGATGTCAACTCTGCAAGAACAAATCAAGAGTCAGTTCCAATTGTGTGTCCTACTCGACCGCTGTGTGTGCCGGAAGCAGCGGTCAGCGTGGGGCAACCATTGGGCAGCCAGCTCCTCCTGGATCTCTAATACACGGCGTTGGAATGGCATGTCGAGGAGATTCCTGGTTGACGGAGGGGGGGCACCAGAGCTGAGCGGGTGTGCACCCTGCGACGATGCCGTAACCTGCCTGGGACAGACTGGATTGGATTTGTCTGAGGCCTGCTGGACCAGTGTGTGGGCCTAAGGCAGAAGTCCACAGGGGCCCACAGACACGTGTTGTCAGAATGCTATGCACAGAGTTGGTGGCACCACATCGACTGGAGTATAGGGATTTAACCTAAACCTTAAATATGTACTCTGCCATTGTGTAATCAAGACTCAATTCCAAATGTGTGACTTACTTGTCCGCTGTGTATGCCGGTGGAGTACGTAAATGAAAAAGGAGTACTGCGGGCCTTTCTCGCGAAGGCCGCGATGGTCTGGGGAGGCTGCCAAGGTCACGGGAGTTAGGCTTGGAGCTTGCACCGGCACGTGTTGGGCACTCTTGAAGACACGCTGGTGTTGGCAGGTGAGCAGTGAGGTCTGGAATGTGCAGGGGCGGACGAGACTGGTCCTTGGAGCAGCGGCCTGGGCTGCGGCAGGCACCCAGGCATGGCCGCACACATCGTGAGAGGCGCCACCCTGGCAGAGAGATTGGGCATTCCGGAAGAGAACCACGCCCAGAGCTACGTGCTTTTTATTCACAACCCTACGCTAGCTTGGCGTACGCTGGGCCAGCCCACTCCGCACACGCTTACAGAGGGGACGTACCAAGCTACATTTCCGTGATCTTCCCCACTGGCTGGGGTGAAATGGTTGTGTCCACTGTCCACGACACTACCACCACCAGCATTATGTGTCAACATGGATATGTCTGTCGTCTGCATACTGCAGTCTGTCCAGCACATCCACGCCACACTTGGCATTGTGTACATTCTCATTCATGGGTCAGTTGCTTCCTTTGGACATGCCTGGTTCCCACCTCTCCCCACATCCTGCTATTGTGTGGCTGAGGTGCCATGCCATTGATTGCTCTTGTACCTGGCTACCCAGGTTACCACAGTAAGTTGTGCTGTCATGTCTAGTGGGTGGGCATGTAGTTTGGCATGTTGTATGTGTGTTTGTAACGTGTGTATTGCCAGAGTTGTGAGTTGCATGTTTGTGGAGTTGAGGTGTGTGGTGTGTTCATTTGATACTTGCCAGCGAGCACTGTGTTTCCGTAGGTGCCATCCTGGAATTGCGGTTGATGATGGACTGTCGGAAGATGTCTGAGTCATGCACACTGCCTGGGTAGTTGGTGACGACATTGGTGAAGAGTTCCCGGTGGTCCACTATTGCCTGCACATTGATGGGATGTGTGTGCTTTCTGGTGCGGTAATTGTGTGCAGTGTTGGAAAGGGGCACAAGTAGGACATGTGTGCAGTCAATTGCCCCCAACACGTGCGGGAATGCAGCTATGGTGTAGAAGCCTTGCTTGGTCTCCAGCTGTTCCTGCACCGTGTGGGGGAAGTATAGGTACTGGGATACCAAGTTAATGATGGCATCCAGGACAGGTTTGAGGAACTTGGATAGGGCTGGCTGTGAGACTCCTCCGATGCTTGACGGTTGTTGGTTGGAAAGTCCCAGAGGCCAACAGGTGCAGCACAGCCAGCAGCTTTGTCTGCGAAGGGATGTTGGTTGTCCACTGTGTTGGTGCCGTCTGCCTGTGGGCAATGATGTTCAGGATGCGGACGATGGTTGTCCTTTTGAGCCTGTAGTGGGCAATGACATGCTCTGGTGTTAAGTCTGTGTGGCTGGTGTGTTTCCTGAAGGCCTCTGTCTTTGTCTGTGCTGCCTTTGTGGTGGTCTGGAGTGGGGGGGGGGTGGGGGTCCGGGGGTTGGCGGTCCTGGGGGGTGGTGGCGATGGGTGTTTTGGCCCTGTTTGGGCTCCGAGCTGCATGATGAGTAGCTCCATGGCATCTATTGTTCTTGAGGTGTGGCTCTGGACTGGGCTCCCTTTTATGCTGCAGTTTGTCGTCTGGCTGTGCACGAGGTCAGAGCAGGTGTTAATTTTCTGCTGCTAACGCACCTTATCGCCTGTTTTGTTATCTTATCGCCGATCTGACTGGTCGATGAGAATGTTGCGGAGTGGTGTTGTTGCAGCTTTTTGCTCAGGAACGCCTAATCTGCATCTCATTAGCGATAGTTGCCGGGGTCATTCATGGCGATATCTTTTGAGGATGCTATCACCGGAAAACTGGTGGTACTGGCTGTTTGCACAAGCTTGTGAATGGTGCGGTAATTTTATCGCGACTTTGGCTGTGATAAAGTGCCGATAACTCGGCGATAGCTCCTTGAGAATATGCCCCTTAGCTGTTGAGTGATTAGGACATAATGGGGCCGATTCCGATCCTGGAAAAACGCAGTACAAATCGTGGTATGGAGCGTTTCCCCATACAACTCGTACTTGTAAGGATTCCCCTACAACCTAGGAAGTACGATCCGTACAAATAGACACTCTCCATACAAATTGTAAAAAAAGACCATACAACTCGTAAATACAAGCGATTCCGATTCGGATTGCCCTGCACGTGACGTTCACATGTATTCCCGGCAGCAGTTTACAACCCGTCAAGTACGATTCGTACAAACGGCACTCCGTACGGCTCTTTTTTTACAGGAGCCAAAAAGTGCCGGGAAAACATTGTACGCCCCGAAAACAGTACGAGACGGACCCCCCATGTACGCGTCGTACACCCCATGAATACAGGGGTACGGTGCGTATGTACGGTGCGTACCGATGACACGGAAAGTGGGGTACGGTGTGTATATACGCGCTGAAGGGGTACTGGTCGTGTACGCACCATACAAGCACCGTACCCCAAAATCGCTTGTGTACGCACCGTACCCCAAAATTGCGTATGTACGGTGCGGACCCCAAAATCGCGTATGTACGGTGCGTACATACGCGATGTTGGGGTACGCTCCATACACACGCCTCGCATGTGGGGGGACCCCTGTATGCCTCATACCCCTATACGACCCGTACCCCGGTACGAGTCATACCCCCAGAACGAGTCATACTAGGGTACGAGGCGTATAGGGGTTCGCTTCGTAGCCCGGTACGAGTCGTTCCCCTTATATAGGCCATTTTCCATACAAATCGCATGCTGACAACCCGGTACGAATCGTACTTGACGGGTTGTTCAGCCTTTTTACAAATTGTATGGTCTTTTTTACAAGTCCGTGTCGTACAGCTTTTCCCGATCCGATTTGCAAGGATCGGGCCGATCTGTATGTATTTTTCCCGTACGAATCGTACTACACGGGTTGGAATGGACTTGTACGATTTGTATGTAAAAAAATACGGATCCGATTTGTATGGAAAATAAAAGTCCAGGATCAGAATCGGCCCCAATATGTGTCCTGGTAGATTCTAGCGCTGGGAGGCCCCTGGAGGGTAGCCATGCACTATACAAGGATGTTTGAATGACACTAAATAGGAAGACAGAAGGGATTACAGAAATGTTTACTGACTTCCTTCTCTAATGGCAAGATAACTATAATTAACACTCATTATCGATCTGCATTGCCTAATCTATCTTCATATATAACAATGTATCAATACCTAAATATAGTTTGTCCCTGAGATTCACATTTTATAAACAGGTCATAATTAACGATGCTTAACACTAGAATTCTAATATAACTTCACAAGAATACAAATTCGAAAGGAATGCAAGTTCCCAAGTCTTGCACTAACTTAGACTAAGCAAAAAGAATAAATCAAGTTCAATTTGATTTCCAGGATATTTATTTGAATTCAAAATGTATTTTTTCAAACCCCCAAGAAAGCCAATTATTGTTCCTCCTAGAAAAATCTACAAAGCAAGGGTCTTTGCTGCGGCAATATTATTGCTTAATTTCTAAGCAAGACGCTGTGAAGAAAGCTATACTTGGCAATCCTAGATGGCTGCCACTCAAACAGTTTTTGGAGTTCAGGCCCTTCTGGTAAATAGTCTGTTGGTGTTGCATAGTGCAGCCTCTATGAACACAACGTTTTAAGCTAGGCCACACTGCCACTTGATGCATTCCACCAGCATCTGCATCCCCAAAATGCGTACATCCTCCCTTGTTTCATGGTCAGCAGTATGCCCTGCCTTCAGACAATCCGGTCCTGAAACTTCCTGTCAGTCCATGCTAATACAATTGTGTGCTTCTGGGTTTGAGTTGTAGTATGTGAGTGTGTGCCTCTGGGTGTATGTGTTGGCTTTTGGGCATGTGTCCCTGTCACCAAACTTCCTGGTACCACTCTATTGTCTAGCCATGTCTAGAAGCGTTCATCAGTTTGGTGGTCAGGGTTGCTGGACCTCTTCTCTTCTCACTGTTGGTATGATGGGTTCTCAGGTCAGTTGAGTTGTGTCTAGAAGGGAAGATGCTCTGATTGCTGATAGTGCTGCCTGCTGAGAATGCAGATTTAATGCAGTTTCTGATTTATCCTTATTGTGTTTGTCTTTTTTCTACTATCGAGACGTCACACCCTTGTGCTTATAGTATTGGCATAAAAGAGACGCAAAAGAGGTGTACAATGTATACTTGTTATGTTACAGAAAGGGCCATAATACCCCTCCTGTGTGTCGAAGGCTCTGATGCACATTTTAAGCCATCACATTGTATAGCATTAGGTTATGGGCTGTTTTGCACGTTGAAGTGTCCTATACAAAAGAATGTTTCTTCCCCCTATACCTGTGCATTTAGCGGACCGTTCCTGAAGTGTATATGACATCCTATAATAGATTACAATGGGTACACAATAGATGGGAATATTGGGTAAATACAGACTGGCAGATTTTCAATGACAGACACCTCTGTGTCTGCTCTGCTTGTCATTGCAGCACAGAACATCTTTATCTTTGCTTATAGGAGTGGCCCAGGTCGACAATAACAATCTAGTTTGTAACAGGCTGGAGAGCACACACATGAAGCACTCTCATCTCTCAGAGTAGGTGTCTCACGCTACCATGTGCAGTTTCACAAAGGCAACAGCACTCCCACATCCTTCACACTGTAGGTCTAGCACTGCTAACACACACTCCTCACAGGGTAGCAGTCTCCCTACCTACTGCAGTCTCACACCCCTCACAAACTAGCTGACACACACTATCAGAAACACGCTTACACCCATCATTGTAGCACCCTCACTTTTCTGACTGCACCTACAGCACCGTGACGTTGACAATTTGCGGTGACATTGCAGATCACACTCTTAAATTCCTCACAGAACTGCAGTCTCACGATCCCATAAACACTCTCTAGCACTAGCTGTCTCACACGCCTTTACCCCTCAGACTACAAGTTTCATTAAGCACTCTTTAACACTATATGCCTTACTCTACAAGTATCAATCTCACACCACTCAGACTAGCAATTTCACACTAGAAACAACAGGGACATCTTAAGGATTTGGGGGGCCCTGGGCCAAACATATTTTGGGGGCCCCTGTTCAGGACACCTTTGAATTTATTATCTAATTTGAGCCCCTGTTTCCCACGCAGTTTCCGCTTCCTCAGCTGCGCTAGCGATCCAGTTTGCATCATAGGCATTAGTCTATATATTCCCGATGTAAATGGACATGTGCAGCTTACAGGTGTAGGATTCAGGGTTTCCTGCCCTGCTACTACGTTTTTAATACTTTTTAAATTGTATATGTGTGGCTGAATTACTCTGTGCTTTTTAACAATTTCTCCTACCTATGCACTTTACTTGATTCTGCTTGCCTACACCTCCTTAGCTGCTTCGATTCGCATCTCGCTTTTCCTCCAGTCCTGGTCCGCCGCGGCTGATACACCAATTGTGCGGGGGGCTGGGGCTACTATCGGGGTCCTCACTTATGCCTATGCAGTTTACGCTTCCTCAGCTGCGTTGGCGATCCAGTTTGCATCATAGGCATTAGCCTATATATTCCCGATACAAATGGACGCGCTCAGTGTACGTGCACAGCGGGCGCGCCGCTGGCGCCGAAGGTAAGCCTGTCTGCGCCCGGAGGCGTTCGGCGCCGGCCATGCTGCCCAGTTCCCCTCCGATGAGTTTCTTCCACTATATTGCAATAGGGAAAAACTGCTTAGCCTTAGGCGGCTACCATTATGTCACTGTACAGCCGCTGATCCGAGGTTGGAGGTAGACTTTCGATGCAATAAGTGCAACTGGACTCTCCTCCAGCCCAGGAAACTCGCACCAATATCCTCCCACGCAACAATACTTGTAAAAACAATAAGAAAACAGAGGACTTAAAGGCCACCCTTTTAAATTGTCGCTCTATACAAAAGCATGAACCATACATTTATGGCCTACTTTTAGACTAACAGTCTGATCTTTTATTTCTCACTGAGACCTGGCTGTCTGAAGCCTCCAACCCTACTATCACCTCGGCCATCCCTACGGGTTATAACATTCTTAGGAGGGACCGATCGAATGGGAAGGAGGGAGGTGTTGCCATAATTTACAATAAAAAACTAAACTGCTTAGGCTTCTGCTGTACCTTATACCCCCATCATAGTATAGCTGGATTTCTGATTTACAGACCTCCCAGTGCTATTGGAAATGTTATTACTACGCTTAATACAGCCTTCTACCTTAGTTCTAATAGCAAATTTCACCTCTTGGATCCTCCATCTTTACTAGCTTTCCCTGAGTTTCAGCTTGAAGAGTCACTGACCCTCTCCAAAGCATTAAGTCTGGCTCTCCTACTGACCCATGTCCAGGGAATATCTTGAAACTATTAGCTCCCACCATAAACCCCACGGTAAACCAGCTCTTTAATGCTTCTCTCTCCTCAGGCAACATGCAGAAATTATGGAAGAATGCTAAGATTCTTCAACTGATAAAAAAGGCTAATGCCAATTCGACGGACCCTGCCAACTACAGGCCAATCTTCCTTCTTCCGACCCTCTCCAGAGTACTAGAGAAGCATGTAAACAAGGCCCTCCAAAAACACATTGAAGATGGGAAGCTCCTTCATGAGTCCCAATCCGGTTTTAGGGCTAACTACAGTATGGAGTCCGCTCTGCTGGAAGTGACTGAATTTCTCAAGGGTAAGCTGGACCAGGGAGTCAAGACTGTTCTGATACTGCTCGATACGTCGGCAGCCTTCGATATGGTCCCACATGAGAGGCTCCTGGAGAGACTTGCTAACATCGGTCTGGGGGGGGACCGCCTTAACATGGATGTCATCCTTCTTGGCAAATAGATCTCAGGACATCTGGCTCCCCCCTTTCTCATCCCCAGTTCCGGCCATGAAGTAGGTGTCCCTCAGGGCTCCATTCTCAGTCCTACCCTTTTAATATATATCTATCCCCCTTGCATTTCTGGTAGAGGAAGAGGGCGCCAAAATTGTTTCCTATTCTGATGACACTCAGCTGATTTTTACGTGTGAAAAAGGAATCGACTTTGACAGGGCAATGATTAGGTCTTGGTCTTAGCTCACAAAGGTTTTTAACTTAAGATCAATCAGCTGAAGTGCAATCCTGACAAAACTGAAGTTGGTTTCTTTGGTAATCCATAAACGCCTGACTGGAGCGCTTGGTGGCCAAAAGATCTGCCGCCCCCGCCCGCTGAAAAGGAGAAAGTCAAAAACGTAGGAATTGTCATAGACAAGACACTCTCCATGTGCTTTCAAATTCAAAATCAAAATGGCACTTGCTTTGGCATACTCTGGATGCTAAAAAAACTCCTGTCACTGTTACCGCTTGAGAGCAGAAAGATTGTGGTGCAGACTCTGGTGACATCAAAGCTTGACTATGTCAACAGCGTGTACCTCTGTCTTCCCAAATCCCTTATCCAGCGCCTACAAGTGGTACAATACGCGGCGCCCAGAGCCATCCTGAGACCTAAACCCAGATCTAGTATGACCCCTATTCTTAAGTCTCTCAACATAAAAGAACGGATCGGCTTCAAAGCGATGACCATCTTCTTTAAAGCTTTCCATGGCTTAGGAGCCGGCTACATAAATAAGCGCGTTAATCACTACACAACATCAAGACCCCTAAATTCTTCCAATGCCAACCTGGCCATCATGCCTAAAATATTCAGTGCCCGCATTGGAGGCAGATCCCATGGCTTTCTAGGCCCAAAATTGTGGAATAGCCTCCCTGAGTCTCTGAGACTAGCCACAGACCTACACTCTTTCATAAAAGAACTTAAAAACCTGGCTTTTTGATAACTGATGGGTCTTTTACGCATGTTTTCCTCCCACTGTCATGCGCCAGGACACTCTAGTCTAAGTAGCTGCGCGCTATATTAAATACACAATTTCATTTCATTAGGTCCCTGACAGTGCAAAGGAACACTCGTCCAAATTCTAAGCGCCTTATTTATGAGGCTTTGCTTCACTTTTATGCCGCTGGTGCGTCACTTTTTGTGATGCACCGGCAGCATAAAATATGTGTAATGTTACGCCCTATTTACAAAGTGACGCATCTAGGCAGATGCTTCACTTTGTAAACCACTGCACCGCATTATACCTGCGCCAGGCATAATGTATGCAGGGTGGGTGTTGCCCCGCAAAATGCCTCGTAGAAGTGGCGCATTGAAATCTATGAGAACTCAGTGCACCACTTCTAGGACGCCATTGCGTCAATATCTTACACCTGCCACACAGCAGGCCTAAGACTGATGCAGGCCCTTTCACATGGGGCTTGCCCCATGTGAAAGGACACATTGCTGGAGTTGCGTCTATTTTCAGACACACCCCAGCAATGCATCACTTTTGCGCATACAGATTCGTCAGGAATACTGACATATCTGTAGCTCCTTGCGACATGATGCGTCATACAGTAAATATGACACATCCATCATGTCGCAACGAGGGCGCACTAAGAAGTGACGCATCCCTGTTTTCACACAGCGATGCATCACTTCTCATAAATAAGGCCCTGAATGTGTTTACATCTAATATTCAGGGATAGTGGGAACGCCGGTTCTTGACCTCATATAATTATCTACAAGAACCTACTCAGGTCGCCAGGATCTTTTTACTTGCAGAATAGCGTAGAGGGAAGAAGCACAATTATCAGGTCGTATCTACCACAATTGGACATTCTCAGAAATGAAGACTCATAATCTGGGAGGTTGACCTTTTATTATCAGCAAAAACATCTGAATATATAGGCACCTCAATACCAAACACAAAAGATATATGGGGATTAATACAAAAGCTAGTCTGCGAAGCATTCGCATGCGACTAAAGATAAACAGAATTACAGCTTCCAAGAGCATCAGATACCCTATGGCAATCGTAATATCAAAATTTAAAGTCATCAATCAAATCAATTCTATCCCTACTCTACTCTAAGGTGACATACCTACTTAGCATTCCTTTCCAGGTAAGGATCTCATATAAGGTGTCAGCAGTGAAACTTCCTGAGAAGTCTTCACCATTTGAGAGCTCGATCTAAATCGCTCCTATCCGTCCCTCTCCTACGTCTCGTCTGTTCTACCCACGGGGCTCTGTCCCTAGTCCAAAACCCCAAAATACTGTATACGCCCTTCAACACACCCCTTCAGGCAGGTTCTTCTTTCAGTATAATTCCATTTGGATCGACTCTTCTTTCTTTCACGAATTCGACCTTGGGTCCCAGGCCTTCTCTGTACCAGGAGTTGCAGTTTTACATTCCGATCCACTCCCTTCAGGTCTACTCCTTCTTTCTCCTTTCCATCGAACAAAGACTCTTTCTACTAACGAGCTACATGACCTTGTACCTGCCGCCAAAATGCTGAATAGGAAAAACCCCTAACATCATGAGAATTCACAATTCACTGTATTACAAACTTTGCTAAAATCCTGCCACCTCAATAAAACATGGCTAATATAAACGTAGGCCTTCACTTTACATACACCGTTCTAGGCCTTAAACTAAACATACAATTATTATCACAACCTACATAATCATCTACTACTAAATTAGTTACCTTCTTTATCCTTATAACATGACTTAATGTCTCTTTATGCACAACATATTTATCCTAAACATCACATGTTTCACTACATTTCAAAATAACTGATGGCCTTTCCCTGTTCTCGAGGCCTGTTACATTTCTACTTTTCTATTTCACATTAATACATTTCTATTATTCTCAAATAACACGTTCCTTTATATGCGGGTGCTGTCTAACAAGGAATATGGTGCACCCCTACAATTTTCGCATCTGTAAAGCTCTATCAATAGTTATGTGTGTTTTCAATATTGTAACACAGCAGCAGCTCACCAATATTACTGCAAATAATCTCTGTGACGCCCTCCCATTTCTTATATGTTAGGCCTTGTTTTGATCTAAAATAAACGTTTTTTATGTATATTGCATGAAACATAAACAAAAAATTTCTCTGCAAAATGGCTGTACTAGACTCTCACACATCAGGTACATAAGAAATAAATGAAAGGAAAACAGAATTTAAAACAAACTGTTTAGGAAATATTCAAGGTTATTAGGGTAAAACTCTGGAGAATGGAGCTGACTGTGAGGGGGCCCCCTGAAAGGCTGGGGCCCTGGGCCAGAGCCCACTTTGCCCATGCATTAAAACGTCTCTGAGAAACAACACTTTCACACCTCTCACAGGGTAAAAGACTCACACAACTGACAGCACTCTCATACTCCTCCCATACTAGCAGTCACACTTTCCTGAAAATACTCTCATATCCAAAATAGACATGAGGTCTCACACTACTGACATCAATCTCACAACCATCAGAGTAGCAATCACATACTACCAATACTTTTCGTATACCCCTCATAGATAACTAGTAATACAATAGG
The DNA here is from genome assembly GCF_964204655.1 of Triturus cristatus. Lineage (NCBI taxonomy): Eukaryota > Metazoa > Chordata > Amphibia > Caudata > Salamandridae > Triturus > Triturus cristatus. The sequence goes on along the minus strand of NC_140586.1, from coordinate 791,373,354 downwards.
CAGACGTCTCACACCTCTTGTAGATTAGCAGCCTCATACTACCAGCGGTCACTTTCACACCCCTCACGTGCTGGCAATTGCACACTAGAGACAGCACTCTCACTCCCCTCAAAGACCAGCAGTCACACTACTGATAACACACTCACACCCTTCATAATAGCAGGCTCACGATACGACAGTACTCGCAACCGCTAACAAACACGCACTCTCATTGTACTGTTGGGCACACCCCTCACAAAGTAGCAGTCTCACACCACAGACAGCACTTTCAACAGTCTAGTAGTCTCACACTGTCATACGCCTCACAGTAGCAGTCTCACTCATCTGTTCACACTTAGGTCTCTAACAAACTAGCAGCTATGTCCTCTCACAGAGTAGGTGTCACAGTATAGACAGCACTCTTACATTCCTCAGAGACTAGCAGTTTCACACTACTGACAGCACTCTCACACCCCTCACATTACCAATAGCACTTGCTCACTCCTCACTTTACCAACAACACCAGTACACTCCTCACTTTACCAACAGCACTTGCACACTCTTCACTTTACCAACAACGCTTGCACACTCTTCACTTTACCAACAACTCGTGCACACTCCTCACTTTACCAACAACACTTGCACACTCCTCACTTTACCAACAGCGCTTGCACACTCCTCACTTTACCAACAGCGCTTGCACACTCCTCACTTTACCAACAGCGGTTGCATACTCCTCACTTTACCAACAGCGCTTGCACACTCCTCACTTTACCAACAATGCTTGCACACTCCTCTCTTTACCAACAACGCTTGCACACTCCTCACTTTACCAACAACGCTTGCACACTCCTCACTTTACCAACAGCGCTTGCACACTCCTCACTTTACCAACACTTGCAAACTCCTCTCTTTACCAACAACACTTGCACACTCCTCACTTTACCAACAGCGCTTGCACACTCCTCACTTTACCAACAGCACTTGCACACTCCTCACTTTACCAACACTTGCACACTCCTCTCTTTACCAACAATGCTTGCACACTCCCCACTTTACCAACAGCACTTGCACACTCCTCACTTTACCAACAGCGCTTGCACACTACTCACTTTGCCAACACTTGCACACTCCTCACTTTTCCAACAACACTTGCACAATCCTCACTTTACCAACAACACTTGCACACTCCTCACTTTACCAACAGCACTTGCACACGCCTCACTTTACCAACAGCACTTACACACGCCTCAATTTACCAACACTTGCACACTCCTCACTTTACCAACAACACTTATCCTGTAGCACTCATCCTCCTAGACCTCTCTGCCGCCTTCGACACCGTCTGCCACCGCACACTATGCGCACGCCTCCACGCCACAGGGATCCGAGACAAGGCTCTGGGCACACCCCTCACAAAGTAGCAGTCTCACACCACAGACAGCACTTTCAACAGTCTAGTAGTCTCACACTGTCATACGCCTCACAGTAGTAGTCTCACTCATCTGTTCACACATAGGCCTCTAACAAACTAGCAGCTATGTCCTCTCACAGAGTAGGTGTCACAGTATACACAGCACTCTTACATTCCTCAGAGACTAGCAGTTTCACACTACTGACAGCACTCCCACACCCCTCACATTACCAACAGCACTTGCTCACTCCTCACTTTACCAACAACACCAGTACACTCCTCACTTTACCAACAGCACTTGCACACTCTTCACTTTACCAACAACGCTTGCACACTCTTCACTTTACCAACAACGCTTGCACACTCCTCACTTTACCAACAACACTTGCACACTCCTCACTTTACCAACAGCGCTTGCACACTCCTCACTTTACCAACAGCGCTTGCACACTCCTCACTTTACCAACAGCGCTTGCACACTCCTCACTTTACCAACAGCGCTTGCATACTCCTCACTTTACCAACAGCACTTGCACACTCCTCACTTTACCAACAATGCTTGCACACTCCTCTCTTTACCAACAATGCTTGCACACTCCTCACTTTACCAACAACGCTTGCACACTCCTCACTTTACCAACAGCGCTTGCACACTCCTCACTTTACCAACACTTGCACACTCCTCTCTTTACCAACAACACTTGCACACTCCTCACTTTACCAACAGCGCTTGCACACTCCTCACTTTACCAACAGCACTTGCACACTCCTCACTTTACCAACAATGCTTGCACACTCCCCACTTTACCAACAGCACTTGCACACTCCTCACTTTACCAACAGCGCTTGCACACTACTCACTTTGCCAACACTTGCACACTCCTCACTTTACCAAAAACAGTTGCACAATCCTCACTTTACCAACAACACTTGCACACTCCTCACTTTACCAACAGCACTTGCACATGCCTCACTTTACCAACAGCACTTGCACACGCCTCACTTTACCAACACTTGCACACTCCTCACTTTACCAACAACACTTATCCCGTAGCACTCATACTCCTAGACCTCTCTGCGGCCTTCGACACCGTCTGCCACCGCACACTATGCGCACGCCTCCATGCCACAGAGATCCGAGACAAGGCTCTGGAATGGACCACCTCCTTCCTCTCCGGCAGAACCCAGAGTGTCCGCCTCCCCCTATTCCGATCCGAAGCCTCCAAGATCATCTGCGGCGTACCCCAGGGATCCTCCCTCAGCCCGACACTGTTCAACATTTACATGGCCCCGCTTGCACACGTCGCCCAACAACACGACCTTAACATAATCTCCTACGCCGACAACGCTCAACTGATCCTCTCCCTCACCAAGGACCCCATCATCACCAAAGCCAACCTCCACGAAGGAATGAAGGCCATCGCCGACTGGATGAAGATCAGCCATCTGAAGCTGAACTCGGACAAGACGGAGGTTCTCAGCCTCGGCTCCAACCCTTCACCCTGGGATGACTCCTGGTGACCGACGGCCCTTGGGGCAGCCCCGACACCCACCGACCACGCACGCAACCTCGGAATCATCCTCGACTCGTCGCTCTCAATGACCAAGCAAGTCAACACCGTCTCCTCCTGCTTCAACACCCTCCGCATGCTCCGCAAGATTTACAGATGGATCCCGACAGATACTAGAAAGACAGTCACCCAGGCGCTCGTCAGCAGCAGACTCGACTACGGAAACGCCCTCTACGCGGGAGCCCCGACCAAGTTCATCAAACGACTACAACGCTTCCAAGACATGGAACTCCCTCCCACTGAGCCTACGACGGACCCAAGACCTGCTGACCTTCAGGAGCATACTCAAGACCTGGCTGTTCGACCAGTAGCGCCCCCCCCCCCCAGTGCCTTGAGACCATCGCTGGTATGTAGTGCGCTTTATAAATGACTGATTGATTGATTGATTGATTGATTGATTGATTGATTGATTGACTTGCACACTCCTCACTTTACCAACACCCCTTGCACACTCCTCACTTTACCAACAGCACTTGCACACTTCTCACTTTACCAACAGGGCTTGCACACTCCTCACTTTACCAACACTTGCATACTCCTCTCTTTACCAACAAAGCTTGCACACTCTTCACTTTACCAACAGCGCTTGCACACTCCTCACATTACCAACAGCGCTTGCACACTCCTCACTTTACCAACACTTGCACACCCCTCACTTTATCAACAACACTTGTACACTTCTCACTTTACCAACAGCGCTTACACACTCCTCACTTTACCAACAGCGCTTGCACACTCCTCACTTTACCAACACTTGCACACTCCTCTCTTTACCAACAATGCTTGCACACTCATCACTTTACCAACAGCACTTGCACACTCCTCACTTTACCAACACTTGCACACTCCTCACTTTACCAACACTTGCACACTTCTCACTTTACCAACAACGCTTGCACACTCCTCACTTTACCCTCACTTTACCAACTGCACTTGCACACTCCACACTTTACCAACACTCGCACACTCCTCACTTTACCAACTGCGCTTGCACACTCCTCACTTTGCCAACACTTGCACACTCCTCACTTTACCAACAGCACTTGCACACTCCTCACTTTACCAAAAGCGCTTGCACACTCCTCACTTTACCAACTGCACTTGCACACTCCTCACTTTACCAACACTTGCACACTCCTCACTTTACCAACAACACTTGCACACTCCTCACTTTACCAACTGCGCTTGCACACTCCTCACTTTACCAACACTTGCCTGCTCCTCACTTTACCAACAACACTTGCACACTCCTCACTTTACCAAAAACAGTTGCACAATCCTCACTTTACCAACAACACTTGCACACTCCTCACTTTACCAACAGCACTTGCACATGCCTCACTTTACCAACAGCACTTGCACACGCCTCACTTTACCAACACTTGCACACTCCTCACTTTACCAACAACACTTATCCCGTAGCACTCATACTCCTAGACCTCTCTGCGGCCTTCGACACCGTCTGCCACCGCACACTATGCGCACGCCTCCATGCCACAGAGATCCGAGACAAGGCTCTGGAATGGACCACCTCCTTCCTCTCCGGCAGAACCCAGAGTGTCCGCCTCCCCCTATTCCGATCCGAAGCCTCCAAGATCATCTGCGGCGTACCCCAGGGATCCTCCCTCAGCCCGACACTGTTCAACATTTACATGGCCCCGCTTGCACACGTCGCCCAACAACACGACCTCAACATAATCTCCTACGCCGACAACGCTCAACTGATCCTCTCCCTCACCAAGGACCCCATCATCACCAAAGCCAACCTCCACGAAGGAATGAAGGCCATCGCCGACTGGATGAAGATCAGCCATCTGAAGCTGAACTCGGACAAGACGGAGGTTCTCAGCCTCGGCTCCAACCCTTCACCCTGGGATGACTCCTGGTGACCGACGGCCCTTGGGGCAGCCCCGACACCCACCGACCACGCACGCAACCTCGGAATCATCCTCGACTCGTCGCTCTCAATGACCAAGCAAGTCAACACCGTCTCCTCCTGCTTCAACACCCTCCGCATGCTCCGCAAGATTTACAGATGGATCCCGACAGATACTAGAAAGACAGTCACCCAGGCGCTCGTCAGCAGCAGACTCGACTACGGAAACGCCCTCTACGCGGGAGCCCCGACCAAGTTCATCAAACGACTACAACGCTTCCAAGACATGGAACTCCCTCCCACTGAGCCTACGACGGACCCAAGACCTGCTGACCTTCAGGAGCATACTCAAGACCTGGCTGTTCGACCAGTAGCGCCCCCCCCCCCAGTGCCTTGAGACCATCGCTGGTATGTAGTGCGCTTTATAAATGACTGATTGATTGATTGATTGATTGATTGATTGATTGATTGATTGACTTGCACACTCCTCACTTTACCAACACCCCTTGCACACTCCTCACTTTACCAACAGCACTTGCACACTTCTCACTTTACCAACAGGGCTTGCACACTCCTCACTTTACCAACACTTGCATACTCCTCTCTTTACCAACAAAGCTTGCACACTCTTCACTTTACCAACAGCGCTTGCACACTCCTCACATTACCAACAGCGCTTGCACACTCCTCACTTTACCAACACTTGCACACCCCTCACTTTATCAACAACACTTGTACACTTCTCACTTTACCAACAGCGCTTACACACTCCTCACTTTACCAACAGCGCTTGCACACTCCTCACTTTACCAACACTTGCACACTCCTCTCTTTACCAACAATGCTTGCACACTCATCACTTTACCAACAGCACTTGCACACTCCTCACTTTACCAACACTTGCACACTCCTCACTTTACCAACACTTGCACACTTCTCACTTTACCAACAACGCTTGCACACTCCTCACTTTACCCTCACTTTACCAACTGCACTTGCACACTCCACACTTTACCAACACTCGCACACTCCTCACTTTACCAACTGCGCTTGCACACTCCTCACTTTGCCAACACTTGCACACTCCTCACTTTACCAACAGCACTTGCACACTCCTCACTTTACCAAAAGCGCTTGCACACTCCTCACTTTACCAACTGCACTTGCACACTCCTCACTTTACCAACACTTGCACACTCCTCACTTTACCAACAACACTTGCACACTCCTCACTTTACCAACTGCGCTTGCACACTCCTCACTTTGCCAACACTTGCACACTCCTCACTTTACCAACAGCACTTGCACACTCCTCACTTTACCAAAAGCGCTTGCACACTCCTCACTTTACCAACTGCACTTGCACACTCCTCACTTTACCAACACTTGCACACTCCTCACTTTACCAACAACACTTGCACACTCCTCACTTTACCAACTGCGCTTGCACACTCCTCACTTTACCAACACTTGCCTGCTCCTCACTTTACCAACAACACTTGCACACTCCTCACTTTACCAACAATGCTTGCACACTCCTCACTTTACCAACTGCGCTTGCACACTCCTCACTTTACCAACACTTGCACACTCCTTACATTACAAACAACGCTTGCACACTCCTCACTTTACCAACAATGCTTCCACACTCCTCACTTTACCAACAACGCTTGCACACTCCTCACTTTACCAACACTTGCACACTCCTCACTTTACCAACAGCACTTGCACACTCCTCATAGCCCAACAGTTTGGCACTGCCAATGGCACTCTTTCATCCCTCACAGACTAGCTGTCACGTAGAACTGGGCGCCCTCTCACACCCCTCACTGCCTGGCAGCAAAATCAATAGGTTCTTCTTGTAAGTGCGAGCGCCTCTTCATTTATCGATGAGTGTTTGTGTTTGGCATTAACAGCGGATGGTTGGGGCAATGCGAGACTGAATCTAAGGGTGGATAAATAGATGCTGAGTGCAAGGTTGAATGGCTGTGTGCAAAGGTGACGAGTGAGTCAAAGCATGGATGGTGGATGAATGACTACCTATCTGGAAACATCCGGGTACCTTCATTTTTAGACTTATTGGCTTTGCTAATGGCCCAGACGTTTTCCCAGCAATCACGCTTTGCAAAAACCATGGCTAAACAGCATTGACTAACTGAGTTAGCTGCAGGCCAACGCTTGCCAATATGTGTTTAGTAATGCGGCTGCTTCCAAATACTTATACGTCCAAGTTAAGTGGTGGGTGAAATTGTGATTTTATATGTCTAATTTTCATGTAACAAATAATTACTACATGAAATGCCCGTTAGTGGTAATTTAAACGATCACCTGCATGAAAACGGTTTGTGAGGTCTGCCCTAGCATGCAGATGGCATGCAGAATACCAGCTCAGTGCAGTTTTCATACAGTTTCTAAAAGTCCCGTAGTGAACTTTGATTGTACATCGCATGGGGCTGCAAGACACTTGGAATTTCAACGAGCCTTTGAGACATTTCCTGCTTGAACCGTTCTTATTTAGGAGTAAATCAGGGAAGAAAAGTAAAAAAATAATATGCAAACCGTACTCCTACCCGTAATTTGCATTTACTAAAGCTTAAGCTCGGACTGCTATAAATGCAAGCAGACATCAATGAGTATAATTCTTTAAATTATTTGGAAATACAATTAACTTGAAAGAAAACTGAGAAAAATCTGTTTAAGCAGTTATTTCATGGGAAAGGTTTTCAATTATTGGATCAACAATTTTGTCAATTGGCGTCTCAGTGATTGTTTACTTCTAGCATGTCTGATGTGGTTTTGGGATTTGAAAGTGTAAATTCTAAAACTATCTTTGTTTCGAGAGAGCTTTGTGGGCACAATAACGCAATTTGAGTGCAATCTAATGATTGTCATTATCAAGAGGCCACAATTAGGTTAACACACAGTGGCCACGTTAAGACTAATCTCTCGCAAATCCTTTGTAATGGCATTTGAGGAATTAAACTCGGAATTCAGGCGATTTTCAGGTTTTATGTGGGATTGTCCTTTTAAATTTGAAATCCCTCCCTTAATCCGTTCTTACCACTTTTCAAAGAAAAAACACAACAAGAAACCTGTTGGATGACACAGAGTAAGTCAATGTATGAGAAATGATGAACGAAAAGAAACAAACAGAGGGGTCAAAAAATGGCACTGTCACAGGATCATCATCATCAAATACTTTATTTCGATCACACTGATCATCAAAGCGCAGAAAATATAAAAACGCGAGAAAAAATACATAAAAACAGACCAGCTTTACCGAGAGGGGAAATCCAAATATTAAAACAAATCAACATGTCAAAAAACACTCCTGCAAGCTAAAAGCAGCAATCCACAGGTTAATATAGTTCTACTTTTATTCATTCAGAGAATAGCATGATAACGCTGCATATTTTTGTTTTTTAATGGTGACAGTGCATGTAAGAGTGAGAGTTATGAAACTGGTTCACCATCTTAACTAGCGGGTTGCAGTTTTTAGATCTTTGCTTCCACCCACCACAGCACAGAGGATGGGGCAATGGATGAGTCTACTTCAGGCATTGGCTCCCCTCTTCCCAAATGAAGGCATTTTGCTGTTTCATTTTGTCCTCACATAAAATAGTGCACTCCAGCACCAGGGCATGCAAAGGAGTTCACATCATTGCAAGGGGCCTGATTCACAAAGGGCCTCCACTCTTGTGGCGAAGGCCGCGCAGTTGTGGGGGAGGCTCCGCACTCGTGGTAGACAGATCCGGACTGGCCGTGGCGAGCACCGGGTGTTTCCCCAGTGGGCCGCCAGGGTGGGGGGCGGTTTTGAAGCCCTAGGGGGCCGTTTTTGTTACAGGGTGCTCGCAATATCGGACCCCTGCAACAAACTCGTCCGAAACCAGCCCTTGAAAAACAGGTTGGCCGCATCCTCCTCCTCCCCAGGGGGGGCCGGCGGAGTAATTTGCCAGGGCCGGTTTCGGTTCCCAGTCCGGCCCTGGTGGTAGAAGCTCCCCAATGAGAATTGCGGAGATTCCCCCCGAGTGCACAGACTCCCCATGACTGTGGGGCCTCCGTCACCAGTGCGAAGGCCCTTTGTGAATCAGGCCCATAGCTGGTAGCAGGCCTAAACTGGCCATACTAACCAATTAGCAAACTTGGGGGTTCCTGCACCTTTCAGCTAGCTCTCTGGGGGTTACAGAGGCCCATAAGGCTACTTTAAGATGCACTGTTAACTTTATATGAAAAAAGCTTGAGAAGAGGATGTTCATGCCCAAGGCACATCAGTTTTTTAACTACTATTGCCGATTGGCCACCATCAGGTCCGGACTGGGAACCAAAACCGGACCTGGCAAAAAGCTTGGACAGCACTTGCTAGCGGAAAGCTTTGTGCTGCTTTTGTTGCTGGAGACCGATGTTGCAGCTACACTGCAAAATCATCCCGTCACAAAAACGCCCCCCCCCAGTGGTCTAAAACCAGCCCCCACCCTGGCGGTCCACTGGGGAAACGCCTGGTGCCAACTACGGCCAGTCCGTCCCTGGCCACCACAACACCAAGACTAAGCATTTGTTAAGGGCAGGGAGGTGCCAGAAAGAGTGGAATTTGACACGGCAGATTTCCTTTTAGTTTCTGTGTGAAAGCTCTGACTCTCTAGGATATTGCATTCTATTGTATTATGGCATTAGGGAAGCGCTTACTACACCTTTGAGGACTACTGAAGCAGGTATCAACATGGAAAACATTCTACACCTTGAGGGTGTGTAGTTAAAAGCATGTTCTCTTTGCTTTGAGTCTTTAGGGGAAATGTTTCAATGTTGTGAGTGATCACCACCAATATCTGAAAAACGTGTTATGTGCTGCAGTGCTTGACCACGCAATGGGTGAGGAAGTGTGAGACATAAATGCACATTCGTATAGTATACTTGGTGGTATGATGGCAGCTTAGATGAGCTCCGCTGGTCACTTTATTCTGTTGATACTTTGTTAGGCATAGTTCCAACTAAGACCTTTTATTTGACTAAACTTATATGTGTAACATACTTATTTACAGGGCCTTAAAGCCAGCCCTCTTCATCCACTCGTCTATTATTGTATAATTAAATTTTTCTCCTGCCTACTCCAGCATACAGGCTAATTGATCAGTCCATTTCAACACTGGTGATGGTCACTGTGAGTGACAGCATTCTGCCCATCCACAAGGATCTACCCTCCACCCCCCATGGTGCCAGAGACTACTATCACAATATGTGCTTTTTTACATTAAAACACATTTTGTTGTGTTTAGGCAAGATGATTGGTGTGCACCCCAACAATAATGTTTTGCTAAAAGCATGAAACAGCAAAGCATGTATTCCAAAACCAAAATGCTGGCAGTCAACACCAGACCTATTGACTTTGCCAAAGCTTGTCTTTTATGCTGTTAATGATTTCGCTATGCTGGCTGTGGCTGGAGGCCATCCACTTTTAGATCCTATGGATCCAGGGAGGTATCAGTTATAGAGAAAGAGCTAACGGTGAATCAGAGATCTGTCTCATAGACTCCATTACATTCCTTTTTTCCATGATTGCCACTATGAGATGTCCCGTAAGGAGATTTGCCAAGCTGGACTGTGCTATAATCATCCTTTTGTTATTATAGGATGGGGGTGCTTAAAGTATGTGGGGCATATTACCAAGGGCCGGCGATACAATTATCGCCGCTTTAGCATCTGTTTTTCGGGCACAAAACAGCAATGATTATATCGCATTATTTACAAGGACACGCTAGCGCATGTTTCCTTGACTTAGCTCCCGTTTTTCCCGCATCGATAATAAGATGCAAAGTAGGCGTGGCTGTAAAAACAACATGGGAAAATATCGCGAAGGCAGCTTCGCGATATTGACAAAGAGGCCTAGCGATAATTTAAACGTCAGTTAAATTCCTGACTAAGGCATACCTAACATGGGATGTGGATTGTGGGGCTAAGGCTACAGGGCCTATCATCAAGCTTATCGCTGTTTTCCATGGAACATCGCTGGAAAAACCAGGGATGTTCCATGGAAATCCCGCTATCACTGGAATATTTATCGCCATAGCACTGAGCGTTGATAATACAGCGCTAGCTTGGCGATATATTCCGGCGTTAATTTAAAGTGCGCTAAGCGGGCTCAGTGATAATTATCGCTGGGGCTTGATAATATGCCCCTGAGACTGTTTCGGATCTGTGGGGTGGATTATGTAAGAGACCTCTAGTGACTAACAATGTGTGGCAGCTCTCTTCGCATTCCTGTCTGGTTAGTACTGAGTGGTTAGCTAAGTGTGCTGGTACATCCAACATCTGTGTCTCCAGTTGCCAGCAAGTTTCAAAATGTGCTTTCATACAGTACAAGCAGGGTAACTGAAATTATGCGATTGTGCGGCTGCACCGATTTTCGCATAATTATAGATTTTGCATATTTGCCACATAATCCATCATCTGCTGCATAATCTGAAGATTTCAACAAAAAATAATTTGTTTCTAGCTCAACCAGTTCGAAAGTCAATAAAACGCAGTAACACATATTGCTGCGCAGTGGAAGGCCCTATGCAAAGGTTGACTTGTCACCTTTCTGTGGTTTATTGCAATACTTGCGTGTTAAACTGGTACTAATGAGGTGCAGCTAATGCTCAGACATTGTCAACAAGTTTGAAAATGACAACATAATGAAGTAATACTATCACAAACTTTGGCGCATAATGCTGCATAATTTGTCTTTTCTGGCTGCATAATTTACTCAACCCTGCCACATAATTTGGCCCTTCCTTGCCGCATAATTCCATTGGCCCTTAGTGTAAGCCTGTTAAATTTGAGGGATCAGAGTAGGCACATTCAACACACTCACAAATGTATCTTTGGTACCTTCCACTAATCTCTCCCACTGCTCTACTGACATTCATCGCACACTGGCACCTTTCACTACAGACAATAAAGAGTTCTCATAATTACTCTGTTGTCGCCCCACCCACACCCCACCAATGGGCCTGAAGCTTGAGACACAGAGCAGTCTTCAAATGCGCACCTCGGAGACACTATCCAATATCAAAAAGAAGCAAAAGAATTCACATTTGACCTTGCAAATGTATGCTCTATTTCAAGGAGTGTCCCTTTGTGTAAATAAGTAGGTTTGAAAATTGAGTGTACTGGGACCTTCTGCATCCCCCTGTTGTGCCCCTGCTGTTCCAAATACTAATCCAACACACACAAAATCATATTGCATGTGGCATATATTATCACTCATTAACTGGGCATTTATAAAGCTGTACGTGCACTCTGATAGCTTCTTAGTGCTATTGCATATGGTGTCTCTTGGGCAATCAATGTTTCTGTTAGAAATCAGGATCTGTTTGCAGTATCCCCTGCTTTTTGCCCCCATTTGAAACCCCTCGATGCTGGTTTTCTGACTCTGAGAGTGCCCGGGGCTCTACTGGGCAGGCCCAGGGCCTGTGCAATGTTGAACACACACACATACATTAGAGTACACTATATATTAGGGTACACATACAACTGGCATGACCTACCCTATAAGCCCCTAGTAGATAACAGGACAGCAGGATTATAACTACCTGTAAGTCCCTAGTATATAATAGGGCATAGCAGTTTAGAGGCCGGCAGCCCTTTCTGCACTTGCATGTGTGCACTGAGGTCATTTTAAAAGCAGCCCAGTGTTGCAGCAATGCTTTTAAAAGTAAATTCACTACAAATTCGACTTAGGTGGTTAGGGCACTTAAAAAGTGATAATCTACAATATCTGTGCATATTCAGATCCTCCAAGGTCTCTCCTAGGTCGCCCATGGGTGGGGGGTCATGTAACTATAAGCAGGCTCCTATTAAAATATGTTTTGTGTGCCCTAATGTTGGAGAAATTGCACATTTCATTTTCCCCATTGTAGATCCCCAGTCGCATAGGATAACATTGTAATAGTTTATGAATGCATAAATATTGCTAGGAATTAAACATATATCATTCAAGGACCTAGGAGAATTATATTGATGAATCCAGCAATATGCTATTGTTGATTTTATTGTAAAATATACATAAAAGAAGTTATAATACTTACTTGTCTGTAAGCCAAAATTCCGCCTGCCTGCAGTCTTCCCTGATCGGTCAGAGTTAACAGGATTGGCCAGGCTGCTTTGGCGAAGTGATATGTGGCACACTCAGGGAGAGACTATCTGCTAGATAGAGCTCTGCAACACAGGAATGTCAGAGCAGGAGGAGGGTGTCATAAAGCATGAAGCTTCAAAGGAGGAATAGGACAGGCAGGTCCATCTACCACGTATCCCTTCTGACGAAGCCAGATGGTGAGGCTGGAGGAAGGAATCTGCAGATGTTAGAGGGTGGAGAGCTATCCAAACTGCCATACTGAAAGTTGGTTTAGTTAGCTCTTCATGCTCTATTGTGGAATTTTGGGGAAATAGTGCTTTCTGGGAGAAGATTATGACACACTTTGGAGGAAGTGGTCATGCTCTGGGGTGTTGCCTTGCACCTCATTGGACAGGAGTGCTCTCCTGCTTGACTCCAGAGAACACTGAATTAATATGTGAGAGGTGCAGAGCCTTTCAGATCTGCTGCTTGAAACTAGGAGAAGAAGACGGATTGCCATGCTGGAATCTTGATTTGCACCACCAGGCCCTGCATTCTGACTGACTGTGCCTGCTGCATTATCTGGAACTATAGCCCTGTGGATGTACCTTGCTTCTAAAGGATTAATGATTGGACTGCCTGCAAGCTACAGATTACAAGAGCTCACCTGGAACATCACCACCAAGATTCCCTTGCCTGGAGTGCATCCAGTGGATTTGAAGGGTTTTATCCAGGAGCATATTGGCAATTGTAGTACTAAACTTTCAAGGATCATCTTGGAGCTTCCAGACCCTTGGATTGTGTTTAGGACCCTTTGGACCCTCAAGAGGAACTTCAGGAAGAAGGTCCAGAAGTTTGGAGAAACTTTGGAAAAAACCTCCATAAGGTGACAGACTCAGCCGTGAGAGCCAAGCCGGCCACCTTCAACGTCTACCATGCCCTGATTCCAAGTTTGTCCCACTGAAGAGCTTCGGAGGTCCAACTACAGAGTTTGACCAGGAGCTTCCTGAAAGTCAAGCCGGTGAACCCTCACTGAATCTAGACTGTTGAAGAGCACCGAGGGACCTCGGCGTAAGAAGCTCCAGAAACTTTTCTAAGTCTGAAGGTAACATTTTGACCAGGGCCTCCCGCTCAGTGTATCTGCACTGGGCTGCATCACGGTCGGCCTGTAATTTTGACTTTGTCCCAGTCAAGCCCGACCAGATGTCCTAGAGTGGCGCTATAGGTTTCTAAGGGCTAGAAAGTGTTTAATCTTTAGAAAATTCAATGTTTTAGAAATTGGTGTGGGATTTTTATTGTGTGTTGTGTCTTAATTATTTACTGAATTGGTGTTTTTAAATGCCTTACATACCTGTCTCTTAAGCTCAGCCTGCCTGCTCTCAGGCCAAGCTACCAAGGGTTGAGCATGGGAATAATTTACTGAGACCTATTCTGAGCCCTAGATCATGTTAGTCCCTTATTGCCAGTGATAGATGCATATTTACCACTATTAATAACCGACTTTTAAACAGTTTTGCTGTCTGCATATTACATATGGCAGTGTTGTTGTGATGAATCACTAATGTATTGTTTCAGAGCATTTTATAGAATTGTGGTATTTATGCTCATATATTTTGTAGTGAATGTTGTAAAAGTTGACGACAGTGCTATAGAGAATAAAAATGTTAATAAAATGTATTAAATGTCAGTGACATGTGTACTTTATTAAATATTGCTTTCTTGGATGAATTGAGTGCAACAAACTCCAGCACTGTGCATTGACAATAATGCATGTTGCTTCAGTACAAGGTGTTTTTCTAAAAAGGTTTTCCCTTAAGACTCTGGCCTCAGGTTGACTCCTAGATGGTGACAATTGACACTCATGCCATTTCTCTCTGTCATCGTGAAGCCTGCAATGTCAGCAAACACTGAGCATTAACCCAATAGTAATGTGCAAGTGAGTGAGATATACTCACCTACGAAGTTGTGTGGCTAAACATTAACCAAAAGTGATTAGGTAGAATGAAAAATAATTCAGAAGTTGAAGCCAAGCTTCAGTAATTATAATTGCATCCATTGCTTTTCTTGCACTAAATCTCATAGTGCATTGTTGTTGGGTTGTGTCTTTCGGAGGCTCAGAGTTTTGCTCTCTGTGCTTTGTCTGCTACCCAAGGCTGTTAGATTGGTATTCTAAGTTATTTAACTCCTTTGCAAATAGAACCTGTAAATACATGCCTGCCTATGTCCTGGATCAGGGCATGCGCTAAGAGCGACTTCAATATGAAAAGCATCCTTACACTTCTGGGATGTGATTCAAGTGTTCCCATAATACAGGTGTAATTACCCTTTAGGTTATCTCAACATAACAAGTCCTGGTCCTGTATACAATTTAAACTCAATTATGTCACACTGAGGTCTCCATCGTTCAAAAAAGGTCTGATACCTTTAGACCTTCACATAATCAGAGATGGTACCATCTCTGATCTGATTGCTCAGATCGTAAGATGAGATCATTGGAATTGGATCTACCCAATGGGAATTTCCGAGGCCTGTGCATCCATAATTAGTAGGAAGAGACAAATGCATTACATAAATATCTGCCTTTAGATGTTTAGAGACAGAAGACCTGGAGCTAAATGGAGTACTGCTGAACTGAAACCAGACTCTGTGGATGTGACATCTGCAGATTGACAACTTTCTGAGTTTCCAATTCTGAACCAGAAGACCTCAGCTGCATACTTCAGAGAGTATTGCTAGCTCTCTCTTGAACGTCTCAAAGGACGGTAGTGATTTCTGTCACTCAACTGTCTAAGTCATTCTTCTTTACATGTCATAGTGTCCAAAATAACCGTGGCTCCCCCTTTGTCCGCGGGACCATTCCCAGTCTTCTAGTGGTAACCATCCCGGTCTTAGAGAGGTTTTAGAAAGGTTCTGGAACACGTAGTTTACGGATGTTGAAATCCCTCAACACGGTCTTCTCAAAGTTCAAGACCTCTGATGGTAAAAGTTATGCCAGGGGATTGAAAGGAGACTTGTTTTTCAAACCTGTGTTCTCATCTATGGGTTCCCCTGCAGTTGTCCCAGACTCGCCGAAAAAATATTTGTGGCGAATCTCCCCAACAAAAACATGCCAGTTCTTTATTTATTTATTTATTGTGTTTTATAGAGCGCAAACTTGACCCGTTAGGGTATCAGAGCGCTTTACAGGGAACCTTACGTTGTCGAAAAAGGCTTAGAATCACCAAGTGAAAAATCGAGTATTGGGGGGTGGGGTGCAGGATACATAGTAGATAAAGGACACGTATTTACACATTACATTTACAATTGCGTAGACGCGACACGTAATGCAGATTACATTTACAATTGCTCAAGATAAGATCCCAGGTTTCTTTGTGGGGTGACTCGGTAATCTGCGGAGAGGCAATAGACATAGGTAGCACAGGGCCGTAGTGGTGGTTGTATGCAAAGTTTAAATGAGGAATTTACCCATAAGGAAGGTTTTGGCCTCCTTTTTGAAGCGAGCCAGAGAAGCGATTCTTCGGATGTCAGGTGGGAGAGAGTTCCATATTCTTGGAGCGGCCCCAGAGAAAGCAACGATTGTAAGTTTTTTTTTCCGGAAGCGGGCAGGTTGGATCAAGAGGTCTCTGGCAGACTGGGAGTCTCTCATTCCTCCGGAAATCACAAGTTTCCATGCAAGATATGCAGGGGAGTTTGAGTATAAAGCCTTAAATCATGAATCATGACCTCTCTTTAAAGGTAGGGACAAGCCCTAAACCCTTATTTAACAACTGCTCTTCTTGGGGGAGATTGTGACTACTCATATTCACTATGAGGTCTTTTCATATATATTGGTTAAATAATGATATTCCTTGGACCAGCTTACCATAGTTCGCTGCAATAATCAGTATTACATGACAATTCTGTTCAACTAGGCTGTCTCAACCTTTTAGGGATGCTATATACAAAATTTGTGATCAGTGCATTATACTGGCTTGATATAGATGGCTCTCTGGCCCCCTTATACGGTGCAGCAATATACATCCTCCTTTTTAAGATATTGAGGATTTTGTGGACATTCCTTGGTATTGCTTAGAACATTTTAGTCCTTGAATGGAAATATTGGTGTGTTCACTTTTGTAAGCTCTCACTGCTTACCGATTAAAGCATGGTGATTTGACGCCTCTTGGACCACTGGGACCTGTTTCAGTATTTGTGTGGATCCTATGAACGCAGTGAGATACTACAATTTGCAGCTATCCTTCCTTGATGCGCTGCTACGCAAGTTAGGCGTCCTTGAGTCGTTACGGTCACCAGTAAATAGGCCATAGTTGGGGAGCAGCTTCAGGGGGAGTGTTTGGGGTGTTACACCCCCCAATACACGCATTTTCTAATAAATAGTTGGGTACAGGTGCTTTCAGTTGGGTATTGTGACATGTCAGTCGGATTTCAGGAGGAAGATTTACATACACACAAACGCACACACACTCTCTAGTTTGAAAGTCCTCAAATATATTGGTTATTTGACAAAATATTGTTGTTTTCTCTTAGTATTCATACCAGTCCGTATTCCTCTCCCTCTCCACTGCCCCAGAGGCACTGCTCATGCACGCTGCTTGTCATATGTATTTAAGCGTTTTATAGCAGCCTGACTGTCGGAAAATCTGAAGCTCACCCCCCCCCCCCCCATTTTGCTGACCATGCTACACCCCAGGTCATAGTGAAGTTTTATTTGTTCTCGTACTCGGCAAGGATCTGCCATGTACGCATTGCAAGCTGGTGAGTGATTGGGTGGCCCTATTTTCCATAACTTTTCTGACTTGATGCCCACCATATACAGCCATAGCAGTGACTCTGACTTTATAACTGGGCCCGCCGTTAAATTAATTGGGTGTCTCCTTTTCTACTAATGTTATTGGGGATCTGATGATACTGTTGTTGTGGGATTTCACTTCATTTTGAATCTCTGATATTCAGCGAGGGTCTGTTTTTGATAGGTTGGGCTACATATGTTCACACTGTGAGTGATTAATATTGCCATTAGTGATGGTTGACAAAGACATATTCTGCATAGCATAAGAAGGGACATGTAATCTATGTATACGCACTTGCTGCCTCTATATATCTAGTATGACATTACCATCAAGACACAAGTGGGAATTAGAGTGTTTGGACAAAAAATTTGAGAGAAAATATTATGTCAACAAAAGATTGTGTCAATAAAAATTTAGGACGAAAATATTGTGAAGGAAAGATCCTATAGGTAAGCAAAGTTTTACTATATATAACTCCACATCTATGTACCGTGACAATATATAAGTATAAATAATCTATACTTTCCTATTTGCACTTACCTTCTCGATATTTAGTCCTCGGTATTCTTGACACGATATTCTGCCCACTCAATATTTCCGTTTTCGCATATTCTGTCAGGGATCCACGAACTAGGCAGCCTGTTTACTACCATTGCATAAGATACCATAAGATCTAAATCTCAATGGGGCATTTTCTATCCTTATGGCTATATTTTTACACGTGTGATTTTAGTAATAATGCAAGGCTTGTGTTTTGGTATGTGTCCTATAGTCTCAGCACTGCTAGGGTGACCCAGAGTAGATACAGTACACCCGATAATAGTGGCTAAGAAGTTATTGTGATCTCATGAGTGTTTGTGGCACCACACACTGGAATGTTGATATATGACTTTCACTGTGGTTTGAGGGTGCACTGGCCACATGTGTACATTTGTGAGGTATTATATGGGTGTAACAAACAGACACCGATGAATGCACAATGTTCTGACAATATACCATTCTATTTCACATGTACCCTTAGAGGTGGCTCTCATTATCCATTTGGTGACCACCGTTCATATCAGTATCTTTACGATTTTACATTTCACTAATACATGTATAGCAGGCTGACTCTAATAGGTCCTGACGAATGGCCACTACAACTCATTAAGGGTAATTTCTAGGGCAGAAACATGTTGACCAATTCCTACATTCAGGGATGAGTCTCCTCCCTGCCTTATCTCACTGTTTTCAATCCTGACCCTGGCAGACAGATAAAGCTGGTGGCTCTGACCAGGCCATAGTTTTACTTTATCACTTTTTCACTTTTTCACTTTTTGCACTCTGTTCAGCTCACGCACACCTAAGACTCTCATAGGGTTTAACATCAAAGAGCTCATCCTAATCTAAGAGTTGTAGCCCGCATCACGACAAGTTGTTGTAGTGTGAGGATGAACCGAAAGATGAAGCATGCCACCTCAGGGTGGGTGAGGGTTCTCGTCCTAAATAAACATACTTCCTTTTACTGTCAGAAATATTGTCTTTCAGGATTGATTTAGATTCTAGGTGATAGACCCAGGTACATTGTTGTGATTAATATTTCCTTGGGAGTCTGTACCTGCTGGTCTTGAAATACTCCTCGGCCTTTTTGTGTTGTTTGTAATTTAGTGTTTCACACTGGCCACCCTCTTTTGGGCTCCATACCATCTGGAAAGGACCCCGTGCTCTTTCCTCAAAGGGGTATTCATGTTTCCTGCCTCCCATCCCCTATGGTTTTCTTCAACAAGAAGAGTCAACCTCATCCTTTCATGTTTGACAAAATGACCTGCTCAATATAGCCTCTTACTGAGTGAGCTTTCTTGCTAGGTGGACTATAGTGCTCAGTCTCACCTCTATAAAAAAAAGTTTTTTTCCGATGAACCAGACTCTCTCCATCACAGACAGGCCCTTCTTCTCTCAGTGTATGGTTTGTATATGTCAGAGAGGACCACAACTGGTAGCTCCTGCTGCTTTACATATTGTGCATGGCTGGAAGCCTCAAGCAGTATGAAAGGCAGATGGCTTCTTGTCACTCTGTGTTGATCTCTCAGCTTCGAAAAGCCATGAAAATATGTCTCAAAGTGAAAATTGAATTTACTTTTCTGTACCTTGGGTGAAAATTGTGTTTAAGGGCATATCGTGAGTGGAATAGTCATGACACATACCAGCAGGATACTAGTACATCTCCGGGGTGACACAGAGCAAGGAGAAAAGGACAGAGCCCTGAGTGTGGTATTTATTTATGTGCTTTCAATTGTGATTGCTGCCTTGTGTGAGTGGCATTGGTGAGGTTGCCATTTACCTCTTCTCACGATTTGGAATTATATGCAGATTTAATGCTTATAATTATGCCTACATGTTAGGCATAGGATCATAAAAAAATAACCGTAAATTTACAGTTTGGGCGCATTTTGAGACATACGTGTATGCTCCCATAATTTACACATTGCATGAGGGATAGATGTACTCTTCAGCACAAGCACCCGCTATTTTCTTAGTAAAATGCTTCAATTTAAAAATCCACGGCAGTAGACATACTACTAGTCGTGTATGTTTACACTCAGAAATGTACTGTTGCACATTTGGGCCCCATATTTACACCAATGGGGATGTGAAGTAGGCCTCTGTTTTCACATTAGACTGAGGCCACTATAAAAACAAAAGCAATTTTATTCCAAGGTTGGCGAGAAAGGTTCACATTTTAGTTGATGTTGTGAAAATATTTGATTTACTAATCCCTCTCATGTCTTACGTCTAAATAGGAAACATTTGCAAGTATTTACAGGTTCACTGGAGCACACCCCCCGTGAAATCTGATCCAGTGTAATGACATATGATGGGGTAAATTCCACTGGTAGATTCTCATCCAGATTTAGCAGTTCTTTCAGCAATTGGAAGATTTCTCTTGCTCGCTCAACTCTAAATCAGACAGTATGAGTATTTTTTTTATTCAGTCAATCTGTTACAAAGGCTTTGTTGCAATAACTTAAACGTAAGTGGGATGTGTTAGGTTGTGTAACGTTGCTCATGAGCAGTGGAGTCTGATGCTGTTGTATTATTGTTTTTATTGTGGCATGATATGAAATATTTTTCATGAGGCAGCACATTCACTGAAACACTGTATAATGCATTTTATGTGTTTTGAAATAATAGTGATTATTTGATCCAAAAATATTTACAAAGAATGTATTTAAATTTTGTTTTTTATCCGCGATAAAAAGCGGAAAACAGAAAAAGATATGTATATTTAAAACAACAAAACACTTTTCTCCATTCCTATCCATGCCCTCAGGGCTCTGCAATTTGCTAGTGTTATTTTCACCACAGTTGCATTATGCTTCTATTAGAATTGGCTTCCAAACACGGTTTTGTAAATGTAGTTCCCAGTCAATGTGCAATGAAAGCATTCACATAAATTAACTATTCTGTAATTATCTGTACAAAACATTAACGTCCTTGTAAACTCCTTCGAAAATGTAATGCTATCTTTTAAATGCAATAATGCAATTAGCCAGACCCATTTGGCTGAGCCAACTTAGTTCAGATTATGGTTGTATTTATTGGGATTTTTAGATGTATTAGTGCCTCTTAGCCATTGCAGGCAGCTAATTTATCAATCGGATCTATGCTGCTTTCAGGCAGGGCAGCAGCAGTTCAATGACTTTCGGAAAGCTCAGTATGTCTGACCGTGTCCATTTCATGCCAGTGGTTGAACTGACTTCAACATCCGAACTGTTCTTTGTTACAAAAAAAAACTTATATTTAGTGCACTGTTTCGGTAGGTTAATTGTTCCACCCAAAAGTAAAACATTCAAAATGTAGGAGACATCCACAGCAGGATTTCGTCCTTGCCAAATCGGGACATGCGCAGTGTTCCACCTAATATCACCATCTCACTCACGGACTCCAGGCTGGGACTTTTCATCCACAAATAATTATTTTCACATTTGTTAGTCTAATTAGTTGTTGGTTTTGGAGATGTTCCTGGGGCTCCTCCAAGTTGGAGGTTCCAGTTCAAGTTCTCCAAGACTATAACACCCAGAACGCATTATGTTATCACACGAAAGGTAAGGGCTTCAAACAGTCTGTAATGATCTGGATGGACAGTGGTGTAACAAAGGCCCCCACAGCCTCTACAGACGGGGGTGGGGAAGATGAGCTCCAGGGGGGCTCCCTCAGTGCAGTACCCTGGCCTGAGTGAGCTCGGAGAGGGCCCCCTCTATGTACTTTGCAGATTTGGAAGATTGCATTATTCATATGAAACATACTTTCTTCCTTATGTTAATGTTTAACCAGAAACCACTACTGCATGGAAACTAACCGGTTTGCAGGTCTCGCCTAGGCAGCGTGCATGCGCTGCCCTAGGATAGGGCCTATAGCAATCGGTCTGCACTTTTCAAGCACTTGCACTTGTGCTTGTGGCGGCATCCTCCATGCGGAAGTGAGCAGCGGTGCGGCCACATTAATTACAAACAGCGTGCCACTGCTCGCTCCCGCACGGTGGATGCCGCCACAAGCACGGGTGCGAGTGCTTGAAAAGTGAAGACCGCTTGTTATTTTCATGGTGCATACCACTCAGGAGACGCTGTTTTTATTTTCCTTTTTTTTAATTCCCTTTTTAGGTCTCGCCTGACCAGCGCTTTAGCGCTGATCTGGCGAGACTTATAGTAAGCGCGTTTTGGAAGTGCAAACAGTGGCTTTGCAGGCCTCCAACTACAGTGCATGTGACCCGTCCGGGCGCGCGCACCATTTGGAGT
Organism: Triturus cristatus; assembly: GCF_964204655.1. Taxonomy (NCBI): domain Eukaryota; kingdom Metazoa; phylum Chordata; class Amphibia; order Caudata; family Salamandridae; genus Triturus; species Triturus cristatus. Next base: position 791,350,860 of record NC_140586.1, on the reverse strand, counting down.
CCTGCAACCACTTGTTTGCTTTCACTTATGATCTGCTGCGCTCGCGGGCACCCTCACGATTACTTTCACTTTCGTGGTGCAGCCGCATAGCTCGCGGGCACCCTCGCGATCACTTTCGCCGCGATTATGTTTTCCAGATATTTAAAAATCGTTCTTGTCAGAAATGGAGGGCGCACAGCATTAATGACTCTTACTGCTTACTTATCACAGTGCACTGTTTGGCGGTAGTCATTATATTCCTGTGGTGAGGTGATCGGCCGTCCTGCCAAGACAATGGATCTGTGTCTCCTTTTCTTATGGTTAAATGGGAGCGCGTCAAAGCCAGGACATGACTCATTTTTTAGGAGACATATGAAACTAGAGGAAATCAGTTTTTTCTGGGCATTTTTGGGGGGTGAAAATATATAAAGCAGTGACCTTTATTTTGAAACTACTGATAATAAGGGTGCATGTTTTCTGTTGACTGCCTGAGGCAGCTCCCGGCCAGCAACGACCGTCTCCCAGATGAAGTCGTCGACTTTGCAGTAGCGTGTCCGTGGCTAGGGTGGGTTTATTTATGTTCGATCAGAAAACCCAAATAACTGCTCCCCCATTTATTGATTCTTTAGAAATAGACGTATGCCCAAGTAGGAACCATTGAGTGAGTTACCGGTATTTTAAATTACATTTGTTTTTTTGAAATCCTATTTTGAAACTATATTATAATATTGAAGACCTCTTTCCTTTATTACAACAAGCATTTGCAATGCATTAGGTCTCGCATTTACGCGAGTTTGAGCTATTGACATTGCAAATAACAATGCCTATTGGCATTGTCATTTACAATGCCAATAGCTTTAACTCGTGTAACTGCGAGACCTATTGCATTGCAAATGCTTGTTAACTGCTTGTCTTTTTAACTACTTGTCTTGCCGTAGCAGCCTAACAAATGCAATTAAACTGTTTCTAATTTTGTTTATGTTCAAAATATCACTACACGTACTTCACAACTGTGTCAACTTGCGCACATCCTATTTTCTGCTGTGTCTCTGCCTTTTTCACTGCCAAAATAACAAGTCGCTAAAAACATGCGCTTTGTTTTGAAAATATCACTGCCCTGTCTCTGCTTTTTTCCTGCAAAACAACGAGTTACTACATTTCACTTTACTGTGGATGCTGCATGCGCACATATTTCTGGGGCCAACTGGTTATAATTAGTGTTTCCGCGAACACTTTATTATATTTTACAAATATTTATGCACTATATTATGTTTTTCTTTAGCGTGTATTTCATTTTTATTGTGTTTATATTTTAATTAGGAACAGTTTCCTAACAGATGCAAGTTGCTTATATAAGCTATTTTACCCTGACTGGCTGAGGAACTGTGTTTCAATTTTAGCATGGAGTTGTAAACTGGTGGTCTACAAAAAAACAGTGTTAGTATAGTCTTTTGGTAAACTTTTTAACCCCCCAAAAATTACAGCTCAAATAAAAAAAACATTCTCGACATTTTTTTAACACGGGTACAAACATCTCAGGTTGCTGTTTAAACTTCACCCATACGTGCAACTGCATTAAAGCCACATTTGCATCTCCTACCGCTGATACCGATCTTTACAAGGAGGCAACAATTGTCATTATTCTGCCATGGTAGACTCCCATTTAACCACAGGTAATAACTGTTGGGACGTTTCACACCATTTCAGACTGGATGGCGGCTACACTTGGCAGTGTTTTAGAAGCAAGGTGTCAATGCATTTCTAAAACATTTAACTTGAAAGGTTGCCTAAATGCTACATTCTCCTTAACTTCTCTGCTTGCCATGCTTTTTAATAAAGTTTCAGTTGTGCTTTGGTAATACTATGCAGTTAGAGGCCAGGAATTTTCAAATAAACCTTACTCCTCTCCCCTCTGCCTAACCTCTTTCCTGTAACCCCTAGTTGCCCTCAGCCTCTCCCTTTCTTTCCAAGTGCTTCCACTATAACAATATCTCACGCAAAGCGCCCACCTATGGACGGAGCAACTAAACAACACACAGCAATGGCACTAACTGTGCCCATTACAAGCACCTCAATGCCCAATTGTAGCCCCATTCCAGCAGTGCTAAAAACAACAAAATAACCCCAATCGGGTTTCTGCACAGGCACTTAATAGTGCCAAATAGAGCCTCATTTACTGAGCTCCTCCTAGGGCCAGTACTCAACATTAACACTGCATCATAGACTCCCTATTCTTCAATATTAGCATTTAAAACCCTTGTGGCTCCAAAATACCCCTACTCCGCAGTCTCACTTACCATGGTCTCGCAGTCTCCTGCTCAACTTCCACGGTGGCGTAAATGGAGCTCACCAGGTTCCAGCTCCTTTAGTTGGGCCCCTCCTCGAGGCACTCGTCTTAACTTTTCCGGAACGCAGCTCCCAGTTTCTTCGGTTATGCCCCTCCTCTGGCACTCCTTTTAACTTTCCACAAATGGAGCTCACCAGGTTCTAGCTTCTCCAGTTGCACTCCTCCTCACGGTACTCCTTTTAACATTTACAAATAGAGCTCACGAGGTTCCAGCTCCTCCGGTTGGGCACCTGCTTGCGGCACTCCTCTTAACTCTTCCGGGTCTCTCTCTCCAGACGCGGAATTCAACCACACGCAGGACACCATCCGTAACTTGTGGGCCCCGCCTTCCCCTGCCCACACTTCCTTTGCCTTCGCGATATCACGGGCCGGCTGTCACGTTCCTATTCCCGGCCACGCACACACTCAGGCAGCTTGCCTAGCTTCTGTGCCGCAGCAGTAACTTCCAAAGGAACCTTTCACCCTCGGCGGGGCAATAAGGGGCAGGCACCCGCTCTAACGTAACCACAACAGCGCGGTGGGCCCTTTCTAAAATTCACAAACCCAGTGTGGGAACCCGCTCCCATTTAAAAGCACCAAAAAAAATGCGGAATAACCTCCCACTTCTGCAGAAATATCAATGCGGGATGGACACCCACGTTAGAATTCCCTCCCTTGTCCTTCTTTCCCCTGTGCCTTTTATCTTTCTCTAAAAGCATCAATACAACTACTTCTTTAACATAGCACTAAGCATCCACAATATTACGTTTCTTTCACCAAATTTTCATTCAACATTATATTTGCTAATATCCCATCCTTCTCGCCCCTCTGCCTCTCCTCTCTCCCGTAACCCCTATTTCACCTCAGCCTCTCTATTTCTTTAAAACTGCTTTTACTATATTTAACAATGTATCGCACTAACCTGTTGCATGTTGCAAATACCAAGGCCATAATCAACGCCTGCTAAAAACTTACATTAAGCCAGTGTCTAGTGTAACCTGTATAAATATACTTCACATACTAACACTCAATGCCACACAATTACACACCACATAATTTCAGGTCACATATAATATAATATACGATATCAATGCAACATCCGTAACAAATCATACCAGTAAATAACACATAATTACAACCCACCTAATTACACTAAATTAAATACAACATACAGTACACATTAAAACGCTCACTACCACATAATTACCCGGCACATATTTAAACTTTAAACAATACACCATACATACATTACACATAAAGCCACTCAATGCCACATAATTACACACCGCATTACTACACTCCATTCAATAAAACAAAAAACTCCACATATTAACAAAAAAAAAACATAATTACATGCCACATAAAGACACTGTGCTCAATATAACATAAATCCACTCCACATAATACCACTCTATATAATATACTTACATACCACATATTTACACTATTCTCAATGCAATGTAAATGCAAATGACTAACCTTCAGGAGGCTGCTCAAGATCTGGTTGTTCGAGCAGTAGCAGCACCCATACCCCCAGCGCCTTGAGGCCCTCACGGGTGAGTAGTGCTCTTAACAAATGTTTGATTGATTGATTGATTGATAATACCACTCTCTGCCACATAATTATATACTACATACTTACAATCTAGTCAATTCAACATACACATCAAATCATACCACTAAATGCCACATAATTTCAACTTACACATGAACACACTGAATACAGCATATACTTCATATAATATCCCTCACTACCACATAACAATGTGTACCACGACAAAAAGCATACTTTGTTATTTGACATTTATTCAAGTACAAAAACCTTATTTGCTAGTACAATCCTGCACGCCCTAAACAAAATAGCACTTACCGGGAAGTCCGTGCATGTTCAGCCCGGGGGAGGTACTTTCTGGGGGCCATCTGTGCCTGCAGCCCCCTAGACAGGTGGGTAGACACAGGGGGCATCCTGCCGGCCATGGGGCCGGCACACCCACAATGTCGGTTCATGGCCAGGATCCAAGAGTGTGCGCACACAGAGCAGTGAGGGGGTCAGTCAGTCTCTGTCTCAGTCAGTCTCAGTCAGTCTCTGTCAGTCTCAATCAGTCAGTCTCTCTCAATCAGTCAGTCTCTCTCTCTGTCAGTCTTTCTCTGTCAGTCAGTCTCTTTCTCTTTCTCTCTCTTTCTCTCTCTCTCTCACACACAGTCAGTCTCTCTCTCAGTCAGTCTCTCTGTCAGCCAGTCTCTCTCTCAGTCAGTCTCTCTCTCTCAGTCAGTCAGTCTCTCTCTCAATCTCTCTCTCTCTCTGTCATGCTCCCTGTCAGTCAGTCTCTCTGTCAGTCATTCTCTCTCTCAGTCTCTCTCTCTGTCAATCTCTCTCTCTCTGTCTCTTAGTCAGTCTCTCTCATTCGGTCAGTATTTCTATCTGTCAGCCAGTCTCTCTCTCAGTCAATCAGTCTCTCTCTCAGCCAGTCAGTCTCTCTCTCTGTCAATCTCAGTCAGTCTCTCTCAATCAGTCAGTCACTCTCTCTGTTAGTCTCTCTCTGTCAGTCAGTCTCTCGCTCTATATATATCTCTCTCTCTCACAGTCAGTCTCCCTGTCAGTCAGTCTCTCTGTCAGTCAGTCTCTCTCTCAGTCAGTCTCTCTCTCAGTCAGTCAGTCTCTCTCTCAATCCCTCTCTCTCTCTCTCTCTGTCACGCTCTCTGTAAGTCAGTCTCTCTCTGTCAGTCATTCTCTCTCTCAGTCTCTCTTTCTGTCATTCCCTCTCTCTCTCTCAGTCAGTCTCTCTCAGTCAGTCTCTCTCATTCAGTCAGTCTCTCTATCTGTCAGTCAGTCTCTCTCTCAGTCAGTCAGTCTTTCTCTGTCAGTCAGCCTCTCTCTCAGTCAGTCTCTCTCTTAGTCAGTCAGTCTCTCCTAGTCAGTCTCTCTCTTTCTCAGTCTCTCTCTCTCTGTCAGTCTCTCTCTGTCAGTCAGTCTCTCAGTCAGTCTCTCTCTCTGTCAGTCAGTCTCTCTCTATCAGTCAGTCTCTCTCTCAGTATCACATTTATAAGTCAACTTTATATTGGGCAACCTCATGTGTCCGCTATCACAGGTAGGAAGAGTGCACAAAACCATTTTTCATCCACAAAGGTGTGAGAAGAACACATTGTTCTACAACATACTGGAAATTCATTGCTAATACCTCTCGCTAAACACTGATAACGTCCCAAAGGCGAGACCTATTGGCTATGCCAATGCTTGTTGTATGTATAGTGTGTGCCCTAGGTTTGTTTAATCTTGTACAGGACTCCCACCCTGGGGATTTCAGTGTAGGAGAGTAGGGTAAACACTCTTTCCTTGTGTGCACCACTCAGATTTTTTCTTTTCAAAATATTGTGTCTTACTATCAGGTGAGCATCACCTCATCATCCCCAATTTACCCATGCGATTTTTAAAATACTGTGCAGGTTTTGTTAGGCCACTTTGGATGTAGGTGGTCACACTAGTTTCACCCAACCTGATTGGCCCACATTTCCTGCGAGACCTAGATTGCCAAACTTTCAGTTTGGGAAAGGAGACAATTCCCCCCTGAGGCTAGTCTTTATCCTCTTGGTTGTACATAACAGAAAAGGTAAAACAAGGCCTTGTTTCTTTTTCTGAGTGGCAGAAGTTGGCATCAGGTGTGCTAAACCCTTCTACATGAGCCGCAGAAAAGTGAATGGTACTTTATTCTGGATTCCAGTCAGGTTTTCTCACACAAGTTGGTCTGGAGCCAACTAAAACATTGTTCATGCATGGCTTTCACTAATGTGAAACCAAGGGTATTATTGGGTAAATATACAAAACAGTAGTTCGTAGTGGTATTAGGTGTCTAAGTAAAACTCACCAGAGAAAGGAGCTCACCTTCGATTGCATCACAAGTAGAAACGGGCCAATTTTAAAATACTTGAGTAAAATCTCACAGAATTGTCACATTTTGCATTATATAGACTTTGTGAAAATCTTTTGAGTAGGGAATGTCTTGTGGGATGTGTAAACCTGATTTCTGCTGCAGCCAAGAGTTGTTTGCCACTTGTCTCTAGTTGGTACCTTGTGTGACATTTGTAAGTTACTTTATGTTATATGTATTGTAAAGCACACTATCATTTGCAAAGGCATCCTATTGCTGAGCAGGTGCGTGTGACTAACCCTGTCTAAGGTAGGCTGGTTAATTGAAAAGCCAGGCCTTCACCTCTTGCGGAATTCAAGAAGAGAGGAGAAGCTCTCATGTGGAGTGGGAGGGCGTTCCACAATTTAGGATAGATGTAAGAGAATGCCCGTACTCCTGCTCTGGTTCTGTATATGTGTGGGATGTGTGCGAGTATGAGTCCTGCAGAGTGGAGGTGCCTTGGCGGTTGGTGGGAGGAAATGCAACTGTTTCGGTGGTAGAGGCATAAGTTGTGTAGTGCCCTGAATGTGTGTGTGAGAAGTTTTAAATGAGCTTTTTTGTGTATCGGGAACCAGTGGAGCTCCATGAGGAAAGGTATGATGTGATTTTGGTGCGTGAGATTGAGGATGAGACTGGTTGCTGCATTCTGGATGGTTTTTGGTGTTCTGGAGAGTTTGTGATCCTGGCGCAGAGTTGTTTCTTGTGCTTCTTGATCATCTAGGAAAGATTCCAAGTTTCAATCACAAAATAAAAATCATGGAAGTGCAATCCCAATTAGGCACACATTAATGGGGGTGACTTCTAGCATAAGAGATGATCTGGAGGAGCTAAGATGCTATGTAAAAAAGGGATTATTGAGCTTACAGAGTCCTCCGTTTGGCTTTTGCCCCTTCTAGTGTCTAGCAAATGTTCAAGAGAACGGGAATTCTCTGTCGGCCCTAAATTGTGTTAATTGTGAGCATTGGGTTGATTCATACCCATTTCCCAAAATCAATGATATTTTGGATACGTTGAGTGGTGCACGTTTCTTTACAAAATTTAATCCTGTGTTGGCATACCATCAAGTAGAACTGGTGCCAGAATCACAATATTTTGCAGCATTCGTATCGCCATTTACTATGTATCAATACAGCAGAATGCAATTTGGCCTAGCATAAATGGCTGTTGTATTCTAAAGAATAATGGATCAAATGCTTAAAGGCATTACAGGAGTCATTGTTTTCCAGGGTGATGTACTGGTACATGAATAAAAAGTGGGTATAACAGCTAGTGGCAGATGAAGTTTTAACTTTGCCCAATAAGTCAGGCAAAGACAGAAAGAGTAATCACTTATGGTCCACAGGTCTACCTGTGAAGACATTTTCCTGCCACAGGTGGTTGTTCAATAGTGGCATCTCAAAAGAGGGTCTGATGTGGCCAGTGCCTTCGCCCTGTTTGTTCGGATCCTCACCCCTCCCCATTCCCCACCACCAAAGCTGCTGAATGTACCAGAAGTCACAGAAAGAAACAGACATTGCACCTTGCCACAAACACTAATTTGTCCAACCACCTTTCATTGCAAAGCAGTGTTGTTTGCTTAAAGTGTTTTAATCTGATTCTGTGCATGTGTGTACATATCTATATTTAAAAAGACATTTATATAGATGTATATGCACGCATACATGCAAAGTCAGATTTAAACATTTTAAGCAAGTATTGCTTAGTGGCTGTCATCACTGTGTATTTATAGTTATGTCAGAGTTTCTAAAAGAAAACCTTTTGTTTTGCTAATAGCTTTGCTGCAGTTGAAAAATGTACACAATTACATTACCACAGGACCAATCTCAGTTTCATGGTACCAAGCAATCTGATTGACTGGCCACAAATCAGAAGAAAATTTTATTGTTGACATTTCAAGACTGGTAGACATGGTCTGAGTTTCCATAAAATGCTTTAAGAATAGGGTATTTGGGTGCAGGGTAGGGATGGAAGGAGACCTAGTGAGGGCTTGGGGAGGTGGTTAAGAGAGCTGGAATAGATGAGTCTTCAACGTTTGCAGAGTTGGGCTATTTCCCGAATGCCTTCAGGCAAATTGTTCTATGCTCCAGAGGAAAAGATAAAGAATGCTCTAGTCCCAAACTGGCCAGTTTAGGAATTGGAGGTAGCCAATTTCTACTCGCCTGTGGGCCTCAAGAGTCTAGAAAACATGTATAGATTAAACATAGCTCTAAGATGCACAGAGGTAGGGCTAGAGAAAATTTAGTGAATAATTGCCATGGCCCTGAAGAGTACCCATCTTTTCACCGTGATCCAGTGTAATTGGTTCAAATCTAGGGATTTGACATCAGCAAAGGAGTCAATCAATGAAAGGTATCTTTTAAAAATTTGCAATGGCCACCGAGAGACCTCTGGCTTGAACAGTCTGATTCCCAGGCAAAACACACGCCCAGCCCAGGAACATTATCTGGATCGCAAGCAAAAAAATCTGACTTAGACTGGCCACACAATCTGCAGCAGGAATCCAACTGCGATTCTACAAACACCAAGATACTTCCTATCCCTGAGTTTCGCTCAAAAGGCCAGCATGATAGGAGTAATATCATACAACTACTAAAAATAATTTCAGAGTTCGATGCATTTGCATCTAGTAACATCAAGTTTATTGAATTTCTCCCTCCTAGAGGCTCACAGGTCTCAGAGGTAATATTGGTAACATTTAAATCTACTACTTGTCCACATGTTCTCTTAGCCAGCGCAGAATCTTTTTGATCATGGGGTATTAAAGTGCACCCATACTTCAAACCAGGTTATCCAGCTGTGCTGGAAAATACCCCAATTACACTACCAAAATGAAGCCGGATTGTGGTCAGAGATAGAAACAGGCCTTATTCAATCTTACGAAATGCACAAGGCCAGACAGACACTAAAGTTACCCCTCTGACTTCCACCCTCAGTGCAAACTCCGAGCAAGATTGGAGTTGGCTCTCAGCAGCCTTGTCTAACAAAAACTTAGCGTGACCTGAATATCACAAAAACGTTGCAGCCTCGGGGAACATTGTGTTTTACAACTTTATGTTTCATCGTTCTAATTGGAGATTTTCTCAGGATCTCCCCCCAAACTGGACGTGGACAAATGGCAGAAAGTGCTCATACCTTGACTATACAATTTGCAATTCAGAACTGCTTCCATACATAGAATATAATAGTGTTATAGATAGATCGGACGCGATCACCGCCCGCAAGTCACTATCATCCCTCCGACCTTAGCGTACTATGACCAAGCTTCTACACAAACAGGAGTTTATTCCAAGAACTTAAAACGCTTAAGATGTAATGAAGAGGCTAGCATTAAGATCATGGAAGAGTGTGAAGAACTTACTATTCGTCTTCATCTGTGGTCCTCTGATCCAATAGAAGACTGGGCAAATGGCTGCACTTTTAAATCAATTACAATGACCAATGCAGCATTGGGTGGGGCTTAGTAACAAGCAGGCCTTTCATTCAATTGAAACAATGCTGCTAAATACAACCAGAAACACTGCTCTTAGGGCGGTAAGGAGACAACCTGAATCTGAAGTCCTATTGTCTAACCACAAAATCGCACGAACTAATTATACATCGGCATGTCGAATTGAATAACAACAGCATCTTCAACACCTCTGGTGCACACTTCACTGTGCAAGTAAGAGCCGGAACCCTAGAAACCTCTGGGCGCTAGTTAATAGACAAATTATTGGAAATCCTTGCCTAGCCCCCGCAAACATCTCAGAGCAGGAATGGGTAATATTTCTGGCAGGTCACTTCCAGGCGGAGGAGATAAAGCCTTGCAGATTGGCCAACACCTATAGGGAGTGGCTTGTTAATCCGCAAAGAACACAGAAACATCCAAGTAAAGAACTCTCTATTTCACCTACAAAGCTGGACAAAATATTAACTAAAGCTAGACAGGCCTTGTTCAGAAAAGCACATTCCTTTCTGGACTTAGCAGTTAGTTAACCTGTTTGAATACATCATACGAAGCTCAACTATACCCGATTTCAGGCGCGGTGAAATAATTCAGGCGATTCATAAGACTGGCTCTAGATCAGCCCCATGCAACTATAGGCTGATAGCCCTAACGGATACTGAGGCAAACTTGGTCACCAGTTTGTTGCTTGAAGATCTAAAAAGCTGGGCCGATTCAAAGAGCCTGATACCAAAAAATCAAATGGGCTTTGTCGCTAAAGCCGGCACACTGACTAATCTCCTAGCCTTATCCATCCTCACTGATAAAGCAAACACTTCTACCCGCTCTTTTGCTGCTTTGTGGATTTCAAAGCTTCTTTAGATCACGTGCCAAGGGAGACTCTATGGGCTAAACTAACGAAATGGTTAATTACGTCCAAATTACTGAATTCAGTCACCCAGCTCCATACCAACACCTGAATTCAAGTTAAGATAGTCTCCGATTCACACCTATCCAGAAAAATGCCAATGTCAAGGGGTGTGTTAGCCCCCCTGATTTTTAACCTGTTTCTATCTGACCTTTCAGCAGACCTGGATGCAACAAATAGCCACGCTCTGAGGATCGGTGGTGCACAGATCATCAATCTCTTATATGCTGATGGCCTCGCTCTCTTCAGTCTTACGAGAGGCGGACTGTAACGCCTGCTGAATATATTATACAGCTACACCACCATGAACAACTTGGAGGTTAATCTAAAGAAAACTCAAGGAGTTATATTTGGCAGAAAGTGTTATAGAGGTGGCGGCTGGTCATACAACAACCTTCAAATTTCGATGGGTAAAACTTACAAATATCTGGGGTTTTACATCGACTCAATGGGGCACTTTATTGAAAACATCATAGTCAAATTACCATAAAAGCCTTGGCACTTCAAGTCAGTCTCTCCAAACTCGCTACAGAAGCGACAGGTCCTTGCTTAGGGTCAATGCTGGAGGAAATGCATGCCAGGATATGTCCCACCTTGTCGTATGGCTATGAGATCTCTTTGGGCAAGTTTAGCATTGCACTTAACCAACATGCGACTAAAATCTACAAAAAGGTGCTGCGGCTACCAAAAACCTTATTCGCCGCCCAGATTCGCCTGGAGCTTGGTCTTGTAAATTACTCTTTACAAAATGTGGGGCCTTTCTTAACCTGTATCACAAGTTGAGGCAGGCTAGAGCTGGCTCACTAGAGTCCCTGCTATGGAATGACATCAACATCAGTAACCCCGGTGGGTCACACCATCGATTTTTTAATGAATGCCTGTTACAGTTATCAGCAAGTGAACTGTGGTCTCTCAACCCAAGTAAAAAAGCTTTTAAAGTAAGTACGAAGAAGCGAATCCAACTGTGCTCCAGTTTGTCCGACAGAGATTTTAGCCAATTTAAAGCATGCATGAGCAGTAATAAAATCTTATCAGTTGGCCCCTCATTTGCCTCACCTTGCTTGCACATACTCCCTACACTTAAAAGAGAGATTTTTGGTGCTTAGGCTGTGTGAGTGGCATTTTTTTAAACACATTCCTCCCTGGTGGTGTACTTCTGGTGAGGTTGTGTGCAGGGGCTGTGGACAATCAGACAAATCTCTGGTGCACGTGGTATGCCTCTGCCCAGCACTGTTGAACTTGGGCAGATCAAAGCTGAGGCCTGAGTGAAATAAACTGGGAGTCCGGACCTGTAAGCAGGGTATCATCGCGGCCTTAAATCCAGAGAACACAGCTCTAAACGTTAGCTTTACAATCTTTATCCATCTGGCATATCGTAAGTTGGCCAGTTTCTGAGATATCGCAGAAATTGTTCCTCTACAACAGACTATCTGCATCAATCAGAAGTTTTGAGTATGAAATTGGCACAACGTGCTTACCCTAAGAGAATCATTACTAGAGCTCGCAAAAGGGCGCACAATACACCCAGGGAGGCCTTACTTGAAAGGAACAAAAAGGAAGCAAGGGAGAGCTTGCCAGTAGTTCTGACGTTTGACCCTTTGTCTAACAAGATCAGACAAATAATCAGACGACACTGGTCACTGCTATCGACCAGCGATTTTCAGATGCCCCAGCCCAGATTTGCGTTCAAAAGGACGCAAAACTTAAAAGACAGACTGGTGCATACGAGACCTGTACATGGGAAGAAGAATGTAAGCCTTCCCCCAGGACATCATCCCTGTGGTAGTTGCTCGGTGTGTGGACTGACGGAGAAAACAACTGAGATTGTACTAGGTAGTGGCAGAACCTGGTTTCTCCGTCAGTTTACCAATTGCAATACATGCCATGTAATTTACAGACTGACATGCCCATGTGGCTTACATTATATTGGTCTAACATCTAGGAAGGTCAAGGTTCGCATACAGGAACATCTGAGCACGATCAGGGCCGGCAAGCTCACCACACGCTTGGTACAACACTATCGAGACCAGCAACATCCCTTTAGATCTCTAAAATGGGTCATTCTGGAAAAAGTTTTTGGCGACATTGGCGAAATAGACAAAAAATTGGCTGTGAAGGAGGCTCGCTGGATCTACTCAGAGAAGGGGGATACCATTGGTCTTAATGACCAAATTGAGTGGAACAAAGTGAGCAGATAGGTGGTCATCTGTAAGTTTAGTATAACATCATGCAAACACGACCCCACGACATTCGCCATTTCTTGATGTTCTATGTGTGATAATTTGAGTGCAGCCTAACACACAATAGGTGTAGCCTTATGATCCGAATTGATTAATTGGGGTTGATGTTGTCCCTGAAGTGGTCTCTTCCGGGCCTGTGGGACAATTTTCTTTGGACTGCTGGGACCGTCTTTTATGCAATATATCAAGTGGTCTATGATCGTGTCCTCTTACCCATGATTGAGCTTTGTGCTATAGTCTAGGGTACACTTTTTTGAAAAAATTTGAGGTGACTATATCTTCCGATATCTAACACACTGTAAAGATGGCTGCCCCGTTTCTCACCCTATGGTCGATATTCGTTTGTTTACCCTACGGTTGTTATTGGTATGGGTAATGAGTATGCCCGTAGTTGGATAGTAAAATGGCACACCCTCAACTATCCTTCTGTGGCTGGGAACATCCCTTCCAACTAGGCTGTTACTATCTGTAAATAGGACCAGAGATATTTCTAAGATGGCCGCCGCATTTCCTAGAACATATCGTTACGAGATGTGAAACCGCCGAGTCTCGCGAGATGGGGCTAGAGCCGTCTTGAAAACAGACACGGTTGGGCTGCAATCTGTTCCAGTGCTGAGTTTCCGCCTGGCAGTAAAGTTACAGGGTAAGCGGGGGGTACACGAGCCACTGAGAGAAAGCTGCCTGTATTTTAGAGTGTCGCATGGAAGTTTATGGTGTGTAGAACCCGAGCTTTGTTGTATCATGGCACGTGCTAGAGGGTTGTTTTTAAGCCAGCTTGGGGACTTAGGAAGATATAGCTACGAACTGGGTATTCTTGCGGTATATTATACAAATGGGTGAATCGCCGCCAGTTTGCTCTTTCGATTCGTCAGGTGAAGCATCCATGAGAGCTCTAGGAGCATTACAAGATTAGGGATCGTGTCTTGTTGGGTTAGACATACATTATCGACATACTCTTTTCACAGGTGCAGGCACTAACTACGGTCGTGCTTTGCAGAGCAGGAAGGCGAAAGTAAAGAGGTTAGAACGCCCCTGCGACTGGTTGGTGGCTGGTATGTGGGCCCATAGCCCCAACTAGGTAATGGATCTGAGCTCATAATCCTAACCTTTTTTGGGATGCACAGTGTATATATTTCCCGCTGAACCAATTAAGCTGTGTGTTGTCTCTTTTGTGTTTGTCAGTCCATTTTTAAAGGTGTGTGTCCAGAGAAGGCGATCTTTGACCCCTTCTTGCCCTGATGAATTTGCCACAAATCAACTGGCAATGAAACATGTTGGCCGTCATTATTAAGGTATGCAACATGCTGTGTTTTTAAATAGGGGGATAGACTACTAACCAGAATAAATAATTATTTGTGAGTCTAATACCCCTCCCCATTTTTTCCTGATCTTGTTCGCACAGTTTATGTGTTTTTTTGTTTTCACACTACACCGTCTTCTGTTATGTGTTGTTTCACTGGACACTGCACACTTTTTTCTGAGAGAGAGTCACCAATGATGAAATTGACGTGGGCAAGCTGGTGAGAACCAACCAGTAGCTCCTCTGGTGGTGCGCACGTGAGGTACTCTCTCTCTCTTTACACATTTTTCACCTCTTCATCATCGAGGGTGTGTGTAGAGTTTTTCTATCTGCGGACTGACTTCACATTTCTTTAATTCTGACTTTACTGACTTATACAATTTTTAATTTTGTAGCATTCTGGATGGGGTGATTCTATACAATATAATGAGCATGGGTGGTTTGTGATAAAACACACTTCCTCCACTCATTCCAGAATAAAAATAAATGTTTGCTACAGTGTGCCAGTACTTTTTGTGTTGAAACTATTGTTGATTGGAGGGCGTTCTGGCACGTTTTCCCTCTTTGGCTCCTCTTTGACTGAATATCGTAAGTTCAAGCAACCCATTAGTATTAATAAATTCACTGCAAAATGAGGCAACCGCCACAGGTGGTCACAACAATTGGTTCTCAATGGGGGCATGGCTTGCCGTGCTGCAGGATGGCCGCCTTCTATAGGGGCTCTGCAGGCCAGGCCAAATCATCCTGTAAAATCCCCATCTATGCCTAGAATCTGTCACCGCCAACGAGATGAAATGTAACGTAACACCCTCCTCTCTGAATGTGAGGCTCTGCGGACGTGAGGGCGCAGCAAAAGCAAAGTTACGAAGCCCACTGCGCTGCGGCCTGTTCTATACTGCGACAGCGCCGCCATGATGCTGCGGAGCGGGTAGGATGTGTGGCGCTCCTCCGGACCTCCCCCATTTCGGCTGCCCTGTGGAGCTAAATCTGTGCGGGCCTGACAGCTGGCTCTGAGCCACTATCTGTGGACTGTGCGGCCGGTGTCTTCAGCGCCAGATGTCTGAATCACTGGGAGGAAGCACCTCGCTGTACCAGACGACCCCCCCGGGGAGTCAGCTACGGACCGAGTGAGGTGAGTGTGGGCTGAGGCCGGTGGGGTGGGTGCCCACATGCCCCGCTGCTGCCTTGGACTCTCCCCGTTGGACTTGTCTGCCCTGTGGGGTTGTGACTGGGCTGGCTGGGGGCTCGCACTCTGCTGTGCTCGGTCAGGCCCCCTCTGCTGGGCTACCCTTACTTGCAAGGCCTCCCCGTGATTGTTTCAGGGGCTGTGGGCTGATCTCCGCGATCCTCCACATACCGGTAGCTATACGCTCGTATGTGGAGGTGCGGACCCCTCCTCTGGGACTACTCTGGTGATACCTCTTCACAGACTTCCCTTGACTAAACTGTGGTGCACTCTGGTTAAAGCTGGACCCTGTGCCCTTCGTGGCCCCGCTCAGCTAAAGTAAGTCAGCTATAGCACAGAGATTGCAAATTGTGCAGAGGTGACATCTGTAAACTTGAGAATGGACATTAACCTAGCCCCCTCTACTATAAATTAAAGAAGAAAAGTCCAACTGCATCCATAATTTATTGCGCGCTCAGGTGTGACACTAGGCACAATGGGGAAGTCAGACCCCAGACAATCATAGCTCCCATTTGAAAATAAGTGCCAGACCCGCACAGCGGAAGCCAGCTCCGATCCAGACACTGATAATGGCGCCAGAGATAAGGGGGAGAAACAAGAGGAAGATCTACGCATGATACTGTTGGATGTTCGCTCCAGTATCAAAATGTTTGATAACAAGATTGATGCCCTACCACGAGCCTAGACAGGGTTAAAAAGTGGACACTCATGAAAACCGCCTAGATACTCTGGAAAACAGGCTTTTGGACACCCATGACTTACAAGCTGAATCTAGGGCATAAATCCTTGACATGGAAAAGATATTGGTGGTGATTAAAGCGAAAAACAAAGATTTAGAAGCGCGTTGTAGGCGCAATCACCTCAGAAATATTGGCTTGCCGGAAACCACTGCAATCCCCAAAATGGAGCCATTTATCGAAAACCTACTGCGTGAACTATTTGGGCCGTTGCTCTCATCAGTATATGATTGTTGAACACGTGCACCGCTCATTGGGCCCTGGTGGGAGCTACGCCTCGCCCTATAATTGTGTGGCTTCTGAACTTTAGGGACATAGATACTAAAGGCTGCTAGAACCAAGAGCCCTATCACTCACCAAGGTAACACACTCTCTTTCTTCCCAGACTATAGACCATTAGTGTACACTGCTCGCACCGGCAAAACGCAACCTACGAAGCGCCTCCATTCCATATGCTAATCTGTACCTGGCTAAGTTGAAGATAACGTATAAAGGTCAAGTTCACTTATTTAAGGATGCCAAGGCAGCCCTCAAGTGCACCAAGCATGTATGCACCAAAAAGTCACCACTTAACTCCTCGCAACAATCCGGTTCAGAACAAAACCTAATCGACAATGACTGATATCACTAACTGTTTCTGGCAAACTTTGATTATGTACCCGGTATGATACCAATAACATTAGTCCTAACTGTTATCCTACACCGCAAAGCCAGAAGCGACCCTATTTCCTCTCAATTTCAGGCTATCTCAAGTTGGTGCTCAACGGATTCCATAAAACCTGTTATGGCCTGGCCACCCTGCCACTAGGCATGTATATGCCGGCAACACAAGCCCCACAGGGAGATGTCCCATGTGTTCTTTATTATGTGTTAATTGGGGGGGTTCATGGAGGGGGGTGGTACCAAGTCACAACCTAATTGGGAGGTTGGTGTGGGGGTGGGGAGGAGGGGATGGTTACAACATTTACAGATATACAGTTGTTTTCTACTCAGCTTCGACTTACAACAGATTTAAGTTTGTTTATTTATCCATTCTTTGTATGCATCTTTGCACACCTAAGGTCTGTGTTCAAAGATTACCACTTTTGCTTCATGCTCCACTGTGAGAATGTTCTATACAGGTACACTTCTTATAACATTACTACTGTAACATGACAGAGGTCAAATTTATAACTTGGAACATTAGAGGGCTTATCGACTTCAGAAAGTCCAGACTAATGCATGCATATCTAATCAGACATTGTATAGATGTGTGTTTTTGCAAGAAACACACTTTAAAGGTGGCATGGATCCCAATATGCACAATAGATACTGGGGTGAGGTGCACTCTGCCCCATACTCATACTACGCAAGGGGGGTCTCGGTGCTGATAAGACGAGGAGTAGGCTGGATGACCAGACATGTACAGATTGACCCAGAAGGGAGGTTCATTATTGTAAGAGGCATGCTGATGTCCACAAAAATGACACTGGTGACGGTATACGGTCCAATCGTTGACGACCCACAATTTTTCGTAACAGTGTGGGCCAAGGTACTTGTAGCAGGAGATGAAACAGTCATCTGGGGTGGAGACTTCAATGTCACATTAAACAACGTATTAGATAGAGTTGGGGCCGCTCGCTGCCCACACACTAGGGCAGCCCAACAACTGAACACCATTATACTCGACCATAATCTCATTGACATCTGGCGCAGCAGAAACCCTAGAGCTAGGGAGGGAACATGTATCACATCACATCATAGGGCCTGGTCCAGATTGGATTATTGGCAGGTTACTGGTGACGTTGCAGCCTGGACCATAGACGTGCTACACTTGCCTCGCATGCTCTCAGACCATACCCCAGTTGCACTGCGCTGGACAATACCTTAGACTATGCCCCACACGTTTAGCTGGCGTCTCCCACCCCATGCTCTCCTAGACACAGTACTTAAAGAACAGATCAGATCAAAATCACTCAATTCTTCTCCACAAACGAGGGGTCGTGGACTCTCCCTCCACTCTATGGGAAGCCTTTAAGGCAGTTATCAGGGGAGCTAGTATCTCTAAGCAAGCTGGGGTGTTACGGTCAATAAGGACAACACTATCAAATTTGGAAAAAGAGATTAGAACCTCAGAATTGATGTTTTACCATTCAGGGGTGCCCACGCACCTTGCTTTCATGAGGGAGAAGATATCAGAGTTTTAGGAGGAGGCTGTCAGGGAGACCAGGTTCCTGGGGAAAGACGCGAAAGCGCGCAATCACAGCGAAGGCGATAGGCCGGGCAGAACCCTTGCTACCACACCTAAACAAAATTCATCTCCAGCCTTCCTAACCGAGTTACTGGATGATAATCTGAATCCAATCAGGGGGCAACAAGCCACACACAATCATCTCACAAATTTCTATTCCTCTTTATATACAGCCACACAGAGAGCTCGGCACCCTGAGTTGAGTGCTTATCTTGATTCCATCGAGCTACTTTGGCTAAGCGATGCCCATAGGGCCGACCTAGACATCCCATTTTCTGTGGAAGATATAAAGCAGGTTATAAATAGCCTGCTGGGATCCAAAGCACCTCGTTTAGAAGGGCTAACAACTTCCTTTTATAAAACGTATGTAGGAAAGCTTGCGCCCCGTCTGCTGGATGTATATCAAGAATCATTGGAGTGTGGTTTACTGCCGCCAATCATGCGGGAGGCATTGATCATTTCCCTCTTGAAACCCGATAAGCAGGCCAACCTGTGTGACTCATATAGACTTCTGTCATTGATTAATGTGGATGTAAAGATCCTGGCTAAACTGATTGCTAACATGCCACAGCCGATCTTACCGCTTATAGCCAGACCAGACCAGTCCTGATTCATTCCGGTTAGATCAACAGCTCCAAACTACCAGCGATCGATCTTGCCTGGACTGGGACTCAGCCCTAACTTCATCAAACTCATTAGCCTACTCTACACTAAACCTACGGCCCGCCTAAGAGCTAACGGACTTCTATCAGAACCATTCGATATAACATGTGGCACTAGGCAAGGCTGCCTGCTTTTGCCGCTGCTTTTTGCGGAAGCCATGGAACCACTAGCGGCTAGAATACGGCAACACCATCCCGCTTGCGGCCTGGGGTTCACAGATAGAAGCCTAATAATCTCAATGTATGCAGACGATATCACCCTATACATTCGTAATCCAGCTGTAAATTTAAATCCAGTCTTGCTGGAAATTCTCCAGTTTGGAGGCATGTCAGGCATAAAAATAAACTGGTCAAAATCATCAATTCTACCACTAACCGACGCACCATTAAAAACCGACCTGGAATTCCCACCTACTTGGGCTGATGGCGCTGTAAAGTACCTAGGGGTGTGGCTCAGCAGAGACTTGCAAGAAGTCTGGTGTATGAACTTCGGGAAACTGATGCACTGGCTAGAGAGTAAATCTAGATTCTGGTCAGCTCTGCCACTGTCCTTGGCTGGAACAATCGCCATAACCAAAATGATAGTTCTCCCCAAGTTTGTATATCTCTTCGTGAATATACCTATCCCCCCCCCAACCCAAACATTTTTTAATTCCCTTTGCTCTAGTCTTATAGCCCTAGTGTGGGCTGGAAAACAGCCACATGTGAGCTGGGAACTACTAACACGCCCACTCTCGCAGGGAGGGCTGGGGGCCACAGATCTTAAACACTATGAACTATGTGCACAAGCACAGTTTCTCCATTTCTGGATACACCCTATCCCGTTCCAGCCACATGTAGCCATTGAAAAGGATGTGGCAGACCCCATCCCGTTACACGCTGCTATTTATAAGCCTTACCATAGAACAACTGGTGAGGTGAACACAGTCGAGACTCTTTTTGGGCCTGGGAGGGTTTAAGAAAGCATGTTGGCACCCCATTGCTATATGCTCCATCTACCCCTCTTGCACATCACCCACTGTTCCCTACCCTTCAGGATAAAGGCACTATAGAACGCGCCTGCAGCATGTGACTTTCCAAGATGGGCCATCTATACCCGCAGGATACATTCTTAGGGACACTGAAAAATCAAGATGGCAGCCCAACTCCTATTCTTGAATTATTAATATACTGCCAGCTTAGAGCGACCTGCAAGACATTACACTCTACATTCCCAGCTCCTCCGGCCACTATGGTGCCATTAGAGCACCTACTTGTCACTCCATCCCCCCGGAAACTGATTACCAGACTGTACAATCACACGCAGTTATGCGCCCCACAAACAGCCCCGAAGGCCCTGGTCCAGTGGAGAATCAATCTGGATGAACTGCTCACAGATAAGCAATGGTCCTCCTTTTGCTGCCCCCAGCTGCGCCACCTTTTCTTCAAATTATAAACTGAGACTTATCCACTTCAAGTTCCTCTATAGAGTGTACTGCACCCCTTCACAGTTACAACAAATTAAGATTACACCAAGACTCAAAGTGTTGAAAGTGTAAACAAGTTAACGCAACCTTTCTATACACAGTGTGGGACCGCCCATCCATAGCTATATTTTGGGAGGAGGTATATGGTACTTTTAGGGAGGTCACAGGCACATCACTTGACTGCACGCCACTGGTGGCTGTACTGGGGTACGTTGAGGAAGCCCTGCCAGAGAAACACCACCTTACGGCAATGATGCTACTACTCGCAAAATGTAGATTGGCCATTCACTGGGGCGCCTTTCAATCTCCCTGCATTAAGACCTGGATACAGGACATCGTATACTGTCTAGAGCAACTGGCCACATTTTGGGACCTGATGCCCATGTCTTCTCGCCCAAAGGACATTTGCGAACCCTTTGTGACCTGGCTTAAAGAAAACGAAGAGACTATCACAGTTAGCCCCACATAGGCCACAAGACCCTAACCACCAAAGGTACACTATTTGCTGACCGACCTATAATATCCTGAAGGCATCGCTTCTGGAGCGAGTGTGGCTGTACAGGAAACACCATGTGTATGTGCTCTGTATTAGGAAACTGTCACAACTTTTACATGCATTGTAAGATATGCCCGTAACTGCTTCAAAACTTATAAGCCAAACTCTATCGAAACATTGGTGTACTTGTACTCTAGTAAGACAATTGAACACAGAATAGTAATTTTTTATTGTTTAGTAAGATGCAACATAATATAATTTGGTAATCATTTGTAATTAAGCCATGTAAAGCTAAAATCCTGCAAAGAAACTGTAAGACAAGAAACTGCACAACAGTCTGTAGTATTTCTATGTCTGTACAGAACTTTACTAAATAAAAATTTTAAAAAACAAAAAAAAAATTCTCAAAAGAAGTAGCTGCTGCTTTGACCTGTAAGCGTAGCAACCTCGAACTAAAGTTCACCACAAGGAACCAGGCTAAAAAAACAACAATTAACCTCAGACTGATCTCTGCTACTTATGATCACCATTCTATGTGCATCAATGCCTTAATCTCCCGAGAGGTTTTCAGATTGTCCAGTTGTTACTAAGATTCATAACAGTTCAACTCTCTGGACTTGCCGGACTGTGAACATGCACGCACTTTAGAATAACTCTGCTTCTGTTCTCACAATATGGCTACCTCATTTGTAGAAGGTACTTTTCACCAAGTGTATATTTTAATATATAAATGTTATACTTTTTGCCAGTGATGGGAGCAACAAAGTGTAAACTGTTAAATTACTGTTTCCTAACGACCGTAATAACCTTACATATCAAGCAATATGTCATCAGCTGCTGCCTTTCGTTGAGCTCCGTTTCAACAACAGCACTCTTAATAGAATGTCTTTTTTAAACTTCTACTGTACGCTAGGTGCTGGAATTTATGTACTGCTTACATGCACATGGTTCTTATTACAAGTGGATACTTTTTTAATTTCAGTCTGCACTTGCACTGTGATCGTTATCCTTCTAAAAGGTTGTAAGACGCAGGCCGTAGTTTCTGGTCATTCTTTTTTTTTTTTTTTTATATACGTAAGGTTGGTCTAGAAAACTGACACAAGAGAGAGGCCCTGTATTGATAAGATTATTTGCACAAGGGTCATCTTTTCAGGTTGATTACTCTCTGCTTTTTGACAATTATGGCTAGCGCGACTAGTAATTTGAATTTTCTATAAAGGTTTAATCATGCAGCCATGTATAAATTTAAGTATAACTATTTATTGCTGTTTTGTTATGTATTGTATGCTGCTTTTAAGATCTAGGAGATCAAATAAACGTATTAATATTATTCCCACTTAGCACACATTACCATAGTCCAGATGGGAAAGGACCAGAGCTTGCACAATTGATATGTGATGCGAGACATAAAATTAAAGGAAAAATCAGTTCAATCAGTTTTAGTTGCCAGAGGCAGGATTTCGCCACACTGGCCACCTGCTGATCCAGATATAACTCAGAATCAAGGTAAATCCCCAGGCTGTGGACAGACTTAAATGGATAAGGGCAGAGACCCATAGCTTCAGACCACTAGGCAGAGTCTAGCCAAACAGTGTTGTCCCCGCTGACTAGCAGTTCAGTTTTGACAGGATTTAACATAAGAACAGTAGATGACATCTGTTGGAACTGGCCTTTTTGCAGGGTCACCCCCGACATTTTTGCCTTCTGTCGCTGTACCCATTTATGTTGACATTCAGACTGTGCACTTTACCATTGTTAACCAGTGCTAAATTGCTTGTACTCTCTCTTCAAAACATGGCAAAATTGAGCTACACCTAATTGGTACATTTAATTTACATTTCAGTCCCTTGTAAATAGTACTAGATGTAACCAGTGCCTGTAAATTAAATGCTACTAGTGGGCCTGCTTCACTCATTGTGCCACCACCTAAAGTAGAAGTGTAAAATATGTCTCAGGCCTTTCACTGCAGCCTGTAGGGCAGTTTCAAACTGCCATTTCGACCTGGCCTAATAAACCTTTTACCAGACATAAACGTTCCTTTTTAATACTTATGTCAGTTAAGGCTCACAGGGCCCGGTGCATTGTAATTAAAAAGCAGGAATGTTGGAATACGTTCTACATGTCCTGGTAGTGGAAAGCTAATACATTTGTTCTTCACTCTTGTAAGGCCAATTTCTCCCATTGACTAACAGTGAGTTACCTTATTACATATAATAAGTGCTAACTTTGGATTAGGAGCAGGTAGAGATATGCTGTATAGTCTCAAATAAACTTTAATTTAAAATTAGGGGTGGGTTGAATTGGTGAAAATTCACGGAATTACATTGAAATTCTGCAATATTCTGCAGAATTCCGCAACGGGGCAGAGTAGGCATTTGGTGCTATTTTCTTAGTGCAAAATGCACCCTTGCATGTAAAAATGGATGCAAGGATGCATTTTGTGCTAAGAAATAGCGCTGCCATATACAAAATGCACTGCAGTGCATATCCCTCATGCTTTTACATATCCAGCAGTGATTAATTCAGAGCATATAAGGGCACAGAGGGGTATGCATGGTACGTGCATTTGGGATTTGACACTGCTGGTCATACCCCTTGGTGTCTTTACATACTCTGCAGTAATCACTGCAGATTATGTAAGAATGCTAAGGGGTATGCACAACAGTGCCAAATACTAGGGGTGGGCAGTACTCACAGAGTTTTACTTTGAGGAATTCTGGAGTTACATAAAAACTCTGCAAGTTTCTGTGAAGTTCCACCAACCCCCAATTATATAGTGTGTATGTATATACATATATATATACGTGGTGATAATTCCAACCCACATGGTACGCCGGCGAAAATATTCGTCCTAAGCGTAGTTTGAAGTGTTGCATAAATACTTTACACATTGCAGATAAATTAAGCCTGACTGCTCTTGTGCCAAGCTGCCAGAGGGTTAAGCACATGCTAATTTGGGGTTTGTTTGTGTCTCGCCATGAATGAGATTCTGGTTGTTGCTTGAATAGGATTTCACCCCCTCAACCAGTAATCCAATTTCAGGCAGATGTGTATATTGATGTTCAGGAATGGAGTATTCCTTTTATTCTTCATGCTAAATCTGTTGTATTCATTGGTTGGGGATTGGTAGAAAGAAAGCTATTATTTTGATTACAGATATTTGCTATCATGTGTGACTCGGTTACGTTCGAGATCTTTCCCATTAGAAAGAAATATTCCAGGAGACCCCTGTTTTGACAGGAAAAGTAAAGCCAGTCTGTATAATACATTTTATACAATTTAATAAAATATCAAACCATATCTTTCCACTCCTCCTAGATCTGGGGAAATAGTTGACAATCCACAATGAGTATAGAATGATGGCGTGCTTCCTTTATATATAGTTTTTTTTTTTACCATAGATTGAAATATCTCATAATGGTATAGGAGAATCCGATTTTATTTTAAATAAAAACACACATTTAGTGTTTTTTATGCAGGGAAATGAAAAGCAGAGAACAACTTTTACCAGTGGCTTGTTGGTCTATGCTCAAATGTGCATGCTATATGTGAAAATGTGTGTCTGTTTTTTGTACTCCACTGCGTCTGTGCTCAAGATAAAGCTTATTCACTTTTGGAAGGCGTGCTCGAACAGGCATCTAAGTTTTAACAGCAGTGAGATATGCTGGGCACTGTACTCTGATGCACTTTTGAAAATTAAACTTTAACTCCTGTAGAGAGCGCTTAGTAACCTTTTACATTAATGATGTTTATCTCCTCCTTATGTCTCCTGTCTTAATCTCTGTCTAATCCTAAAAAATCTCAGATTGATGTAACAAAGGAAAGGATCAGTGAACGCAGGGACGAGCAGCACGTCCTGCCAGGCACGAACAGGGTAAAAGTTCAAATATCAATTTCTAGCTCAGCGATAAAGGACACACCGTATACATAGAGCCTGTTGTTTCTCAAGAGCATACGTGTGAGGCTGCAGCTCCCCTGAGCGGATAATGAGGGGGGTCAGTGGGATTTCTTAAATAGACAAAGGTCACGGTCTCAAGGAATCAGCAGTCAAAATATTCAGTACACAATAGAATGCAGGTCTCTCCTTAAGCATCCTTGACTCTATAGGCCATGGGTGCTCACATACATTTATTAAGGCGCCACAAATATGTCATTCTGTTTGACTGAGGGCTGCTTTGATATGGGGACAAGCATTGGCAAAACCAATAGGTCTGGCCTTGGCAAGCTAGTACATTGGGTATATTTTATTTTTGTTTTTTTAAATTGCAATTAAATGCCAAAATAAACTTTCCCACCCCTGAAACGTGGCAGAATTAGGCTTGCTATAAAAATGTAGATTACAAGATAATACCCATTGCATTTAGTTTTAATAAAACGGTAAGGGTGTTTTATTACAAGCAGGTGCCATAAGAAAACTTATAGAAATCTATCTTGGTTTTAATGCATATCACAAGAATATATTGTCCCTACTGGAATACAGGAAAAGTTCTACTAGCAGTGAATTAATGTAATGTGAAGACAAAGTTTTAACACACAATGATGACTAAAAAACAAGCACAAATAAAGATGTATACATAGACACATACTTACACATTAAAAGATAAAGGGGCATATTCACAAGGATCTATCGCCGAGTTAACGGCACTTTATCGCAGCCAAAGTTGCGATAAACTTATCGCCCCATTCACAAGCTGGTGTTACCATCCCACAGCACCAGTTTACCCGCGATAGCAGCTGCAAAAAACATCACCACAGATGACCCCTGCAACTATCGCTTATGAGATGCAGAGTAGGCGTTCCCGAGCAAAAAGCCGCAACAACACCACTCCACAACATTCTCAATGACCAGCCAGATCTGCGATAAAAACACAATACAGGCGATAAGGTGCGTTAGCAGCAGGAAAATAACACCTGCTCTGACCTGGTGCAAAGTCGGACGGCAGCCTGCACCATAAAAGGGAGCTCAGCCCACAGCCACACCTGAAGAACAACAGATGCATCCGGGCAACTGAACATGCAGCCCAAAGGGCCAAAAGGGCAACAACACCCGCCGCCACCACCCCCAGGACCCCCCCTCCCCAGCAACCCCCCAACCAAAGACATGCCACATCAGCTACACCATGATGTCGCACAATCACAACTGGTGACATGCATGTGTCGTCACAAAAATGAGCATCACACATTCACTTTCGAAGCAACAAATGAAACTTTATTAACATGAACACTGAACTGAAATGAAGACACATGGCGGCTCTCCTCAGGACAATCCGTAGATCACAGCCTGCAAGACAAAAATGATGATGAGAAGGTGTGTCCTGCGCACATCAAAGGACAGAGAGATAGCAAAGGGGAGAGAGAAGAAGAGAGTGGGAGAGAAAGAGAAGAAGGGAGGGGGAGAGAGAGAGAGAGAGAAGTATAGGGGGAGACAGAGAGAAGAAGAGAGGAGGAGAGAAGAAGAGAGGGGGAGAGAGAGAGAAGAAGAGAGGGGGAAAGTGAGAGAGAGTGCCGCCCCTGCGCAACCGGGCCTCACTGCTCACCTGCTGCCACCGGTGTGTCTCCAACAACTTGCTGGTATGTATTGCAGTTCACCAGGTCATACATCTGAGACAGACCCATCATCTGAAACAGAGTCCATATACATGATTGGCACAGTACACACAATTGCACAAGCCAACATCGCCTGCCTGCCCATGCACACCCAGGCAGAGGCATCCCAGCCCCTCCCGCCGCCCATCGGAGCATGCCTGCCCATGCACACCCAGGCCTCACTGTTCACCTTCCACCACCGGCGTGCTGACAGGAGGTCCCACCACGTGCCGCTGCAAATCACAAGCCCGGGGCCCGTGGACATGGCACCCTCAACACCATGAAGCCCCGCTCCACAGGCCACCAGGTCTCACGTTTGGTCCTGGGTCTTGATTACTCCATGGCAGAGGACATACCAGTGCACCCGGCCTCATCACAGGCTGCACACCCGCTCATCCCAATAGGTGCCACTAACTCTGGGATCCCGGAAGCGACGCCACATGGCGGTAGGCCTGCGCTGCCCACTGGCTCTGGCCTACACTGCGGTCCAGCAGGGCACACAAAACCTGAGCTGTCCGGACCGCCTTGACGGGGCATCATCGCAGGCTGCACACCCGCTCAGCACTTAAGGTGCCCCTCCCTCAATGCACCCAAAGTCACTGTCCCATGGTGGGGTGCCTGTGCCAGCCACAAAGCGGTGCCACTAACCCTGTGCAAACCCAGTCAGCGCCACGTGGTGGTAGGCCCCTGATGGCTGCAAGGCCTCGGGTGCCACTAACCCTGTGAGCAACAACTCATGGGCCCTTTATGATTGAGACCCGTGGAGCGCCCATCACCCAGTCACCACCGGCAGAGGGGAATGTGACTTCATCAGCCCCTTATGTTGGCGGAGTCACATGGCCTGTGACGCCTGTGGCGGATGGGTGTGGTGTGTGTGCCAACTTACCAGAGGGTTGAGATCAGTTAAATTGAGGGTTAGCCTGTACCTCACCCTACTAATGATTGTGATTGCTGTTTCACCAGGGCTCACATCCCACCCAATCAACGACCCATTTTTCTCACAGGGTCATACAATTGTAGCGGGAAACATCCATTACCACGCGGGCATTGCATCGCAATGCCCTTACATCGTGGGTAAAACAACGCAAGTCGTTACGACTTGCGCTGGATGGCGCTCTAACCTTAGAAATAGTATGATTCACTATTCCAACACCTTCCCTACTGTACGTAGACAGGTGTCCAGCCCTCCAGCGCAAGTCGTTGTAACAACTTGCGTTGTAAAAATTGCGATGTAACGTTCCGCGATCATTTTGATCGCGTTGTAACGTTACATATTCCATTGTAGCAGCAAATAACAGATACAGAATTAGTGCAACATATATGTAAACTATGCTACATACGTAAATGTAAGCAACTTGCTGCTCCATAAATGTCCACTATGCTGTGATGTTGCATCAGAAATGTATCCTTGGTTTTTTAAACATAATATACTTTCACTCATGCTGTCGGTTTACTAATGTAACATGAACATAATGATAATTCATCTCCTTCTGTGTGTAGCAATTCCTAATATGCCTGACCAATTACCTATTGATGGGCATGCAAATTAAGAATTACATGCTGACATGCCTCTCCTAGATGACAACACCTTATTCTTCATAATAAATGATGTAGAAACACCGTAATAGCAGATCGCTGGCCAAAGTGACAATGCTTGAATCACTCAGGATAAAATGCAACCAAGTACTCTAAGGACAAGAAGAACGTGCAGACAGAGATCTAACAGAACATTGAAGTGGATGAATTTGAAAACAAAATACTTAGATCACAGAATCAAACAGGTGAAGCAGTGCAGGAAGGATTTTCAAACTTGCATGAGGATGTCAAGGAAATTATAAATCCAGATGACTTAGGTTCTATTGTTTTAACATTTTATATTCTTAATCATTGTAATTGTGCATTTGTATCTCAAATATCTCAGTGAGTAGTTTTGAGCAGCTGCCCATACTTGAAAACAATAAAGATAATCCAGGTGAAATAGAGGACCCTTAAGGAGTCCAATATTCTAAGGACTTTTTTCTGAGGTTTTAGTTCCTTTGGTTTTGGTCTTAGTATTGTGGTAGCACTTTGACAATCGATGTAACATGGAAGGGAGAGAGGCAAGATGGTGTCTGAGTAATGGCCCATCCGCGATGCTCTGCCGGTCAGACTTCTAGAAACTGAAAATCTACCTCCCGTATACCATCAAAACTGCAATCAGAACGTATCTAGAGGGATCAACAAATGAAGCAGCTTCAATACCTGCAAATATTGCTCACTTTTGCCAATAAACATGAGCAAACAGGAACCGGTCAAGCATGGAAGCAACCTTTCAAGCCGGCAAACTCTGATGCAGTCTGCCTGGACCTGGCATCCCTGACGTTTCCAGCCCTACGGCCGGATTCTCCCGGCACGTTGTCACTCAGGCGGATACTATTGGCGATCTACAGAGCCATGCCGGCCCGAAGGAAGCTCCCCTGGCACATCATCTACATGAACGGCGCGCTGGTGTCCCTGCAGCTTACTACACTCACAGGATACATTGTTGCAGCAAGGGACTCGGCCAAAGACAAGTAAAGTTGGCTGGTCAGGGGGCGAAAACACTGAAGCCTAAAACTATGCAGCTTTCTATCCCTGCAATGACCGCAGTACCACAGCCCTGCTCCGCGACTGCCGAAAATCGGAAAAATCAGCTTGACATGCGCGGGGCCAAGAGCAAAGTGGTGGAGAGATTTGAGAAAGGGGAGAAAGGCAAGAAAAGCAAGAGAGCAGGCAATATGGACAGAACAGATATCCCAAAAAATGGGTAAACGAAAACCCTCAGGGACCCTGGCAATTGTCAACCACTAATTACCAGCGGCTTCGGTCCAAGCAAGGGAAAAATACACAAGGCTCAGGAGGAGGAAATTAAAGAGGAAGAGGGACTGAATGACCAAATTGAAGCTGATGATCCTGCAGTTTCCTCCATCGCAGTGCGGGTGGTCATAGTATGCCTTGATCTTCAATCAACTCCAATTCCCAGCCTGAAAGCTGACCACAAAGTGATTATTTGTAAAACTCCCAGCCTGGGGTCCCCAGATGACCTACAAAAGTATAATGATAATACAGGAGAAAAGCTAGGAGCAACTAGCAGCGAACGCACGGCCAGCATTAAGGTCTCTGGAAAAGAAACA
Source organism: Triturus cristatus (assembly GCF_964204655.1). NCBI lineage: Eukaryota > Metazoa > Chordata > Amphibia > Caudata > Salamandridae > Triturus > Triturus cristatus. Next base: position 791,321,243 of record NC_140586.1, on the reverse strand, counting down.
GTGGGAGAAATTGATAAATCCCTTTGCCCCTTGCCCAAGACACCTGACAATTTGGAGAAGTTTCTTTCCCTAACCGATGATTCAGAAATATCAGACCTGAGCATATCCGCCTCTAGTGAGGAAGAGGGGCACAATTGGAATAGCAGCTCAAACTCAGATCAACCTACAAAAAGTCATGGGCAGAAAAAACTCCAAATGAAAAAGGGGAACTGTAGAAAAAGATGTGAGATCCCTGATTGAGGAAGCGCTGGAGACCTTAGATGGAATTATTCGGCTTCACAACTTTCAAATATATCCGACTTAGGTTCCTCAGGGGGCAATCAAACAATTACAGACCGCACTGTAGATCGAGAGCGAGGGGCCCAGAATGAGTCTGCACTGGCAGTGGTGCTGCAGTCAATTAAGAGCTTCCAGGAGGAGGTTAAATAAGACAATCGTAGATCCTGCCTAGCCGCCAAATAACTGCAAAGGGCCGTTAGGAAGTTGGAATGGCCTCTGTAGAAGTAGAAACTGAAAATCTTGAAAAGGGTCTAGTCACTCTGAAGGCACAAGGAGATGAACATGAGGGCATAGTCAAGGACCTAATGTGGAAGATAGAGGAACAAGAGAATAGACAACGGCGCAATAACCTCTGCATTCTTGGCATTCTGGAAGGAGTGGAAGGGAACTGTCCCAGGAACTTCATGATCACGCTTCTCAAGGGGGCCTTCCAGGATCTGCACACCCTGAACTGGGACAAAGAGATCCAGCGAGCACATCGATTTCCTCTAAGACCTTCAAAACATCCTTCGTCCACTACTCAGCATCCTCATGCAATGCTCCTATACTTTGGTAACTTTCTCCTGCACCAACTACTCCATGATTTGGCTAGACTAACAACCAAGAGGGAATTTAATGGAATTACTTTCTTCACAAGGCCCGACTTTGCTCATGCCACGGTCGAGCGTAGATGGAGGCTGAGACAGCTCTTTGCCTCCTTTCAACAACTTGGGGCCAATGTATATCTACAGAATCCAGCTCAGCTAAAGATTGTATACAAGGGGACTGCGCGCAGCGTTATCTCCGAGATACAGGCCCAAGCATATCTACAAGATATTACTGGTCGAAATGAGGGCAAACTGTAGCAGTCAAGTGTCCCAAAAACGTAGCCTTTATGAAGTCTTACTCCTGTAATGTTATTATCATATATATTCTGCGCTTTTTTGATCTTTCCTTTCCTTTTTTTTTTTTCCTTTTAAGACACATGCCGGCTTAAGAATCTCATAACAGGTTGGAATGATCAATTCCGGGCTTTATTAATGGCGGGCAAAAGTCTTGAGTCAGAATTTGTAGACAATGCTCATGTCTTCTTTTTATTTTGGGTGCTTTTTCATTCTCACTAAGGGTGTCACAAATGAGGGGGGAAGACCGGTGGGGACCTGGGATTCTGATTACTCAGATGCCATTACCCTGGCTCTGGCTGTGCCAGGTAACTTCAGCTATAGGTGGTGGGAGGGGGGAGGGGAAAGGTGGCGGCGGTGCATGGAGGGGAGGGGTTTGCACAACAGGAAGAAGATTTACAGCTCTTTGTTCTTCTTTAGTCACAGTCTTTTATCTAATACAAATGAGTAAGCTACGCATAGCTACAATTATTATCTGTGGTCTCAATGACTTGGTTATTAAAGGCTGATGTGATCTGTTTGCAAGAAACGCATATTGAAAGTGCGCAGATACACTTATTAGGAACGCTCGGATACACATTGGTAGGGGCCACAACACAAAATTCTCGGACACGTGGGGTTGCGATTTTGCAATCTAATCATTCTTTACAATTCAGACGCACATTAGTGGACAAGCTCAGAGGGTGGGTAATCACTGAATGCTGCAGGAATATTAGAGATCTAATCACTATATGCTCCATCAATGGCAGTACCTTAGATGATCCAACAGTATTTCTTCATCTTAATAATGAATTGGCTGCCTGGCCACTCCCGATAATAATCTGCGGGGATTTCAACATAAACTTGCCTGCCGAAAGAATATAAGTTTAGAATCTAACTGGGTATATAGTGGTCATAAACCAAAGGTGTTTTGGGCTTTAAGGGCTCTCTATCTAGAACATGCGCTTACTGATCTTTGGAACAGGCAGAATCCTACAGACCCAGGCTTTACTTACTTTTCGCACCCACACAGAAAACATGCAAGAATAGACTTTATATTAGTGTCTCACACTCTTGTGCATGACTGCTCGATCGAGAAAACCCCTTGCATACTGGCTGATCATAACCCCCTAATTGTAGAACTCAAGGGGAGAGGGTGTAAGGGCGGGGGTGCTTTCACATGGAGCTTTGAACATGTCCTTCTTTTCAATAAAGAATACTGTGATTATATGAGGGGGTGGATTCCCCAATTTCTTAAGGAGAATATAGGGAGCGCTGTAATCGAAGTTGTTTGGGTTACGCTGAAAGCAGGTATACGGGGGGGAAACACTCAGATTCTCACTATCCCTGAATTTTAAAAAGCACTTTGCGATAAATGAGTCACAAGGTAGATTAGCCGCTGCCGAAGAGGAACTGATCACAGTGCTCCAGACTGGGGGCGACCCAGCATAAGCACAGGCAAAAGTGATAGTTGCTAAGTCAGCAATTATGGAGATAATAGCTAAAGGTGCTGCGGACAAACTTGCCGCATGGCGGGAGGAAGCATATGAGTGTAGCGAGCAGGTGGGTCACCATCTTGCTACCAGAGCCAGACAAAAAGCAACTCAAAATATAATTGTTGAAATTAAAGACCCTGTGAAAGGGATGATCTCAGACCCAGCAGGAATTCGAAATGTACTCTACTCATACTACCAAGAGCTTTATTGTGAGGATACGTCAGGAAATTTGGAAGATGTGGCGGCATATCTTAATTTGATTCCAACAGAACAATTCTCACATGAGGACCAGCTACAGCTGGAGGAGCACCCGCAATGGATAGAGATATTATTGTGCATAAACAGCCTCCCTAGCGGTAAGGCCACTGGTCTAGATAGCATACCCCTCGAGAGCTACAAAAAAATTGCAACACAACTGAATGAGTGCATGACGCAGCTATTCATACATGTATTCATGAGCGGTACGCCTCCAGAATCCTGGTCACAGGCTAAAATCGTAGTTTTTCTTAAAAAGCATAAAATACCGTCAGAAACCGGGTCTTACCGCCCTATAACATTAATCAATAGTGACAGCAAGATTTATTCAAAAATTCTTGCTACTCGTTTGGTCTCTGTAATTCATAAAGTTATTTCTATCCGACAACATGGGTTTATACTTGGGCGGGGGATGAAGGACCATATTAGAAGGGTCATCTCACTTCTGGATGCTGCAAAGAGACCCAATCACACTAATTCTGTTAGATGCATAAAAGGCCTTTGACAGGGTCTCCTGGCCTTTTTTATGGGAAACCCTGCCAAGGGTCAGAATAGGGAATGGGCTTCTACAGGCTTTCAATTTTGTTTTACTTTTGTCCACTGCACGACCTTTTGTTAAAGGAGCACTTACAGACACTTTTAAAATAACAAGGGGTACACGACAGGGATGCCCAAGCTCGCCGCTACTATTCTTAATTTATATAGATCCCTTCTTACTCCAATGGGAACAGGGCTATTAAGCCTATCGTAACCAAAGTTTTGGCATACGCCAATGATATTGCTCTAGTGACTCCCAATCCTGATGCTGCGATAATTGAAATCGAAGTAGTGGCGGTGAGATTTGGGGCACTCTCAGGGTACTCCCTCAATCGTAGCAAAACACAAATTGTCAGTAATAAGAACGTATTGACTAACGATGCTCGAGTAGTTAAAAATGCAATATATCTCGGTGTTGATATCTCTGCAAATATTGATAACATTGTTAAAGATAATGTTGAGCCACTAATTGCTAAAACGAAACCAGACCTTGTGAGATTGCATAATCTACACTTATCCATTATCGGCAGATGTAATATTATCAAAATGTTGTTTTTTCCCAAGTTTTTGTAACTGTTGAGCGCAATCCTGCTCAAATTCAGCACTAACTGGGGTATTTGGACATATGCTAAGCCTAGAAAAGCATATAAATATCTCTCTTTATCCAAGGAAAAGGGAGGACTAGCTCTACCAAATATCAGACTCTATTACTGGGCTACTAAATTACTATGTAACCTAGTACTTATACAGGAGAAACCAAGAGATAACGCGACTGAAGAAATACCGACCCCGCTGTAACTCGTAATGGGGGCAAAAGCGTGGGGCTGGGTCTGGTGATATCTAAATGACAATCACTATAAGAAAGTTTGCTTTAAAAGACTTTAAGGGGGATTTAGAAATATGAAATCAGTCTGGAAATTAATTGGTTTGGGTCATCTGAGCTTCTTCACACCACTTTGTAACAACCCCAACTTTCCCAGAGATTTTTAAATGCCCAATTATTAAAAGATGGGGCGATGTGGGTTTGACTAAGCTTGGAGTCTTTTTTTCTCTAACAGAACTTGTCTCTTTCGAAAACCTTTGAGAATGGTATGTGCCAGATCGGAGAGATTTTTATAAAAATCTACAAATTCGGGATTTTCTAACTAAGAAAGGGTGGACCCAAAAGGGTTCGCTAATAATGATATTATAGATAAATTAAGAAAGAATAGAGATCTATCTATTGGAGTGGTTTATATTTTTTTTAATTCACTAATGATAGATGACATGGAAGATCAGGCGTTAAAGTGGAAAGCAGAGACTGGAAGCCCGTAAAATCTATTTTTTCACTCAGTCAAACTAGCACTGAATATTTTAATCCCGGCCTGACTCCAGGCTCAATATTATAAATCATGCTTTTCGCTTTATTACACCCTGAAATGGATTGCTAAATGGGGGTCAGGGAAAGGAACTCTTTGTCATCGGTGCGCTTTATATCAGGCAGATCTTAGCCATATCTTTGCCTCCTGTGATGTAAACTAAAACAAGAAATTACCAGCTTCTTTAAGGAGGCCTTAGAAGTTGACTGCTCTCTCTCTCAGACCTTAATAGGACTTGGGGTAGCCCAGGACATGCAGGGAAGCCTGGAGAAGAATTAGTGTTCATTGGTATGGCGATTCTCCGCTTTTGTCTAGCATCTGCCTGGCTAGATCCTACCACCCCTGCCTGGGTTTCAGCAATTGCTTTCTCGGCTTGATGATCAAGTTGAATACTCTGGTTAGTGAAATAGTGTTTGAAAAATCTGTTTCTTAAGATGAATCTGCATGTAATTGTACAATTCCTCAATACCATCAAAAGGTGTACTGCTATATGAACACGGACATATAATGTTACAGTTTAGGCAGGTTATGGAATGTGTCCATCTAAGGGATATTTGCCATCAAATATGAGTACACTTTGATGTTGTGTCACATACAGTACAGTGTGCATTTTCTTTACGAATTGTAATGTAGACAGCACTAAGTATTTTGCCTAACTGCAACAGTGAAGTACGTCGTTAAGAATTGATTCATGTATTTATTTGTGGGATTCGGAATATCATTTAGACTGGTTTATCAATGATGCTTTTTTGGGTAAAGTGATGAAATTCTTAGCCAGTGTGATTCATCTTCAATTTTATATGGAGCCACGCCTGAAAAACTACATTTTCTTTTCCTTTTTTTTTCTTATTTCTCTTCTAATGGATAGGGTAATTAAAATTTGCTCTCTTAATGTTAACGGTCTCAATGATGCGAAAAAGAGGGGTATATTGTCTAAAATGATTTATTTGTTACAAATAGATATACTCTGTCTACAAGAGACACACATATCATGGGAAAAAAGGGATTTGTTAAAACACCTGGGATTGGATATGTTAATAGCTTCTAGGCAGACAGGTATCAAACGTGGCGTAGCCATACTTACGCGTCGGAATCTGGGTACAGTAGTTAAGACATCTGCGGATAAATGGGGCCGTTGGGCGGCGGCCGAACTCTTCATTTTTCAGAATAAATTTTTGATCTATTCAGTCTACGGCCCCAACATGGATGACTCTAAGTTGTTTAACTACCTAAACCAGGAGCTCGCTCTCAATAGTATTCCCGTTATTTTTTGTGGGGATCTCAATATCCACATTGAGGCTAATTTTAGTATTAGACAAAACCCAAGCTATAAAGGTGCGAAGCCACGCTCTTTTAAAGCTCTGCGTTCCCTGGTATTAGATAATGCTTTATCTGATGCATGGCATAGTATCCACCCAGATGTCCATGGTTTCACTTTTTTCTCTGCCCCACACAGGAAATTCGTTCGTATTGATTACTTTTTCCTATCTCAGTTTTTTTGGATAAAATTGAGCTAGAAGTTTTACCTAAACTCTTATCCGATCATAATCCTCTCTGCCTAAAGCTCAATCTCCCTCTAGTTGGACCGGGTAATAAATCTACCTGGACATTTCAGCGGAACTTACTCTTACAAAGTGATTATATTCAATTTATGACTAATGTTATTCAAGAGTTTTTCCAGATTAACAATGAATCGGCTTCAGTCCCTATAGTTTGGGACACTTTTAAATCAGTTGTACGGGGAGAGACTCTAAAATATGCTAACCTTCAATTGAGAGTTAAACGGAATAAATTTAAAAAGGATTGTGATATGGTTTTACAAGCGGAGAAACGACTTGCAGAAAGCATTAAATTACATAATGATATAGAGGAAGCCCAACTTGATTTATCTATTAAACGCAGCTTGGTTTATGCACACAAAGCCGATCAAGTAGCTCTACATTATAATCAGTATAGAATGGAAAGCTATGAACTGAGTGAAAAAACTGGCAAAATCCTAGCACAAAGACTACGTCAAAGAGCCACGGCTAATGATATTCTTAAAATTCAAGATCTCAACGGGGGGTTTAAAACCTCCAAAGAAGAAATACTTGCAGCATTCAATGAATTTTACCAACTGCTGTACCATCAACCAGACAGTGTATCTGGTCATGATATCCAACAGTATCTTGACAAGATTAATACTTCAAATCTCTCACCAGTACAGCTGGAACATCTCAGTGCCCCAGTCACCTGGGAAGAGATTGAATTAGCCATTACCGGTCTCTCGGCCGGCAAAGCCATGGGCCTGTGGTAAATAAAATATCACGCTCTCAGACTTTTAAATATTAACAATAGGATCATGCATAAAGCAAGAGGCTGAGTCTGTGGTATCAGATTCATAAAGGGCTTTATTCCAATAACTCGAGTCAAAGGGAGAATATCTCCATCACCAAAAAGGATCTGGACGGGGCTGAAAAGTATTCTCAATATTCTCAAAACATTATTCACAGAGTACAGTATATATACATTTCTCAATTGTACGTAAGCAAGAGAGCAAGAGAGAATGAGATTAGAGCATGTGGGCGTGTAAGTAGGCGTGAAGGTGGGCGTCCATGTGGGCGTCCACTTGATGATAAGGGGTAAATTGTCATGTGTGGGTGGATACCTGGAGATGATTTCGCAATGTCAGCAGAAATACTTGGCAGAGATGCGCGCGCAGCAGCATGACGTGTGATAGACGTGCAACTAGAGGGTGAAGGGGACTTGACATTTAGCTCTACATGTGGAGACAAAAGTCTGGGGTTATGTCAACCTAATCCCAAATCATATCTAATATCCTATGTTTAAAGAACTGTGTTATCCACAAGGGAAGGGCTCTCGGACAGAATCTATTCTATACTGACTGTGTGTGTGTGTACAAGCGTCTAAGTGTCTACACTGAATGCGAGGGGATGGGAATATTCCATGGTGACAGGGCTATGAATTACTTGCATGAGGGCAGAGAAACCGGGCCTTTTGCTTGGTAACTGGAGGAATGTTTACTTAAGCTACTAGGCAGGAATGCATCGGCTGAGGGGGAAGCAGATAATTCGAAGGTGAAATACAGCTCTTGGCAGAGAATAGGCTGATGTCAGGCTTCGTGAGCCGCGCAGAGGATGAGACAAAGTTCATGGTCACAGATGCAAGCTCAAGCTGAAGCTGTCAGAGGCAGAGAGCAGGGAAAGGCTTTGAGGACAGAATCGGGCCTACTTGCCTGAACTGTAAAAATGGAGTAACTTAGCCATATAAAGTCGGTGGCCTTTCATACTTAGGAATCGAATATCCAGCCCATTCATGGCGGATCTGACAGAGGACATGTTAACGGTGGACGCACATGTGTTTGCGTCTTCGAAACTGGAACTGGAGGAAACATACATGTACTTGTAACATGCATATAGAACCATATAGAACCGTTGGGGTCCAAGATAGGGGACATAACTGATCAGGGAAATCCACATTTCCACATTCCCTCCTTGTCCCCTACTTGCCCGTCAAGAAACATCAATCTTCATTAATCCATTGATTTGCTCATGGAGCATCATTTCTTCTTCTTTCTTCTTCCGGGATCTTGAGCGAAAACCTTGATGTGGAATACACGATGTGGCACACAGACCACAAATCGCTGGTCCACATTGCAGGCATAGACAGCAACTGAATAGTATGAGAAGGCCAATACCTAGGAAGGATAGGACCCTCCATCCAAAGGTGGATAATACACTCCAAAACCAACCGGACCAAGTCCAGGTGCCTGGATTCTGGTGTATCTGGCTTACAATCTTATGAAGGCGAGTTATGGCTTTATATACAGATGGCGAATTTTCTGGTATGAAAAATGCAATGGCTTGATCCGATGACCCTACAAGCTCCGCCCCTATCGGCCAGGATAACGTCAAGGACAAGACTATTTTGAAGCACAACAATCCGCATAGCAGACTGCTCTTCTGTTAAATTGCCTAAGGCGGAAATAGTTTCGTTCACTACTGCTTCAAGGGTTCTGGTTAATCTACGTATCAGCTTACTATTGGTAACTGTACCTATATAGGGAAAGAAACCTTTATTGAAATCTGTGTATTTTTTCCCATGCTGTTTCAGTGTAATTGACAATTGGGAGATCTCTCTGCTGTATATTGTGTACTAAATGAGTATTTCTATGAGAATCAGGAGGAGTTAGGAAAACAGGTGGTAGGAGGAATGCTATGTAACAGGTACCATCCCAATCTAGAGGTAAGCGTATATATGCGGTCTGGCCACATATAAAGTAGGAATGACGAGAAGCTCTAAATGTAGACTTGCCTTGATCACTGAATTTTATTACAGTGGTGCATTTACTATGGCCCATGTGTATGGAGCCATTCTTTCTTATACATAATTCCTCTTTTACTGGGAATACGGACATGGCGGGCAAGATTGGTGTAGCTTCAGATTCAACGTTCAGGATCATGAGGTTAAGTGTAAAATTACCTAATCCATATACTTCATTTCTTAGATCAGTTCCTGTTCTTTTGGGAAGTCCCTCCTTGTTAGGGTAGCAGACTTTAAGCAAAACTAAATTCAGGTTTCCCCATACCCAGTTGTCTTGATAAACTGCGGAATTCGAATCTAGGGAATTAATCAAACTAAACCATGCTCCACAGGAGCCATTGTGTGTGAACGGATAGAGAATAAAGGGGCAAAACTCCCTTATAGTTCTGATAGGGGGGGAGTCGGCCACAGACCCAGCAGTCTGTAGCATTGCTAGTCTGATGTGAATGGTGCAGCATCTGAATAAAGGTATTGTTGCGTAAGGCAAGTCGATATGATAGCTCATAGGATGGCAGATCACTAAATGTGTGCTTTATGGTATCATTAGTGGAGGAGTGTAAAAGTGAGGCAATAGGAGGAAAAATAGCATGTAGTATTAAGCTGATACATATTATCGTGATGCTCTTAAGATATTGAAAAATTACAGTCACTATACATCTATTTGCTTCTTATCTAACTCTCTTATTTCTGCTTTATGTTATTGTCCAAGATCTTATGCGAGCCAGAATACATGTTCAACCGCTTCACCACCTAGTGGACTTAATTGATCAAACGGGTTCTGACTTTTTGAATCAAGGTTTAGCTTTGTGGAAACTTCTGGGCATTCTCCTCTAGAAAATGTTGTTCAAAATCCAAGTTCAAAGTTTTTTTTTCCTTTGTAAAAGAGTGGTGAAGGTGCACTTTGACTTTAACGGCCGTCCCCGTGGTCCAGAGCACTGACTTCGGCGCCTGTCATCCAGGAGCGATGGAGTATTCTTTGACCTGGGTGTTGTCAGGGAAGGCGGCAGCAACCTGCGAACAACAAGAGAGTAGTGCAGACATCAAGGAAGCCAGGTAATCTGTCAGCATGTTACTGTCAACATAAGTAATCTTTTAGGCATTGTAGTGCCCCACATATTTGGTGGTCTACCAAAGACCACTTCATAGGGAGATAAGCCTGTTCTAGAATGAGCTACTATTCGCATGTAAAAGAGGGCAACCGGCAGGGCTACCATCCAATCTATACCTTTGTCTGCGCAAATTTTAATGTCTGATTATGTCTTTCTACAAGGCCTGCTGCTTCAGGATGTCGCACACAATGGAATTTCCAGGTATACCCTAACAGAAGGGACACCTGCTTCATTAGTACCAGGACATATTTGTAACCTCTACATCTGTTTATTTGGATATAATCCATTTGGAGCACTTCAAAAGGGTGGTCAGGTGGATGGAATCCACCTTGTTCCATCGGAATGCCTTTACCTGCATTGAATTGGCAACAGATCATACATGTTCTGACCTTTTGTTTCGCTGCTGCACGCAGGTGCTTGTTGAACCATATATTCTGTAAGCTATCTATCATTGCTTTCTCTCCTAAGTGTGCAGGACTATGTGCGGTATTTATAATCACTTGTACCATGGTATCAGGAAGAAACCATGTGGATTTGCCCTTTGTCATCCAACCTTGATCAGTCAGTACCCCTCCTTGTTCCGATCATTTCTTTAATTCGTCTACAGTAGCATGTGTCTGAATGTCTTGTACATCCCTGGAAGGATCCCTAACTGTCATGGCTTTGGACAGTGATAGTATCTGTGATTTTGTCATGTCTAGTGGGGTCTGAGCTGTCTGTTTAGCAGTTCGGTCTGCCAGATCATTGCCTTGGGAAATGGTATCTGTGGCTCTAGTATGTGCTTTACATTTTAGGATAGCTATGGCTGTTGGTAAATGTATTGCTTCCAGTAGGGCTTGAATAAGGGGGCCATGCTGTATCTTGGCCCCATGAGAGGTCAAGAAACCTCTTTCTCTCCACAAAATCGGTGTAAATGTTTACTCTCAGGTGCTTAGCTCTTATGCACGCTTGTGTCAGGGCGATGAGCTCTGCTGCTTGTGCTGACAATATGTCTATTCTTTTAGTCTCTATTATTACAGTATCAGCAGTCACTGCATATGCTGCCACTAATTCTCCCGCCCCTGTCCTCATGCATGAGCCGTCAACATATAGTGTTAGCTCGGGGTCTGGGAGTGCAACATCTGTCAAGTCTTGTCTTGGTTTAGTCACGGTATGTATTACTTCAACACAGTTGTGTGGTGAAACGCTTTCTGTACTGGAGGGCAAAAGGGTAGCGGGATTCAGTATGTTGCATCGTCTGATCTCTATGTGTGGTTGAAATAACGTCAGCTCATAATCCGTAAGTCTAGCTACAGTCAGGTGTTGTGTTTGTGTCCGGTTCAAGAGAACCTCTACTGCGTGTGGTACTTGTACTGTCAGAGGGTGGCCCAGCACTATCGAGTCACTTTGTCTTATGGCTAAGGCCATTGCTGCAACTGATTTTTGGCACGCAGGCACAGCCTGTGCTACTGGGTCTAATGTACTAGAAAAATAAGCACAGGGCTCGTGTTTTCCTGCATGATCTTGTGTTAGGACAGATAGTGCTGTTCCATCCCGCTCTGTCACAAAAACATAAACGATTTGTTGTAATCAGGGTTTGCTAAAACTGGTGCTTGACATAAAGCTCTCTTTAATTCTTCAAATGCCACAGTGTGTTCTTGTGTCCAAGGGAGGACTTTAGTAGAAGCTGTATTAGGGGCTTGGACTAATTCCCCTGAAAGATCACAATAAAACATGAGAAAAAGGGGAAAACACCATACCTATTTCCTTGGCTTAATTTCTAAGGGGGCTAATTTCTAAGGGGCTTAATTTCTTAAGGGGCTAGCGGGAAGCGAACCTCCTCAGGGGCCACCCTGTGTCTTGACAATACTATTAATCCCTGTGTGTAGCTACTGGGCGTAAGCAAAATTATAGGAGATACACAGCGTATGTGAAACGGCGAGAAATCCTTCAAATTAATGTACAAACCTCATTGTGTTAGCTCATAAGCTAGCCAAATGACATCTCATATGCAAATGTCCCTATTACATGAACCTACACCAACCTGAAGTCAATATTAATGCTAGGAGGCCCTAATAGGAATGCTAAATTACCTAAATATTCGGAAAACCAAGTTTAAGAACAGTTGTTAATGTTGATAATTAATAATTTATCTGCTAAAGAAATCAGTCAATGTGCAATAATTTCCACCTATACAATAAATAGCCTAATTCAAAAACAAGTCAACTTTTGGGGCCACCACTCACAAGAATGAGCTTACTAAAGCAAACTTTAAAAAGGAAATCCTGTCAGATATTTTCTCATTACCCTAAATACCGAGCCTTATTTGTCACTCTGTGGTGGCAGTCCTTATTTAAAACAGGCCTTTCAAGAGTTAAAATGCGAGTGCACAGATCATAATTGTTCCTTAATGTCCAATCTGGAAACATATGACCGAGGCTGCCTGTCTATAAGAGAAAGGCAGTTATGTGAAAAATATTTTAGTCTTGCATAGCCTTTTTCTTTTGTTTCATTCATCTCCAACACCAATTAGACATACACTGATAACGTGTTGTCTGCTATTTTGACAGCATGATAATGGTAATATCATGTCTGTGAAATTTAGTAATTGTGCCAAGCCATCAGTATACCGGGCACAGAAAGCATAGATAATTACACTAACATATATAAATGAGCAGCGATGCGTAATTACAGTACCTACAGCTCAGATGCGAACATTCTGGCCTGCTTAATTTGTCAGGCTTATAATCAATAACTTATTTACCTGCCCTATACAACACCATCTGGCAGTGGGTCATCCCAATGATGACCGCGTCAAGTCTGACACACAGGATCAGCAACAATAATCAAAAAATGACGAACACACGAACCTGTCTTTTTTTTTTTTTTTTTTTTTTTTTTTTTTTTTTATAAAAATGTGCTATGCTTCTTTGTACACAATGTACCCTCATGTCCTAGTCGAAGATGCATCTCACATCTTTCCTCACAGACCCGTAACCACTGGATCATTTATCCAATGCAACTGGTGGCAGCTTGTGGCCACAATTCAAAAATGTCTGAATTTGAAAATCGTTTTTATATAGGCACATAGCCCTTAAAATTCCAAGCAAGAGCAACATTTTACTTTCTGACCAGAAGCAATATAACAATTGCTAAAAAATAAAACAAATCTTCTCCATAGACATTTCCTCGGGGCACTTGTTTTGCACAGAATAGAACAAGGGAATCTTTCTCGACTTACATTTCTCAGCTGCCCTGTCTTATCAGAGAAGTTAAAAATAGCCCCTCAGCGCGGCCTGAGCCTGGGCTGCCAGCCATCTTTTGTTTGTTTTTCCTACTCCTGGCCCCAAGGCTCTCCAGCTGCAGGCATTACACAGATGCGATGTCAGAGAAGCCTTCTAAGCAGTGCCCTGTTCTGCTCCTCTCATCGGCCCCCACCTACACTGGCTACAAGGTCAGAATCTGTCTCCGATTTCTGTATCACATTCTGCTCTACACGGCCCCCACCTTCTCCTCACTCTGAAGCTGTCAAAGACAAAAAGACTACTCAATTCCATAAAAACTGCAATAATTCGCTCAATTGAAAAATTATTTTTACATACAATTTGCACTCAGGGGGTCATAATCTTACCGACTTGACCCAGCACATTGGCTCACTGGACCATCAAGAACACAAACCTGTATTCATGAAAAATTTGCAAATTCGAAATACCCACAATTCTTTTTTCCAAGCTAAACTTGTCACTAATTATTTTTCGTTAACACTTTGTACATTAGGGGTGTCATCAAATCACAGGAGTTGCTCCTTCTCTAGCTGCACCCCTCTCAATTTCCTATTGACAATGTAGTCAAATGTTGGACCATGTAAACACCAGCTATGCGCTGTTCATTTGGTGGGGGGCTCAAGAACCTTTGGGCTACTATGTAATTAATATATGTATTATAACTGGTCTTTTTACTGGGGCCACTCTTGCTGGGCCCTCTGAAAGGACGGGATAAATACCAGCAACGTCAGTATTTCTTTTTCTGTCAGCCTGCGCTCATTTTACCAGCTCAAATTCCTCCTGTAACATCTCATCCTTGGCTTTTCCAGACACCAGTCCACTCCTCTCTGCTTCGTGAAACACTTACTCTGACCTTCTATGTCACTCCTTGCGCCAAAAACTCAATGGCATCCTTCCAAGCTGGTCTACATTTTCTCTTTCATAAGAGTGTTTCGTTGTCCATCTTTTACTCGTATACCTTCCTCAACTAACACGTTTTCTCGGGCTTTGTCTGAATCCTCCATACTTTTCTCTTCTTTTCTGAGCGCTTACTCTGTGCGTCTATGCTATTCTTTACGCCATAATTCAACAGCGTCTTTCTGTGACTGTCTAGCTTTCCTCTTCCACAACTCTTCTTCGACTTTCATGATACATTCGGCATCCCAGGTCCCAGCTACGGGCCATCTCTGACTTTCTGGTAACTCTTTGGTGTAGTCCACCCATAGATCAAGGAATAATATGGCGTCTAAGCCATGCTTGTGAAAAATAAAATGTCCTGTAGTGTCCCTAGGAGGAATAGGAACTGCTTCTTCAAGCACCCCTTTTCTGGTAGTAATCTGTCTTAACTTCGAGAAGAGCGGCATATTGACAACTGATCTGATACTTACTCTTGAACTCACTTAATACGAAAAAAACACAATAATGAACAGTGAACAATGAACAATCATTCATACCACAATATTTGAACACTTTAAACATTAAACATTAAACATTTTAACAACGACCGACAATGATGACAGTCTGCCTAACTAATCACCACGCTGAATTCTTGACAATAACTGAATACTTCGGAATACTTGATATACTGCTAAACAGTACATATACACTGCTAAACAGTGCAGACCGGATTTGTGTACCCAAATCCGTCTTGACCGGCACAACCTATGTGCGCGTCAACACGCCTCCCCGGCGATGGTACTCACCGAGTAGCTCCTTGAAACGGAAGGCCTCAGAGAATGGACTGGACTCGACGACTGCGGACATCGGACCCTCTGGACATCGGGACTTTGAAAACCTGGTGGGCCTCTGTATACCTCAGACGCAGCTCTCTCGCAGGTGGGCTCTGGGTAGACAATCTGCGTTCCTCACCGCCTCGTATGGATGCCTTGTCGCAGTCTGTCCCCTTCGGTGGCCTGAGGGAGTTGGCGGGAAAAACCCGCGACGTGCACGCTTGAAGTCCATCACGGCTATGGAAGGGGGCAAAACAGGACCTTCATCTCCGGCGTGTGGGGAAAGAGATTAAACTATTCGGGCGCCATTCTGTGGTAAATAAAATATCACGCTCTCAGACTTTTAAATATTAACAATAGGATCATGCATAAAGCAAGAGGCTGAGTCTGTGGTATCAGATTCATAAAGGGCTTTATTCCAATAACTCGAGTCAAAGGGAGAATATCTCCATCACCAAAAAGGATCTGGACGGGGCTGAAAAGTATTCTCAATATTCTCAAAACATTATTCACAGAGTACAGTATATATACATTTCTCAATTGTACGTAAGCAAGAGAGCAAGAGAGAATGAGATTAGAGCATGTGGGCGTGTAAGTAGGCGTGAAGGTGGGCGTCCATGTGGGCGTCCACTTGATGATAAGGGGTAAATTGTCATGTGTGGGTGGATACCTGGAGATGATTTCGCAATGTCAGCAGAAATACTTGGCAGAGATGCGCGCGCAGCAGCATGACGTGTGATAGACGTGCAACTAGAGGGTGAAGGGGACTTGACATTTAGCTCTACATGTGGAGACAAAAGTCTGGGGTTATGTCAACCTAATCCCAAATCATATCTAATATCCTATGTTTAAAGAACTGTGTTATCCACAAGGGAAGGGCTCTCGGACAGAATCTATTCTATACTGACTGTGTGTGTGTGTACAAGCGTCTAAGTGTCTACACTGAATGCGAGGGGATGGGAATATTCCATGGTGACAGGGCTATGAATTACTTGCATGAGGGCAGAGAAACCGGGCCTTTTGCTTGGTAACTGGAGGAATGTTTACTTAAGCTACTAGGCAGGAATGCATCGGCTGAGGGGGAAGCAGATAATTCGAAGGTGAAATACAGCTCTTGGCAGAGAATAGGCTGATGTCAGGCTTCGTGAGCCGCGCAGAGGATGAGACAAAGTTCATGGTCACAGATGCAAGCTCAAGCTGAAGCTGTCAGAGGCAGAGAGCAGGGAAAGGCTTTGAGGACAGAATCGGGCCTACTTGCCTGAACTGTAAAAATGGAGTAACTTAGCCATATAAAGTCGGTGGCCTTTCATACTTAGGAATCGAATATCCAGCCCATTCATGGCGGATCTGACAGAGGACATGTTAACGGTGGACGCACATGTGTTTGCGTCTTCGAAACTGGAACTGGAGGAAACATACATGTACTTGTAACATGCATATAGAACCATATAGAACCGTTGGGGTCCAAGATAGGGGACATAACTGATCAGGGAAATCCACATTTCCACAGGCCCTGACTCTATTCCCCTAGAATTTTATCGCGTATTTAGAGGAATGCTAAGGTCAGAATTAATAAAAATCTTCAGCTCTGCCTTTGCTGGTAATCCACCTGAGTCATGGTCTCATGCTAATATTGTTATTTTTAAAAAGAAGGGCAAAAATAGTGAAGAATTAAGTTCATATCGACCTATCTCTCTGATTCCTACTGATAGCAAAATCTACTCAAAAATTCTCGCTAACAGATTGAATCCTCTGATGCCGACTCTAGTATCTATCAGACAACATGGCTTTATACTGAAAAGAGACACCACAGATCATGTTAAAAAAATAATCACATTATTAGATTGGGCCCAGACCTCTAAATCCCCAGTAGCTGTGGCCCTGTTGGACGCAGAAAAAGCCTTTGACAGGGTCTCCTGGGAGTTTTTATGGTCTGTTCTGTTATGGATGGGCTTCCCCCTTTCTTATATTAATGCTGTTAAAGCCCTTTATATTCAACCTAAAGCCGCCATAAGAATAACCAACTCTCTTTCTAAGGGCTTCGCGATAACAAGGGGGACCAGACAAGGATGTCCGTGTTCCCCCTTGCTCTTCGCATTATACTTAGAACCATATCTACGGTGCTTATCCTCCGCGGCAGATATTATACCTGTAACTGTCAATAATAACCTGTTCAAAATTTTCGCTTATGCGGATGATGTTGCCGTAACCACCATAGACATTAGACGTGCACTACCCAAAATCATCCTGCTAGCTAAAGAATTCGGCTTGATATCTGGTTATAAATTAAATATATCCAAAACCCAATTAATCCATTCTGATTTTGGCCGCCCTAACGAACTAGTTTTTAACTCTGAAGTCCAATATCTAGGGATAACTATCTCATCTAAGGTTGAAGAGATTGTACGTTTAAATATTGAACCTATTTTGGACTCTTCTAATAAAACTCTGGAGAGATTAAATAATCTGCATTTTTCCCTGCACGGCCGAGTTAATATAATTAAAATGGCAATTTTTCCAAAGTTTTTATATTTATTTCGAACTATACCACTTTTGTTTTCGGCATATTACTTTACAAAAATTGACAGAATGGTCTCCAGATTCTTATGGGGATATCATCGCTCTCGTCGAGCGCTGAAATGGTGCTCTCTTCCCAGGTTGAAAGGAGGATTGGGAGTCCCCAACATGCGCTTGTATTATTGGCTCATTTCTCTAAGATCTATGAGAATTCTTCTCTTTCCAGATATCGCTGTTGAAGAATCTCTTTTTCCCTCAATTTATGAATTACTATTAGGTAAAACTGCTCCTCAATGTTTAGTTAAAATCATTGAACCCAGCTATTATAAAAAAACTAAATTTAAGATAATTTTAGCTTGTGCTACAATCTGGTGTCAATTTAGGAAAAAAATTCTTCGTTTAGGCGGAATCAATTTTTACTCCCCGATTTTTAATAATCCTGCTCTACCTGTAGTCTTTCATGACCAAATCATAAAAAAATGGTCGCTTTTAGGAATACGGACTTTGGGAGACCTATATATAGACGCTCAATTCTCCTCATTTTCAGTCCTCCAAACTAAATATAGTCTAGCACAACATCATTTTTTGAAGTATTTGCAGATTCGGAGCTTCTTAGAGTCAAGAGGATTCCTTAATCACTCATGCATGAGCTCCAATAAGATTCTAGAATCTTTGTGGAAAGCACAAAAAATAGGTCAAACTTATCAAATGATTGTTAATCAACTTGAAGACGATTTATCTTCTATGGAAAACAATTGGCGTAGGAGGCTAGATCTAGTAGTCATTGATATTGGCAGATCAATTGAGCTATCTAGTAAGATACTTTTTAATGGATCCCTCCAAAGTCAACATTTTATGTCTATTTTTGATCTTTATTACTCTCCTATCAAGGTAGCTAAGTGGAAGGCTGGGGGTACATCTAGAATTAACCGCTGTAATGAGACGGATGCGGATTCTATCCATATGTTTTTTAAATGTGAGGAATTATTTTGTTTTATTACTACTATTGAATCGTTTCTTAATGACAACTTGGGGATTGCTGTAAAATTCTCTCCTGATTTGGAAATTTTTGGAATTCAGGCAGATCAGTCTGGGATTAGATCAACATTTGAAGAAGCTTTCTTGTTTATCTGCATGTCCGTTTTCCGCCTCTGTATCACTTCTTGTTGGATTGATAATGATCCCCCCACCTTTCATCAATGGCAATCTAAATTACTTTCTATTTACCATTTGGAAATGGCCATGTACCGGCTTAAGGGGGAAAAAAAATGTTTGGATCAAAAATCTGGGATCCTGTCACAAAATGGATTTAAGAGATTCTCCTCTGTTGTGTTCTTCTTTTTTTTTTTCTTTATATTGCTCAATAAATGACTGTTTTGTTGATATAAAACAATAAATAAAATAAAAATAAAAATAAAAAGAATTGATTCATGTATCTAAAAAACACTGAAAGTGAAATGCAAGAGACTGAATCTATTTCACTAGGCCAAAAATTGTGCATGTAATCAGTGACATATTGCTGGAGGTTATCTGTCAAAATTATACCAGTATGACAATTTACAACTAATTCATATGTACACTAACTTCACTTCAGCGCAAAGTATATCAATATTGCATCTGTTTTAGCTATATACTTTATTTGGACCCATATGATCTAAAATGTCATGTTATGTGCGTGTTACAAAACATTTTGAACACAAATGTCCTGTCATGATACAAGTCTATCAAGTTTTTTTTTCTTCAAATCTTTTTTTATTAAAGGACATAAACATGCACCACAGTGTAAAGCATGCATAGAACCACTAATACTGTAAGTCACATCCTTAATATGGAGGTCATACAGTAAAAGCGAATGCTATCATGTACCACATAGCCAATAACATAAGGATTATGAGCAAAGCTGTATCAAGTAGATAGAGTGACAAATGTGGTGATAGGAAGAACCCAGTGTTAAAGGGGCTTTAATGGCATATGTCAACCAGGTGTGGGGACAGGAAGGGGGAGGGAGGAAAGGGAAGACACAGAGACATAGGAGGAGAGCCGTATACTAAAGAGAGAAGGGGGGTGAGACTTTGTGAGTGGGGTAAGTTGGAACCCCTGTTAGAAGTTAGCAGGAGTGTGTTGAAGATCCCATGGTAGGGTGCTGGGCACCTCCCTGAGGAGATTCAGCTCCAAAGGCAGGGGAGGCAATTTCAAACAGGTGGAGGGCCTGAAGCTGAGGTGTGCCCGCATGTCCCGATGCCCGGACGTATCCTCAGGATTGAACCGATGCTCTAGGGGGTCCACCTCTCGACAGTCCCAAGTCTGGATATTATATCCACGCAGACTAAAGGATGGTCAAGTGGGGGAAGGGAAGGATGGGGACAGCAGGGAGGGAGACCTGTGAATACAAAGGAACAAATTACCACCTAAGCCTTGCTACCACCTCCCTAATCCCATCATCCTTATATGTACCCATACTTCCACTAACCTGTAAGAAAATAAAAGAGTGCCGGCTAACAGGGGTGCTGAGCATGTAATCACATTCCTCCTACCATATACCCTATAATACAAAAGATATATTAGTAAAACAATCCTGTATACTTGTATACCCTTCTTCTACATAGGAATATGTTCCTTTAAATCCTACATGTAACACCTACCCTGACATAGTGAGAGGAGGTCTTCCACTCAGAAGGAACTCCTGCCTTGATTCACCCCTGTGGCTGTGAAAGCACAAGGATCACCAGCAATGAGATACATAAACTGTAAATGAAATGGAAGCACATTCAAAAGTACCAAATAGCAAATCATGAGATGGTGTAGAACGTACTCTTAAGAACACAATCCAGGAAACTTCCGGGATTAACAAATGAGGACTATGGAGAGTTGAAAGTCACTCTCATATCCAGCACGATGAAAACAAATACGAAAGAAAACACTTTCTTCCCTGCATGAGCTTTCTGTCCTAGCTCACCAACAGGGAAGACATATGAAAGATCTCAAATTTCTCACGAGCAAATAACCAAGAAGAGACCAGACTCTTTCGTTTTCCCTCGCAAGAGCTCTGATGCAATAATTTCAGAATGTGAACTCACCAGCGTAGGGAAGGCAGGTTACTAGTTCCGTAACCTGACGTACTAGAAAATGTCTATGCAATAAATATTTGTATTTGTATTTGTATGTTGATTTATAGAGCGCGATTGCTGCCCGGGGGCGTCCAAGCGCTAAGAAGCCAACAGAACAAGAGGAGGTAGCCAGGGCGTTATTGAGCAGCATTGAAGAGGAATGTTTTTAGCTGTTTCCTGAATGAGGTAAGATTGGGATTTTTCCTTAGGTGGAGGGGTAGGGTGTTCCATAGCTTAGAGGCGTTGTAGGTGAAAGTCCTACCGCCAGTTCTGGATTTTTTTATTTTGGGGATTGTGGCCGTGAAGGTCTGGTTGGATCGCAGATTCCTAGTGGGAAGGTAGTGTGACACTAGGTTGCGAGTGATGAGAGGGCCCGTTTTCCAGAACGCCTGGTGCGCAATGCATAAGGCTTTGAATTGTGTTCTTTGGGAAATGGGTAGCCAATGCAGTTTTTTCAGTCCATTTTTGACTGATTGACGTCGAGGGATCTGAAGCAAAGTGCGCGCGGCACAGTTCTGCACCGTCTGTAGTCTCCGTATCGTGTACTCTGGGGCGGCGAGGTAAAGGGCGTTGTTATAATCCAGTCGTGACTGGATAAGGCCCTGAATGGCTACTTGTTTTGCCTCCATTGGTAGAAGATGGAGTACCTTTCTTAACACTCTGAGGAGGCCGAAGCAGGTGGCTGCCAGTTTGGTGGATTGGGTGCCGAAGGACAGAGATCTGTCTAGCCACACCCCAAGGCTCTTGATGCTGTCCTTTGGGGCCGGAGGGGTACCCAGGCAGGGTGGCCATAGAGTGCTGAGGGAGTTAGGGTTGGCAGGGCCCAGGAGCATGAGCTCTGTCTTGTCTCCATTCATTTTTAATGAGGAGGAGGACATCCAGTCCTTGACTTCCTCTAGGCATTTCCTCAGCCCTCCTTTCGAGGTCTGGTTAGCTTCCTGTGCCAGTGAGACCACTAGCTGAGTGTCGTCAGCATATGAAATGATCTTAATTCCATATTGACGAACAACTTCAGCCAGTGGCCTCATATATATGTTGAAGAGTGCCGGGCTCAGTGAGGAGCCCTGCGGGACTCCACATTTTAATGGTCTACTGGTAGAGGAAGATGTTCCATCAAATACCCGAAAGGATCTGTCCTGTAAAAAGGATTCAAACCAAGATAAAGCATTGTCCTTTATGCCGATGTTTGCCATGCGGTCCAGCAATATGTCATGGCTGACCGTGTCGAAAGCCGCGCTTAAATCAAGGAGGATCACTGCCACTGATCCTCCCTGGTCCAGGATGTTTCTGGATTCCTCGGTGATCATGAGGAGCGCAGTTTCGGTGCCATGTCTTGGTCTGAAGCCCGTTTGAGTAGGATCAAGAAGCTGGTGGTTTTCGAGATATTTGATTAACTGGCTGTTGATGTGTCTCTCTAGGATTTTACTAAGCCAGGGAAGGAGAGAGATTGGGCGGTAGTTGCTGAGGTTCGAGGGATCCAGGTTGGGCTTCTTTAATAGTGCTCGGACCATGGCTTGTTTCCATTGTGGCGGGACTACGCCAATAGAAATAGAGGAGTTAAGGAGGTCCATTATGACGGGCAGGGTGATAGCCGAGGCTGACATAATGATGTCTGGCGGGGCTGGGTCCCCCGGAGACCCGGATTTGACTTTTTTTGCCAAGGACTCAAGAGTCGAGAGGTTAAGAAGAGCAAAGTGGTCCAAAGTGGGGGAGGAGTTCAGGTCAGAATTGCTCGCGGTAGAGGGGGTGCTGGGAGGAGCGGGGAATGATTCATAAATGGTAGTAATTTTTTGCAGGAAAAAATCTGCCATGTTGTTGCAGTGTTCTGCGGTCTTGGTCTCATCTAGACTGGGTGGAAATTTGGTGAGGCTTTTCACGATACGAAAAATTTCCCTGGGTTTAGATTTCGCTCGGATAATTTCGTTGGCGAAATAAGCTGTTTTGCTGGCCTTGATTTGTTCTTTATATATTTTAAGTAGTTTTTGGTATTGGATTTTGTTTTCTGGCAAAGAGTCCAGGCGCCATTTCCTTTCCGCTTGTCTACACTGACGTTTTGTAGCTCTGAGGGGTTCAGAGTACCATGGAGCTGATTTATGACAGCGTTTTGTGGTGGTTTTCCGTTTAGGTAGGGAGAAGATCGAGTGACTTGGTAATCCATTCCTCATAAGAAAGATTTGCGAAGCATGGGTCCTCATTAAGCGGGGGTATGTTGCTGGACAGTTTTTTGGTCCATGTCTCGATAGGGAGGCGGGACCACGGTCTGGCTATTCTTATAGTGGGTTTGGTGGTTAGGGGTCTGAGGGTGTGCCATAAAAAAGGGACCAGTAGATGGTCAGTCCAGGGGAGAGGGAGAGGTGGACTGGTTGTCAAATTAGTACAATTACTGAAAACTGGATCAAGCAGGTGTCCTTGATCGTGGGTAGGAGAGCTGACCAGTAGGTGTAATTGTAACGCGGCAAGGTCGTCGGTAAGAAGAGCTGCTGTGTGGTCTGGTTTGGAATCGAAGTGAAAGTTAAGGTCACCCAACAATGTGAAATTGGCGCTACTGCTGACAGTATCAACAGTAAATAGAGACAAGCGGTGCTACTGGCACCCTTACCCGACCGTTAACAGTGAAAAATGGCCAGCATTCGAACCGGACCTTCAGGAACAATCAGCAGCGTCTTCTGCCACTGCCTCGCCTTATCCCGGTGTTCTGGCGTCACGTGGGGGCGGTGCGTTTGACGTCAGACACACCGCCGAGGCTGCCGGGAGTTGTAGTCTTTCCCCTGGCATCCTACGCGCCTGTGTGAGCGCCGACCCCGGCGTTGCCGTGTCCCCTGACACCACAATTGGCAATTGGCCCTCGATCCTGCCTGTGTGCTAAGCGCGGGACACCTCTGTTTGAGGTAGCTGTTGCGCTTTATAAATGTCTGTTATTATAGTAAGGCCAGTTGCCTCCGATGGCGTATGGAAGGGGCCGAGTGGTCCAGCTTCTCCAGTGCCTTAATGTCCCCAGTCAGGCCGGTCTTCACCAGCCTAGCCCACGTGTGCAGGTGCCTTGAAGGCATCCCATTGAGTGAAGGATGAGGTCTCGGAAAAAGCATTTGACTCAAAGTAAGCTGAGATTTCCTGCCGAATCTGAGCTACATTGACATGGTCGGGCAGGATATGGGAGGAAGTCGCCAACGGGGGCAAGGTTGCAATGTGGAGCCGCAGCACCGTAACACCATCTCCACATGGGCATGGTCGGAGATGGAGATGTCAGAAATGAAGGAGGACTCCACGTCCCGAAGTAGCGAGTGTGAGAGAAAGAAATAGTCAATACGTGAGTAGGAGTGGTGAACATGGGAATAAAAAGATTAGTTCTGAACATCTGGTTCTGTGGTATGTGTCCTGTGATTCGTTAGGTGCGTAAATGTTGAGTAGAGTGAGAGACTGTGCACTGTGTTGGACCGTGAGTCTTAAAAACTGACCCTCCGTATCCTGAACCACCTGCAGCACCCTGGAGCAGAAATCCGCTTTGCACAAGATTGCAACCCTGGTTTTCTTGGTAGGTGGGGAAGCCCAATGTTGAGTTGAGTACTTCAGGTGGGATATTTGGTGTGTGTCTTATCGTAAAAGGTGAGTTTCCTGAAAGAAGATGATGTCGGGGTCATGTAGACGAAGATAACGCCAAATCTGGCGTCTCTTATTGGGAGCGTTGAGACCCGTCACATTAAGAGAGAGAAATTTTATGGAAGGTGTGTCAGCAATGATCCGAGATTAGGGAAACAGCTAGTATAGCAGGGCAAGGGGGAAGAGGCAGCCAACCTAAGAATTGAAAGGGCCCGCTCCGCGAGCCTTGGTGGTAGAAGGGGGTGGGTCAGGGAAAGGAGCTGAAGGGTAAGATTGATGGGTAATATCAGAGCCCAAAATGAACTGCAGCCGCTCCGCAAGGTTGAGTGAGTAGAAGGGGTACCCCGAAAGCCACACATCCCCAAAGAAAGGATATAAAGAAGGGGACATAGAGAAGGAAAAACATAGTCAACAAAAGGCCAAGTGGCCCAATAAACTCCATACAAGTCGTGGAATGGGCCTAGTCAGGGCACGGACCATTCTGAAGAAGTCACTCTCCAAGGGATCGAATCGAGTAGAGGGGACGTGGAGGGAAACAGTAGACCATCTGGTCTCCAGCCACCACTGCCAGCGGTTGTCAGGGTAAGGAGTTTCAGGAATCATCAGTTCATTGATTCGGCGGGAGAGGGGGACAGGATCACAGACAAGGTAAGATATTAAACGCCCGATTAAAGCACTCTTTTGGGAGAATCTGACTTCTTCGTATGATAGTTTATTGACGAGGTGGATTGGTCTCCCCCTTTAGTCTTAGCTTCCTCAAGAGGGGAAGATGTTATTCTACCCAGTTTTTCACAATACCTACCTGATGACAATAAAATGGTAATTGCCGCGAAGTGGGCATTGTCCTTGGCTACGGCATTATATCGCACTCAGGCGGTTTGGGACGAAGATTCCCCGGTTCATATGATTCCTTTGCGTTCTGCACCTCAGCCCCAACCATAGTATCAAATTAAACATGATACAAAAGCATCCGTAAGTGACATCCTGACACAATTGGAATATCAGGGTGTGATTGCACCATGTGTTTCGTGGATGAATAATTCTTTTTCCGATATTGAAACCGGACGGTTCATATCGTATAGTTTTATACTACAGATATTTGAAGTGTCATGTTCGTACCTTTACGGTTCAGAACACACATAGCTCTGTGTTAGTACACAACATTGTACGCAAAAAATATAAAAGAACTTTGGATATTTCCAACAGCTTTTTCAGCCATTCTTTAGCACCAGAAAGCTGTGATTTGACTGCATTCAGTGCATTCGGCAATCAGAGACGCTACACGAGATTGCCCATGGGATATAAGAATAGCCCTGGCATGTTTGCGGCACGCATTATTTCGATTTTACATGAGAAACGTGTTTTGGGACCCCCCTTTTTAGCGGTCCCCGCTAGATGGATCACCCCAAAATTTTCAAGACAGCAACTGGAGGAAGTTTCAAATTAATTTTGAAAATTTCGCTTAGATTCATCAAACAGCGCCAAAGTTATTGGCAAATAAAAAAAACCTTTTCTGTGGAAATTACATCCCAACTATAACTACCTACTGGTGAGCAGGAGGCTCATTTGCAGAGTGGTGGAGAAAGGGTGTGGGGCCTCTGGCGTGTTGCCGGCTTTTTTAATTTCATCTTTTTATATTTTAGGAAGGGGGGTGCCTGGCTCCCCCTTCCCTGGACTATTTTGTGCTCCAAGGACCCCATCCCCCTGGGCCTGCCCACTTTAAAAAAAAAGAAAAGAAAAGGGAGGGGTGTGGTGTAGCCCCTCTCCCTGGCCGATTTCAGCCCTGGATCCCCATCTCCCAGGGCCAGCCTTTAGTGTGGATACCCTAGTCCAACCCAGGGCACCCATGTTTGAAACATTGGTGACCGCAAGGAGAGTCTGAAGGCTCCCGCAGTCCCTGCCAGCTCCCCACCTCCTGCTAACATGCAGCTCCCTGGTTCTCAAAGTAACGTCTGTTTCCCTGCTCGCTTGACAGTGGGCAGGGAAACAGACATACTCTGCTTTCAGAAAGCCAGAATTTTTTTTCATCCAGAGTGTTTGCTTTGGTTTGGCGAGAGCGGTGCTCCCCCCTAGCAATAGCAAATGGCAATGTCCTGGGGGTGGGCACCCTGGGATGTTACTGGAGCCAGCCCTGGGGAGTGGTGGTCGCCAGGGCCATGTAGGGCTCCATAAGGGGGCTACATGGCCCCCATCCAATGTAATTAAGCCCCAGGGAGATGGTGGTCCGCGGGGTTGAGGAAGCACTCGGGCAGCAGCAATGCACAGCACACCACACACGCAGCAGGAGCAGCCTGACGCATTTCAGAAACCTCCTTCCTCATAGGCTCAGTCCCACAGATTACAACAGCATTTGGGCCACACTACATTTATTGCCTAAACTGCCTTCGGATAGGCTGCTTCATAAGCCACAACATGATTGGTTCACAGGCCCCTCTGGAATTCTGGGACATGTAGTGCGGCAATCTCACCCTGATGGGTGCTGTGTCCTCTGGGTCCTTAATGCATATCCGTCCAATGGGTCCCGCTGTGCGCGCAGTCTGAATTCCTGGCGCTGCTTGTCGCATGTGGAACTGGATGTATTTCCAGCCCCCAAGCCTGCTTTGCCAATCCTAGTGGTGGTGCTCCCTCCACGGCTGGGCAGCCGCAAAAATATGTTGCTACAAAGTTACCCACAGGTTGAGGCAGCACTCGGGCAGCAGCAATGCACCGCAGACCACACACGCAGCAGGAGCAGCCTGAAGCATGCTAATTAATATATTGCCCTCCGGTGGGCCTCACAGGTGAGTGTTTACACAAAGCATGCTGGATTTCGTAGTTTCTTTGCAGTTACATTTTCCCCTTCAGTGGGTTTCTACATGATTGTAGTGAAATTAAAAGTTCATATTTACAGCCCTCCCGTGGGCCTCTTGAAAACACTTGCATGGTTTAATTTACAAAACTATATACACATAGATATATATGTATATATATATATTCACTGAAAAAACCAAAGGTTTCAGGGGCATTATAGTTAGGAACTTTCATTTAAAAAACCTTAGAAATTCACTAAAAAACCATAGGTTTCAGGGGCGTTATAGTTAGCTGGACATTTCCCACATACAAAACCCTAGAAATTCCCCTGTTATAGTTAGTTCAGCTAACTTTAACTCGTGCCCCCGCAATGCACTGCTGATGATGTCACATATTACATCACTCATGACATGGTCAGTGACATCACTGATGACATCTCAAATGACATCACTGATGACATCCCTGATGACATTATCCAGTGAGTATGTGTTTCTGTAAAGTTTTAATATGTTTAATATATATAGGGAAAGGCCTGTTGAAGAATGAGTGGGTGTACAAGTGTGTGAATGGATGATTTTTTAGGTGCGTAACTGACTCTATAAGTGAGACATTAAATGTATCCTACTGCAGACTAGTGACTAAACTGTGTGAATGTCTGTATGTGTCTGTGTGTTGGTGTATAAGTGGCTGCATGGTTTTGTGAATAGCTATATGAGTGTCTATATGGGTTATTGATTGGTTGTCTGAGTATCTGTATGGGCGCCTGAGTGTTTGTGTGGGTAGGGTGTGTATGACTCTGTGCATAGATTCTATGGGTGCATGGTTTTGAGAGTGCAACTGTGATAGACTGTATTGTTGGGTGACTGTATGTAAGGTTGTGTTAGTGATTGAATGTATATCTCAGTTGTACATGTGTCAGTAACTACATATGTGAAACGCAGTGTATATGTATGTAAGAGTATATAACTATCTATATGTGAGAGTGTGTGATTGTGGGAGTGGCTGTATGGATGAGTGTGTGCTTGTATCAGTAATTGTATAAGAGCGTCAGAATTTGTTAGTATTTTTATGAGTAAGGGAACTTGAGTGTGTTTAACTGTATAGGTGAGTAAATTGGACTGTGTTTAATTATTTGCATGACTGACTAGGTGTGTCAGTACCTCAATGGATGATTGGCGGTGTGTGAGTGTCTATATAGGTGTATAAATGCATATGATAGTCCTGTATGGAGTGACTGTAAGTATGAGTGACTGTACAGGTGAGTGAGTGGAGATGTATGTAGACCTAAGAGTCAATGAGTGGGTGTGTAGTTATTGGTATTGGAGTATCTATGGTTTTCAAAATGGCCGTCTGAAATTTTGAGTCGATGTATCAAAGGTTATATTAGGGGGTTAGAAGATGCACTAATTTATCACATGGATGACGTCATCAGTGATGTCATCAGTGATGTCATTTGAGATGTCATCAGTGATGTCACTGACCATGTCATGAGTGATGTAATATGTGACGTCATCAGCAGTGCATTGCGGGGGCGTGAGTTATAGTTAGCTGAACTAACTATAACAGGGGAATTTCTAGGGTTTTGTATGAGGGAAATGTCCAGCTAACTATAACGCCCATGAAACCTCTGTTTTTTTTAGTGAATTTCTAAGGTTTTTTTAATGCCAATTCCTAACTATAACGCCCCTGAAACCTTTGGTTTTTTCAGTGAATTTCAAAGGTTTTTTAAATGTCAATTCCTAACTATAACGTGCATGAAACCCATGGTTTTTTCAGTGAATTTCAAAGGTTTTTTAAATGCTAATTCCTATCTATAGCTTATCTCTAAAGATATCATGTTTAATGATTTTCCTTGGATTTCTATATTTTTCAAATTCAGTGTGTCAATTTCATTAATTATGTTTTCTTGAAATTCTTTTTTATCACCATTTTTTAAATTGATATTTTTAATTAATTCTTTTAAAAATTAAAAAATATTATTTGTTTTTATTGGGTTTTTGAAACATATTTTTTTATATTTTTAAAAATATTTCTTTAACTATATGTTCAAAACTTTATTTTATATATTTTTTCCATGTTTTTCGGATCCGCGCACCCTATGCGCACTGTTCTCGATCGGAACGCGATAGCATCCGCGCATGGTATGCGTTGGGTACGTGTTTAGTGCGCAGTCGTAATGCCACCGGGCTATACGCGACACGTTCGATGTACGTAACGTGACGTTTACGCGCTTCCGCGATGCGTCATATGCATGTATGACGCGGTAGGTGCGTGGATCCCGCGAAATATTTAACATTTAAAAAAACATATATATATGTATTTCATGTGAATATTAATTGAAGACAAACACTAAACTAGTCTTAAAACTAATATATTTTTACATCTAATCCTATAATTTTTTTTAATTCAATTTCGCGGATGCGCGCTGGGTGCGTGCTGCGTAAGTGCAGGGTGCGCGGATCCCATGTAACCTACAAAAAAAGAGATTTGATTGGTTCATTACACTTCCTGTTCTAACTATTGAAAGACCCCACCCAATTCAATCATTCTTCTTTGACCTTCTTTGGAGGAGCATCTCTTTGCAGAGAAGAAGATTTTTTAGACTAAGTTTACACTTAGCTCTAACTTTTTTCAACTAAAAATAGCTTCAGGGCAGCAGGCATCACCTGCATCTCCTAATTCATCTGAGAAGGAATTTTTGGAGAAGGCACCACGCCCACAACGTTTTTCTTCAGTGGTGTGGAATTGTTTTTACTTTTCCCGAGGGGCAAACAAAGACCAATGCCACCTTGGTCACATGCAAGATTTGCAAAAGAGTGCTGTCGCGAGGGGATCCTAACAAGAAATACTCGTGCGGCACGGCAAGTATGATGAAGCACCTAAGGACCCTTCATCCGAACAATCTTGCACGAGAAGAGTGCAAACAGATGAGAAACACTCCTGCTCCTGCGCCTTTCTGAGTTTCTTTTCTTTTTCTGGCATGATTTCTCTATTTTAACATTGAAAAACAGAATCACAAATAAATGTATATTAATAACTTTCAAATTTATACTATTCCATTACTGTACAAACACATTTTATATCAAAACTGACTAAGAAACTATAGCCCTGAACCACAAGTGTGACGATGGTTAAAACACTACATGCATAGTGCATACTACTTTGAAGCAGTTCATGCCCTAAAGCCTACCTTACTAAAAGACTACATGTTAACTGACTGAATGATTACAGTACTATAAGGAGACACACTGGGTGAGTAACAGGGTGTTTGCTAGAAGTGTATGAATACTGACTGGGGGATTGAAGGTGTGAAAGACAACTGTGTAGGTGGTTAAGAGGACTGCATACATAGTGGATAGGCGTTTGAAGCAGTCCATGTGCTAAGGCCTGGCTCACAGCATGAGTACTTGGGTACTGACTGAATGATTAGAGTACAGCAAGGAGAGTGCCTGGGTGCATTTATAAGTGGTTGGCTTTTGGCACAGTGAATGGATTAGTACTTGGTACTGAATGGGTCACTAGAGGAGTGCAAAGGGAGTGACAGGATGTTTGCTAGACTGTATGGTTACTGACTAGGGAATTGAAGGTGTGTAAGACAAGTGTATAGTATGTTAGAAGACTGCATGCATACTGCATAGACATTTGAAGCAGTCTATGTGGTAATGTATGGTTCACAACCGGAGTACTTGGAAACTGACTAAATCATCAGACTACTGCTAGGACAGTGCCTGGGTAAAACTTTTAAATGTTCAGTTCTGGCACAGTGAAGAGAATAATACATGGTACTGCACTTTAGTGTCAAACCCTGACTCATTTTATCAATGCATAAGCAAAGACTAGCTTCTAATGCTACTAAAACTTGACAACATGACCGGTTTTAAAACAGTTATCTGTCAGCAAATACGCGATGTTACCAAATGCTTCTCTCACAGTGATTCCCAAATGCACACAGACTCACAGTGTGATTCTAGACAACAACCACTATACCTAGGAGTTTATCAAAACTCATTCACTACTGTGGAAGTGGTAAGGGAACTGCACACAATCTACATATTTCAGGACTGCACTTTTGTGTCAAAGCCTAACTCATTTAATCAACCCATAAGCAAAGACTGGCTTCTAATGCTACTAAAACTTGACAACATGACAGGGTTTAAGAGAGTTATCTGTCAGAAAATACACGATGTTACCAAATTCTTCTCTCACAGTGGTTCCCAAATGCACACAGACTCACAGTGTGATTCTAGACAAGCACCACTATTCCTAGGAGTTTACCAAAACTCATTCACTACAGTGGAAGTGGTAAGGGAACTGCACACAATCTACATATTTCAGGACTGCACTTTTGTGTCAAAGCCTGACTCATTTAATCAAAGCATAAGCAAAAACTGCCTTCTAATGCTACTAAAACTTGACAACAAGACAGGTTTTAAAACAGTTATCTGTCAGCAAATACACGATGTTACCAAATGCTTCTCTCACAGTGGTTCCCAAATGCACACAGACTCACAATGTGATTCTAGACAAGCAACACTATCCCTAGCAGCTTACCAAAACTCATTCACTACTGTGCAAGGGGTAAGGAGACTACACACAATCTACATATTAAAGTACTGCACATTAGTGTCAAAGCATGACTAATTTTATCAATGCATAAGCAAAGACTGGCTTCTAATGTTACTAAAACTTGACAACATGACAGGTTTTAAAACAGTTATCTGTCAGCAAATACACGATGTTACCAAATGCTTCTCTCACAGTGGTTCCCAAATGCACATATACTCACTGTGTGATTCTAGACAAACAACACTATCCCTTGCACTATACCAAAACACATTTCTTCATCTAGAAGGAGTACTACATCTTAGTATAGAAACATAACTCATTTCACAAATTCATAAACATTGACTGGTTTCTAATTCTACCAAAATATAAAAACAGGACAGTTATCTGTCTCCAAACACATGAAAAACACAAATTCTTATCACAGAATGGTTTCTACATGCACACACACTGTCAATGAGATTGTAGAGAAAAAAGTACTCCCTTCACTTTAGCAGGAGAAATACATTAGTCTGATTAAAATCAAAATAGTCTACATACATCCCCTCACAATTAAATAACTCACCTTTCAAGTTGTTTTGTAGATTAAGAAGTATATCAGATTTTCTTATACAGAATCTCTGCACTGTGCACCTCTCAGCAAGTTTCCCTTTCATTTTTCACACATATACATGTAAACATCAAATCACATTCCTTCACACATAACTTCAAAAGCAAATACACATTTCTATTGGTTAAACATTTCAACCCTTTCCTAATGACATAAATTTGAACCCTTCCCCCAATCTGCCTTCTGCCTGTTACCATAGAAACAGGTCATGGAACACTGTACAGAGCACACAGGTCACAAGTTCAGCACACAATGTTGCTAATCAAGACAGCACATCATATATAATGTTCCTTACAATCAGTTTTTGTTAACCAATAAGAATCATGCATTTAAAAAACAGAAATATACACCCTACCTTTCAGTGTAGAAGGTTGTCAAACAACCAATGATTTCTTGTCTTTTTTCAATTTTTTTTTCCTTGGATCCGCGCACCCAACGCGAGAGAATCCGTGCACCCAACGCAATAGGATGCACGCATTCTGTGCGTATTTTGCCATTCTTTTTTGTTCTAAGAGGGCCCCAGGGGGTCCTTCTCGGACCCCCTAAGCACCTCTAGAGGGTCAGAATATTTCCACTCTGCCCCCTTTATATGTTTTAGACACTTATTCCCCTTGCTTCTTCAGCCTCGCTTCTACCGAGGCAGAAAATGGCCACCAACAGTTCCTGGTTTCGAATGTAGACAGACACTCGACAGCCAATTAGCATTCAGCGCGTAATCGGGAGGATGCGCGCTCGGTTCGGGGAGGGTGCGCTTACGGTGCGGGTAGGGTACGCGGATCCTCCCCGGCCATGGATATCACTAACTATTTTACCCTAATTTTCTCAGGAACTACTGAACAGATTCACACCATTTATGCAAAAGGCACGAGTATGAACTGAGGACTACCTCTTTGCCAAATTTGGTGTCATTCCGTTCAGCGGTTCGGGCTGTAACTGCGACAACAGATCCTATGGGAAATTGCATGGGGAAAAGGCGTTTTGGGACCTCCCTTTTTCTCGGCCCCCGCTTGACGAATCATCACGAAACTTTCAGGGTAGGAGCGGAGCAGAGCTGGCCAAAAGTTTGGACACTTTCGCGAGGATTCATCAACCGGCGCCAGACTTATTGGGAATAGAATGTTGCGGATTTCCTATGGAAAATAGGTCCTAACTATAACTATCTACTGGCGACCGCCAGTAGATAATTTATATATATACATATATATATATGCACATTTATATATATGCATGTGATCAAGGTCAGGACTGGTTGAAACACATCATAGCAACATCTTTGGAATAAATTAATTTTGAACAAGGACATTAGGTGTGCGGATCTGATTCTTGGAGGATTGAGGGATTGTTTCAAGAAGCATATGTATATATACATATATATATATTCACTTAAAAAACCATAGGTTTCACACATGTTATAGTTAAGTGGATATTTCACTCGTAAAAAACCAATGAAATTCCTCCGTTATAGTTAGTTGAGATAACTATAACTCGCGCGCCCTCAATCCTCTGCTCATGACTTTACATATTACATCACTCATGACATGGTCAATGGCATCACTCATAACATCACTGATGACATCATCCTTGTGATAGAGTGGGGGTCGCGCGAGTTATAGTTATCTCAACTAACTATAACGGGGGAATTTCATTGGTTTTTTACGAGTGAAATATCCAACTAACTATAACATGTGTGAAACCTATGGTTTTTTAAGTGAATTTGCAAGGTTTTTTAAATGCTAATTCCTAACTATAACGTGTGTGAAACCTATGGTTTTTTCAGTGAATTTGCAAGGTTTTTTAAAAGCTAATTCCTAAATATAACATGTGTGAAACCTATGGTTTTTTAAGTGAATTTGCAAGGTTTTTTAAATGCTAATTCCTAACTATAATGTGTGTGAAACCTATGGTTTTTTCAGTGAATTTGTATGGTTTTTTAAATGCTAAGTTATGTATGTATTATTATTTTTTTTATATATATTTTTTTCAATAAACTACGTATTAAAATTTTTTTATTTTTTTTTAATGGTTTTTCACCGTGCGTGCACCCCCGCGATTTAAAAAAAAAAATTAAATATTTTTTTCTGCCTTCGGGGTCCTTCAGGGACCCCCTGACCAAGGCTAGGGGGGTCAGGAACTCTCTACCCTGCCCCCTTTTCATGTTCGCCACCTTCCTTTTCCACTCTCGCACTGAAAACAAACAAAATGGCGGCCGACACTTCCTGTTTTCGACCGATTCGAACGTTGACTGACATGTACCAACCAATCAGAATTACGCTCACGCACGTTAGGGTGCTCGCACGGTGCGCGCACGGTGCGCGGCTATAGATATGTATGTGCTTTTTACTGCAATTTTCTCTGGAACTATTGAACAGATTGACTACATTTATGCAAAAGGCACTTCCCTGACCTGAGGACTAGCGCTCTGCCAAATTTCAGGTAATTCTGTTCAGCTGTTCGGGCTGTACCTTCGACTAAAGGTCCTATGGGAAAATGCATGGAGAAAACGTGTTTTAGGACCCCCCTTTTTTCTCGGCCCCCGCTTGACGAATCCCCACGAGACTTTCACGGTAGGAGCTGAGCGGAGCGCCCCATTAGTTTTGAAAATTTTGCGAAGATTCGTCAACCGGCGCCAATGTTATTCAAAATAGAATTTTGAGATTTCCTATGGAAACACGGTCCTGACTATAACTATCTACTGGCGACCGCCAATAGATAATATATATATATATATATATATATATATATATATATATATATATATATATATATATAAGCTGAAAAAACTGTATCACTGATGACATCACTGATGACACTGGATGATGTCATCAGTGATGTCATTTGAGATTAGAAATTCACTGAAAGCCATAGGTTTCAGGGATGTTATAGTTAGTTGGCCATTTCACTCGTACAAAACCAGAGACATTCAGACATAATAGTTAGTAGAGCTAACTATAACACACGCCCCGCAATGCACTGCTATTGATGTCACATATTACATCACTCATGACATGGTCAGTGACATCACTGATGACATCTTAAATGACATCACTGTTGACATCACTGATGACATCATCCAGTGACTGTGTGTTTGTATAAAGTTTAAATGTGTTTTATATATATGCCAAGGTGTATTGAAGCATGAGTGGGTGTATAAGTGTCTGGGTGGAGGATGTAATAGGTGTGTGACTGACTGTATACGTGCATGATTAATTGTGTCTTACTGAATGCATGGGTTTGTGACTAAACTGTGTGCATGTCTGTATCAGTCTGTCTGTGTTGTGTAAGCAGCTGCATGGGTTGGTGAATAGCTACATGAGTGTCTATATGGGTTAATGACTGGTTGTGTGAGTATCTGTATGGGTGCCTGAGTTTTTGTGTTGGTGGGTGGGGTGTGTGTGAGTTTGTGCATAGATGTGTGAGTGGGTGATTCACTGGGTGTATGGGTTCAAGAGTGCATTTGGAAATAGATGTATGGGTGGGTGAGTGTGTGTATGGGTGTGTTGGTGAGTGAATGGATGTCTCAGTGGTATATGTGTTAGTAACTACATATGTGAAAGGCAGTATATGTGAGTGTTGGAGTATATAAATGACTATATGTGAGAGTGAGTAATTGTGAGAGTGGCTGTATGAATGAGTGTGTGCTTGTGTCAGTGTAAGAGAATAAGTATATGTTAGTATCTGTATGAATAGGTGAGGTAGTAAATGTATAACTGTATAGCTGAGTAAATGGCAGTGTTATTGATTCTTTAGATGACTGTCTAGGTGTGTGAATAACTCTATGGATGAGTGGAAGTGTGTGAGTGTCTGTATAGGTGTATGAGTGCATATGATAGTGCTGTATTGATGAGTGAGTGCATGTATGAGTGACTCTATGGGTGAATGAATGGAGGTGTGTGTATACCTAGGAATCAGTCAGTGGGTATTTGGTAACTGCTATTGGTTTGTCTATGGTTTCGTTATTGGTAGTCTGTATTTTACGGTGGGTGTATCTAAGCTTATATTAGGGTGTGAGGAGGTGCATAAAATTATCACATGGATGATGTCATCAGTGATGTCATTTGAGATGTCATCAGTGATGTCATCAGGGATGTCACTGACCATGTCATGAGTGATGCAATATGTGACGTCATCAGCAGTGCATTGCGGGGGCGCAAGTTATAGTTAGCTCTACTAACTATAACGGCCGAATTTCTCTGTTTTTTTATGAGTAAAATGTCCAACTAACTATAACTTCCCTGAAACCTATGGTTTTTTCAATGAATTTCTAAGGTTTTTTAAATGCTAATTTCTAACTATAACGTCCCTGAAACCTATGGTTTTTTCAGTGAATTTCTAAGGTTTTTTAAATGCTAATTTCTAACTATAACGTCCCTGAAACCTATGTTTTTTTAGTGAATTTCTAAGGTTTTTTAAATGCTAATTTCGCACTGTAACGTCCCTGAAACCTATAGTTTTTGTGAGAATTTCAAAAGCTTTTTTAAATGCCAATTTCTAATTATAATGTTCATTAAACCTATGGTTTTTTCAGTAATTTTGAAAAAATGTTTGTGATATTTTGTAACTTTAATATCCTAATAATATTTTTTGTAATTATTTGTGTTTGTTATTAAAAGTATATAATGTCTTCTTTTTTATTAAATACTAAAATATAGAAAAAATTTTTAGAAAAAAGTGGAGCCGCGCACCCATTGTGTACCTATCTCGGTGGGTATGTGGATTCAAACTGCCATATTGGTGAAGTCATGAAGGATGCACGTTTCAGCCAGCCCACTCCTCTTACGCTTACAGGGAAGGAATGACAATGCTACATGTCCCAGGTCTTCCCTATAGTGATCTGCTGATCACAGGTCTAGTTGTCAGCATGCCACAGCCACTCACTCATGGCTAGTTTACACCCACACCACAGCCATGCAGTACAGGAATCTGAGGACATGTCACCCTGCCAATAAAAAGGGCTGGGCGCACGTGCTGGAGGCCATTTCCATTCGCTCCCATGACTTGAATTCCACTGAGTTAGTGCCATAAGAGCTGAGCGGGTGTGCAGCGTGCGATGATGCGTAGGCCTCGATACACCATCCTGGCAATCAAGACCCGATTTGAATTGTGAGCTCAGCTGGACCGCGTGTACGCCACACAGAGATGACTCCTCAGCGCGGTGCAGAAGAATGTGCTGGGGGCCTGTGCTGCGGAATCCAGCGACGGCTGAGGAGGTTGTTCCGGCATGTGGTGGGCCCTCTTGGAGACACGCCGATGGCAGCAGGTGAGCATTGAGGTCTGGGTTCGCAGGGTCGGGCACTCATTGCTGGGTGGCAGACTGGTCTGGGGACTAGGGCTAGGATGCTTGCGAGAGATGTAGGAATCATGCATGCTGCCTGAAATGTTTGCGACAACATTAGTGTAGAGGCCCCGATGGTCCAGTTTTGCCTGCTCATAGTTAGAATGCATGTGATTTCTATTGCAGTGATTGTGTACAGTGTCAACAGCGAGCACAAGTAGTACATGCATGCAGTCAATTGCCCCAACATGTGCATGAAGCCTGCTATGGTGTGGTTACCTTGCTTGGTCTCCAGATGTTCCTGCGCAGTGTGCGTGAAATGAAGCTGCAGGTATATAAAGCTGAAACGAACAGTGATACTTACAGGTATCACAAATCCTACATAATGAGACTGTAACAGAAGTTTGTGTGGTTGTAACGATCGTTTTCTTTCCGACGAAACTTACGACCACATGAACTTCTGTTACAGTCGTTTTGTGCAGGATTTATCATACCTGTAAGTATTCCGGTTTGTCCGAGTGCAATACATTGTACCATATTACGATTGTAACCATACTAACGCTTGACAATTCTCACCATTTATCCAACAGGTTTCTGAATGTGGAGTATGGGAATTTCCAGGACTATCTGCAGTTATTTGGATCCACAAGTTGCCCTTTTGATATTCCCCGTTGAAAATGTCACTCATTGTTTGATGTTTTTGTGTTGTTAATTTATGTTTTTGTAATAAAGTTCTGTTTTTCCACTACTGTTGACTACTGGACTTTATGACCTGGCGCACCCCCATTTCAATGACTACAATCTTGTATCTGGAGCACAGAGACGTCAAGCAACGGCTGGGGTTGGGTTTGGTTGTGCAGGAATACAACAAATTGGGACGAGTGGGTGGTGCGTATACAGGGGCCCTACGTTGCTTTTGTGCACATGCATCCAAGACGTGTGAGGAAGTTTAATAGGGCTGGCTGTGAGACTCCTCTGACTCTGGCAGTTGTTAGTTAGAAGGT
Source organism: Triturus cristatus (assembly GCF_964204655.1). NCBI lineage: Eukaryota > Metazoa > Chordata > Amphibia > Caudata > Salamandridae > Triturus > Triturus cristatus. The sequence goes on along the minus strand of NC_140586.1, from coordinate 791,282,594 downwards.
ACCAGAAGGCAACAGGTGCAGCACAGCCAACAGCTTTGTCTGCGGAAGTATGTTAATTGTCCGCTGTGTTAGTACCGTCAGCCTGTGGGCAATGTGGCAGTGTGCACCAACTTGAGAATGGGGCGATAGTTCTTTCGCTACTTTTGCTGTGCTAAAGTGCCGATAACTCGGTGATAAGTCCCTACTGTTGGTTTATAGGTTGACTCTAAAATGAGCCCTTGAGTTTATTAGGGCATTGTTGTAACTACAAGCGAATCAGAAGAAAAAAGATGAAAAAACAAGAAAAGTGTGCAGGGTACAAACACCCTGACCCCCTGGGCCTGCTCAGGAGATCCCACAAAAACCCCCAAGGCCCAAAAATGTATACATTTTTCTTTTTAATAAAAAGCAGCTGAGTGCACGAATCCGGACGGAAAATTTTTAAAAAACGATGGGGCATATTCTCAAGGACTTATCGCCGAGTTATTGACACTTTAGCGCAGCAAAGTGGCGAAAGAATTATCATCCCATTTTCGACCTGGTGCAAACTGCCACTATCGCCAGTTTTCCTGCGATAGCTTCCACAAAAAAACATCGCCACGGATGAGAGCGACAACTAACGCTAATGATATGCAGAGTAGGCGTTCCAGTACAAAAAAAACACGAAAACACCACTTCCCGATATTTTTAATGACCAGCCAATTCTGCGATGCGATCCAAAAACAGGCGTTAAGCCGCGTTAGCAGTAGTAATATAACATCTGCCTTTTATTGGTGTAAGGCAGGACGACTACCTACAGTATGGAAGGGAGCCTATCCCAGAGCCACATCTGAAGACCAATACATGTCATAGAGGGATGTATGACTAAACCACTACCACTTTAACAACGAATGCCTTAACCACGAAGGCTCAACCACTACCTAATCCAAACCACTAAGTTCTTTACAATGACTTACTAAACCACGAAAATGTATCAATTTCCATATTACCTAATTCTAAGACTACATTCTCTTAAATGCATGTTTATAACACGGCACACAAATGTAATGTTATTAAATTTGTCTTTTTAATAATACTTTTTTATGTATTTAATCTTTAAATTATTATTTTTTTTCCTCATTTTTTACAAATATTGACGAACTTACAAATTGACACTAATCTACGCTAAATAACAATAAAATGCACTAATTTAAACTATAGTAAAATAGCAAGTTCTGTTTGCAAATATTTTTTTTCAAATAATAAATGGCCATTCTCTGTTTTGTCACCATTTCAAATGTGTCAACCATTCGCATTTTGCACAGATCAACAGTGCCGTCTACTGGCCTTATACAGTAAATTTTATTAAAGACTAATACATTGAAAACCTGATTAAAATGAATCACCTTACATCCCTTTCCTTTTTGCAATTATTTTAATATAATTACACATGCATTTAAGATTAATTATTTAATTATTGACACTTACCTCTTGTTTATTAAGTCGTGGTTCATGTACAGTAGTGGTTAATGAAGTCGTGGTTCGGGTAAAGTTCGTTGTTGAGGATTAGTTGTTTAGTACACTCGTTGTTATTGATTCGTTGTTGAGGCTGTTTCCCGTCATAGAGCTACTGATCATGCAGCTCCGACACCCAAGAAGGCCATCACCCCCAGGCCCCCCCACCCCCCCGGACCACCTTCCCCCCCTACTACCACCGAGGCAGCGCAAAAGAAGACAGAGGATCTTCTGAAAACGGCATGGCCCCTCAGCCACACAATATGTGTGAAGGAGACACGTCACCCATCAATAAGAATGCACATAATGGCAAGTGGAGCGGTGATATGCTGGACAGACCTCACTATGCAGAGCACAGAACTCTCCATGTATACATATACAGCTGGTGCTTGTAGTTTTGTGGACAGTTAACGCAACCATGTTACCTCAGGAAGTGGGGAAGATCTCGGTCAAGTAGCTGTGTCGTCCCCCCCTGTAAGCGAAAGCGTAAGTGGAGTGGGCTGGTCCAACGTACGCCACTCCATCGTAGGAGTGTGAATAAATTGGCCCGGGGCTCTGGGGGTGGTAAACTCAAAATTAATGTGGAGTAATGAGGCTGCCTCGGTATCCAAAAACTCATCACTGTCAGAAGGCATCTGACAGACGAAGACAAGACTCGCAACGAACAGCGTGGTTCACTTCTGGGAAGGCCAACGTATCTCCCAGAGCGGCGACCCATACCCTGCCACGAAGCCGCCACTCTGATAGCCGGCCTCCTCAACACAGGCCCCCTGCGAACCCGGTGGCACAGTACCGCAGAGTTATATCTGTACAGACTACTGCCTTCGATGTACACTGTGGATAGCAGGGCTCTCAATTCAGATCGAGTCGCGATTGCAGATGAAGCTGTCCAGTAGGCAACAGTCATTGCTACCAGTGCGGCCCGCCCGCACTACGCATCATCACTGGCTGCGCACACGCTGAGTGCTTCAGGTACCACTAACTCTGTGGAGCTCAAGTCAACGCCACATGGCTGTGGGCCCTTGCTGACCGCTACCTCCGACCTACACTGCGGTCAGCAGGGCTCACAATTCAAGATTAGTACCGATGCAAATTGTGTAGGAGAGTAGAATCGGTTAAGAAGACCAAATGCTCCTAATCTGTGCACCTCAAGTCAACGCCACATGCTGTGGGCCCTTGCTGACCACTGCCTACGGCCTACACTGCCGTCATCAAGGTTCACAATTTAAATTGAGTCTTGATTCATTAATTGCAGAGTCCAGTAGGCAACATACATTGTTCCCAGTAGGGGTGGGCGGAATTTGCGTAATCGCGTTACGCAAATCTCCGCGAAACGGTAAAAAAATCTCCGCGAACACGCAGAAATTCCGCGAACACGCGGAATTGCTTGTTCGCGATGCTTTTTTCCTGTTCGCAATTGCTGTTTGCGTGTTCGAGGAGAAATATCTCGCGAACATGCATTTTGAGAACGCGAACAAGCAAAAATTTCGCGAAATTGCGGAAAGCAGACTTTTGAGCAATTTCGCGTTCTCCGCGGAACGCGAAATTACGCAAATTCCGCAAATTCCGCGAGCGGAACGGAATTTGCCGCCCAGGCCTAGTTCCCAGTGCAGCCAGCCTGACCCACGTATCATTGCTGGCTGTGCACACGTTGAGTGCTTCGGGTACCACTAACTGTGTAGCTCAAGTCAACGCCACGTGGCTGTGGGCCCTTCCTGACTGCTGCCTCTGGCCTACACTGAGGTCAGCAGTGCTCACAATTCAAATTCAATCTTCATTCATTAATTTCACAGTCCAGTAGGCAGCTAACTATAATGTAATCTATGTACAAAAGGGAAGGTGCACCAAAATCAAAATCAATGTCCTCCAAGTGTATCCAAACAATATCCTTTTACTATTCTTGCTTCAAGAACTGGTTTTATATCAGTTATGGCTTTAGTACAATGAACAAATTCATCTTGCAAGTCCAAAGGAATGCTGAATGGCAGTCTACACTGTGGATAGCAGGGCTCACAATTCAAATTCAGTTTTGATTTATTAATTGCAGAGTGAACTGTACTCTATTTCCTCGGATTTTGTCAAGAGGAAGTGATAAAAAGCATTCCTCGATGTCTATGCTGACTACTTCTTCGATCTACACTGTGGACAGCAGATCTCACAATTCAGATCTAGTTGCGTTTGCAGATGATGCAGTCCAGTAGGCAAGATACATTGCTCCCAGTGCGGCCCACCCGCACCACGCATCATCGCTGGCTGTGCACACGCCGAATGCTTCTGAAACCCATACCTCAGTGCACCACAACTCATGGACCCTTTATGATAGAATATTTTGTGTATGATTTCAGATATGGTGCCCCTACCTCATGTATCCTTTACGATAGAATCTTTTGTGTGTTATTTCACATCTGGTGCCACTACCTTAGTGCAGCACAAGTCATGGACCCTTTATGATTGAATCTCTGTTTGTGATCCGATGATTACTGCTGTACATGTTGCCAGCACCAACCATTCCCTGAGGGCTGGCTTACACTCACCCCACACGTATCCAGCACAGACGTCACTGGACATGTGACCCTGGTAATAAGAAGGAGCCGAGCGTGTCCGTACCCAGTTCCACTATCTATCTATCTATCTCTCTATCTATCTGTGTCTGTGTGTTCATTATGTATGCATGATGCCCCTGGACCCTACCACATTACATTGTGCTGTGGACAGTGCACGCAACCATATTACCTCTGACAGTGGGGAAGACTTCGGTTATGTAACTTTGTCTGGGTCATTGTATAAGTACATGTGTAGAGACTGGATCATAGAGTACAGCAAGGAGAGTGTATAGAGAATTTATAAGTGCTTGGGGATTGGCGGAGTGATTGGTTAAGTACATATGTTGGTGGAGCCTAACCCCCAAGCACAAGCTTGGCTCTAATTGGCTACCCTCCATGTGCCAAAAAGTGAAATTTGGACTTTGCATGTCCCTGTATTGTTACAGCTGCAACACTCCACTTAATGTGCAATAAACATTCATATCCACACAGATGTGTCATGTCCACGATCTTTCATGTGTGGAAGTATGGATGAATGTAGGGTCAGTGACTCCCCATAACCTCCATGTTGGCCAGGTTGTGGGACTTGGGTCTCAGGCTAACACATTAGCGCTTGCGGCCGGGGTAGCAGCAGCACTACAACAGGGACACCTGCATCAATTCATTCCTCATACAGCCCAGGACGGAACCATGCCCAGAGCTCCGGAGTCATTCTTCACGGCCTCACGCAGGACTGGCATAAGCCAGGCCAGCCCACTCTGCTTACACTTGCAGGGAGGGACGACAACACTACATGGCCCAGGTTTTCATTGTAGTGATCTGCTGGTCACAGGTCTAGTTGTCAGTACGCCACAGTCACTCCCTCACGGCTGGTTTAAACCCACACCAGAACCATCAAGCAAAAGCGTCACAGGACAAGTGACCCTGCCAATAAAAAGGACCGGGCGCACGTGCTCGATATCATTTTCATTTCAGACTTGGTGGCACCGGATGCACTGCAGCTGGCACAGGCACATCCACACGGGATGGTAACTTTCGGTGCACTGAGGTAGGGGCACCGTAAGTGCTGAGCGGGTGTGCAGCCTGCGATGATGCCATCTTCTGGCGGACCGGACAGCTCAGGTTTTGTATGCCCTGTTGGACGGAATTGTAGGCCTGAGCCATTGGACAGCGGGGGCCTACCGCCACGTGGTGTGGCCTCACTGGTCACAGAGTTAGTGGCACCGCAAGGGCTGAGCAGGTGTGCAACCTGCGATGATGGCGAGTTCACTGGTATGTCCTCTGCCATGGCAAAATCAAGACGCAGCACCAAATGTGATACCTGGTGGCCTGTGGAGCAGGGCTGCATGATGTGGAGGGTGCCATGTCCGCGGGCCCCGGGCTTGGGGCTTTTAGCAGCATGTGGTGGGCCCTCTTTTCTACACGGAGGTGCTGGAAGGTGAGCAGTGAGGCCTGGGTGTGCAGTGGCAGGCAGACACCTCTGGGTGGTGGGAGTGGATGGTGTGCAGCAGCCTAGGTGCTCAGGGACGGGCAGACACCTCTGGGCGGCAGGAGTTTATGGTGTGCAACAGCCTGGGTATGCAGGGGCGGGACAGCGATGAAGACGTGTGCAGTTGTATGTTCTCTGCCATTACTGATTCTATGCTATGTTTCAGATGAGTGAGCTTGAGGGCTGCAGTATGTCTCGGCACGTGGTTCGAGACACACCGGTGGTGGAAAGGTGAGCAGTGAGGCCTGGGTGCGCGGGGGTGGGCAGTCACCTCTGGGAGGTGGGAGTGGATGGTGTGCAGCAGCCTGAATGCACAGGGGCGGGCAGACACCTCTGGGCAGTGGGAGTGGATGGTGCAGCCTGGGTGCACAGGGGTGTGCAGCAGCCTTAGTGCGCAGGGGCTGGCAGACACCTCTGGGCGGCAGAAGTGGATGGGGTGCAGCAGCCTGGGTGCACAGGGGCGGGACAGCGATGAAGGCATGTGCAGTTGTATGTACTCTGCCATTACTGATTCTATAGTATGTTTCAGATGAGTGAGCATGAGGGCTGCAGTATGTCCCGGCATGTGGTTGGAGACACACCAGTGGCGGAAAGGTGAGCTGTGGGGGTTTTGTCCGCAGTGTCGGAACTCACTCTCTCTCTCTCTCCATCTCTTCCTTTCTCTCACTCACACTCTTTCTCTCTCTCTTTCTCTCTCTCTTCCTCTCTCTCTCACTCTTTCTCTCTTTCGCTCTCTCTTCCTCTCTCACACTCTTTATCTCTCTCTTCCTCTCTCTCTCACTCTTTCTCTCTTTCTCTCTCTCTCCTTTGATGGGAGCATGATGCACAATCTCATCTTGATTTTTGTCTTGCAGGCTGTGATTCACAGATCGTCGAAGGATAACACACCATGGCTGTACCTCCTTTTATTTTGCTGTTTTGTCTAAATAAAATGTTTTAAATGTAAATCATTAGATTACTGTGATTCTCACTTGTCTAATCTCACATGCATCTTGATTGTTATAATTGTGCGACATCGCGATTTGTTACGTTCCACATTTCGAAAGGTTGCTGTCACATATGTTTGTTTGGGGTCATGGGGGAATGGCGGATAAGGGGGTGGTGGCGGAGCACTCTTGGATGTCCGAGCTACATAATCGTTGGCTCCATGGCATCTGTTGTCGTTCAGGTGTGGCTGTGGGCTGGGCTCCCTTTCATGTTGCAGATTGTAGTCCGACTTTGAACAGGGACACCCGCATCGGTTGATTCCTCATACAGCCCAGGACGGAACCACACCCAGAGCTCTGGAGTCATTGTTCAATAAAAAGGCCCAGGCACATGTGCAGGATGCCATTTCCACTCTCTGTCTGGCCGTGTCCCTGTGCGTCACATATATTCATTTGGGCATGGGGCACTACCACCTCACAGTCCCCAGGGCCGGAGCTTACATGATGGCTGCCGTACCACGATAGACAATCAAAGAGGCACCATGATTGGCAGGTGTAAGACTTGGTGGTACCGGTAACACTCCGTCTGGCACAGGCTCACCATCACGGGTCTGTGACTTTTGGTGCACTGAGGTAGGGGCACATTCAGTGCTGAGCGGGTGTGCAGCCTGCGATGATGCCATGTTCTGGCGGCCCGGACTGGTAAGGCTTTGTCTGAGCCCTGGTGGACCACAGTGTGGCGGGCAGCATGTGCCTACCGCCACGTGACATTGGCTCGCGGGTCACAGGGTTAGCGGCACATTAAGAGCTGAGGGGGTGTGCAGCCTCTGATGATGCCCTGTGCATTGATATGTTCTCGGCCATTGCGATATCAAGACCCAGAATCAAATGTGCGACCTTCTGGCTGCAAAGGACGTGGGCCGTGTCCTTGGAGCTCCCTTCAGCACGTAGTGGGCCCTCTTCGACACACGCCGGTGGTAGAAGGTGAGCAGAGAGGCTTGTTTGCGCAGCGGCAGGCAGTCAGCTCTGGGCGGTGGGAGTGGATGGTGTGCAGCAGCCTGGATGTGCAGGGGCAAGCAGACACCTCTGGGCGGTGGGAGTGGATGGGTGCAGCAGCCTGGGTGCGCAGGGGCAGGCAGACACCTCTGGGCAGTGGGAGTGGATGGTGTGCAGCAGCCTGGGTGCGCTGGGGCAGGACAGCGATGAAGGCTTGTGCAGTTGTATGTACTCTGCCATTACAGATTCTATACTGTGTTTCAGATGATTGACCTTGCGGGCTGCAGTATGTCCCGGCACATGGTTGGAGACACACCGGTGGCAGAAAGGTGAGCAGTGAGGCCTGATTGCGCAGTTGCAGACAGTCACCTCTGGGCAGTGAGAGTGGATTGTGTGCAGCAGCTTGGGTGCACAGGGGCGGGCAGACACCTCTGGGTAGTGGGAGTGGATGGTTTGCAGCAGCCTGGGTGCGCAGGGGCGGGCAGTCACCTCTGTGCGGTGGGAGTGGATGGTGTGCAGCAGCCTGGGTGCGCAGGGGCGGGCAGACACCTCTGGGAGGTGGGAGTGGTTGAGGTGCAGCAGCCCGGGTGCGCAGGGTCGGGCAGACACCTCTGGGCAGCGGGAGTGGATGGGATGCAGCAGCTTGGGTGTGCAGGGGCGGGACAGCAATAAAAACATGTGCAGTTGTATGTACTCTGCCATTACTTATTCTATACTATGTTTCAGATGAGTGTGCTTGAGGGCTGCAGTATGTCCCGGCAAGTGGTTGGAGACACACCGGTGATGGAAAGGTGAGCTGTTAGGGTTTTGTCCGCAGTGTCGGCACTCACTCTAACTCTCCATCTCTTCCTTTCTCTCTCTCACACTCTATCTCTCTATCTTCCTTTCTCTCTCTCACTCTTTCTATATCTTCCTCTCTCTCACAATCTTTCTCTCTCTCTTCCTCTCTCTCTCACTCTTTCTCTCTTTGTCTCTCTCTCTCTCTCCTTTGATGGGTGCATTAAACACAATCTTATCTTACTTTTTGTCTTGCAGGCTGTGATTCACAGATTGTCGAGGGATGACACGCCATGGCTGTACCTACTTATTTTGTTGTTTTGTCTAAATAAAATGTTTTATATGTAAATCCATAGATGACTGTGATTCTCATTTGTCCAACCTCACATGCATCTTGATTGTTATAATTGTGCGACATCAGCCGATTTGTTGCGTTCCACATTTCGAAAGGTTGCTGTCACATTTGTTTGTCGGGGGGGTCGCACCTCCAAAACTTTTTTTTTAAAACGTTCATAAATTTCATTATTTTAATTTTTAATGGGAATGGGGGCGCATGGCCCCCCTCCCAGGCCACTTCTGGCCCCGGGGACCCCATCCCCCAGGGCCTGGCATCTCTGTTGGGGACTGTGGGGGGAGCCCCAGTGCCCCCGCGGTCCCGCCAGTTCCCCGACTCCTGCAGAAGCCAGCACTGCTTTTGGGCAACTGGAGCTGCTAACATGCAGCTTCCCTTGCCCAAAAGCAATTATCCTTTCCTTTATTTAAGCAAGAGGAGGTTTTCCTCCTCTCGCTTCAACAAAGCAAATCAGGGTTTGCTATCACAGGGTGCAAGCCATGCTCCCGCACTGTCATAGCAAACGGCAATGTCCCAGGGGTGCACACCCTGGGACATTGCAGGAGCCGGCCCTGGGGGGTGGTGATACCCAGGGCCATCAAGCGTTTTGGGAGGGGGACTGTGTGACCCCCCTCCCTCTATTTTCAAAGCCCCCGGGAGAAGGTGGTCCCCGGGGCTTCGGGGAGCCTGCGAGGCCCACCCAGCCCATTTAATTAAAGCCCTGGGGGGTGGCGATCCCCGGGACTTGGGGTGGCCTTAGAGGCCCCTCCAACAATTACTAAACAAACCCTGGGGAGGTGGCGATCCCCGGGGCTGCGTGAGGGCCGTGTGCCCTCCCGCACCTAATTTACATGGGAGGGCAGCGAAGGCCCCGCAGGCCCCCGCAATATAGTTATAGGATTACAGCCGGAACCTGCCCCACTCGGGGGCTCATTTAAATGAAGTGGGGGAGCCCCGCTTCATTTTTTTAAATCCGGATTTGCGCACCCAGCGCTCATTCTGGCTTTTTTTTTTTAAATAACTAATAATTTTTAGGCCTGGGGGTCCTTGTGGGCCCCGTGAGCAGGATTAGGGGGTCAGGGTGTTTCTACCCTGCCCCCTTTTCATCTCTTTTAATCTTTTTTGGACTGTTTTCTTGTAACTCAGTTCTACCGAGTCACAAGATGGCTGCCAACACTTCCTGGTTTGGCGTGTGGTGACACCCAATCACAGTGAAGAGCGTGGTCAGGAGGGTGCGCGAACCCACCGCTGCCCCAGATATAAAAACTTTTATTTTTTTTATTTCTCAGCAGCTACTGAACAAATTTACACCATTTAAAACAAAAGTTGTTTTCTGAATCAAGCAGTACCTTTTTGCCAAATTTGGTGTAATTCTGTTCAGCAGTTCGGGCTGTAGCCTTGCCTAAAGTTTCCTATGGGAAAATGATTTTTTGACTATTATTTTTTGCATTTCTCAGCAACTACTGAACAGATTTACACCATTTAAAAAAAAGGTCACTTTCTGAATCAAGCTCTACCTTTTTGCCAAATTTGGTGTAATTCCGTTCAGCAGTTCAGGCTGTATCCTGTAATAAAATATCCTATGGAAATTACCATGGAGAAAACCCTTTTTGGGACCCCCCTTTTTTCTCAGCCCCCACTTGATAGATCACCCCCAAACTTTCAGGATAGGAGCTGACCGGGATAGACCTTTTTTGGGGGGAATTTCGCAAACATTTGTCAAACGATGCCAAAGTTATTAGCAAATCAAAAAATGCTTTTCCTATGGAAACTAGGGTGTAACTACCGCCAGTCGGTAAGATATACATGGTGAGCAGATCTAGAGTGTCGCTGGTGTTGAGAGTGCTCTATACAGGAGCTGCTTTCCACTTAAACTTGAGTACTACCCGGAGTTCTCTGCTTCTTTTTTTCATAGTTACATATATATATATATATATATATATATATATATATATTACCTACTGGCGGTCGCCAGTAGGTAGTTATAGTTAGGACCACGTTTCCATAGGAAATCCGCAACATTCTATTTTGAATAACTTTGGCGCCGGTCGACGAATCCTCGCGAATTTTTCAAAATAGGTGGGGCGCTACGCTCCGCTCCTTCCCTGAAAGTCTCGGGGGGATTCGTCAAGCGGGGGCTGAGATAAAAGGGGGGTCCCAAAACGCGTTTTTCCCATGCATTTTTCCATAGGACCTTTAGACACAGCTACAGCCCGAACGGCTGAACAGAATTACTAGAAATTTGGCAGAGAGGTAGTCCTCAGGTCAAGGAATTGCCTTTTGTAGGTTTGGTGTAAATCTGTTCAGTAGATTCTGAGAAAATAGCCTTTAAATCAATATATATATCTGAGCCAGCTTACGGTGCGCTTACGGTACGCTTACCGTACGCGTATGGTGGCGTGCGCGAGCGCGATTCTGATTGGCTCTTAGATCTTAGTAAACATTCGAATCGGTCGAAACCAGGAAGCGGCGGCTGCCATTTCGTGTGTTTCACTCAGAAAAAAAAGAGTGATAACAAGAAAAGGGGGCAAGGAGGAGAGTTACAGACCCCCATAACATTTGTAAGGTGGTCAAAGAAGGACAGAAAAGTACAAAGAAAACATTTATTGATTTTAAAAAAAATCGCGGGGTACGCGTACGGTAAGCTTACCGTACGCATACGGTAAAAAAAAAATTTAAAATGAAATTAAATGCAGATTTAAGTGTTTAGATATTAGGGGGCTCTAAAAAGAGCCGTTGTGTTTATGAAGTGATTTTTTTGTGGTACCTACAAGTAAGTACCGATGCAGAGTCTAAGGTTCAAGAGGAAGACTCTGTTCCCTTCATCATTGAAGTGCACACCATCTCCTCTATAAATGTCTTGCATGTCATAACGCAAGTTGTTGTGGTAAATGGAACCCATACCATAGTCACGGAGGAAAGCAGAAACAGATTTGTTGACGTGCTTTCTTGCTTTGTCAATCTGCGGACAGAAATGATTGAACCAGTTCCATTTTTGCCTTTGGCATATGTTAGAAAACACAAAGGCAGTTTTAGGGAAAAGTGAAAACAGTTGTGCAAAGGTGTCCTTCATAAGCATTTCCAGACCTACCCCAGTCAAAGTGCCTAGGTCATTGCCACCACAGTGCACTATTATGAGGTCAGGGTGTTGGATGTGCATGAAGGATTTCACCAATGGCATCAATTGGTGCCACTTTAACCCTCTCTGACCAATCCATTTAATGTCTACATTTGGCAAAGCAAGGTCTCTCACCATACCTGTTTTCTCTGCAAACTTTTCACTCCAGAAGACATAGCTGTGCCCTACAATCCACACTGTGAACATCTTCAAAGGAGAACTGGATGCACTCAGGAGGTGTAATTCAGTAGAATGGCAATTTGAAAAGAAAGACAGTTTGGAAATGGAGGCATACATATTTTTTTCATAAAAAAAAGAACTGATTGGCTGTTTCATACCATTCTAGAATAAAAACTAGGCTGTATGTGTAAATTAATAGAAGCATGTTTTGTATTGGTACAGAAAAATGTGTTACCAAAGAACAGTACTATGGATTTGCTGTTAGGTTTGAAAAGTCAAGCACTCTTGCTCTGTGGAATTGAAACATTGTTTGGCGAACTTCTGACCTGACTCCACACAGCAGTGTTCCATGAGCTGTTGCTATGGTAGCAGGCAGAAGTCAAGTTGGGGGAAGGGTACTAGGCAGAAGTCAAGTTGGGGGAAGGGTACTTTTGGAAAAGGGATGGTTTTCAACCAATAGAAATGTGTGATTACATTTGAAAAAAAGGGGCAAGCACTGAGATTTGAAACTAACATGTATATGTGTGGAAAAAGAGAGGGAAAGTTTGCCATTATCTGGTTCTGCTGAGAGGAGAGAGGTGTAGAGAACAGAGATCCTGGCTCTGATAATCTGCTGTTTGAGTGCCACATTTCTTTCACAACTAACTAATTTTAAAGGTGAGTTTAGAGTCTGAGAGGGGATGTATATGGTAAATTAAGAAATGAATAATAGAAATGCAATTCTTTTTGTAGAAGTTGTGTTTATTATTTTCTGTTTTGGGAGAAATTTAAATGTGAGGAACATGTAAAATAATATGGACTATGTTTTCACAATAAATTAAGGTGTACTGGTATAATAAAAGAATAGTTTAAGGGTTTGAGGTTGGACTCAGTAATGCAAATACATTCAGCATCACTAAGGCTGGTTGCCCTTGCTGGAGTGTAGGCAGACACCCAAGTTACAAATGATGCTGGTCTGAAAAAGCAGTTTGGACATGTGCTTTGTAAAAAATCTGAAAAGTGGATTCATAATGTGTCAGTCTGTAAAAGTGTTTATCACTTGCCAAAAAAAAGAGCAGTAAGTGTGCTTTCAAATTGGCAAAGAAATTTCGTTTTGTGACTAATGTGAAAACATGACTCTGTGTGCAAATAGGAATTACAGGCAGAGATTTATTGCGTATTTCTCTGGTGATTTCACAGTTGCATTAGATGGAAAGGGGGAGACATTTTTTGGTGCAGAAGCAGACTCTTAGCACACAGGTAGCTGCTTACTATGTGGAATCATGCACAGTATTCACAAGCGAGTGGGGTTTGAGGTTTCAGTCAGTAATGCAAATACATTCAGCATCACTAAGGCTGGTTGCCCTTGCTGGAGTGTAGGCAGACACCCAGGTTACAAATGATGCTGGTCTGAAAAAGCAGTTTGGACATGTGCTTTGTAAAAAATTTGAAAAGTGGATTCATAATGTGTCAGTCTGTAAAAGTGTTTATCACTTGCCAAAAAAAAGAGCAGTAAGTGTGCTTTCAAATTGGCAAAGAAATTTCGTTTTGTGACTAATGTGAAAACATGACTCTGTGTGCAAATAGGAATTACAGGCAGAGATTTATTGCGTATTGCTCTGGTGATTTCACAGTTGCATTAGATGGAAAGGGGGAGACATTTTTTGGTGCAGAAGCAGACTCTTAGCACACAGGTAGCTTCTTACTATGTGGAATCATGCACAGTATTCACAAGCGAGTGGGGTTTGAGGTTTCAGTCAGTAATGCAAATACATTCAGCATCACTAAGGCTGGTTGCCCTTGCTGGAGTGTAGGCAGACACCCAGGTTACAAATGATGCTGGTTTGAAAAAGCAGTTTGGACATGTGCTTTGTAAAAAATCTGAAAAGTGGATTCATAATGTGTCAGTCTGTAAAAGTGTTTATTACTTGCCAAAAAAAAGAGCAGTAAGTGTGCTTTCAAATTGGCAAAGAAATTTCGTTTTGTGACTAATGTGAAAACATGACTCTGTGTGCAAATAGGAATTACAGGCAGAGATTTATTGCGTATTGCTCTGGCGATTTCACAGTTGCATTAGAAGGAAAGGGGGAGCCTTTTTTTGGTGCAGAAGCTGACTCTTAGCACACAGGTAGCTGCTTACCATGTGGAATCATGCACAGTATTCACAAGCGAGTGGGGTTTGAGGTTTCAGTCAGTAATGCAAATACATTCAGCATCACTAAGGCTGCTTGCCCTTGCTGGAGTGTAGGCAGACACCCAGGTTACAAATGATGCTGGTCTGAAAAAGCAGTTTGGACATGTGCTTTGTAAAAAATCTGAAAAGTGGATTCATAATGTGCCAGTCTGTAAAAGTGTTTATTACTTGCCCAAAAAAAGAGCAGTAAGTGTGCTTTCAAATTGGCAAAGAAATTTCGTTTTGTGACTAATGTGAAAACATGACTCTGTGTGCAAATAGGAATTACAGGCAGAGATTTATTGCGTATTGCTCTGGTGATTTCACAGTTGCATTAGAAGGAAAGGGGGAGCCTTTTTTTGGTGCAGAAGCTGACTCTTAGCACACAGGTAGCTGCTTACCATGTGGAATCATGCACAGTATTCACAAGCGAGTGGGGTTTGAGGTTTCAGTCAGTAATGCAAATACATTCAGCATCACTAAGGCTGCTTGCCCTTGCTGGAGTGTAGGCAGACACCCAGGTTACAAATGATGCTGGTCTGAAAAAGCAGTTTGGACATGTGCTTTGTAAAAAATCTGAAAAGTGGATTCATAATGTGCCAGTCTGTAAAAGTGTTTATTACTTGCCAAAAAAAAGAGCAGTAAGTGTGCTTTCAAATTGGCAAAGAAATTTCGTTTTGTGACTAATGTGAAAACATGACTCTGTGTCCAAATAGGAATTACAGGCAGAGATGTATTGCGTATTGCTCTGGTGATTTCACAGTTGCATTAGATGGAAAGGGGGAGCCTTTTTTTGGTGCAGAAGCTGACTCTTAGCACACAGGTAGCTGCTTACCATGTGGAATCATGCACAGTATTCACAAGCGAGTGGGGTTTGAGGTTTCAGTCAGTAATGCAAATACATTCAGCATCACTAAGGCTGGTTGCCCTTGCTGGAGTGTAGGCAGACACCCAGGTTACAAATGATGCTGGTCTGAAAAAGCAGTTTGGACATGTGCTTTGTAAAAAATCTGAAAAGTGGGTTCATAATGTGTCAGTCTGTAAAAGTGTTTATCACTTGCCAAAAAAAAGAGCAGTAAGTGTGCTTTCAAATTGGCAAAGAAATTTCGTTTTGTGACTAATGTGAAAACATGACTCTGTGTGCAAATAGGAATTACAGGCAGAGATTTATTGCGTATTGCTCTGGAGATTTCACAGTTGCATTAGATGGAAAGGGGGAGCCATTTTTTGGTGCAGAAGCAGACTCTTAGCACACAGGTAGCTGCTTACCATGTGGAATCATGCACAGTATTCACAAGCGAGTGGGGTTTGAGGTTTCAGTCAGTAATGCAAATACATTCAGCATCACTAAGGCTGGTTGTCCTTGCTGGAGTGTAGGCAGACACCCAGGTTACAAATGATGCTGGTCTGAAAAAGCAGTTTGGACATGTGCTTTGTAAAAAATCTGAAAAGTGGATTCATAATGTGTCAGTCTGTAAAAGTGTTTATCACTTGCCAAAAAAAAGAGCAGTAAGTGTGCTTTCAAATTGGCAAAGAAATTTCGTTTTGTGACTAATGTGAAAACAAATGTAGTAATATATTTAAATAAAATAAAGGAATTTTTTTTTAGTTTTTTTCAGGTATTGCTGAAGAGCAGTGAACAAAATTTAAGATGCCTACAAAATCCAGAGTAAAAAAAGAGCAGAAAAAAAACCTATATTTGGAGACAACTGGAGGACCTAAGTTAGTTGAAGATGCTCATGTTGGGAAGAAGAAAAAATCTTCTGGTAAGCAAAAAAAAGATTTTCTAAGGAACATATTCAAAAAAAGGAAAAATGTACAAAATGTCTGTACTGGAAAGAATGATTTGAATCGAAAAGGACAGGAAAAAATTGAGAATTTAGTTAATGCAAATATACCTTCTGCAACTAAAAAGATAAACTTAAACAGAAAAACAGCGTTTAAAGAGATACGTAGAAAAATGTTTCAGAGGAGAGTTATGTCCAATTTGATAAAGGATGTGAAGAAATATAAGCAAAAGGCAAAGTTTTTTAAGAGAAAAAAAGAAATTGAAGCCATTGCAGCTAAGGCATTAGAATTAAAAAGAAAACTATTCATTTTAATTTTGAATAGGATGCGTACATTAGACAAAATGGTTAATGTACTGAAATCACATAGCAAAAGGAAAAGAGTAGTGAACAGAACAAACTTTTGTAAAGTGTTTTTAGGAAAATGGATGCATAGTTCAAGTAGTGAACCTTTTTTTAATGAAGAGAGTTATTTTCAAAGTAATAGTTTGCTGCATGCAGTTGACACCAGAGGTCGTGCTTATGAAGTGAAAAATGGTTGCATAATGGAGAAGGAGATAATGGTTCCAAGAGATGAGGTACAAGTGATGGCGGATGAGGCTATGGGGAGACGTCCTAAAGCCCCAGTGTACACTTGGAATTGTAGTAGTATTTGCACTGTGCGTCAGGAATCTATTGATAAATTTCGTGAGTTTCTAAGAGAATATAGCAAAAAAAGTGTGAAACAGAAGATTAAGGTGCTTCAAAGTCTAGATCCAAGCAGAGTGAGAGAGAATACTGGTTTGCAGGGTCATTCTCTGGCTTGTCTATCTAGAAAAGTGTGTAATAGTGTTTTCCATCATTTTAGGATGCTGGCTGTTCATCATACTGAAATGAGAAAGTTTGTGAGACGGTTGTATTTTGCTAAAAGTCCAGCAATAAAGTTAGATGAATTGAATAGGGCTCTGTTCCGTGGAACGGTATCAGATGTAGAGAAGGTTGTTGATGAAATTCAGTTTTGTTACTTTGGTCCTGAACAAAACAGTGCAGAGAAGGACACAGTAAATGAGGAAGAAGTGGAAGAAAATGTAGAACCCTCTGTAAGTAAGACATTTAATGATCACATAACAAAATTTGCAATAATCTCTAATGAAAGACCAAATATAACTTGTATTTGTTGCCGCAGAACTCATTATAGAAAACAAACCAGGTATGTTGATCTCTACAGAAAGAGTGAAAATGAAGATAATTATAAGTGGAAGGATTTTGCCACCTATATATTTCTTGAAAATTGTTTTGAATTGGGTGAAGTTCAGCGTATTTGTAAATACTGTTACAACAAGTTAGAGGAAAATAGATGCCGACCAGAGCTGTACATAATAATTTAGAATTGGATGCTATTCCTGCTGAACTTTCTGAATTAAATACATATGAGTCTATACTCATTCAATGTGTTCATCCGTTCCAGACCATAGTACGTATGGAGCCCAAAACTGGTAAATTACCTCCTTCAGATTTACTGAGAGGTTTAAAAGGTAGAGTGGTGTATTTGCCCTTGGATTTGAAAAAAAATATGGAAACTATTGATGCGGATACTTTGGAAACTGAACCATTAATTATTCTGGTTAATGGTGTACCTACAAAGAATAAGAAGATTTGGCAGGAGCTGGTAGATGTACGGAAAGTACAAAGAGCAAATTTGTATTTGAAAAGGAATAACAAATGGTATGAATCAATTTATATAGAAGAAGAAGAAGAAGAAGATTTACAAGAAGACACAGAAACACCAACTGGACAAATTGAAAAAGTGGACAAGTCAAAGGAAGAAGAAATTTATGAACATTTTAGCATACATCCTCTTCATTCAAAAGAAGTTATGGGAGACAATATTGATCTATTTCAGATGAAGAAAGCAAAAGGAACTCCCGTGAGTGTATGGGAGGAGAGCTTGGAAGCTCGATGTTTTCGCCAGCTGTTTCCTAAAGGAAAAGGAGGACGATACGATGAACGTCCGGAACCGATTCCAGCTTCTGAGTATCGGACTACAAGACTATATGCTGAAGATCCCAGATTTCGACAAAGTATTCCTTATTTGTTCCATCTTTTATTTGAAAGCGACTTGTCTGCACTGTCTTATGCAGTAAATCACATTTTAAAAAGTGGAGTACATTTACAAAATGTGTCTGCTAAGGATTTTATGGAGAAAGTGCAGCACCGAGATGATCATTTGGAAACACAACTGATCAATCTGATGGCTTGTCAGCGTGGGACAAATGAATATTGGTACCGACGCCATGGTGAATTAAAATGCATGTTACGGAATTTAGGAACACCAACATGGTTCCTTACCCTAAGCTGTGCTGAGTACGCTTGGGATGATTTACTGGATTTTCTACGAGAGGCAAATTCAAACATTAAAAACATCGAATACAAAACAGCAGGAGAACTGTGCTCATTGGATCCGGTTAATGTTTGCAGATATTTCAATCATAGATTTGAGGCTATGATGTCTTTCATCTGCAATAAAAAAAATCCACCTCTAGGAGAAGTAGTGGATTTCTTTTGGAGAAAAGAGTACCAGGCAAGAGGTGCTCCTCATATTCATATGCTGTTGTGGATCAAGGATGCCCCAAAGTTTGGAACAGATACTGCTGAAGCAGTGTTATCTTACATTGAAGAATATGCAACATGTGCTATACCAAAAAGCACAGAAGAGAAAAAGTTAAAGGAGCAAGTTTTACGTTTCCAAAGTCATCGGTGTGGAAAATACTGTCGACGGAAATACAAGAGCAAAGATAAATACTACACTAAATGTCGATTTGGATTTCCTAGACCTGTTCTTTCAAAAGGAAGAGTTAACAGTTTTATGTCAGCTGTGAGACATACTATCACAAGAAAATCACCTAAGAATACCTACAACCTTAGAAGAAAAGAAGAATCAAAAAATATAAATGACTACAACCCAGTGATTTTATCCATGTGGAACGCTAACATGGATATACAGTATGTAGCTGACAATTCCATTGCTGTTGCTCGATATGTAACGTCTTACATTATGAAATCAGAAAAAACAGAATTGAAGGAAATGTGGGAAGAGATTTCTCACGAGAAGACTGTCAGTAAGAAGCTGTACAGTTTCAGTTTGAAGATGTTATCGCATCGAGAAATTGGATCCTACGAATGTTCAGATAGGTTATCTTCTGCAAGTCTCTACTCGAAATCAAGAAGAATAATTTGGGCAAGTTTAGGCCTTGCAGCAATGAGAAATCGGGTACTGAAATCTGTTGGAGAAATTGAATATTTGGCCGAGAATGACCCAGAAAGTACAGATATTTTGAAATCAAACATGTTGGATACATATTACCCAAAGAGAAGTCATCATCTGGAGAACATGTGTCTCTATGAAGTGCTGCAGAACTACATTTATTCACGGAAAGCCGCAGAAGACATCAACAATGGAAAATATAAAGTTATTGGTGAGGAAGGATGTTTGGTGAAGCAAACAAAAGGAAGTTTGATAAATCACCGGAAGCTGAGTTGCGACACTACTGACAAAAAGGAATTTTACTACTTGGCTCTTTTACAGCTGTTTAAACCATGGCGTACAGAGGATGAACTACTGGGAGAATTTCAAAGCTATGAAGATTCATTTAATGCTTGCAAAGACAGCATACAATGCAGAACATTCACAACTTATCTGCAAATGTTAAATGAAGAAATTGAACAGGAAACTACAATTGCAGCAGAAATAGCTAGAGACAGTTCTCAGGACAGCCAAAGTTCAGGAACACTCAGTCAAGATCCCCTAGGACAACCAATCGTTGAAAATGAAGCATCAATAGCCATGAATGAAGTGGAAACAGCTATGAATCAAGCTCAAGAAGAATTTATAGACTTACAAAATTTGGAAAGACAACTGAATCAAGAGCAGCAACAAATTTATGAAGAGATCAGAAACAAAATTGATCACGGATTTCTACATGAAAAAAAAGAGTGCTCATGCACATCATTTCATCCAATCAGGATGTATGTAAGCGGACAAGCTGGAACTGGAAAAAGTTTCCTTATAAAAGTCATCAGAAGCTACCTACAGCAAAAAACAGATTCTACTTTGTCTTGTGTGGTTACTGCTCTAACTGGGTTAGCAGCATATAACATAAAAGGAATCACTTTACATCGTTTGCTAATGTTACCAGTGGAGCATGAGAACAAAATACAATACAACAAGCTAACTGGAGAAGCATGCTTGGAAGTTTCAAGAGTATTGAAGAAGATGCAAGTTCTCATTATTGATGAGGTGAGCATGGTATCGAACTTAATACTTGCCTTTGTGCATTTAAGAATGCAGCAAATTCTGAAGTCAGACTATGACGTGTTATTTGGAGGAAAACACGTCATAGTTTTTGGAGATCTTTTGCAACTTACTCCAGTTAAAGGACAACCAGTGTTTAATACTGTGACACATGAAGACACGAAGAAGTCATTGGGAAGCATCGGTAATGCAAATATTTGGTCCTTCTTTGAGTACAAGGAACTTACAACTAATATGAGGCAAGCAAACGATGAAGAATATGGAAGTATTCTGAAAGATATCAGGATTGGACTACTCACAGAAGCTGGCAAAAAAGCATTACAGACTCGGCTGCTACATAATTTATTTCCAAAGGAAGAAATAGTTGCAGAGAAGATATACAAGAACATTGCAGAAAACAAAAGTGTCATCTGCTTAATGCCAACTCTACGTGAATGCTCAATATTCAATGAGGAGCTTTTGAAATTGGAAAAGGAAGATATCAGGAAATTGGAAGCAGTGGACAAAATTGAGGATGGAAGAATTACTGTCACATTAACAGGCACACTGAAAAATAAATTGGATTCACTAGAGAAGAAGATTTCCAAAACAGCTGGATTAGAAACAAATCTATATGTTTGCATGAACTGTAGAGTATTTTTAAGGAGAAATTTGGATGTTGAAAAAGGTTTAGTTAATGGAGCTATGGGAAGAGTTGTGGGTTTTATTAATTATCAGAAAAAAGATGGAATTGAATGTTTAAAAATAAAATTTGATCAGATAGAAGAAGTTAAAGATATTTGTCGTTGTACAGTTCGTTTCATGCTTGTAAAAGACTTATATGTACGTAGGAAGCAGTTTCCGTTTTCTCTAGCATATGCTGTAACTATTCACAAGTCTCAAGGATTGACTGTAGATTGTGCATTTGTGAACATTGGTTCAACTGTGTTCAAAGAAGGTATGGCATATGTTGCTTTGTCACGAGTGAAAACATTATCAGGTTTATTCATGATAGACTTTGATGATTCAAAAGTTAGTGCTGATACAAACTGTGTAAAGGAGTATAATAGATTAAGAAGAAGCTATGCTCCTCATTTAGGTCAGTATCCTGTGTTGGAGAAACGTGTAGTTTCTCGTAAAAGGGGAAATGAGAATATCTGTAATGAAGATGTAGAGAGGAGGAAAAAAAAGAGGAGTGATGTAATTGCAAGCAAAAAGAATAAGGAAAATGAAGAACAGGTTGTAGGATGTTATTTTGAAAATAGCTCTGGTGTCAACTGCTACGCTAATGTAGTGCTGAATGTTGCATTTTATCTGGAAAGTTTGCAAGAGCAGATAATAGTAAATCAGGGAAAAAGATTCTGTACTGTGCTGAGTCTCCTTTTTGAAAAGCTGAGTAATGATAAAACTCAAATAGAAAAATGCTACTGAAATTAGAAAAGTTTTAGATGTATGTTCAGGACGAACACAGTTTTCTCAAAATGTACAGCAAGATGCACAGGAATTCTTGATGTATTTTCTTCAGGTACTGGAAGAGGAAGGGGTACAAATACAAAATATGTTTGGTCTCTCTTATAAATGGGAACATAGTTGTGAAAACTGTTATAATATATGTGGCTCTAATGTTGATTCTGAAAGGTTTATTTATTTAACATTGCCAGAGAGTAAAACAGTCACTTTTGCTAAATTAGTTAAAGATGCTAATCATAGCATGCAATGCAGTGAGTGTAAATCTGACATGTTTTCAACATTAATTTTAAAGGAATACAGACAGTATGTAATTTTAATGATGCAACGATGTAGAGCTGATGGTTCAAAATTGGATACTTTAATAAAGAAGTTTACAGGACAGCAATTATCAATTTCAGGAAAAACTTTTGTAACAGTTGCAATAATTTTCCATGATGGACCTACTGTAACTTCTGGTCATTACACAGTTTATCTTAAATGTGAAAAAGGCTGGACACTGTGTAATGATTCCCAATTGATTTTTAAGCAACGTTTGCCTTTTGATTTAGCAAATTCCTATCTAATCTTCCTGAAACCTAAATTTTAGAGTGATTTGACAACATCTGGAGAAAACAATTTTACCATTTTATTGGATTACCATTTGGAATTTACAAATAAAAAGATTTAACAAATTATCATTTGGCCTAATGGAAAGGTAACCAATTGTAATGTGGAATTTTTCCATTTTTTGAGGAAACTTTGGAAAACCAAAAATTTAGAAAAAATCGGTAACATCTGCACAATTTAAATTTTGGAATGTTATTGGATTGCCATTGGAAATTTTTTCAAAAAAGATTTTTAAAATTACTATTTGGCCATGCGGAAAAGTAAACAATTCTATTGTGGACTTATTTAATTATTAATTAATCTTTCGGAAACCAAAATGTTACAGAGAAACGGTGACATCTGTACAATTTAAACTTTTGTTTTTTATTGGATTACCATTGGAAATTAAACAAAAAAAGAATTTTAAAATTACTATTTGGCCTAAAGGAAATGGAACCAGATGTATTGTGGAGTTATTTGACATATATTATTGTGATTATACTTCTGAAACAAAAATATCAGACGGTATTTTAAAGAAATAAGTATAGATATTAGATGATATTTTTTTAGAATATTATGCATTTCTTTAAAGTTATGTTTATGAAAAAAGAGATTCTGGGCTTTTTTAAAAACAATCGTTGAGATTGTTAATTTTTTTTTGCCTGCTGTTAAATGATGAATGCAATTGCTTTCACAATTTATAGTGAAATGCAATATTTTCTGAAAACAGCAAAAAAAAGGCAAAAATATTTTTTGAAAAATATGTAAATATGTGTACTGTATTATTAAATGTTTTATTAAATATTAATACTTTTTTCTTTTTTTTCAGATTGAGATAGAAAATTTTCGAAAACTATAACCATTTAAAAAGCAATTAAAAATAAATTAAATGAATAAATCTTTTTTTGAGTGGGTATGGTAAGTCAATAATGTCATGGTCCCTTTTTTCCACTTCTCTACAATCACATTTGCAGTTTTTAATTGTACTCTCAAGGACCTTGTAATGTGATAATTGATTTTTAGTGTTTTTAAAAAAAAAAAAAAAAAATTACGCGTACCGTACGCGTACGGTAAAAAAAAAATTAAAAAAGTTTTTTAAAAAATATATAAAAAATAGATGAAAGGTAAGGTTGGCTCTTAAAAGAGCCGTTGTGTTCATGCAGGGACAGAGGAAAGAAAGATTGGGAATATTAGACGGTACGACAAGTGTGCTGATCTATTTTACTGTTCACTAGCGAAACACTGGTCTCCCTATAAGTAATTAGATCGTGACAAGTGGCGCACCGTACTTCAACCCTCGCAAACCGAGGGTTAATTTCCAGAGGACCAGAAAAAGGAAATGCTCCCCCCACAG
The DNA here is from genome assembly GCF_964204655.1 of Triturus cristatus. Lineage (NCBI taxonomy): Eukaryota > Metazoa > Chordata > Amphibia > Caudata > Salamandridae > Triturus > Triturus cristatus. The sequence goes on along the minus strand of NC_140586.1, from coordinate 791,259,143 downwards.
ATGAAGGGCTCACCTGACCTGCAGAAGAAGGACTCGGCTCTGCAGATGATGGTCCAGGCTGAGCTGCTGTGGATGTGCTTGGTTGATTTACTGAAGGGTTACCTTCAGTAAGTCGAGCATGTGTCCTTCTGTGTACATCCTTAAGGTGTCTCATCATGGTGTGATTCCCAAAGGAATACTTCCTGTCAGGATTACCTCTTGAAAGTACACGCTTACACAGCTTGCAAGTCACTAAGGGTGCATTTACCTTTTGCTGGCCTTCTGGAAAAGTAAAATAATCCCATACGTAAGAGGTCTTTTGTTTCCTCGCTCTCTGCCTCAAGGTAGTGCTGCTAGCCTCACTCTCAGAAGAGCTCTGCTGTTCTGCCATCGTATCACAAAGACAACCCAGCTCCTTCTCCTAAGGGATCACAAGCAGAAATGAGGGGAATGGGTGTGGTGTAGGAGAGTTCTAGAACTGAAAGTAGTTTCAACCAATCAAAAGTTGTGTTTCATGATCACATGACCTACCGTACGCTTACGGTACGCTTACGGTGCGCTTACGGCAAAAGTACGCATGCGCGTAAAAAAGACACGCGCTTGCGCGCATGCGCTTAACAGTCACTCCCCGACACTTCCGCGTAACGTGCGCGTGTAGCGTACACGCGTACGCGTCCCACGCGGAGTACGCGCGGCTACGCAAATTGCGTAACTATACGCAAACAGCGTAGATAAATTACGGACGTTGCGTAAACCGTACGCTTACCGTAAGCTTACGGTACGCGTACTAAAAAAAAAAAAAAAAAAAAGGAAAAAATGTATTGCAAATAAATTTTACATGTTTATTTTATAAAATATATTAAAAAAAACATATTATAGAATTTTAAAAATTTAACCATAGTTTTTAAAAAAGGATAGAAAATTAAAATAAAAATATGTAAAAAAAAATAGAAGAAAAAAAAAAAAATTAGCATTTAAAAAACCATGCAAATTCACTGAAAAAACCATGGGTTTCACACACGTTATAGTTAGGAATTAGCATTTAAAAAACCTTTGAAATTCACTGAAAAAACCATGGGTTTCACACACGTTATAGTTAGGAATTAGCATTTAAAAAACCTTAGAAATTCAATGAAAAAACCAAAGTTTTCACACATGTTATAGTTAGCTGGACATTTCACTCGTAAAAAACCAATGAAATTCCCCCGTTATAGTTAGTTCAGCTAACTATAACTCGCGCGCCCGCAATGCACTACTGATGACGTCACATATTACATCACTCATGACATGGTCAGTGACATCACTCATGACATCACTGATGACATCTCAAATGACATCACTGATGACATTATCCTTGTGACAGAGTGGTAGACCTCCTCTCACCCTAATATAACCTTTGATACAAACATTCAAAAATAGACACTAAAATTTTCAAAACAATGGACATAACAATACCAGTTACAACAACCTATTCAGTAATTCTAAGATCCACATACACATCCACTCATCCACCAACAATCCTATACAGTCACTCATACATGTACTCACACATCATATGTACTCATACACCTAAATATCCTGTAACACAATCCCACTCATCCATAGAGTTACTCACACACATAGTCACTCATGGTAATAAAGAAACAAACATCCATTTACTTGCATATACAGTTATACAGTTATACACACACCAGCACACTTACTTTAACAGAAACTTACACATACTTAGTCTTTTTAACAATACTTATTCATACAGGAACTCTTCCAATCTCTCACTCTCACATATACTCACTTATAAACAACAATAGTCACATATACTAGTTTAAAACATATGTAGTTACTTATGAAGACACTATTGAGACAGTCATTCACTCACTAACACACCCATGCACACACTCATCCACCCATACAGTCCTGCACACATGCTGTCTTCAACACATACAAACAGTGAGTCACTCATTCATGCATCTATGCACTACGTAATACCCCCCACCGCACCATGAAGACACTCAGATACTCATACTGATACTCAAAAAACCAACTATTAACCTATATAGACACTCATGTAGCTACTCACCAACCCATGCAGCCACTTATATACAAAGTGAGAGACTGATACAGGTATTTACACATTTAAACATTACTCACTAAGCCATGTATTCAAAAAGATACACTTAATCAGTCAGTTATACAATCAATTTTTCAGAAACAAATCATCAATTTAGACACTTATATACTCATTTATTCTTCCATCAACCTTGAGATATACATATATAAAACATATTTAATTTTCAGAAAAACACACATTCACTGGATGATGTCATCAGTGATGTCATTTGAGATGTCATCAGTGATGTCATGAGTGATGTCACTGACCATGTCATGAGTGATGTAATATGTGACGTCATCAGTAGTGCATTGCGGGCGCGCGAGTTATAGTTAGCTGAACTAACTATAACGGGGGAATTTCATTGGTTTTTTACGAGTGAAATGTCCAGCTAACTATAACATGTGTGAAACCTTTGGTTTTTTCATTGAATATATATATATATATATATATATATATATATATGTGTATATATATATATATATATATATATATATTATCTACTGGCGGTCGCCAGTAGATAGTTATAGTTAGGACCGTGTTTCCATAGGAAATCCGCAACATTCTATTTGGAATAACTTTGGCGCTGGTTGACGAATCCTCGCGAAATTTTCAAAATAGGTGGGGCGCTCCGCTCCGCTCCTACCCTGAAAGTCTCGGGGGAATTCGTCAAGCGGGGGCTGAGAAAAAAGGGGGGTCCCAAAACGCGTTTTCCCCATGCAATTTTCCATAGGGACCTTTAGTCCAAGGTACAGCCCGAACGGCTGAACAGAATTACTTGAAATTTGGCAGAGAGGTAGTCCTCAGCTCAGGGAAGTGCCTTTTGCAGGTCTGGTGTCAATCTGTTTAGTAGTTTCTGAGAAAATCAAAAGTAAAATCATATATATATGTGGGCGGAGCCTAACCACACATCTCATCCTGAGATCTGATTGGCTGTCAGCACTTCATCCAAGAAGTGTTGGCAGCCATCTTGGGACCAATATACATGATAGCACCTCATTAAAAAGCATTGCAGTTAATAGAAGGTTTTAAGACTTTAGTTACATTATAAATCATTTGTTGATGGTACCATACTCATTTTAGGAATTGTGGTATGTTCTAAGGTGATTTCACCATGTGAAAAAGCCTTCTGCTGGGATATCATGATTGAGAGAAAAATATTTTCTCATGCTTTTCCCACAGAGGTTTGGAAGGTGATCTATAAGCTAAACTGAGAGCTTATTTTCTGTAAATTCACATTATCTTTCTCAGTCATGTGAGAATGAAGTCTGACATTCTCAGTAAAACATGTACATCCAACAAGGGCAGAGACTGTCAGTTGATTCCTTTGTGTGCTACTGCAGCTTCCCAGAGTGTTCCAAAGAACAACTAGAGCGCTAACAGTCCTACTTATGATAAACGTATGGCACACCTGAAGCCATCTTGCTTGGATTAAAGTGGTAACTCTTAAAACATTTAATTTAAAAAGGAACAAAATGAGGGGGTTCGTTTTTCCATAACAAGTATGATTAGTGCTGCAGAAAGAAAAACTAGGGCACATTTTGACTTCTGAAATCCTCTTTTATTTCATTAAAAAATTCTGACATGCAGACTGAAACATGCACTTTCAATACCAGCAGCAGTTTTCCCTGGTGAGCAGTAGCTTTACTACAGTGATCTAATGAGCAAAAAGAGTGCTAACATTCTGAATTTATGGCAAATGTGTGACACATCTGAATGCCTTCTTGATGGAATCAAAGTAAAAAACTGAAAGTATTTCCTACTGAGGAGACTGCAGTAAATGAGGAAATTAGGAAACTTCAGAACAAATAAGTCTCCCAAGATGGCCACCAGAGACAAAAGAGCCCAAATGTAGCCCAAATATCACCCAGATGTAGCCCAAGTATAGCCCAATGACAGAATGTCCCAGAGTGTTCTAACGAACAACTAGAGCGCTAACAGTCTTACTTATGACAAAAGTATGGCACACCTGAAGCCATCTTGATTGGAATAAACTGGTAACACTTAAAACATTTAATTTAAAAAGGAAAACAATGAGGGGGTTCATTTTGCCATAGAAATTATGATTAATGCTGAAGAAAGAAAATGAGGGCACATTTTGAGTGACTTCTCAAATCCTCTTCTATTTCATTAAAAAATTCTGACATGCAGACTGAAACATGCACTTTTAATACCAGGAGCAGACTTCCATGGTGAACAGTAGTTTTACTACAGTGATCTAATGAGCAACTAGAGTGCTAACTTTCAGAATTTATGGCAAATGTGTGACATATCTGAATACCTTCATGATGGAATCAAAGTAAAAAACTGAAAGCATTTCCTACTGAGGAGACTGCAGTACATGAGGAAATTAGGAAACTTCATAACAAATAAATCTCCCAAGATGGCCACCGGAGACAAAAGAGCCCAAATGTAGCCCAAAATCACCCAGATGTAGCCCAAATATAGCCCAATGACAGAAGTGTGCAAAACACTTATTATTTTGTGTTTTTGCAGTGTTATATAGTGCAGACTTGTCAGGTATTGGAGTGTTTTACATGCGCATTGGTTACATCACACAAGAACAAATTCATTTTGGTTGTAGACATGGGGAGACTAAGTGATTTGACCAGAATCACAGAATGTCGAGCTGAAGCAGAAACTCCAACCTGGTTCCCCAGTTGCAAAGTCTGCAGTTCTGGAAGTAACACCACATCCTCTCCCCTAAGTGCAACATTTAATCAAGTGGTCAACTGGATAAAACATAAAGATAACAAATAATTTAAAAGTGCTTTGTCGCTATTTGAAAACTCAGAAAATATGTCCTTATTTTAGTCTTTTAGAGCACTAACCATAATTTTGATGCCAATAAGACCCTCTCATATATGTAATTTCTAAAGGAAATGCTCTAGGTATTACAGTTTTGATTACATCAAGATGACGTCAGGCGTTCCACACTTTTGTAATAAATATAGAATGTTAGCAATCTAGTTGTTCATTAGGATACTGTTGAGAGGCAGAGGCCAGGGGCACGAACTCTGAAAATTGAAGGCAGGTAGGAGGGTGCAAAGGCAACAATTTAACCACACTGAGCAGGCAGGAAGGGCCGTGGCAGCACAACAGACTATGGAGGGCAGTGGAAAGGGGGGCAGGGGCAACAAACCAAATATACAGGACTTGCAAGAGAGGCTGTGGCAATGTGATAGACCATTGTGGGCAGAAGGAAGAGGCAATGGTAGTACAACCATACATGCCAACAGACCCGATTCAGCCAGGAAACGTCCAATGTTTTTAAGCTCAAATGGGCTTTATTTGATCTGTCTCCTGTCTACAATCTCCTCTTTTTCAATGTAACTCAAAGGGGAAAATCAATACCCCAGGTTTTTTTTCAAAATCTCCCTCTTACCAAGTTCAAAATGTTCGCAAGTATGGTACATTGGATCATGGAAGGAAATGGGGTAGGGACATGGACTTGGATAACAGAGGACAGGAGGGACATGGAGAGGTGCACCAAACTGACCCTGCAGGGCAGGCATCAGGGTTTGCAGCAGCACAATACACCACACAGGGCATGCGGGACGGGAGTGCAGCACAACAATCCATAGAAAGCAAGAGGGAGGGGACAGGACCATGCACATGGACAACAGAGAACAGAGGGGCAAGAGGCAATGGTAGCTAGCTGACCATAATGGACAGACAGGAGAGAAAGCTGCAGCATAACAGACCATAAAGGGCAGGAGGGAAGGATCAGGGGCATTACAATGGAACAGACAAGCCAGGAGGGAGGGAGTAGGGGTCTGCACATGTAAACAGAGGGCTGGGGGCAAGGGGGCAGGGCAGGAGCAGCAAGATAGCCATGGAGGTCAGGCAGGATGGGCACTAGAAGCAAGACACACCATGAAGAGCAACAGTGAGACTGTGATGGCATACACACAGACCATGGAAGGAAGGTGGGAGGGGGTCAGGGGCAGCTAACTAACCACACAGGGAAGGTGGGAGGGGCCAGGGCAGCACAGAAGACCATGCATGGCAAGTGGGAGGGTTAGTGGCAGCACAATGGCTATGATGGGCAAGAAGGAGGGTGCAGGGTCATGCACAAAGGACGATGGAGGATAGAAGGGAGGGTCAGGACCTGTGCACAGACAAGAAAGTTCAGGGGAAGGGGCCTCACAACAGACCGCACGGGGCAGGCAGGAGGAGCAGTTGCAGCACAACAGACCAGGGAGGGCAGAAGGGTGTGGCAGTACAATGGACCATGTAGGACAGGAGGAAGAGGATAGGGGCATGGCATGTGGACAGGCAGGGTGGAGGTGGCAGGGACAGATTACAGTCATCTGACAATGCTAGGCAGGTGGGAGGGGAGTGGCAGGTCCATGGAACATGGTGGGCAAAAAGGATGGAGCAATGATCAAAGGTCAATGATGGGGCATAGAATTGGGCAATGGAGGGCAGGAGGAGGGGACTGGTACATCATACTAAATTGAGGGCAGTGGCAGCACATCAGACCATGCATGGCAGGAGGGAGGAGGCTAGTCCATGGATTCACACAACAGAGGATAGGGAGGAGGGGGATGGGGCAGCAAGCTAACTGTTCAGAGAAGGTGGGTATTAGGTACTTTATTGTTTTAAAAATGTGTGTCTGTGCGAACTACTTAAAATATGAACAAGTATGCAGCATAATCTCACTTTTATTCAGGAAGAAGAGGACGTTTGTGACTGTGACTCCGGGCTCACTTGGCAGAAGCAGCCCCTGACCCTCCACCCCCCATCGCAAAATGTAATACCCGTGAAAAGGGTAGGTGGACGCAGTGTTATATAGAACATAGTCCTGAGAGCACAATTGAAAATGAAAACTAGATATAGTATATGGTATAAACTATGCACCAAAAAGTGTGATATAAGATGAGCCGGGGCTTGAAATATAATATGCAATACATTGTGCGCAATGACAGATTCATTGGAGAGCGTGAGATAGCACAGCCACTAGAGCGTGCTATGCGATATGCGCCTTGGAGTTTAATATGCACAGGGCAGTGTTGTATAACCTAACTAGTCTCTAAAGTTGTAAAATAAAATATGTGCTGGGGAGTGTAACGTTGCATATGCACTGTGACAAAGATATGGATCCCAGATTGTAATATGTATGGCATAAAGCTGTGCGTTATAACATAGGCATCGAGGAAGGCACGTTAGATGGGCAATATAACCTGTGCGAAGGCAAGTGTGGCATGACATATTCACGGGGTGGTGTTACAGTGCACATGGGCTAGAGAGTGTCATAGCATATGCACTAGCTGGTGGAATACAACTCAGAGGTGTGTGGCACTCGGCAGGCAATGGTGGGTGTAACACAGCATTGGGCTCTGCCAGGAGCGCGCTGTGACTCTCAAGTGATGTTCGTCCCCTTTCCAGAGAGTAAAATAAAAAGTATTACACATCCGGCAGTGGATTTGTGTTTTATTAACCGTGAGGGGGGTTTCTTGCATAGTTTGGTCGAATTTTTGTCGAATCCCCTTTGAATGGCTTGGTGTGCATGTGTATTAAATGTGCCCGTCAATAGCTACCCATGTTTGTATAAATAAACGACAAGGGTGTCTACCGGGATTAGGCACGGTAGGGCATCAGACATGTCAGAGCTTCACTAGTGGTGTAAATACATTCCACGTGGATTCATTGTATGCATAGTCGCCTTTTAATAAATATCACTCAAATCGTCATGGTGATAGGTACGTACGGTTTGTCCAGCATGTCCTAGGTGTGTCTTTAAATATATATATTTTAAAAATAATAAAAAACAGTGGCCGGCCCTGGGGATTGGGGTCAAAATAATATAATTAGGAGACAGGCCCTGGGGAATGGGGTCATCAGGGCCAATAAATTAGAATAAGAAGGGGAACCACACAGCCCCCCTTCTTAAAAAATTAAAATAAATAAAAGACTGGATTCTTGCCGGAGGCCACGCCCCCTCCTTGCAGCACTCTGCAAACGCGCTCCCTGGCGAGTTGTAAGTTGGGGAATTAATTCCTCTTCAATACTGAGGGTCCCTGAGGGCCAACTAGCCCAACAGGCATCTCCAGTATGCGCCAGGGAGCTGTGCTGCAGACAGGTGTTCTGAGGCCAAGCCCCTTTTTACACCTCTCTGCAACGCAGCTCTGTGGCGCTTACTGGAGGTACCTAGTGGTCTAGTTTGACCCTAGGGACCCTTAGGATTCAAGGGGACTTAATCTCTCAACTTAGAACAGCCACAGGGCGCGTTTACACAGTGGTGAAGGGAGGGGACGGGGCCTGAGGTGACGTGTGCAAACACGCACTATGGCACGTTTTAAATTGGTGATATAATTTCCCTTCAATATTGAGGGCCCCTGGGGGCTAACTAGCCCACCAAGTGCTTCCAGTAAGCGCCACTGAGCTGCATTGCAGAGAGGTGGTCCAGGCTGTGCCACTTTTTACACCTCTCTGCAACGCAGATCTGTGGCACTTACTGGAGGTACCCTAGGGACCCTCAGGATTCAAATGAACTTAATCTCCCAACTAAAAACGGACACAGGGCGTGTTTACACAGTGGTGAAGGGAGGGGACGGGGCCTGAGTTAACGTGTGCAAAACGCCCTGTGGCCTGTTTTAAGAGGTAGTTTTAATCCCCCTGCCCTATTATATACTAGGGGCTTACAGAGGAGGTCATGCTAATCACAGGGGGACCCCAACGCATAATGTTCCCTAGTGTATGTAGGTGTTTTCACTGTATTCTAAGTGTCTTTTAACATAGCACTGGCTCTAGGACTCGTTAGTCAGACTCAGTTACCACCAGTATCCGTCTGAAAAAGTTGAGGGTACAGGATGATTTTGCAACAAGGATTCTTTCTGCTCTTCTTTTTGTTCTTTCTGCACGTTATCCTTCTTCCTGCACTTTTCTTCGTCTTTGAGGACTTCTGTTGCTTCTTTCTGCACTTCTTTTTTTTCTTTCTGTGCATTTTTTCTTCTTTCTTCACATGTCCTATCTCTGTCGGCATAGTTAGAAATTAGCATTTAAAAAACCTTTGAAATTCACAGAAAAAACCATAGGTTTCAGGCACGTTATAGTTAGGAATTAGCATTTAAAAAACCTCAGAAATTCACTGAAAAAACCATAGGTTTCAGGGGTGTTTTAGTTAGCTGGACTTTTCACTTGTACAAAACCATTGAAATTGCCCCGTTATAGTTAGTTCAGCTAACTATAACTCGCGCGCCCGCAATGCACTGCTGATGACGTCACATATTACATCACTCATGACATGGTCAGTGACATCACTCATGACATCACTGATGACATCTCAAATGACATCACTGATGACATCATCCTTGTGATAGAGTGGCAGACCTCCTCTCACCCTAATATAACCTTTGATACACACATTCAAAAATAGAGACTAAAATTTTCAAAACAATGGACATACCAATACCAGTTACAACAACCTCTTCAGTAATTCTAAGATCCACATACACATCCACTCATTCACCAACAGTCCTATACAGTCACTCATACATGTACTCACTCATCATATGCACTCATACACCTATACATCCTGTTACACAATGCCACTCATCCATAGAGTTACTCACACACATAGTCACTCATGCTAATAAAGAATCAAACATACATTTACTTGCATATACAGTTATACACACACCACACTTACTTCTACGGAAACTTACACATACTTAGTCTTTTAAACAATCACTTATAGAAACACATACTTATTCATACAGGAACTCTTTCAATCTCTCACTCTCACATATACTCACTTATATACACCAATAGTCACATATACTAGTTTAAAACATATGTAGTTACTCATAAAGACACTATTGAGACAGTCATTCACTCACTAACACACCCATACACACACTCATCCACCCATACAGTCCTGCACACATGCTGTCTTCAACACATACAGTGAGTCACTCATTCATGCACCTATGCACTACGTAATACCCCCCACCGAACCATGCAGACACTCAGACTGATACTCAAAAAACCAACTAATAACCTATATAGACACCCATGTAGCTACTCACCAACCCATGCAGCCATTTATACACAAAGTGAGAGACTGATACAGATATTTACATATTTAAACATTACTCACTAAGCCATGTATTCACTATGATACACTTAATCAGTCAGTTACACAATCAATTTTTCAAAAACAAATCATCCATTTAGACACTTATATACCCATTTATTCTTCCATCGACCTTGAGATATACATATATAAAACATATTTAATTTTCAGAAAAACAGACATTCCCTGGATGATGTCATCAGTGATGTCATCAGTGATGTCATTTGAGATGTCATCAGTGATGTCATGAGTGATGTCACTGACCATGTCATGAGTGATGTAATATGTGACGTCATCAGCAGTGCATTGCGGGCGCGCGAGTTATAGTTACCTGAACTAACTATAACGGGGGAATTTCAATGGTTTTGTACAAGTGAAAAGTCCAGCTAACTAAAACACCCCTGAAACCTATGGTTTTTTTCAGTGAATTTCTGAGGTTTTTTAAATGCTAATTCCTAACTATAACGTGCCTGAAACCTGTGGTTTTTTCTGTGAATATATATATATATATACATATATATATATATATATATAATGTAGATAGTTATAGTTAGGACCGAGTTCCCATAGGAAATCTGAAAATTCTATTTTGAATAACTTTGGCGCCGGTTGACTTATCTTCGAGAAATTTTCAAACTAATGGGGCGCTCTGCTCAGCTCCTACCCTGAAAGTCTCGGGGTGATTCGTCAAGCGGGGGCTGAGAAAAAAGGGAGGTCCCAAAACGCGTTTTCCCCATGAATTTTTCCCATAGTACCTCTAGTCGAAGGTACAGCCCGAACGGCTGAACAGAATTACTTGAAATTTGGCAAAGAGGTAGTCCTCAGGTCAGGCATATGCCTTTTGCATATATGGTGTCAATCTGTTGAGTAGTTCCTGAGAAAATTGCAGTTGAAAGTACATAAATATCTATATACGCGCACGGGGCGCGCACCAAATGTCCGCGAGCGTAATTCTGATTGGTGGTTAGATGTCAGTCAACATTCCAATCGGTCGAAATCAGGAAGTGTCGGACGCCATTTTGTGTGTGACAGTGAAAAAGAAAGGTGGAGAACGTGAAAAGGGGGCAGGGTAGAGAGTTCCTGACCCCCTAGCCTTTGTCAGGGGGTCCCTGAAGGACCCCGAAGGGTGTAAAAAACATTTTTTTTTTTTCAAAAAATCGCGGGGTGCGCGCTCGGTGCGCACACCCCCCAGCCGCCATTTTGAGTTTTAGAGGCAGAAGAGAGCTAAAAACACAAGTGGAGAACGTGAAAAGGGGGCAGGGTAGAGAGTTCCTGACCCCTTAGCCTCTGTCAGGGGGTCCCTGAAGGACCCCGAAGGGTGAAAAAAACTTTTTTTTTTTTTTCAAAAAATCGCGGGGTGCCCGCACGGTGCGCGCACCCCCCAGCCGCCATTTTGAGTTTTAGAGGTAGAAGAGAGCTAAAAACACAAGTGGAGAACGTGAAAAGGGGACAGGGAAGAGAGTCCCTGACCCCCTAGGCCTTCTCAGGGGGACAATTTTACAAAATTATAAATATTGCGAGGTGCGCGCACGGTGCTCGCACGGTGAGCGCACGGCGGCAAAAAATTCATAAAAATATAGAATTAAAAATCAAGTTTAAGTGTTTAGATGTTGGTTGGCTCTACAAAGAGCCGTTGTCTTCATTGAGTGTTTTTTTGTACCTACAAGTAAGTACCGATGCAGAGTCTAAAGTTCAAGAGGAAGACTCTGTTCCCTTCATCTGTGAAATGTACACCGTCTCCTCTATAAATGCCTTGCATGTAACGCAAGTTGTTGTGGTATATAGAACCCATACCATATTCTCTGAGGAAAGCAGAAACAGACTTATTGACATGCTTTTTTGCTTTCTCAATCTGCGGACAATATTGGTTGGACCAGTTACACTATTGCCTTTGGCATATATAAGAATATACAAAGGTAGTTTGTGGAAAAAGTGACATCAATTGCACAAAGGTGTCCTTAACAAGCATTTCCAGACCTACCCCAGTTAAAGTGCCAAGGTCATTTCCACCACAGTGCACAATTATAAGGTCAGGCTGTGGGAGATGTAGAAAGGATTTCACCAAAGGCATTAATTGGTGCCACTTTAACCTTCTCTGACCAATCCATTTAATGTCTACATTTGGCAAAGCAAGGTCTTTCACAATACCTCTTTTTTCCGCATACTTTTCACTCCAGTAGACATAGCTATGACCTACAATCCACACTCTGAACATCTTTCAAGGAGATCTGGATGCACTCAGAAGGTGTCTTTCAGTAGAATGGCAATATGAAAAGAAAGATAGTTGTAAAAGGGAGGCTTACATACTTTTTTTTAATAAAAAGAACTCATTGGCTGTTTCAGACCATTCAACACTAAAAACTAGGCTGTATATTTAAATTTTTAAAAGCATGTTCTGTATTGGTTCAGAAAAATGTGTTCCCACAGAAGATTACTTTGGATATGCTGTTAGGTTTGAAACGTCAAGCACTCTTGCTCTTTGGATTAAAAACATTGTGTGCTGAACTTCTGACCTCTCTGCTCACACCAGTGTTCCTTGATCTGTTGCTATGGTAGCAGGCAGAAGTCATGTTGGGGGTAGGAATCATTTGGAAAGGGTTGAAATTTGCAACCAATAGAAATGTGTGTTTCCATTTTAAAAAATGTGGGAATCAATGTGATTTGAAGTTAACATGTATATGTGTGAAAAAAGAGAGGGAAATTTTGCCATTTAGTGGTTCTGGTGGGAGGAGTACAGCTCAGAGATTCTGGCTCTGATAATCTGCTGTGTGAGTGGCACATTTCTTTCTCAACTATCTACTTTTAAAGGTGAGTTATGAATCTGAGAGGGGATGTATGTGGTGTATTTTGATATAAATAATAGAAATGTGTTTCTTCTTTTAAAGTTGTGTTTTACATTTTATGTTTTGGAAGATATTTAACAGCCTTGAACTTGTAAGATATTATGGAGTATGTCTTCACCATAAGTTAAGGTGTACTGGTATCACCCAGGAATACTGTTTTGTGCCTAGAATCACATCATGAGTCTGTGTGCACACAGGAATTGTTGTCAGAGATTTAATTTGTGTTGCTCTTGTTCTGTAAGACTTGCACTCGTAGGAAAGGGGCAGCTTGTTTTCTTGAACTGTGATAGTTAGCATTCAGCAGAAATCACTATCTCACAGATGAGAGGCAAATGCTAACACATTTGAAAACAACAGGGTAGATTTTCCTTCCACTCCTGCAATGGGTGAGGTAGTTCCTACATGTTCAAAACTCCAATTAACCCTTACCACAGGTGATCTTACATACATCTCTGCTGTCTTCATGCAGTTGTGCAAGCATCCATGCATATCTCTCTTGCACCTGACAATACACAGTCTCCAGAAACACACTCTTAGCACACAGACAGCTGCTTCTCCTGCACTCCCATGCTTACTATTCAGCACTGTGTGGTATTTCAGATAGCAGTGTGTAACGCTAACACAGTCAACATCACCAAGGCTCATTTCCTTTGCTCTAGTCTGATCACTCACCCAGGTTCCACATGCTCATGGTCTCAAGTAGCTGTTAGGACATGTGCTCTTTTCTGCCTCTCTAAACTATAAGGAAAATGTGTCAGGCTGTTACAGTAATTATCACTTCCTCTACCACAGTAGTAAATGTGCTTTGAAATTGCCAATCAAATATCGTTTTCTGCCTAGAATCACACCATGAGTGTGTGTGCACACAGGAATTGTTGTCAGAGATTTAATTTGTGTTGCTCTTGTTCTGTAAGACTTGCACTCGTAGGAAAGGGGCAGCTTGTTTTCTTGAACTGTGATGGTTAGCACACATCAACATCTCACAGATGAGAGGCAAATGCTAACACATTTGAAAACAACAGGGTAGATTTTCCTTGCAGTACTGTAATGAGTGAGGTAGTTCCTACATGTTCATAAGCCCAATTAACCCTTACCACAGGTGATCTTACATACATCTCTGCTGTATTCATGCAGTTGTGCAAGCGTCCATGCAGATCTCTCTTGCACCTGACAATACACAGTCTCCAGAAACACACTCTTAGCACACAGGCAGCTGCTTCTCCTGCACTCCCATGCTTACTATTCACCACTGTGTGGTATTTCAGACGGCAGTGTGTAACGCTAACACATTCAACATCACCAAGGCTCATTTCCTTTGCTCTAGTCTGATCACTCACCCAGGTTCCACATGCTCATGGTCTCAAGTAGCTGTTAGGACATGTGCTCTTTTCTGCCTCTCTAAACTATAAGGAAAATGTGTCAGGCTGTTACAGTAATTATCACTTGCTCTACCACAGTAGTAAATGTGCTTTAAAATTGACAATCAAATATCGTTTTCTGCCTAGAGTCACACCATGAGTCTGTGTGCACACAGGAATTGTTGTCAGAGATTTAATTCATGTTGCTCTTGTTCTGTAAGTCTTGCACTTGTAGGAAAGGGGCAGCTAGTTTTCTTGAACTGTGATGTTAGCATTCAGCACAAATCACTAACTCACAGATGAGAGGCAAATGCTAACACATTTGAAAACAACAGGGTAGATTTTCCTTCCACTCCTGCAATGGGTGAGGTAGTTCCTACATGCTCAAAACTCCAATTAACCCTTACCACAGGTTATCTTACATACATCTCTGCAGTGTTCATGCAGTTGTGCAAGCGTCCATGCAGATCTCTCTTGCACCTGACAATACACAGTCTCCAGAAACACACTCTTAGCACACAGGCAGCTGCTTCTCCTGCACTCCCATACTTACTATTCAGCACTGTGTGGTATTTCAGAGAGCAGTGTGTAATGCTAACACATTCAACATCACCAAGGCTCATTTCCTTTGCTCTAGTCTAATCACTCACCCAGGTTCCACATGCTCATGGTCTCAAGTAGCTGTTAAGACATGTGCTCTTTTCTGCCTCTCTAAACTATAAGGAAAATGTGTCAGGCTGTTACAGTAATTATCACTTGCTCTACCACAGTAGTAAATGTGCTTTGAAATTGCCAATCAAATATCGTTTTCTGCCTAGAATCACACCATGAGTGTGTGTGCACACAGGAATTGTTGTCAGAGATTTAATTTGTGTTGCTCTTGTGCTGTAAGACTTGCACTCGTAGGAAAGGGGCAGCTTGTTTTCTTGAACTGTGATGGTTAGCATACAGCACACATCACCATCTCACAGATGAGAGGCAAATGCTAACACATTTGAAAACAACAGGGTAGATTTTCCTTGCAGTACTGTAATGAGTGAGGTAGTTCCTACATGTTCATAAGCCCAATTAACCCTTACCACAGGTGATCTTACATACATCTCTGCTGTCTTCATGCAGTTGTGCAAGCGTCCATGCAGATCTCTCTTGCACCTGACAATACACAGTCTCCAGAAACACACTCTTAGCACACAGGCAGCTGCTTCTCCTGCACTCCCATGCTTACTATTCAGCACTGTGTGGTATTTCAGATGGCAGTGTGTAACGCTAACACATTCAACATCACCAAGGCTCATTTCCTTTGCTCTAGTCTGATCACTCACCCAGGTTCCACATGCTCATGGTCTCAAGTAGCTGTTAGGACATGTGCTCTTTTCTGCCTCTCTAAACTATAAGGAAAATGGGTCAGGCTGTTACAGTAATTATCACTTGCTCTATCACAGTAGTAAATGTGCTTTGAAATTGACAATCAAATATCGTTTTCTGCCTAGAGTCACACCATGAGTCTGTGTGCACACAGGAATTGTTGTCAGAGATTTAATTCATGTTGCTCTTGTTCTGTAAGTCTTGCACTCGTAGGAAAGGGGCAGCTTGTTTTCTTGAACTGTGATGGTTAGCATTCAGCACAAATCACTAACTCACAGATGAGAGGCAAATGCTAACACATTTGAAAACAACAGGGTAGATTTTTCTTCCACTCCTGCAATGGGTAAGGTAGTTCCTACATGTTCAAAACTCCAATTAACCCTTACCACAGGTGATCTTACATACATCTCTGCAGTGTTCATGCAGTTGTGCAAGCGTCCATGCAGATCTCTCTTGCACCTGACAATACACAGTCTCCAGAAACACACTCTTAGCACACAGGCAGCTGCTTCTCCTGCACTCCCATGCTTACTATTCAGCACTGTGTGGTATTTCAGATAGCAGTGTGTAATGCTAACACATTCAACATCACCAAGGCTCATTTCCTTTGCTCTAGTCTAATCACTCACCCAGGTTCCACATGCTCATGGTCTCAAGTAGCTGTTAGGACATTTGCTCTTTTCTGCCTCTCTAAACTATAAGGAAAATGTGTCAGGCTGTTACAGTAATTATCACTTGCTCTACCACTGTAGTAAATGTGCTTTAAAATTGCCAATCAAATATCGTTTTCTGCCTAGAATCACACCATGAGTCTGTGTGCACACAGGAATTGTTGTCAGAGATTTAATTTGTGTTGCTCTTGTTCTGTAAGACTTGCACTCGTAGGAAAGGGGCAGCTTGTTTTCTTGAACTGTGATGGTTAGCATACAGCACACATCACCATCTCACAGATAAGAGGCAAATGCTAACACATTTGAAAACAACAGGGTCGATTTTCCTTGCAGTACTGTAATGGGTGAGGTAGTTCCTACATGTTCATAAGCCCAATTAACCCTTACCACATGTGCTCTTACATACATCTCTGCAGTCTTCATGCAGTTGTGCAAGCGTCCATGCAGATCTCTCTTGCACCTGACAATACACAGTCTCCAGAAACACACTCTTAGCACACAGGCAGCTGCTTCTCCTGCACTCCCATGCTTACTATTCAGCACTGTTTGGTATTTCAGATAGCAGTGTGTAACGCTAACACATTCAACATCACCAAGGCTCATTTCCTTTGCTCTAGTCTAATCACTCACCCAGGTTCCACATGCTCATGGTCTCAAGTAGCTGTTAGGACATGTGCTCTTTTCTTCCTCTCTAAACTATAAGGAAAATGTGTCAGGCTGTTACAGTAATTATCACTTTTTCTACCACAGTAGTATATGTGCTTTGAAATTGCCAATCAAATATCGTTTTCTGCCTAGAATCACACCATGAGTCTGTCTGCACACAGGAATTGTTGTCAGAGATTTAATTCGTGTTGCTCTTGTTCTGTAAGACTTGCACTTGTAGGAAAGGGGCAGCTCATATGATAGGATTTGAAAAGCTCAAAAAAAAAATAGTAATATATTTAAATTACATAAAGGTATTTTTTTTTAGTTTCCTTCAGGTATTGCTGAACAACACTGAAATAAATTAAACATGCCTATAAAATCAAGAAAGAGAAAAGAACAGCAAAAACATCTATATTTGAAGACAACTGGACAACAAAAATTAGTTGAAGAACCTCATGTTGGAAAAAAGATAAAGTCTTCTGGTAAGCAGACTAAGGATTTTTAAAAAAATATCCTCAAACATAGAAAAAATGTACAAAGTATATCCACTGCAAATAGTGTTTCAAGAAGAAAACAACAAGACCATAGAAAGAAAATACTAAATGCTAATGTACAATCAGAAGCAAGAAAGAATGACTTAAAAAGAAAAACAGAATTTCAAAACATTTGTAAAAAAATGTTTCAGAGAAGAGTGGTGTTCAATTTGCTAAAGGATGTGAAAAAATATAGGAAGAAAGCAATATTTTATAAGAAAATGAAGCATATTGAATCAATTGTTGCAAAGGCTTTGGAATCAAAAAGAAAACTATTCATTTTAATTTTGAACAGGATCCGTACATTAGATAAAATAGTCAATGTAAGGAAGTCAAAAAGCAAAAGGAAAAGAGTAGTGAAAAAAAATAACTTTTGTAATGTGTTCTTAGGAGAATGGAAGCATAGTTCAAGTACTGAACCATTTTTTAATGAAGAGAGTTATCTTCAAAGTAATAGTTTGCTGCATGCAGTTGACACCAGTGGTCGAACTTATGAAGTTAAAGATGGTTGTGTAATGGAAAAGGAGAAAATGGTTCGAAGAAATGAGGAAGAAGTGTTAGCTGATGAGGTTATGGGGAAACGTTCTAAAGCCCCAGTGTACACTTGGAATTGTAGTAGTATTTGTACTGTACGACAAGAATCTATTGATAAATTATGTGACTTTCTAAGAGATTATAGTAAAAAAAAGTGTTACACAGAAGATTAGGGTGCTTCAAAGACTAGATCCATGCAGAGTGAGAAAGGATACTGGTTTGCAAGGACATTCTCTGGCTTGTCTTTCTAGGAAAGCTTGTCAAAGTGTTTTTCTCCATTTTAGGATGCTGGCAGTACATCATACTGAAATGAGAAAGTTTGTGAGAAAATTGTATTTTGCTAAAAGTCCAGCACTAAAGTGAAATGAGTTGAATAGTGCTCTGTTGCGTGGATCTGTATCAGATGTAGAGAAGGTTACTGATGATATTCAGTTTTGTTACTTTGGTCCAGAACAAGAAAGTGCAGGAAATGACACAGTTATTGAAGAAAATGTGGAAGCGAATGTAGAACCCACTGTTAGTAAAAATGTTGAAGATCAAATGACAAAATTTACTATCATCTCTAATGAAAGACCAAATATTACTTGTATTTGTTGCCCGAGAAGCCATTATGAAACTCAAACAAGGAATGTTGATCTCTATAAAAAAAAGTGAAAAAGAAAATAATTATGAGTGGAAGGATTTTGCTACATATTTGTTTCTGGAAAATTGTTTTGATTTGGGTGAAGATCAGCGTATTTTTAAATACTGTTATAACAAGTTAGAAGAAAATAAAATGCCAGCTAGAGCTGTACATACTAATTTAGAATTGGTTGATATTCCTGCAGAACTTAGTGATTTAAATACGTATGAGTCTATACTCATTCAATGTGTCCATCCGTTTCAGACTATAGTTCATATGGAGCCCAAAACAGGTAAATTACCTCCTTCCGATTTACAAAGAGGTTTAAAAGGAAAAGTTGTCTATTTGCCATTAGATTTGAAAACAAAAATTGAAACAATTGATGCAGATAGTTTGGAAACTGAACCATTAGTTATTCTGGTTATTGGTGTACCTACAAAGAATAAGAACATTTGGCAGGAGCTAGTGGATGTACGAAAAGTACAAAGAGCAAATTTATATTTGAAAAGAAATAATAAGTACTATGATTCAATTTATATGGATGAAGATGAAGAAGTTTTACTAGCAGACACAGGAATACCAACTGGGCAAATTGAAAAAGTGGATAAGTCAAAAGAAGAAGAAATTTATGAACACTTCAGCATACATCCTCTTCATTCTAAAGAAGTTATGGGAAACACTATTGATCTGTTTCCGATGAAAAAAGCAAAAGGAACTCCCGTCAGTGTATGGGAGGAGAGCTTGGAAGCTCGTTGTTTTCCCCAGCTGTTTCCTACAGGAAAAGGTGGACGATATGATGAACGTCCAGTACAGATTCCTGCTTCTGAGTATCGGACTACAAGATTATATGCAGAAGATCCAAGATTTCGTCAAAGTATTCCTTATTTGTTCCATCTTTTATTTGAAAGTGACTTGTCTGCACTATCTTATGCAGTAAATCACATTTTAAAAACTGGAGTACATCTACATAATGTGTCTGCAAAGGATTTTATGAACAAAGTGCAACAGCGAGATGATCATTTGGAATCTCAATTGATTAATCTGATGGCTTGTCAGCGTGGAACTAATGAATATTGGTACTGAAGCCATGGAGAATTGAAATGTATGTTACGGAATTTAGGAACTCCTACATGGTTCCTTACCCTAAGCTGTGCTGAGTACGCTTGGGATGATTTACTGGATTTTCTTCAAGAGGCAAATTCAAATATTGAAAACATCCAATACAAGACAGCAGGAGAATTGTGCTCATTGGATCCGGTTAATGTTTGCAGATATTTCAATCATAGATTTGAGGCTATGATGTCCTTCATCTGCAATAAAAAAAATCCACCTCTTGGAGAAGTTGTGGATTTCTTTTGGAGAAAAGAGTACCAAGCAAGAGGTGCTCCTCATATTCACATGCTGTTGTGGATCAAGGATGCCCCAAAATTTGGAACAGATTCTGATGATGCAGTTTTATCTTTCATTGAAGAATATGCAACATGTGCTATACCTAAAAGCACAGAAGAAAAAAACTTAAAAGAGCAAGTTTTACGTTTCCAAAGTCATCTGTGTGGAAAATACTGTCGACAAAAGTACAAGAGTAAAGATAAATTCTACACAAAATGTCGATTTGGATTTCCACGACCTGTTCTTTCAAAAGGAAGAGTAAACAGTTTTATGTCAGCTGTGCGACATACCATTACAAGAAAATCTCCGAAAAATACCTACAACCTAAGAAGAAAGAAGAGTCAAAATGTATAAATGACTACAACCCAGTCATTTTATCCATATGGAATGCTAACATGGATATTCAGTATATAGCTGACAATTCTATTGCTGTGGCTCGGTATGTCACATCTTACATCACGAAATCTGAGAAAACGGAATTGAAAGAAATGTGGGAAGAGATTTCTCACGAGAAGACTGTCAGTAAAAAGCTATACAGGTTCAGTTTAAAGATGTTATCACATCGAGAAATTGGGTCATACGAATGCTCAGATAGGTTATCATCTGCAAGTCTGTACTCCAAATCCAGAAGAATAATTTGGTTAAGTTTAGGCCTTGCAGGAATGCGAAATCGGGTACTGAAATCTAGTCGAGAAATTGAATATTTAGGAGAGAACGAACCAGAAAGTACAGACATTTTGAAAACAAATATGTTGGACACATATTACCCAAACAGAAGTCATCATCTTGAGAACATGTGTCTCTATGAATTGCTGCAGATCTACATTTTTACACGGAATGCCACAGAAGACATCAACAATGGAAAATATAAAGTCATTGGTGAGGAAGGATGTTTGGTGAAACAAACAAAAGGAAGTTTGATTAATCACAGGAAGCTGAGTTGCGACACTACTGACAAAAAGGAATTTTACTACTTAGCACTTTTACAGCTGTTTAAAGCATGGCGTTCAGAGGATGAATTACTTGAAGATTTTCAGAGCTATGAATATTCCTTTAATGCATGTAAAGATAGCATAGAATGCAGTACTTTCACAAATTATGTACAAATGTTAAATGAAGAAATTGAACCAGAAGCTACAATTGCAGCTGAAGTAGCTAGAGACAGTTCTCAAGATAGTCAAAGTTCTGGTACGCTCAGTCAAGATCCCCTAGGACAACCATTCGTAGAAAATGAAGCTGCAATAGCCATGACTGAAGTGGAAACAGCTATGAATCAAGCTCAGGAAGATTTAATAGACTTACCAAATTTGGAACAACAACTGAATGATGAACAAAAACAAATTTATGAAGAAGTCACAAAACAAATTGATCATGGATTACTACATGAAAATAAAGAGTGCTCATGCACATCATTTGAACCAATCAGAATGTATGTGAGTGGACAAGCTGGAACTGGAAAAAGTTTCTTAATTAAAGTAATTAGAAGCTACCTACAGAAAAAAACTGATTCAACTTTGTCTTGTGTTGTTACTGCTCCAACTGGGTTAGCAGCATATAACATAAAAGGAATTACCTTACATCGTTTGCTAATGTTACCAGTAGACCATGAGAACAAAATAGAATACCACAAGCTAACAGGAGAAGCATGTTTTGAAGTTTCAAGAGTGTTGAAGAAAATGAAAGTTCTCATTATTGATGAGGTAAGCATGGTATCAAACTTAATGCTTGCCTTTGTGCATTTAAGAATGCAGCAAATTCTAAAGACAGACTATGACGTGTTATTTGGTGGAAAACATGTTAACATGTTATAGTTTTTGGGGATCTACTGCAGCTCACTCCAGTTAAAGGACAACCAGTATTTAATACTCTTGCACATGAAGACAGAAAAAGTCATTAGGAAGGATAGGTAATGTGAATATTTGGTCATACTTTGAGTACAAAGAACTCATTACCAATATGCGGCAAGCAAATGATGATGATTATGCAAGTATTCTCAAAGATATCAGAATTGGACTACTCTCAGAACATGGCAGAAAAGCTCTACAGAGTTGATTGCTATGTAATTTGTTTCCAACAGAACAAATAGTTCCAGAGAAAATATACAAGAAAATTGCAGTAAAAAATACTGTAATCTGCTTAATGCCAACACTACATGAATGCTCTATATTCAATGAAGAACTTTTGAAATTGGAAAATGAAGAGATTATGAAAATGGAAGCCGTGGATAAAATATAGCATGAAGGAATAACTATTATATTGACAGGCAAATTGAAAAGTAAATTGGATTCTCTAGAAAAAAACATATCGAAAACAGCTGGTTTAGAAAAGAATCTTTATGTATGTATGAACTGTCGAGTAATTTTATGACGTAATTTGAATGTAGAAAAAGGTTTAGTGAATGGAGCTATGGGTAAAGTTGAGGGTTTTGTTAATTACCAGAATAAAGATGGAATTGAATTTTTAAAAATAAAATTTGATCAGATTGAAGAGGTTAAAGACATTAGTCGTTGTTCAGTTCGTTTTTTGCTTGTGAAAGACTTATATGTACGTAGGAAGCAGTTTCCGTTTTCTCTAGCATATGCTGTAACTATTCACAAATCTCAAGGATTAACTGTGGATAGTGCTTTTGTAAACATTGGATCTAGTTTGTTTAAAGAAGGTATGGCATATGTTGCTTTGTCACGAGTGAAAAAATTATCTGGTTTATTCATGATAGATTTTGATGACTCAAAAGTTAGTGCTGATGCAAATTGTGTAAACGACTATAATAGATTAAGAAGAAGCTATGCTCCTCATTTAGGTCAGTATCCTGTGTTTGAAAAACGTATTGTTTGTCGGAAAAGGAGAATTGAGAATATCTGTAACGAGGATGTACAGAAGAGAAAACAAAAAGAGAGTGTTGTGATTGCAAGCAAAAAGAAAAAGGACAATGTTGAAGAGGTTGTTGGTTGTCATTTTGAAAATAGCTCTGGTGTCAACTGCTACGCTAATGTAGTGCTGAATGTTGTATTTTATCTTGAAAGTTTGCAAGAGCAGATAATACTAAATCTTGAAAAAAGATTTTGTTCTCTGCTGAGTTTCCTTTATGAGAAGTTGAGTAATGATAAAACTAAAATAGAAAGTGCTTCTGATGTTAGAAATCTTTCAGATGTACGTTCTGGATGTACACAGTTTACACAAAATGTCCAGCAAGATGCACAGGAATTCTTAATGTATATGCTTATGGTACTGGAAGATGAAGGGGTAGAAATAGAAAATATGTTTGCTCTCTCTTATAAATGGGAACATTGTCGTGAAAACTGTATGAACACATGCAGCACTAATGTTGATTCTGAAAGGTTCATACATTTAACATTACCAGAGAGTAAATCAGTGACTTTTAGTACATTAGTTAAAAATGCAAATCACAACATGGAATGTTCTCAATGTAAATCAGAAATGTTGTCAACGTTATTTTTAAAGAAATATGGACAGTATATAATTTTAATGATGCAACGTTGTAGAGCTGATGGAACAAAATTGGACACTTTAATAAAGAAGTTTGTAGGAAATCAATTATCAATATCAGGAAAGACTTTTGTTGCAGTTGCAATAATTTTCCATGATGGACCTTCTATATCTTCTGGTCATTACACAGTTTATCTAAAATGTGAAAAAGGCTAGACACTGTGTAATGATTCTCAATTGATTTTCAAGCAACGTTTGCCTGCAGAATTACCAAATTCCTACTTAATTTTTCTAAAAACAAAATTTTAGATACAAATTGCAGCATCTGAAGAAACCATTATTTCGATTTTATAGGATTACCATTGGATATTTCACCTAAAAAGGATTTAAAAATTACCATTTGGCCTCATGGAAAGGTAAATGTTTCTATTGTGGACTTCTTTGACAGATATTATTTTGGTGTATGTGCTTAAGCAACAAGATTTACAGACGTTATTTATTGCAAATAGTTATTGTTCTTAAAAGATATTTTTAATATATATGTTACATTTCTATCAAGGTATGTTTTACTGAGGATAGATTCAGGGCTTTTTTAAACAATCTTTCAGATTGTTTATTTTTTTGCCCGCTGTTAAGTGATGAATACAATTGATATCACTATTTTCAGTGAAATTCAATATATTATGAAAACAGCAAAAAAAGGGCAAAAAATTATTTTGTTAAATATGAAAATATGTGTACTGTATTCTAAAATGTATTGTTAAATATTACTACTTTTTTTCTTTTTTTCAGATCTAGAAAGAAAATTTAGGAAATTGAATCCATTTTTCTTGTAATTAAAAAAACTCATTTATTTCTAATTAAGTTATTTTGTTGGTCAGGTAAGATTAAAATATCTGTATTTCTCACCCCTTCAATTTCATGCTCTCTTTTCTTCACTTCTCCTCACTCTGCTTTTCTCATTCCCCTTCCCTCTCTCTTCTTCCTTTACTGCTCTTTCATAACTCCCTCACTCCTTCTCTACTACTCCCCTAGGTTTACTGCCTCCATCACTATTTTTTCAACCATGTTTCTCTCCCTGTCTCCATATGTCTCAGTCATTCTAACTGCCTTACTCCTTCTCAGTTCCTTGCTCTCTGTCGCTGTTTCTGTCTCTCTCCCTTTGTCTGTCTTACCCTTAATTTCCTTAACATCTGTTTCTACCACTCCTCCTCTCTCCATCACTCATTTTCCATCTATGTTAATTTTTTAACCTTCTCCGTCATTCTCCTTCCCTCACCTTCTCTAACTGTCACTATCCTTTACTCATAGTCACTCCTATTCTCCTACTTCACTTCCTCCTGTCTGTATCTCACACCCCTTCACCTTTTTGCATTCTTTCCTTCACTCTCCCTCACTCTCCTTTGTTCATTGAATTCCTGACTCCCTTTCTCTCACTCCAGTTTCCTAAATCCCTCCATCCCCTCACTCCCCATCTCTCACTTTCCCTTACCCCCTTTTCTAATCCTCATACCCCTTATCTCACCATCACTCCACTTCTCTTACTTTCAATCCCTTTACCCTGCTGTACTTCATCCGCTTCATCTGTTACACCCTTTTCCTATCTCCGTCCCTTACTCCCCTTTTCTCACTCCTCCTCCATCACTCTCCATTACTCACTGCCATTCCCTTACTCATTCACTCTTCTTACCTGTATCCTCTACCCTTAGTCCTTTTTTTGCAATCAGTCTTTCACTTCCCTTTCATGACTGATCATACTTTCCTATTCTCACTCATTCTGTCTGTCCTTTCCTCCTCTTCACTCAGTCATTTCAATCATTTCAATCATTCATGTATACACTACACATTCATTCAATAAAATTACAAAACAGTATATTAGGAATATAGCTCTTCTTGGAGAAGTGAAGTGAGTTCTGAAAAGAACTGTTTTTTTTGTCTTTTTTGTTTTGTATTTTTTTTTTAGTTTAACAATTTTGTATTTTTTTACATTTTTTTAGAGCACCAAAAAAAACTGGTAATGAAAAACTGTTCAACAGGAACAAAAACAATAAATGAAAAAAATTATGGGCTGGAGCATGTGTGCTGCTGTATTTTGTTTTCGATCAAGTTAATACTGCTCTCAGCGTAGCAAAGAACAGCATTGCACACATTACAATGTATGTGCACCTTCTGGAAAAGTGGGCGGATGTCCAGTGACCTGGTACACGGAGAATCTGCGGCCGCAGATGATGTGCTCGGCTGAGCAGGTGGAGGGTTGTCTCTTAGGGCTCTAGTTGACTCTCGAGCATAAGGTACAGGATGCACTGCCTTGAAGTGTCTCAACATTGAATAAATACTAAACGAGTATTTCTTGTTGGGATCTCCTCTGGATAACACACTTCCACAAATAGTGCATGTCACCTTCGGGGCATTGACCTTCTTTTGGCCCTCTGGAAAGGTGAAGAATTTCCAGATAAGAGTCTTTTTGTTTGGTCTTCCTTGGTGGTACCACAAAGGTCTCCTCCTCACTCCCTGAAGTAGACTGCTGTTCTGCCATTTTCAAGTAAAATTTTACTAGAATAGCTGTTCAGCTCCTTGTCCCAGGAAATAAGAAGAAATAGTGAGGGGAGTGGGTGTGGTGTTTGAAGATTCTGGAACAGAAACTACTATGAACCAATGAAAAGTGTTGTTTCGTAATCACATGACTTGCCGTGTCATCAGTGATGTCATTAGTGATGTCACTGACCATGTCATGAGTGATGTAATATGTGACGTCATCAGCAGTGGATTGCGGTCGCGCGAGTTATAGTTAGCTGAACTAACTATAAAGGGGGAATTTCAATGGTTTTGTACGAGTGAAATGTCCAGCTAACTATAACATGTGTGAAACCTATGGTTTTTTCAGTTAATTTGCAAGGTTTTTTAAATGCTAATTCCTAACTATAACGTGTGTGAAACCTATGGTTTTTTCAGTGAATATATATATATATATATATATATATATATATATATATATATATATACTCACTGAAAAAACCATAGGTTTCACACATGTTATAGTATAGTTAGGTGGATATTTCACTCGTAAAAAACCAATGAAATTCCCCGGTTATAGTTAGTTCAGATAACTATAACTCGCGCGCCCGCAATCCACTGCTCATGACGTCACATATTACATCACTCATGACATGGTCAGTGGCATCACTCATGACATCACTGATGACATCATCCTTGTGATAGAGTGGCGGTCGCGCGAGTTATAGTTATCTGAACGAACTATAAAGGGGGAATTTCATTGGTTTTTTACGAGTGAAATATCCACCTAACTATAACATGTGTGAAACCTATGGTTTTTTAAGTGAATTTGCAAGGTTTTTTAAATGCTAATTTCTAACTATAACGTGTGTGAAACCGATGGTTTTTTCAGTGAATTTGTACGGTTTTTTAAATGCTAATTTACTTATGTATTATTATTTTTTTATATATTTATTTTACAATAAACTACGTATTAAATTTTTTATTTTTTTTTCACCGTGCGCACCCCCGTGATTTAAAAAAAAAAAAGAAAAAAATCTGCGACGAGCTACAGCCCGAACTGCTGAACGAAATTACCCCAAATTTGACAGAAAGGTAGAGCTTGGTTCAGAAAGCAAACTTTTTTTTTTTTTTAAATGGTGTAAATCCATTATATAGTTTTTGAAAAATTCTAAAAATAAGAGTGAAAAAATCAATTTCCCATAAGAAACTTTGTGCAAGGCTACAGCTGAAACTACTGAACGGAAGTACCCCAAATTTGGCACAAAGGTAGCGCGTGGGTCAGAAAGCGATCTTTTTTTTAAATGGTGTAAATCCATTCAGTAGTTGCTGAGAAATTAGAAAAATACAAGTTTTGATATCCCGTGCATGAGCTTCACTGTGACTGGCTGCCAACACTCCAAACCAGGAAGTGTTGGCAGCCATCTTGTGGCTCGGTAGAAGCGAGTCACTAGAAAACAGAGAAACAAAAGTAGAAAACAATAGAAGGGGGTAGAGTAGAAACATCCTGACCCCCTAGATCTGGCCAGGGGGTCCCAGAAGGACCCCCCCAATTTTTTTTTTTTAAATCGCCGTGATTGGTGCTGGGGTCCCAGGTTTCCGTGTTTTATTTTAATGAGACCCCCGGGTGGGCTAGGTCCCGGGGACATTTCTTAAAAAATAAGAGCGGGGGCTCGCCGGGGCTGCGGGTGCCCGCAGGGGTCTCCGTAGTCTCGGGGCTTCCCTCATGTTGGGAGGGGGGGGGTTGCACGGCCCCCCTCCTGAAGCTCTCAATCTGCTTATATCTTTGACATCGTTTGACAATTGCTTACGAAATTTTCCTAAAAGTTTTTTTTTTTTGATCAGCTCCTATCTTGAAAGTTTAGGGGTGATTGGTGAAGGAGGGGCTGAGAAAAAAGGGGTGTGTGAAAACGTGTTTTCTCAATGGATTTTCCATAGGAAACTTTAGACATGGCTACAGGTCAAACTGCTGAATGAAATTATGCCAAATTTGCAGGGAGAAAGGTTTTGGTCCAGAAAGCGCGGTTTTGTTGAAATGGTGTAAATCCGTTCAGTAGTTTTTGAGATATTAAAGGGAAAAAATATATATATATCTGGTCGGTACCTTACTCTCGAGCACGAGCTTGCCTCTGATTGGCTGCCAACTCTTCAAAGCAGGAACTGTCCTCTGATTGGCTGCTAACACTTGAAACCAGGAAGTGTTAGCAGCTATCTTGTGCCTCGCATCGAGTGAAAATATTAAAGAAAGGTTCCGGGGGCAATTTAATATAGCGGAGCTCTGTGTGATGATGATTTTGACGCAGTGAAGGTTTAACATTTATTAACAATAAAGGAGAAACAGGTGAGCGCCAGGCAGCACGACTTCTACTCCAGGACACTAGTAGGAAGATAACTCTTTCACGCTCCCTGTGCCCAACATCACCACTTTGGAGGTATGCCATTAGAAGCCAGTCCGTCGGCTCGCAGCTGTCTACCTTTGCATGCTAGCATGCTGCTGTTCCTTTGGGAGCGGACGGCTCATAGTTCTGCCTCTGTGAGTTGAGCGGACGGGCTGCAGTTGTCCCTCTGTGAGCCTGGGTACGAACTGTTCATAAGTCTTACTATATGGTCATTGAAAAGCCATTTTGTGATTCAGTCCGTCAGCTGGCATCTGTCCGAGGCATTTCTGAAAACATACCGGAGCTCTGTTTGTGAGAGATACCCCTTTCACACTGCCTCTCCCCACATCAGCAGGTATTGCACCCTCTTCCCACATCACTAGCATACCGTCAACCACTGGTGGGCTTGCAGCTCTTCCGGTGTGACTTCTCGGGCCCGCACTTTTACGAGCCAGGCCACCGGTTTGCAGGTCTCTGAGAAGAGATGCAATGGAGGCAACGATGATGCAGGTCAGACACCCAACGGTACTCTGATATCCCCCAACAGCAGCTGCTTGTACGCCATCCACGCTCACTCCCCACAAACAAATGTGGAGCCTTAGAAATTGGCTGGTGTTGCAGTTTAAATAAAAAAGATGCTTGTGAGGGTGGACAAATAAGAATCTTATGTAGGTAAAAAGGAATTTGCGATTCTGAAATTGCAATTTTCCACGAATCGCATTCTGAGAATCGCAAATTCCGATGTAGGTAAAACATCGCAAAATAATAGCGATTCCCCAAAAAAAATCGCAGAATTATTTAGCGATTACCGAGAACGCAATTAAGGAATAGCAAATCCGGGAATTTGCAATTCAGGTGCAGAATGATGACATCACAACCAGGAAGTGTGACTGCCCATGCTGCACTTGATTGCCAGAGTGAGAGCCAGAAGCTGAGTGAGAGCCTGTGAGGAGAGTTGGCGATTTGAGGTCAGCTACTTAAAGCAGGATAAATGGAGTCCCAGGGGACAGAGAAGCAGCACGAAGAGCCACCAAGAAAGAGGAAACAAATATCTAGCGAAAGGGAGCTGGAGGTACTCACCCAGGAAATAGTCAGAAGCCATGATCTCCTGTTCGGAAAAAGTTCCCTACGTATGCCAGAAGCACGAAAAAGAAAAATATGGAGTGACATCCAGGAAAAAGTAAATGCCATTGGCGTGACACGCCGCTCAGTCGAAGACAACAGAAAAAGGTGGTACAACATGCGGCTAAGGTCAAAAGGAGAGGGTGGCTACAAGAATGGCTAAGGCCAAAAAGACCGGTGGTGGGCCGTCTACAGCAACAGACCCAACGCCCCTGGAGGAGCTGGTGGAGAGCACCCTTCAGCCTGAGAGTGTGAGTGGTGTGGCTGACCTGGACAGCTACGAACACCCAGACACCAGACAAGGTAAGATGCATGCCAAAACCCCCTGATATATACCCAACCCACTCACACCCCTCCGAAGGTCAACCTGAGTGCAACTCCAGTACATGTCCACCAGCACACCCAGAAATGCATTATGGGAGATGTAGTCACATGCACTGATACCTGGGCCAGTGAGACACAGCTAGGTGGAATAGGGATGAGTCCTTCAGGAAATGAGGGAAAAAGACAGATAGGACTCATGTGAATTTTAATTTGTAAACTGTAATGCATTACAAATGCGAGATAGGACACAGAATTAATGTGTGCATTTAAATTCACAACACAACCAACAACACAAGAAACTGTGGCAGAAGGGGAGGAAACACCAGAAATTGAGGACGAGGCAGGGCAGGAGGAGCAGGGCGAAGCAAGACCAGCAAACCCTGCACCATGCAGACGGCACAACATAGTACCACCACTGCCACTGCTGGAGGCACAGGCAACAGACACAGCAGGAGAGGCACAGCCAGTGCACAGGCAGCGTGCAGGACCGCAGACAACACAGTTCCCTGAAGAATCCAGAGAAGGGAGAGGGTTGAGATGCAGGGCACGGCCGTCCAGCAGCACTGCTCCTGTCGAAGAAGACACGGTGTTCTCTGGCCTTGAGGGCAGCATGCTGAAACAACAGCGCCTGCAAGTCAAGGGAATAAGATCAATAAAGCGCCAACTGGCTGCACATGATCATAACATAACTGAGTTGCGGGCTGGTGTAATGGCCATGACTGGTGCTTTGGAAGGACTCTGCAGGGAGATCAGGAGAGACATGGCAGCCCGGCGCAGGGAGAGACAATACCATCACACCCGGAGAGAGATACAAGAGAGAGAGAAACAGTGTGAGAGAGAAAGAGAGAAAGACAGAGAGAGAGAAAGAGTGAGAGAGAGGAAGAGAGAAAGAGTGAAACAGTATGAGAGAGAGGAAGAGAGAGAGCGAGGAAGAGAGTGAGAGGAAGAGAGAGGGAGAAAGAGTGAGAGAGAGGAAGAGAGAGAGACAATGAGTGAGAGAGAGGAAGAGAGAAATATTAAGAAAGAAAGATAGAGTGAGATACAAGGAAGAGAGAAAGAAACAGTGTGAGTGAGAGGAAAAGAGACAAACAGTGTGAGAGAGAGGAAGCGAGAGAGAGAGGAAGTGAGAGAAAGAAAGAATGAGAGAGAGAGGAAGAGACGGGAAACAGCCTTTACCACGAAGGCTTTTCTACGCGTTACGTTTACAACGGTACACTTACCTCATAAACGTCTTTACAACGCGTATTGCTTCCACAACCATCTTTACCACGCAAGCAACGTCTTCAGGGAACATCTTCCTGATCCGATTCAGTCCTTTTTTAGTGTCGGCGAAGACGTGTGAAAAAGGCAAAAAAAAAAAAAGGGGGCTTGTGGGGGGTGGGGGGTCTCCCCCCCCAAAAATAAATGCGTGGTAAAGGAATAATCAAGGTAAAGGAAATGCATAGAAAAATCATTCCGTTGTAAAGCATGCGTGGTAAAGGCATGCGTTGCAACGGAATGCGTAGTAACGACATATATTCGGAAGAGACAGAGAATTAGAGAAAGTGTGAGAGAGAGAGATGGAGAGGGAGTGTTGGCACTGGAGAAAATCTTTACAGCTCACCTTTGTGTCACCGGTGTGTCACCAACCATGTCCCGGGACATACAGCACCCTCAAGTTTAGTTATCTGAAAGATATTATAGAATTAGTAATTGCAGACTATATACAAGTGCACACGCGTAATTCTCTGTTTTGACTCTGCGCACCCAGGCTGCTGCATCTCATTCACTTTCCCTGCCCAGAGGTGTCTAACAGCTGCTGCGCACCCAGGGCCATATTATCAAGAACGGCAACAACATTATTGCCGCTTTAGCGGCAGGAAACTGCCGCAAAAGCAGTGGTAAGGGGCTTGATATTATGCCCTTGTGAATTCCCATAGAAGCCCAGGTTTGATGTCTTTCACACCAGAACCTGGGCTTCCATGGGAATTCTCAAGGGCATATTATCAAGCCACTTATTAACACTTTAGCGGCAGTTTCCTGCCGCTAAAGCGGTGATAATGTTGTCGCTGCTCTTGATATTATGGTCCCCAGTCTGCTATAGCCCATACACTTGTACTACCCAGAGGTGTATAACAATCGCTGCGAAACCCAGGCTGCAGCACCCCATGCACTCCCACTATCCGGAGCTGCCGCTGCGCATCCAGGCTGCTGCACCCCGTCCACTCCCACTGGCTGGAGGTGAGTGCCCGCTGCTGCGCAAACAAGCCTCTCTGCTCACCTTCCGCCACTGGCGTGTGTCAAAGAGAGTCAACCACGTGCCGAAGGAACCTCGTCAGCCTCAGTACACGTGCTCAACTCAGCTCACAATTAATAATGGGTGTTGATTGCCAGGATGGCCACGCATCATCGCAGGTTCTACATGTGTTCAGCTCTGGTGGTGTTGGGAGAGGGACGTCAATTCATGAATCAGAGTCTATTAGATAAAAAGAAAGTTAAGATTGTGCGTCATGCATCCATCAAAGGAGAGAGGAAGAGAGAGAAGAGTGAGAGAGTGACACTGGAGAAAATCTTCACAGCTCACCTTTGTGTCACCAGTGTGTCTCCAACCACGTGCCGGGACATAGTGCACCCTCAAGCTCCCGCACTGAAAGATAGTACAGAATTAGTAATTGTAGGAAAGTATGCAGGAATGAAAAGACAGACGGTAATTCTCTTGATGTGGTTTAATCCTCAGAACATGTTTTATAAGCAGCAAGAATGACTGAACCCCCGTTAACTTCTACCTCCCAACCTTCTCACATTCAAAACATAACATTCCCAAAGCGACGCGAGGCAGCCAAGAGCTGTGAGAGGAATGTCATGCTCGTGTCTGCATGCTTCAATGCTCCCAACACACCTTACCTCTTTAATAAACAAAACAGAGAAAGGAAAGTTTGTCAAAATTTGATGGTAAATTTAAGGGTTCAAAGTATGAAAAAAGAAATGCTCAACTACTTTGCTACAGATGTGGGAGCGACGGACATTTGGCTGACTATAAAAACTGTACTGCTATTGGAAAACGTATTCAAAATGCAATAAGAAAGGGTAATGGCAGGGTATATACGACTGCGTATGTCTAAATCGCTGTGCAGCCTGTCTGCATCTAGGCTGCTGCACGACATGCACTCCCGCCACCCAGAGGTATCTGCCCGCCGCTGTGCACCCAGGTCTCACTGCTCACTTTTTCGCGGTCACGGCACCCTTCACATCATGCAGCTCCGTTCTGGAAGGTAAGAGGTCTCACATTGGGTACTGAGTCTTGATATGGCCATGGCAGGGGACATACTAGTGCACCTATCATCACCCGCTCAGTGGTTGCGGCGCTACTAACTCAGTGAGAAGTGAGGCCATGTATTCTAAACTCTAAAATGGCACGTGCGCTCGGTCTTTTATATTAGCAGGGTCACGTGTCCTGTGACGCCTGTGCTGGATGGGTGTGGTGTGGGTGTATACCAGCCATGAGGGAGTGGCTGTGGCAATGCGGGTGTCTGTGTTGGAGTGCTACCGTCAATCGGGTTGCAAAAGCCAAAGTGTCACTCTGTGAGCCAAGTCCTACAATATAGCCAACATGGAAGGTACGGGGAGTTACTGACCCTATATTTATCCATAGTTCCACACAAGAAAGATTGTGGACATGAGACATCTGTGTGGACATGAATGTTTATTGCACATTCAGTGGAGTGTTGCGGCTGTAGCAATACAGGGCCATGGACATTTGAAGTTTCAGTTTTTGGCACATGGAGGGCAGCCAATTAGAGACACGCTTGTTGTCGGAGTTAGGCTGCACCAACATATGTACTTATACAATCACTGTGATGATCCTCACACACTTATAAATTCACTATATACTCTGCTTGCAGTATTCTAATGATGCAGTCTCTACTTACGTACTTGTACAATGACTGAGACAAAGTTACACAACTAAAGTTTTCCCCCACTGTCAAAGGTAAGATGGTTGCATACGCTGTTCAGAGCACTATGTACTGTGGTAGGGCCTAGGGGCAACATGTTGCATACATAATGAACACACGGACACAGATAGATGTCCAGTGATGTCTGTGGTGGATGCGTGTGGGATGATTGTAAGACAACCCTCCGGGAATGGTTGGTGCTAGCAACAAGTACAACAGTAATCATTGGATCAGACACAGAGATTCAATTATAAAGGGTCACTGATTTGTGCTGCAGTAAGGGACGGGTACCAGATATGAAATCATACAGAAAAGATTCTATCGTAAAGGGTTCATGACTTGTGATACACTGAGGTAGGACAGCAGAGCAGATGTGAAATTATACACACAATATTGTATCAGAAAGGGTGCAAGAGTTGTGCTGCACTGAGGTAGGGGCATCAGAAGCATTCAGCGTGTGCGCAGCCAGCGATGATGCTTGGTGCTGGCCGGCTGCACTGGGAGCAATGTCTCTTGCCTACTGGACTGCGTCATCTGCAATCACGACTTGATCTGAATTCTGAGCCCTGCTGTTCGAAGTGTAGATCGAAGGCAGTAGTCAGCTCAGACATCGAGGAATGCTTTTTGTCACTTCCTCCTGACAAAATCGGAGGACATAGAGTACAGTTCACTCTGCAATTAATACATCAAAACTGAATTTGAAATATGAGCTCAGCTGTCCGCAGTGTAGACTGCCATTTAGTCTTTATGTGGACTTTCAAGATGAATTTGGTCATTGTAGTGAAGCTATAACTGATATAAAAGAAGTTCTTGAAGTAAGGATACTAAAAGGATATTGTGTAGGTTTCAGTTAGTTGCCTACTGGACTCTTGCGATGATGCGTGGTCCGGGCGGGCCGCACTGGTAGCAATGTCTTTTGCCTAATAAATTCTGCCTTAATAAGGCCACGTGGCATTGACTTGTGGTGCCTCTGGCGCTCAGCATGTACTCAGCCTGCGGTGATGCGTAGTCCGAGTGGGCCGCACAGGGAGCAATGTGTCTTGCCTACTGGACTGTGTCATCTGCAATCGCCACTCCATCTGAATTGTGATCCCTGCTGTCCGCAGTGTAGATTGAAGGCAGAAGTCTGTACAGACATAAGTGTCTGCGGTGCTGTGCCGCTGAGTTCGCAGGGGGCCTGTGTCGAGGAGGCCCGCAGTCATGGCGGAAGCCCCGGCTTATTTATTCATACTCCTTCGCTGGAGTGGCGTACGTTGGACCAGCCCACTGCGCTTCTGCTTACAGGGTACGACGACACAGGTACATGACCGAGATTTTCTGATGTAACATGGTTGCGTCCACTGTCCACAACACTACAAGCACCAGCAGTATATGTACTGATGGAGAGGTTTATGATCTGTATAGTGAGGTCTGTCCAGCACATCACCGCTACACTTGGTATTGAGTGCATTCTTATTATTGATGGATGAGTTGCATCCTTCACACATATTTGCTTGACATATCTGCCAACATTCAAGTATTGTGTGGCTGAGGGACCATGCCATTTTTGGAAGGTCCGCTGTCCTGTTCTGTGCTGCTTCTGTGGTAGTAGGGAGGGGGGTGGTCCGGGGGAAGGAGGTGCTGAGGCTGGTGGCACTGAGTGTTGTGGCCTTCAAGATGTTTGAGCTGCGTGATCAATAACTCTAAGACATATGTTGCGCTTCAGATGTGATTCTGGGCTGCGATCCCTTTCACATTGTAGGTAGTCGTCCTGGTTTACACCAGTAAAATGCAGATGTTAGATACCTACTGCCAACGTGGCTTATTCCCTGTTTTTGGATCGCACCCCAGATTTGGCTGCTCGTTGAAAATATCGGGAACTGGTGGTTTTGTGTTAATTTTCGCACAGGGACGTCTACTCTGTATATTATTACCGTTAGTTGTTGTTCTCATTTGTGACAGATTTTTTTTTTGGGAAGCTATTGCTGGAAAACTGGGGATATTGTCTATTTTCACTAGGTTGACAATAAAGTGATATTTTAAAATCACTGAAAAAAATTATAAGTTTAAAGAAGAAAATAATTACAAATTAGAATTTAAAAAACCTTTTAAATTTCACTGAAAAAAACATAGGTTTCAGGGACGTTATAGTTACAAATTAGCATTTAAAAAACCTTTGAAATTCACTGAAAAAAACGTAGGTTTCAGGGACGTTATAGTTAGTTGGATATTTCACTCATAGAAAACCATAGAAATTCCGCCGTTATAGTTAGTTGAGCTAACTATAACTCGCGCCCCCACAATGCACTGCTGATGATGTCACATATTTCATCATTCATGACATGGTCAGTGACATCACTGATGACATCACTATGGTTTTTCAGTGAATATATATATATATTCACTGAAAAAACCATAGGTTTCAGGCCTGATATAGTTAGGAATTAGCATTTAAAAAACCTTTGAAATTTACTGAAAAAACCATAGGTTTCAGGCCTGATATAGTTAGGAATTAGCATTTAAAAAACCTTTGAAATTCACTGAAAAAACCATAGGTTTCAGGCCTGATATAGTTAGGAATTAGCATTTAAAAAATCTTAGAAATTCACTGAAAAAACAATAGGTTTTAGGGGTGTTATAGTTAGCTGGACATTTCACTCGAACAAAACCGTTGAAATTCCTCCGATATAGTTAGTTGTCCTAACTACATCTTGCGCGCCTGCAATCCACTGCTGATGATGTCACATATTACATCATTCATGACATGGTCAGTGACATCACTGATGACATCTCAAATGACATCACTGATGACATCACTGATGACATCATCCAGTGAATGTGATTTGGTTCGTTATTTAAATATGTATTATATATATAGCAGTTTGCATTGAAGAATGAGTGGATATACAAATATAAATATCTGGATGGAGGATTTAGTAGCAGTGTGATTGACTGTTTACTCGAGCCCCAATGCCCCCACGGTCCCGCCAGTTCCCTGACTCCTGCAGAAGCCAGCACTGCTTTTGGGCAACTGGAGCTGCTAACATGCAGCTTCCCTTGCCCAAAAGCAATTCTCCTTTCCTTTATTGAAGCAAGAGGAGGTTTTCCTCCTCTCGCTTCAACGAAGCAAATCAGGGTTTGCTATCACAGGGTGCAAGCCATGCTCCCGCCCTGTCATAGCAAACGGCAATGTCCCAGGGGTGCACACCCTGGGACATTGCAGGAGCCGGCCCTGGGGGGGTGGTGATCCCCAGGGCCATCAAGCATTTCGGGAGGGGGACTGTGTGACCCCCCTCTTTCTATTTTCAAAGCCCCGGGGAGGAGGTGGTCCCCGGGGCTTCGGGGAGCCTGCGAGGCCCACCCAGCACATTTAATGAAAGCCCTGGGGGGTGGCGATCCCCGGGACTTGGGGTGGCCTTAGAGGCTCCTCCAACAATTACTAAACAAACCCTGGGGAGGTAGCGATCCCAGAGGATGCGTGAGGGCCGTGTGCCCTCCCACACCTAATTTACATGGGAGGTGGCGGTTCCCGGGGCAGCGGAGGCCCCGCAGGCCCCCGCAATATAGTTATAGGATTGCCGCCGGAACCTGCCCCACTCGGGGGCTCATTTAAATGAAGTGGGGGAGCCCCGCTTCATTTTTTTAAATCCGGATTTGCGCACCCAGCGCTCATTCTGACTTTTTTTTTTTAAATAACTAATAATTTTTAGGCCTGGGGGTCCTTGTGGGCACGTGAGCAGGATTAGGGGGTCAGGGTGTTTCTACCCTGCCCCCTTTTCATCTCTTTTAATCTTTTTTTGACTGTTTTCTTGTAACTCAATTCTACCGAGTCACAAGATGGCTGCCAACACTTCCTGGTTTAGCGTGTCGTGGCACCCAATCACAGTGAAGAGCGTGGTCAGGAGGGTGCGAGAACCCACCGCTGCCCCAGATATAAAAACTTTTATTTTTTTTATTTCTCAGCAGCTACTGAACGAATTTACACCATTTAAAACAAAAGTCGTTTTCTGAATCAAGCACTACCTTTTTGCCAAATTTGGTGTAATTCCGTTCAGCAGTTCCGGCTAAATCCTGTAATAAAATATCCTATGGAAATTAACATGGAGAAAACCCTTTTTGGACCCCCCTTTTTTCTCAGCCCCCACTTGATGAATCACCCCCAAACTTTCAGGATAGGAGCTGACCTGGATAGACCTTTTTTTTTGAGAATTTCGCAAACCTTTGTCAAATGATGCCAAAGTTATTAGCAAATCAAAAAATGCTTTTCCTATGGAAACTAGGTTGTAACTACCGCCAGTCGGTAAGCTATATATGGTGAGCAGATCTAGAGTGTCGCTGGTGTTGAGAGTGCTCTATACAGGAGCTGCTTTCCACTTAAACTTGAGAACTACCCAGAGTACTCTGCTTCTTTTTTGCATATATATATATATATATATATATATATATATATATATATATATATATATATTATCTACTGGCGGTCGCCAGTAGATAGTTATAGTTAGGACCTATTTTCCATAGGAAATCCTCAACATTCTATTGGGAATATCTTTGGCGCCGATTGACGAACCTTCGCGAAATTCTCCAAACTTTTGACCAGCTCCGCTCCGCTCCTACCCTGAAAGTTTTGCGGTGATCCGTGAAGCGGGGGCCGAGAAAAAAGGGGGGGCCTAAAACACGTTTTCCCCATTCAATTTCCCGTAGGATCTGTTGTCGCAGCTACAGCCCGAACCGCTGAACGGAATGACACCAAATTTGGCGAAGAGGTAGTCCTCAGTTCGGACTCGTGCCTTTTGCATATTTGGTGTGAATCTGTTCAGTAGTTCCTGAGAAAATTAGGGTAAAAAAGTTAGTGATATCTATGGCCGTGGAGGATCCGCGGACCGTACCCGCACCGTAAGCGCACCCTCCCCGAACGGAGCGCGCACCCTCCCGATCGCGCGCTGAATGCTAATTGGCTGTTGAGCGTCTCTCTACATTCGAAACCAGGAACTGTTGGCGGCCATTTTCTGACTCGGTAGAAGCGAGGCTGAAGATGGAAGAGGAATAAGTGTGTAAAAGATATAAAGGGGGCAGAGTGAAAATACTCTGACCCTCTAGATCTGCTTAGGGGGTCCCGGAAGGACCCCCTGTGGCCCCCCCTTTTTTTTTTTTTTAAAAGCGGCGAAATGCGCGCACGGTGCGTGCATCCTATCGTGTTGGATGCACGGATTCTCTCGCGGTGGGTGCGCGGATGCACAGCAACGTTTTTTGAAAAACGACAAGAAATCATTGGTTGTATAACAACTTTCTACACTGAAAGGTAGGGTGTATATTTTTGTTTTTTAAAGGTATGATTGTTATTGGTTAACAAAAACAGATTGTAAGGAACATTATATATGATAAGCTGATATGTTGAAAAGTCAAGCACTCTTCCTGTCTTGTGTAGGAACATTGTGTGCTGAACTTGTGACCTGTGAGCTCAGTGCAGTGTTCCATGACCTGTTTCTATGGTAACAGGCAGAATGCAGATTGGGGGAAGGGTTGAAATGTATTTCAGTTGGAAAGGGTTGAAATGTTTAACTAATAGAAATGTGTGTTTGCTTTTGAGTTTATGTGCGAAGGATTCTGATTTGATGTTTACATGTATATGTGTGGAAAATGAAAGGGAAACTTTTTCATTCTTTGCTTTTGCTGAGAGGTGCATATTGCAGAGATTCTGTAAAAGAAAATATGGTGAGTGATTGATATACTCCTTAATCTACAAAAGAACTTGAAAGATGAGTTATTTAATTGTGAGGGGATGTATGTAGACTATTTTGATTTTAATCAGATTAATGTATTTTTCCTGCTAAAGTGTAGGGAGTTCTTTTTTTCTCTACAATGTGTGTGCATGTAGAAACCATTTTGTGATTGGTATTTGTGTTTTTCATGTGTTTGTAGACAGATAACTATGCAGTTTTAATATTTTGGTAGAATTAGAAACCAGTCATTGTTTATGAATTCGTGAAATGAGTTATGTTATGTTTCTATACTAAAATGTAGTACTACTTCTAGATGAAGAAATGTGTTTTGATATAGTGCAAGGGATAGTGTTGTTTGTCTAGAATCCCACAGTGAGTCTGTGTGCATTTGGGAACCACTGTGAGAGAAGCATTTGGTAACATCGTGTATTTTCTGACAGATAACTGTTTTAAAACCAGTCAGGTTGTCAAGTTTTAGTAGCATTAGAAGACAGTTATGGCTTATGCTTTCATTAAATGAGTCAGGCATTGACAGTAATTTGCAGTCGTGAAATATGTAAATTGTGTGCAGTTCCCTTACCACTTGCACTGTAGTGAATGAGTTTTGGTAAACTCATAGGGATAGTGGTGCTTGTCTAGAATCACACTGTGAGTTAGTGTGTATTTGGGATCAGTGTGAGAGAATCATTTGGTAACATCATGTATTTGCTGACAGATAACTGTTTTAAAATCTGTCATGTTGTGAAGTTTTAGCAGCATTAGAATCCAGTCTTTGCTTATATGTTGATTAAATGAGTCATGCTTTGACACTGATGTGCTGTACTTAAATATGTAGATTGTGTGCAGTCCCCTTACCCCTTCCACAGTAGTGAATGAGTTTTGGTAAAGTCCTAGGATAGTGTTGATTGTCTAAAATCACACTGAGTCTGTGTGCATTTGGGTAAGGATTGTGAGAGAAGCATTTGGTAACATCGTGTATTTACTGACAGATAACTGTTTTAAAATCTGTTATGTTGTCAAGTTTTAGTAGCATTAGAAGCCAGTCTTTGCTTATGCGTTGATTAAATTAGTCAGGCATTGACATTAAAGTGTAGTCGTGAAATATGTAGATTGTGTGCAGTTCCTTTACCACTTCCACTGTAGTGAATGAGTTTTGGTAAACTACTAGGGATAGTGTTGTTTGTCTAGAATCACACTGTGAGTCTGTGTGCATTTGGGAACCACTGTGAGAGAAGTGTTTGGTAACATCGTGTATTTGCTGACAGATAAGTGTTGTAAAACATGTCATGTTGTCAAGTTTTAGTAGCATTAGAAGACAGTTATGGCTTATGCTTTCATTATATGAGTCAGGCATTGACAGTAAATTGCAGTTGTGAAATATGTAGATTGTGTGCAGTTCCCTTACCACTTGCACTGTAGTGAATGAGTTTTGGTAAACTCATAGGGATAGTGTTGCTTGTCTAGAATCACACTGTGAGTTAGTGTGTATTTGGGATCACTGAGAGAGAAGCATTTGGTAACATCATGTATTTGCTGACAGATAACTGTTTTAAAACCTGTCATGTTGTGAAGTTTTAGTAGGATTAGAATCCAGTCTTTGCTTATGCGTTGATTAAATGAGTCATGCTTTGACACTGATGTGATGTACTTAAATATGTAGATTGTGTGCAGTACCATTAACTCTTCCAGAGTAGTGAATGAGTTTTGGTAAACTCCTAGGATAGTGTTGCTTGTCTAAAATCACACTGTGAGTCTGTGTGCATTTGGGTAAGGATTGTGAGAGAAGCATTTGGTAGCATCGTGTATTTGCTGACATATACCTGTTTTAAAACCAGTCATGTTATGAAGTTTTAGTAGCATTAGAAGCCAGTCTTTGCTTATGCTTTGATTAAATGAGTCAGGCTTTGACACAAAAGTGCAGTCCTGAAATATGAAGATTGTGTGCAGTTCGCTTACCACTTCCACAGTAGTGAATGATTTTTGGTAAACTCCTAGGTATAGTGGTTGTTGTCTAGAATTATACTGTGAGTCTATGTGCATTTGAGAACCACTGTGAGAGAAGCATTTGGTAACATCGTGTATTTGCTGACAGATAACTAATTTAAAACCTCTCATGTTGTCAAGTTTTAGTAGCATTAGAAGCTAGTCTTTGCTTA
This sequence comes from Triturus cristatus, assembly GCF_964204655.1. Lineage (NCBI taxonomy): Eukaryota > Metazoa > Chordata > Amphibia > Caudata > Salamandridae > Triturus > Triturus cristatus. The sequence goes on along the minus strand of NC_140586.1, from coordinate 791,217,439 downwards.
TGCATTGATAAAATGAGTCAGGGTTTGACACTAAGGTGAAGTACCATGTACTATTCTGTTCACTCTGGCAGAACTGAAAATTTAAAAGTTTTACCTAAGCACTGTCCTAGAAGTAGTCTGATTATTTAGTCAGTTTCTAAGTACCAAATAGACTGCTTCAAATGTCTATGCAGTATGCATGTAGTGTTTTAACATACTATAGACTTGTCTTTTACACCTTCAATTCCCTAGTCAGTATCCATACACTTCCAGGAAACATCCTGTCACTTCCTTTGCAGTCCTCTAGAGACCCATTCAACAGTATGTACTAATCCATTCACTGTGCCAAAACCCAAACACTTATAAATTCACCAAGACACTCTCTTTCCAGTACTCTTATGATTCAGTCACTGCCTAAGTATTTATGCACTGAGCCAGGTCTTAGCACATGGACTTCTTCAAACCCCTATCCACTATGCATGCAGTCCTCTAAGCACCTACACACTTGTCTTTCACACCTTCAATTCCCCAGTCAGTATCCGTTCACTTCCAGCAAACACCCTGTCACTCCATTTGCACTCCTCTGGTGACCCATTCAGCATCATGTACTAATCCATTCACTGCGCCAAACCCTAATAAATTCACCCAGGCACTCTCCTTGCAGTACTCTAATCATTCAGTCAGTACCCAAGTACTCATCCAGTGACCCATGCCTTAGTATATGGACTGCTTCAAACCCTTATCCACTATGCATGCAGTCTTCTAACCACCTACACAATTGTCTTTCTCACCTTCAATTCCATAGTCAGTGTCCATACACTTCCAGGAAATACCCTGTCACTCTCTTTGCAGTCCTCTAGTGACCCATTCAGCACCATGTACTAATCCATTCACTGTGCTAAAACCCAAACACTTATAAATTCACCAAGATACTATCTTTGCAGTACTCTAATCATTCAGTTACTGCCTAAGTATTCATACACTGAGCCAGGCCTTAGCACATGGACTGTTTCAAACCCCTATGCACTATGCATGCAGTCTTCTAACCACCTAGACACTTGTCTTTCACACTTTAAATTTCCTAGTCAGTATCCATACAGTCCAGCACTTGTGACTGCTTTTGCACTCCTCTAGTGACCCATTCAGTACCAAGTACTAATCCATTCCCTGTACGAAAAGCCTACCACTTATAAATTCACCTAGGCACTCTCCTTGCTGTACTCTAATCATTCAGTCAGTACCCAAGTAGTCATGCAGTGAGCCAGGCCTTAGCACATGGACTGCTTTAAATGCCTATGCAGTATGGATGCAGTCCTCTAATCACCTACACAGTTGTGTTTCACACCTTCAATTCCCTAGTTAGTATTCATACTCTTCTAGCAAGCACCCTGTCACTCACCCAGTGTGTTTCCTTATAGTACTGTAATCATTTAGTCAGTTAGCATGTAGTCTTTTAGTGAGGTAGGCTTTAGGGCATGAACTGCTTCAAAGTAGTATGCACTATGCATGTAGTGTTTTAACGATCGTCACACTTGTGGTTCAGGGCTATAGTTTTAGTCAGTTTTTATATAAAATGTGTTTGTACAGTAATGGAATAGTATAAATGTGAAAGTTATTAATATACATTTTTTTGTGATTCTTTTTTACAGATACAGAACAGGAGTGTTTCTCATCTGTTTGCACTCTTCTCGTGCAAGATTGTTTGCATGAAGGGTCCTTAGGTGTTTCATCATACTTGCTGTGTCGCACGAGTATTTTTTGTTAGGATCCCCTCGTAACAGAACTCTTTGGCAAATCTTGCGAATGAAGAAGGTGGCATTGGTCTTTGTTTGCCCCTTGGAAAAAATTCAAAATTTCTTCACCACTGAAGAAAAACGTTGTGGGCGTGGTGCCCTCTGCAAAAAAAATTCCTCAGATTCGGTAAATATTTTAAAGCGGCAACATTTACAGTTTTTGTAAGTTAAACTTATAAAATGTTGTTAGCTGTATACATTTTATATATCTGTTATTTTGTTTCTTGTGGTATTTTGTTGAGAATACCATGTTGTTGTTTTTTAACAATCTTTCTGATTTTCCAGGTCTGTCGTCGACATCCGTGGTTCCTACAGGAGTGTTCCGCCTTGTTGTTTTGTATTATTGTTGTTACATTTTGTTTATTAGTTTATTGTTTATATTTATGTTAACCCCTTCAGTGCCCATGACGAGATAGTCTCGTCATGGAGCGCGGTTGCGCTGTGCCCATGACGAGACTATCTCGTCATGAACCCCGCCCGCTAATGCAACGGCCGGCACAGGGCGGGGAAAGGGCGGGGCACTGAAGAGGTTAATAAAAAAATAAAGTTTGAAAATAGTTTATCGTTTATATATTTATTATTATAAAAAATAAAGTTTGAAAAAAAAAATAATAATGTTTTTGGTTGTTCTCTGAACTGCTGTGTGACTCTTTCTTGTTCTTATTACTGTTATTTGATGGAGTCCACCATGGTGTTAAATTTTGGGGCACTTATCGCTGGAATACTGGTGATATCTGCAGTTTGCACCAACTTCTGAATAGTGTGTTAGATTTATCTCAACTTTACTTCCGTTAAAGTGCTGATAATGAAATGGAGAGTAGCCGTTCCCGTGCAAAAAGACACGAGGTGCACCTTTGCGATTTATTCTAAATACTAAAATCCTGTATTGTATTGCACTGAGGTATTGGCTGCACTTACAGTGTACACACAAAATCTATTAAGAAATCTCATTGTATTTATATTGATTGGGAATAGTGCGTCAGGTGCTGGATCTTGACGAGATACACTGCTCAGTTCGTATATTATTATGCACACGAAAAAAATCACATCACAACTTTCACACCAATTGCAATGCGAAACAAATTCCGGCGATAAGACACGTTAGCACCAGGGATTTTACACCTGCTTTCTGCTGGTGTTAAGCGGGATAACTACCTGCACCATGAAAGGGAACACAGCCAAGAGCCACACCAGAACACCCACAGGTGCCATAGAGTCAATGAGCATGATACAAGGATACCAATGAGGGCCAGAAGACTCATCTCAACAACTGCAGGACCGCCAATGCCCCCCAAACCCACATCATAGTAAGTGTGTCCCTGTGGTCATTGTCTTAGCATGATAGGCACGAGCCCTGCAACATCACAGTGTGCTGTCACCTCAGCGTTGGCAGTGAGCCTGGATGTGTAGCTATGTACGCATCCTCCTGCACAACTGGCGTGTGCTGGTCTGTCGTTCACAGGTCAGTGCAGGGGTGTGCCTATTCGGCAAGGGGAACGGGGTGTCTCGGACATTTCCAGTGTTCAGGAAGTGCGGTAAGTGTGTCTCTGTGTTCTGGTGTGGCCTGTTACAAGAGCCGCAGCAGTCGATGTTGTAAAGTGGCATGCACCACCTCCAGACGGCACTGTGATGTTGTAGTTAGAATGTAGCAGGAGATGCGCAAATAGGCATTACAATGGTGTGCCGTACGAGTGCACGAGATACAACAGCTCACCGTACAAAAGTGTGGGGGCTTGTGGGAGGGAGGAGCAGCCGTTTGGCAACATAACAGAGTGAATTCGACCATGTGCCACATGCTGGGCATCTCATCCATGATGACCGCGGTCGCAGACATCCCACAACACCAACGACTAGCCTTTGTACACATCCTCTATGAATGCAGCGTAGTTTTCACTTCTATGCTCGTTCAGTGGTGTGATGTTGGCAGGTTGTGTGACTTGTGCTCCTTGTTGGTGTGTTTCATTTTGGCCATTGTTAGTCTATATGTGTGTTGTACTTAATTGTGCATGTGTGCCATTCTGCCCATCTCCCCCCTCCCCCTACTCCCTGCTTCTTCCTTTTCCTAGTGCTGTTGTGTCTATAATTTTGTTGCTGCACACATAAATACATGTAAAGAATAAATTAGAATAGTTCCTTGATTCTTTTAGGTTTCAAAACTATTAGTTTCTTTTTAATTTTCCATATGAACCGTTTTTTTTAATATTCAACAACACATAGAAGTCAGAAGTGCAACGTATTATATCAACACACTTTCTAGAACATTCTACAATACGTGCAGGTTAAAAGTTCATCAATTTTTAAAACTTTACGATATTTTTTTGTAACATTTTCTTGAAAATTTAACGACATGTGCAGGTTAAAAGTTGAAGATTGTTTTAAGTTCGAACAGTGCCTTCCAAATGCAAGTAGCAGGTGTGGTTGAGCTGAGCAAATTTTAGCCTATGATATGTACTCCACGTTGAAACTGCTTTTTCTTAACCAATCACGAAGATGCTTTTCCACAAAACTAATGTACACCCTACTTTTAAAAAAGAATGCTTTTCATGATATCTTCAGAGATAAGTTATAGATAGGTATTAGCATTTAAAAAACCTTTGAAATTCACTGAAAAAACCATAGGTTCCATGCACGTTATAGTTAGGATTTGGCATTTAAAAAATCTTTGAAATTCACTGAAAAAACCAAAGGTTTCAGGGGTGTTATAGTTAGGAATTGGCATTTAAAAAACCTTAGAAATTCACTGAAAAAACCATAGGTTTCAGGGGCATTATAGTTAGCTGGACATTTCCCTCGTACAAAACCCTAGAAATTCCCCTGTTATAGTTAGTTCAGCTAACTAAAACTCGCGCCCCCGCAATGCAGTGCTGATGACGTCACATATTACATCACTCATGACATGGTTAGTGACATCACTGATGACATCACTGATGACATCTCAAATGACATCACTGATGACATCACTGATGACGTCATCCATTGAGTATGTGTTTCTGAACAGTTAATATGTTTAATATATATAGGGAAAGGCCTGTTGAAGAATAAGTGGGTGTACAAGTGTGTGAATGGGTGATTTTCTAGGTGCGTAACTGACTCTATAAGTGAGTCATTAAATGTATCTTACTGCAGACTAGTGACTAAACTGTGTGAATGTCTGTATCTGTCTATCTGTTGGTGTATAAACGGCTGCATGGTTTTGTGAATAGCAATATGAGTGTCTCTATGGGTTTTTGTCTGAGTATCTGTATGGGCGCCTGAGTGTATGTGTGGGTGGGGTGTGTGTGACTCTGTGCATAGATGTGTGAGTGGGTGATTCTATGGGTGCATGGTTTTAAGAGTGCAACTGTGATGGACTGTATGGTTGGGTGAGTGTATGTAAGGGTGTGTTAGTGATTGAATGTATATCTCAGTTGTACATGTGACAGTAACTACATATGTGAAACACAGTGTATATGTGTATAAGAGTAAATAACTATCTATATGTGAGAGTGTGTGATTGCGGGAAGGGCTGTATGGATGAGTGAGTGCTTGTACTAGTAATTGAATAAGAGTCAAAAAATGTTTGTATTTTTATGAGTAAGTGAACTTGAGTGTGTTTAACTGCATAGGTGAGTCAATTGGACTGGGTTTAATTATGTGCACAACTGACTAGGTGTGTCAGTACCTCAACGGATGATTGGCAGTGTGTGAGTGTCTATATATGTGTATAAATGCATATGATAGTCTTGTACGGAGTGACTGTAAGTATGAGTGACTGTACAGTTGAGTGAGTGGAGGTACATGTAGATCTAAGAGTCAATGAGTGGGTATGTAGTTATTGGTATTGGAGTATCTATGGTCTTCAAAATGGCCATCTGAAATTTTGAGTTGGTGTATCAAAAGTTATATTAGGGTGTGAGAAGGTGTACTAATTTATCACATAGATGACGTCATCAGTGATGTCATCAGTGATGTCATTTGAGATGTAATTTGAGATGTCATTGACCATGTCATGAGTGATGTAATATGTGACGTCATCAGCAGTGCATTGCGGGGGCGCGAGTTATAGTTAGCTGAACTAACTATAACAGGGGAATTTCTAGGGTTTTGTACGAGGGAAATGTCCAGCTAACTATAATGCCCCTGAAACCTATGGTTTTTTCAGTGAATTTCTAAGGTTTTTTTAATTGCCAATTCCTAACTATAACGCCCCTGAAACCTTTGGTTTTTTCAGTGAATATATATATATATATTAGGTAGTTACAGTTACAACCTAGTTTCCATAGGAAAAGCATTTTTTGATTTGCTAATAACTTTGGTGTCGTTTAACGAATCTTTATGAAATTTTCCAAATAGTTGCAGTTTTTTAGGTCAGCTCCTATCTTGGAAGTTTGGGGGTGATTCGCCAAGCGGGGGCTGAGAAGGGGGGTCCCAAAATGCATTTTCCCCATGTTAATTTCCATAGGAAATTCTGCGACGAGCTACAGCCCGAACTGCTGAACGAAATTACCCCAAATTTGACAGAAAGGTAGAGCTTGGTTCAGAAAGCAAACTTTTTTTTTTTTTAAATGGTGTAAATCCGTTATATAGTTTGAGAAATTCAAAAAATAAGAGTGAAAAAATCAATTTCCCATAGGAAACTTTGTGCAAGGCTACAGCTGAAACTACTGAACGGAATTACCCCAAATTTGGCACAAAGGTAGTGCGTGGTTCAGAAAGCGATCTTTTTTTTAAATGATGTAAATCCATTCAGTAGTTGCTGAGAAATTAGAAAAATTAAAGTTTTGATATCCCGTGCATGAGCTTCACTGTGATTGGCTGCCAACACTCCAAACCAGGAAGTGTTTGCAGCCATCTTGTGGCTCGGTAGAAGCGAGTCACTAGAAAACAGAGAAACAAAAGTAGAAATCAATAGAAGGGGGTAGAGTAGAAACACCCTGACCCCCTAGATCTGGCCAGGGGGTCCCAGAAGGACCCCCCCAATTTTTTTTTTTTTAAATCGGCGTAATTGGTGCTGGGGTCTCAGGTTTCCGTGTTTTATTTTAATGAGACCCCGGGTTGGGCTAGGTCCCGGAGACATTTCTTTAAAAATAAGAGTGGGGGCTCACTGGGGCTGCGGGTGCCCGCGGGGGTCTCCGTAGTCTCGGGGCTTCACTCATGTTGGGAGGGGGGTTGCACGGCCCCCCTCCTGAAGCTCTCAATCTGCTTATATCTTTGACGTCGTTTGACAATTCCTTACGAAATTTTCCCAAAAGCTATTTTTTTTGATCAGCTCCTATCTTGAAAGTTTAGGTGTGATTGGTGAAGGGGGGGGCAGAGAAAAAAGGGGTGAGTGAAAACGTGTTCTCAATGGATTTTCCATAGGAAACTTTAGACATGGCTACAGGTCAAACTGCTGAATGAAATTATGCCAAATTTGCAGGGACAAAGGTTTTGGTCCAGAAAGCGCGGTTTTGTTGAAATGGTGTAAATCCGTTCAGTAGTTTTTGAGATATTAAAGGGAAAAATATATATATATCTGGTCGGTACCTTACTCTCGAGCACGAGCTTGCCTCTGATTGGCTGCTAACTCTTCAAAGCAGGAACTGTCCTCTGATTGGCTGCTAACACTTGAAACCAGGAAGTGTTAGCAGCTATCTTGTGCCTCGCATCGAGTGAAAATATTAAAGAAAGGTTCCGGGGGTAATTTAATATAGTGGAGCTCTGTGTGATGATGATTTTGACGCAGTGAAGGTTTAACATTTATTAACAATAAAGGAGAAACAGGTGAGCGCCAGGCAGCACGACTTCCACTCCAGCACACTAGTAGGAAGATAACCCTTTCACGCTCCCTGTGCCCAACATCACCACTTTGTGGTATCCCATTAGAGGCCAGTCCGTCGGCTCACAGCTGTCTACCTTTGCATGCTAGCATGCTGATGTTCCTTTGGGAGCGGACGGCTCATAGTTCTGCCTCTGTGAGTTGAGCGGACGGGCTGCAGTTGTCCCTCTGCGAGCCTGGGTACGAACTGTTCATAAGTCTTACTATATGGGCATTGAAAAGCCATTTTATGATTCAGTCCGTCAGCTGGCATCTGTCCGAGGCATTTCTGAAAACATACCGGAGCTCTGTTTGTGAGAGATACCCCTTTCACACTGCCTCTCCCCACATCAGCAGGTATCGCACCCTCTTCCCACATCACTAGCATACCGCCAACAACCTTCTTAGGCCCGCAAGTCTCCCTCTGCGAACCACTGGTGGGCTCGCAGCTCTTCCGGTGTGACTTCTCGGGCCCGCACTTTTACGAGCCAGGCCGCCGGTTTGCAGGTCTCTGAGAAGATATGCAATGGAGGCAACGATGATGCAGGTCAGACACCCAACGGTACTCTGACATCCCCCAACAGCAGCTGCTTGTCCGCCATCCCCGCTCACTCCCCACAAACAAATGTGGAGCCTTAGAAATTGGCCGGTGTTGCAGTTTAAACGCTTGTGAGGGTGGACAAACAAGAATCTTATGTAGGTAAAAAGGAATTTGCGAATCTGAAATTGCAATTTTCCGCGAATCACATTCTGAGAATCGCAAATTCTGATGTAGGTAAAATATCGCAAAATAATAGCGATTCCCCAAAAAAATCGCAGAATTATTTAGCGATTACCGAGAACGCAATTTAAGGAATAGCAAATCCGGGAATTTGCAATTCAGGTGCAGAATGATGACATCACAACCAGGAAGTGTGACTGCCCATGCTGCACCTGATTGCCAGAAGCTGAGTGAGAGCCAGAAGCTGAGTGAGAGCCTGTGAGGAGAGTTGGCGATTTGAGCTCAGCTACTTAAAGCAGGATAAATGGAGTCCCAGGGGACAGAGAAGCAGCAGGAAGAGCCACCCAGAAAGAGGAAACAAATATTTAGCGAAAGAGATCTGGAGGTCCTCACCCAGGAAATAGTCAGAAGCCATGATCTCCTGTTCGGAAAAAGTTCCCTACGTATGCCAGAGGCACGAAAAAGAAAAATATGGAGTGACATCCAGGAAAAAGTAAATGCCATTGGCGTGACACACCGCTCAGTCGAAGACCTCAGAAAAAGGTGGTACAACATGCGGCTAAGGTCAAAGGAGAAGGTGGCTACAAGAATGGCTAAGGCCAAAAAGACCGGTGGTGGGCCGTCTACAGCAACAGACCCAACGCCCCTGGAGGAGCTGGTGGAGAGCACCCTTCAGCCTGAGAGTGTGAGTGGTGTGGCTGACCTGGACAGCTCCAGGGAGATCAGGAGAGACATGGCAGCCCGGCGCAGGGAGAGACAATACCATCACACCCGGAGAGAGATACAAGGGAGAGAGAAACAGTGTGAGAGAGAAAGAGAGGAAGACAGAGAGAGGACAAGAGTGAGAGAGATGAAGAGAGAAAGAGTGAAACAGTATGAGAGAGAGAAAGAGAGAGAGAGGAAGAGAGAGGGATAAAGAGTGAGAGAGAGGAAGAGAGAGAGACAATGAGTGAGAGAGAGGAAGAGAGAAATATTAAGAAAGAAAGATAGAGTGAGATACAAGGAAGAGAGAAAGAAACAGTGTAAGTGAGAGGAAAAGGGACAAAAAGTGTGTGAGAGAGATAGCGAGAGAGAGAGAAGTGAGAGAAAGAAAGAATGAGAGAGAGAGGAAGAGACGGGAAACAGCCTTTACCACGAAGGCTTTTCTACGCGTTACGTTTACAACGGTACACTTACCTCGTAAACGTCTTTACAACGCGTATTGCTTTGCAGACTATATACAAGTGCACACACATAATTCTCTGTTTTGGCTCTGCGCACCCAGGCTGCTGCATCTCATTCACTTTCCCTGCCCAGAGGTGTCTAACAACCGCTGCGCACCCAGGGCCATATTATCAAGAACGGCAACAACATTATTGCCGCTTTAGCGGCAGGAAACTGCCGCAAAAGCAGTGATAAGGGGCTTGATATTATGCCCTTGTGAATTCCCATAGCAGCCCAGGTTTGATGTCGTTCACACCAGAACCTGGGCTTCTATGGGAATTCTCAAGGGCATATTATCAAGCCACTTATCGACGCTTTAGCGGCAGTTTCCTGCCGCAAAAGCGGTGATAATGTTGTCGCTGCTCTTGATATTATGGTCCCCAGTCTGCTGTAGCCCGTACACTTGTACTGTCCAGAGGTGTATAACAATCGCTGCGAAACCCAGGCTGCAGCACCCCATACACTCCCACTATCCGGAGCTGCCGCTGTGCATCCAGGCTGCTGCACCCCATCCACTCCCACTGGCTGGAGGTGAGTGCCCGCTGCTCCGCAAAAAAGCCTCTCTGCTCACCTTCTGCCACTGGCGTGTGTCGAAGAGAGTCAACCACGTGCCGAAGGAACCTCCACAGCCTCAGTAGACGTGCTCAACTGAGCTCACAATTAAGAATGGGTGTTGATTGCCAGGATGGCCACGCATCATCGCAGGTTCTACATGTGTTCAGCTCTGGTGGTGTTGGGAGAGGGACGTCAATTCATGAATCAGAGTCTATTAGATAAAAAGCAAGTTAAGATTGTGCGTCATGCATCCATCAAAGGAGAGAGGAAGAGAGAGAGAAGAGTGAGAGAGTGACACTGGAGAAAATCTTCACAGCTCACCTTTGTGTCACCAGTTTGTCTCCAACCACGTGCTGGGACATAGTGCACCCTCAAGCTCCCGCACTGAAAGATAGTACAGAATTAGTAATTGTAGGAAGTTATGCAGGAATGAAAAGACAGAGACAGTAATTCTCTTGATGTGGTTTAATCCTCAGAACATGTTTTATAAGCAGCAAGAATGACTGAACCCCCGTTAACTTCTACCTCCCAACCTTCTCACATTCAAAACATAACATTCCCAAAGCGACGCGAGGTAGCCACGAGCTGTGAGAGGAATGTCACGCTCGTGTCTGCATGCTTCGATGCTCCCAACACACCTTACCTCTTTAAAAAACAAAACAGAGAAAGGAAAGTTTGTCAAAATTTGATGGTAAATTTAAGGGTTCAAAGTATGAAAAAAGAAATACTCAACTACTTTGCCACAGATGTGGGAGCGACGGACATTTGGCCGACTGTAAAAACTGTACTGCTATTGGAAAACTTATTCAAAATGCAATAAGAAAGGGTAATGCCAGGGTATATACGACTGCGTACGCCTAAATCGCTGTGCAGCCTTTCTGCATCCAGGCTGCTGCACGACATGCACTCCCGCCACCCAGAGGTATCTGCCCGCCGCTGTGCACCCAGGTCTCACTGCTCACCTTTTCACGATCACGGCACCCTCCACATCATGCAGCTCCGTTCTGGAAGGTAATAGGTCTCACATTGGGTACTGAGTCTTGATATGGCCATGGCAGGGGACATACTAGTGCACCTATCATCACCCGCTCAGTGGTTGCGGCGCTACTAACTCATTGAGAAGTGAGGCCATGTATTCTAAAGTCTAAAATTGCACGTGCGCCCGGTCTTTTATATTAGCAGGGTCACGTGTCCTGTGACGCCTGTGCTGGATATGTGTGGTGTGGGTGTATACCAGCCATGAGGGAGTGGCTGTGGCAATGCGGGTGTCTGTGTTGGAGTGCTACCGTCATTCGGGTTGCAAAAGCCAATGTGTCACTCTGTGAGCCAAGTCCTACAATATAGCCAACATGGAAGGTACGGGGAATTACTGACCCTATATTCATCCATAGTTCCACACAAGAAAGATGGTGGACATGAGACATCTGTGTGGACATGAATGTTTATTGCACATTCAGTGGAGTGTTGCAGCTGTAGCAATACAGGGCCATGGACATTTGAAGTTTCAGTTTTTGGCACATGGAGGGCAGGCAATTAGAGACAAGCTTGTTGTCGGAGTTAGGCCGCACCAACATATGTACTTATACAATCACTGTGATGATCCTCACACACTTATAAATTCACTGTATACTCTGCTTGCAGTATTCTAATGATGCAGTCTCTACATACTTACTTGTACAATGACCGAGACAAAGTTACATAACTAAAGTTTTCCCCCACTGTCAAAGGTAAGATGGTTGCATACGCTGTTCAGAGCACTATATACTGTGGTAGGGCCTAGGGGAAGCATGTTGCATACATAATGAACACAGATACAGATAGATGTCCAGTGATGTCTGTGGTGGATGCGTGTGGGATGATTGTAAGCCAACCCTCCGGGAATGGTTGGTGCTAGCAACAAGTACAACAGTAATCATTGGATCAGACACAGAGATTCAATTATAAAGGGTCAATGATTTGTGCTGCAGTATGGGACGGGTACCAGATATGAAATCATACAGAAAAGATTCTATCGTAAAGGGTTCATGACTTGTGATACACTGAGGTAGGACAGCAGATGTGAAATTATACACACAATATTGTATCAGAAAGGGTGCAAGAGTTGTGCTGCACTGAGGTAGGGGCATCAGAAGCATTCAGCGTGTGCGCAGCCAGTGATGATGCTTGGTGTGGGCTGGCCGCACTGGGAGCAATGTCTCTTGCCTACTGGACTGCATCATCTGCAATCGCGACTTGATCTGAATTCTGAGCCCTGCTGTCTGAAGTGTAGATCGAAGGCAGTAGTCAGTTCAGACATCGAGGAATGCTTTTTGTCACTTCCTCCTGACAAAATCGGAGGACATAGAGTACAGTTCACTCTGCAATTAATACATCAAAACTGAATTTGAAATATGAGCTCAGCTGTCCGCAGTGTAGACTGCCATTTAGTCTTTATGTGGACTTGCAAGATGAATTTGGTCATTGTAGTGAAGCTATAACTGATATAAAAGAAGTTCTTAAAGCAAGGATACTAAAAGGATATTGTGTAGGTTTCAGTTAGTTGCCTACTGGACTCTTGCGATGATGCGTGGTCCGGGCGGGACGCACTGGTAGCAATGTCTTTTGTCTAATAAATTCTGCCTTAATAAGGCCACGTGGCATTGACTTGTGGTGCACTGAGTTAGTGGTACCTGTGGCGCTCAGCATGTACGCAGCCTGCGATGATGCGTGGTCCGAGTGGGCCGCACAGGGAGCAATGTGTCTTGCCTACTGGACTGTGTCATCTGCAATCGCCACTCCATCTGAATTGTGATCCCTGCTGTCCGCAGTGTAGATCGAAGGCAGTAGTCTGTACAGACATAAGTGTCTGCGGTGCTGTGCCGCTGTGTTCGCAGGGGGCCTGTGTCGAGGAGGCCCGCAGTCATGGCGGCAGCCACGTGGCAGGGTGAGGCCTGCCGCTCTGCAACACTCTCGGTCTTCACAGTTCACAAGTGAACCATGCCCAGAGCCCCGGCTTATTTATTCATACTCCTTCGCTGGAGTGGCATACGTTGGACCAGCCCACTGCGCTTCTGCTTACAGGGGACGATGACACAGGTACATGACCGAGATTTTCTGAGGTAACATGGTTGTGTCCACTGTCCACAACACTACAAGCACCAGCAGTATATGTACTGATGGAGCGGTTTATGATCTGTATAGTGAGGTCTATCCAGCACATCACCGCTACACTTGGTATTGTGTGCATTATTATTATTGATGGATGAGTTGCATCCTTCACACATATTTGCTTGACATATCTGCCAACATTCAAGTATTGTGTGGCTGAGGGACCATGCCATTTTTGGAAGGTCCGTTGTCCTGTTCTGTGCTGCTTCTGTGGTAGTAGGGAGGGGGGTGGTCCGGGGGAAGGACGTCCTGAGGCTGGTGGCACTGAGTGTTGTGGCCTTCATGGGTGTTTGAGCTGCGTGAACAATAACTCTAAGATATATGATGCGCTTCAGATGTGATTCTGGGCTGCGATCCCTTTCACATTGTAGGTAGTCGTCCTAGTTTACACCAGTAAAATGCAGATGTTAGATACCTACTGCCAACGTGGCTTATTCCCTGTTTTTGGATCGCACCCCAGATTTGGCTGCTCGTTGAAAATATCGGGAACTGGTGGTTTTGTGTTAATTTTTGCACAGGGACGTCTACTCTGTATATTATTACCGTTAGTTGTTGTTCTCATTTATGACAGATTTTTGGGGGGGGAAGCTATTGCTGGAAAACTAGGGATATTGTCTATTTTCACTAGGTTGACAATGAAGTGATCATTTAAAATCACTGAAAAAAATTATAGGCTTAAAGAAGAAAATAATTACAAATTAGCATTTAAAAAACCTTTTAAATTTCACAGAAAAAAACATAGGTTTCAGGGACATTATAGTTACAAATTAGCATTTAAAAAACGTTTGAAATTCACTGATAAACCATAGGTTTCAGGGACGTTATAGTTACAAATTAGCATTTAAAAAACCTTTGAAATTCACTGAAAAAAACGTAGGTTTCAGGGACGTTATAGTTAGTTGGATATTTCACTCATAAAAAAACCATAGAAATTCCGCCGTTATAGTTAGTTGAGCTAACTATAACTCGCGCCCCCACAATGCACTGCTGATGACGTCACATATTACATAAATTCATGACATGGTCAGTGACATCACTGATGACATCACTATGGTTTTTCAGTGAATATATATATATATATATATTCACTGAAAAAACCATAGGTTTCAGGCCTGATATAGTTAGGAATTAGCATTTAAAAAACCTTTGAAATTTACTGAAAAAACCATAGGTTTCAGGCCTGAAATAGTTAGGAATTAGCATTTAAAAAACCTTTGAAATTCACTGAAAAAAACATAGGTTTCAGGCCTGATATAGTTAGGAATTAGCATTTAAAAAACCTTAGAAATTCACTGAAAAAACAATAGGTTTTAGGGGTGTTATAGTTAGCTGGACATTTCACTTGAACAAAACCGTTGAAATTCCTCCGATATAGTTAGTTGTACTAACTACATTTCGCGCGCCCGCAATCCACTGCTGATGATGTCACATAATACATCATTCATGACATGGTCAGAGACATCACTGATGACATCTCAAATGACATCACTGATGATATCACTGATGGCATCATCCACGTGACAATCACATACACCTCATCAAACACTAGTATAACCTTTCATCACACACTGTAAAATACAGAGTGCCAGAGTTCGGCGGATTTTAGAGGAATATTTGTACGTTTCTAAAATGGACACAGAAAATTTTCTGCTGAAAACCACACAATGGATTCCTATGGAAGGAAATACAAGTTACTGGTAAGTACGCTTAGAATTACTTTTCAGGGTCAGTGCTGGGCTAAAAGATGCAGCCCTGGGTTCTCTCCTGATAACTGGTGAGGAAATCGGAATTCATAGTTCGGCTGATTTTAGAGGAATATTTTTCCAATGGTGAAGGAAGGGGGCGGGGCCTGAGGTGACGTGTGCAAACACGCCCTATGGCGCGTTTTAAGTTGGCGAATCAATTCCTCTCCAATCCTGAGGTCCCCTGGGGGCCAACTAGCCCACCAGGTACCTCCAGTATGCGCCAGGGAGCTGCGTAGCAGAGAGGTGTTCAGAGGCCATGCCCCTTTTTACAACACTCTGCAATGCAGCTCCGTGGCACTTAGTGGAGGTACCTGGTGGGCTAGTTGTCCCCTAGGGGACCACTGGATTGAAGTGGAATGAATTCCCCAACTTAAAACACGCCACAGGGCGTGTTTGCACAGTATCACCTCAGGCCCCGCCCCCTACTTTCACCACTGTGCAAACGCACCCCGTGGCACGTTTTAAGTTGAGAGATTAAGTCTCCTTGAATCCTGAGGTCCCCTGGCGGCCAACTAGCCCACCAGGTACCTCCAGTAAGCGCCACGGAGCTGCGTTGCAGAGAGGTGTAAAAAGGGGTGTGGACTCATTACACCTCTCTGTAATGCAGCCCCCTGGTGCATACTGGAGGTTCCTGGTGGGCTAGTTGGCCCCCAGGGACCACCAGTATTGAAGGGGAATTAGATCCCCCTCTGCAAACGCGCCAGGGGGCGCGTTTGCAGAGTGGTGCAAGGAGAGGGCGTGGCCTCCGGCCCATCCCTTCTTTTTTTTTCAGACGGGGGGCCCCACTTCTTTTTCTAATTTAGTGGCCCTGGGGACCCCATCCCCCAGGGCCTGCCCCCAATTTATTTATTTTTTTAAATCAGGAAGGGGGCCGCGTGGCCCCCCTCCCGAGGCCATAATTTGCCCCGGGGACCCCATCCCCCGGGGCATGGCCTTTTTTTTTGTTTCTTTGTTTTTTAGAGGGGGGCTGCCTTGCCCCCCTCCTGTGGCCTCTTGGCACCGGGGACCCCATCCCCCGGGGCCGTTTTTTTATTTTTATATTTTTTTATTTTGGGGAGGGGGGCACGTGGCCCCCCTCCCGTGCCACTTATGGCCCCGGGGACCCCATCCCCCGGGGCCTGGCCTCCGTTGGGGCCCGTGGGGGGGTCCCAATCCCCCCACGGTCCCAGCCGGCTCCCCGCCTCCTGCGGGAACCGGCATTGCTTTTCCACATGGGGAGCAGCTAACATGCTGCTCCCCATGTGGAAAAGCAATCTGCTTTGCTTCATTGAAGCGAGAGCAGGTTTCCCTGCTCTCGCTTCAATGAAGCAAAGCAGTTTGCAATGGCAGGATGGGAGCCGCGAGGCTCCCGCCCTGCCATTGCAAACAGCAGTGTCTCGGGGTGGGCACCCCGGGACACTGCAGGAGCCGGCCCTGGGGGGTGGCGGTCCCCAGGGCCATCTTTGGCTCCAGGAGGGGGGCCGCGGGGCCCCCCTCCCACATAACTTAAAGCCCCGGGGGGGGGGTGGTCCCCGGGGCTTGGGGGTCCGTAACGGACCCCCTATTTTAAATAATTAGTGCCCCGGGGAGGTGGCGGTCCCCGGGGCGTGTGGTGGGGCTCGAGCCCCCCCCACACAGGCTTTTGTTTTTTTCAAACAAACAAGCCCCGGGGGGTGGCGGTCCCCGGGGCTGTGGGTGGGCCATGAGCCCCCCCGCAGACATTGACTTAAAGCCCCGGGGGGTGGCGGTCCCCGGGGCTTGGGGGGGGCCTTTGAGCCCCCCACTCATCTATATTGAAGCCCCAGGGGGTGGCGGTTCCAGGGGCTGGGAGGAGCTGAGAGCCCCCCCCATGTATTTCACAAAAGCCCCGGGGGGTGGTGGTCCGCATGGCTGGGGGGCCCCTCTGGGCCCCCCCATTACAACAAAAAATATCCCCGGGACATGGCACCCCGGGGGCTAATTGTAAACGCGCTTCGATTTTTTTTTTCGTCAGCGGGAGCGCATCTCGCGATTTTGAAAAAAAATAAATATTTTTTTGGGGGCCTTGGGGGTCCTTGTGGGACCCCCTGCGCAGGCCTAGGGGGTCAGGGTGTTTCTACCCTGCACCCTTGTCACGTTTTGCGCCTTTTTTTTCGGTTTTCTTGTGCCTCGGTTCTACCGAGGCACAAGATGGCTGCCAACACTTCCTGATTCAGAGTGTTGGCAGCCAATTAGCATTCAGCTTGTGCATGGCAGGGTGCACACTGGGTGCGTGGAGGGTGCGCAGATCCTCCGAGGCCATAGATATATCTATCTTTTTAACTCTATTTTTCTCAGGAACTACTGAACGGATTTACACCATTTAAGCAAAAGGCACAAGTCTGAACTGAGGACTACCTCTTTGCCAAATTTGGTGTAATTTCATTCAGCAGTTCGGGCTGTAGCTGCGTCAACAGGTTCTATGGGAAAAACGCGTTTTGGGACCCCCCCTTTTTTCTCAGCCCCCGCTTGACGAATCACCGTGAAATTTTCAGGATAGGAGCGGACCCGAGCTGGCCAAAAGTTTGGAAAATTTCACGAAGATTCGTCAATCCGCCCCAACGTTATTCCAAATAGAATGTTGCGGATTTCCTATGGAAAATAGGTCCTAACTATATCTACCTACTGGCGACCGCCAGTAGGTAATATGTATATATATATATATTTTCTACAATAGTGATTTTCCTTTGCTTACATCTTTGGTGCTGTTTCCAGGGGAAGTCAGTAAAATGGGAGTCTTAAAGAGTTTTTTATATGTTAGTTTCCACTGGAAATTTTGTTACCCACTTGAGAAAAAAAACGCTAAACAGAATTATACCTAAGTTGCCATGAAACTGGAAAGTTACTCAAAGGTTGGTTTTTTGTAAAATTATTCAGTAGTTTTGGAGAAAATATCAGTACAAAATTTTGTTGGGTGGGCTTTGAAAGATTACATTATAGAGATATTTAGACGATTAGTCTGTCGAGGGCCCTCTAACATGGGTTTGAAGACTGTAGGCAAACTTAAATTTAAAAAATAAAGGTCATGTTGGATGAGGAACCTTTTTCTTCTTATATTGTCCCTTTCAGACAAACTCAGATTCTGGTTGGTAGACACAGCAGCCACAAGGGAAACGTTTTGTTATTGCCTCCATTAAAGGATTGGGCATGATTCGGTCCTGAAAATAAAAACAAAGGCCACATGAGAGTGTCAGGCGAGCAGATCCAGCCCTCAAGCCTAGGGGGGCGGAACCTCAAACAAATCCACTAGATTAAAGCAAAAGTGCTCAATGCGTCCAGTCCGTGAACTTGGCACAGAGTTTACAGGCTCTGGTGGGACTAGATGACTAAAAGGGGGGGCAGGGCCAGTGCATGGACAGCACCTGATACCGCAGAGTACGACAGGTGCCTCAGAAGCAACTCCACAGTACAGGACTAGAGCAGTGACAGAGCGAACAAACTATCATGAAACCCACATAAAATTCGCAAAATTAATACCCCTTTGGGTTCTTGCCACTAACGGACTAACGGTGATAACAGCCACGAACGTACCTGTGCTCATTCGATCCCTGTGGGCTGCTGAGTTCCCTGCTGCTCGCTCTTTCTCCCTCCCGCCGCCGCAGGACAGCGCGGCCGCTGTGTGGGGGGAGGAAAGGACTACACCTCCCAAGATCCCTTGGCCGGAAGCGGAAGCGACGGATTTCGCGCCCGCAGGCGCTACAAAAGTAAACCTTCCTCCGGCAAAGCGGGGGGTTCTTGCCACTAACGGACTAACGGTGATAACAGCCACGAACGTACCTGTGCTCATTCGATCCCTGTGGGCTGCTGAGTTCCCTGCTGCTCGCTCTTTCTCCCTCCCGCCGCCGCAGGACAGCGCGGCCGCTGTGTGGGGGGAGGAAAGGACTACACCTCCCAAGATCCCTTGGCCGGAAGCGGAAGCGACGGATTTCGCGCCCGCAGGCGCTACAAAAGTAAACCTTCCCCCCACGTCGCGGGACCGCGCGCGGGCGGCGCCGGGCTAAGCCCGGGCAAAGGGCGGGCCCTCTACCATTCACTATTGTTACAAAACTTGGGTATTGGAGTTGCCTCACATATAAGTGCTCAGTGCTCTGTGGCAAACTTGTTAAAGTGGTAGTAGTGTTTGGCCTGTGCTGTATTCATAGGTTGTTTATTGTGGTGGTTATGAAGTATATTGAGTAATACTGTAACGGATATACATGAGGCGCATTGATACTATGAGTAGGTAATTGCTGAGTAACAAATCTTGATAAATATTTGGCCACTCAGTCGCGATCACAGTGGGGGAAAAGTGGGTTGTCAACAGAAAGAGCATCATGGCTACTAAACCAAAAACTAGATCAACCAAGCGTAAAGCAAGCACTCCGTTGATTACGACAAATAGCCAATTTAACACAGATACTCTTGTTGGGCACTCTGCACCCCCAACGGCCGTAGATTTAATGTTACGTAAGGTCATTGGGGCAGTAAACGGGGAAATTGAACGCACCCAGAGACGCCTATCAATGACCCCTACGCAAAATTCCCATTTACAAACACACAGTAGTCCCATGCAAGCCCCACAAGTAAACCTTTGTGATAGCCTACTGGATAATAGCCCGGACATTTCAATTGGGAATTTACCTTGTGGCCAGCAGCTAATAGAGGCTGATTCACCTATTGATAAGGTAACAAAAAGACCTAATTTAATTAAGCATAGGTTGCCCAAAAGAGGTACCAAGATCCGCAAGCAAGGAAGCCAAAACCCTCCAATAAGGGTGGGAAGAAACAACTAATAGAGGATGAGCTCATAGAAGTAGATACACCAACTCCATTAAGTCCACCGGGATGGCTACAACCAGTTATAGCCGATTTGCAAAAACATCTAGAAACCTTCATTACTGCCCAAATAAAACCACTCTTTAGTAAACTAGATAAAATTACTAATGAGCTTCATAAACAGGTGAAGCTGAAGGAAAGCAACTCTAACCCTATTGGAAATTTAACCTCAACTGTAATTCCCCCCCTAAGGCCACTTCCTATGGAAAACATTGGCACCGGAAATGAGCTATGCATTACTGCACAGGTTCATGATCCACCCATAAGTGTAGACCAGTCACAGGATAGATGCCGCCCTGAAAATACGAAAGACTGTCACCCTATAAATAAAGATCAGTCGAGGAGATTACAGATAAAGCCAGGGCAGGTTGTGTCCCATGAGCAGGTGGATGTATGGCAGAAAGTCCCTGATAGCAAGGGAAAAACCCCCCCTCCCCCCCCTGGAGTAAATCTACCCCCCGAAGTAAGTCCCTATGTTGTGATTTTTGCCGGGGTTCCTGAACTCAGGGGGGGTCAAAGGGAGGCACACCTAGAGTTAAAAAACAAGATTATATACTGGTTAAATATACACAGACCTCTCCAAGGGAGGGAAAGGGGAGAAATTATCCATGTAAGAAGAGTACCATGGTTGGGCAACAGAGGAAAGGACATTGAAGGGGATTGCATTATTGCAAATTTCAGGAACCCAACGCTGGTGGAGTATATACTGGGAAACTATAACAAAAATGCAAACAGTACTATTCGAACTATGCCTCTGGCCTATTTTTATCCCAGACATGGCCTTGTGTACCCTCATGGTCACAATTTAGGCAGGAAGGGAGGAGGAACAGATGGAGACTGGAGAAGGAACTATGAATACAGTTCTCTATCACTATTAAATTCGAATGGTCCGCAGTGGGAGAACAGATTTAGTCCCCTTCAATCGCTGGATGAAAATGATTGACTAACGAATTCAGAGGTATGTCTGGTAGGAAAGAAAATAAGGACATCTACGAAAATAAATGAATTAACTTCAGAGGCAAGGCACACATCGAATCACCCAGAAATTGGCCCGCAAAGCCAGATTGGGGAGAGGCAAGTCCTACCACTAGAAAGGAGGGAGGCACATGAATTAGATACTCATGGTCTAAGGCTGTCCGGGACACAGGGGGCAAGGGTGAAAATAACATCTTGGAACATCGCAGGCCTAGCTGGAAAAATAAGCAATATAGAGTGGAGGAATCAACTAAGGGACTCCCATATAATAGCTTTACAGGAGACATGGGTAGTTGAGCCCGATAATCATCATTTAGAGGGGTATAAGTCCTTCTTTGTACCAGCTCAGGAGAGTAGAGCTGGTAGAGCAAAGGGAGGCCTAATAATATACGCTGATGTCAACTTAAAGGGGAGATGGACTGTGTCATCTTGGTCCTCAGACAACTTGCAAGCAGTAACCTTCCAGGGACAGGGGTTGAGGGTACAATTATTTAACTTTTATAACCCTGGCCCAGGAAGTGGCACTAATGCCGTGCTGGAGGAATTAGATCTTAGACTAAAACAGGAATCTGATCTAAGAAAAGGCGGAGAAAATTTATTCGTCCTTTTAATGGGGATCTAAATTGTCATCTTTGCTCACGGTTGATACCGGTAACTACCCACTGAGATCTTTGCCCACTTAAAAAGGTCCCACATTTGGAGCACACAGCTGAGGGTATACTAATAACAAAAATACTAGGGAGTCACTCACTAGCACACACTATTGATCTGGCAATTCCAGAACCAGAGGGCATCCTGATACCGACTTTTAAAGGAAGGGGATGTTCGTCTATTATAGGCTACATCTTTATATCCACCTTTGCTAAACATCGGATTGGGAAGGTAAACACTAAATGGAGTGCCTTTAGCGATCATAACCCTCTTGTTATAGAAATACCGTATAAGGATTATATTAAAATGAATAAACAGCTGGATACCATTTTACAACCTACCGACCAGGGTAGGCGTTTAAAATGGACAAAAATCAATGCCCCTGAATTTTACACTGCACTGGTGCAAAAGCGGAAAAAGTGGCTTGAGGAGTGTTTAGACCTCCAAATAGAGGGAGTTGACCTAGTTGCTGCTTTCAGGGAGCTAACTAAATGCGCTGGAAAACTATTGTTGATAAAAGGTCCCAGAAAACTAGTGACTCACCCAAGATGGTTTGACGCAAATTGTGCACGAGCACTAAGAAATTTAAAGTCAAGTCTTAAGGTTAATCCGAGGGACATAGTGGAGGTGGCAAAGTATAGGAAAATCTATAGAACTAAGATCAAAGAAAGGAAAACTACCTTAAAAGCTGAATTATGGACTGATTTAAGAGAGGCTGGCGAAAACAGAGACTTCACTGAATTCTGGAAGATTATAAATAGGCCCTCTTTTTATGATTGTAACACACCGGTCCTCAGCACAAATATCGTCCCACAGCAATGGGTAGCTCATTTTGAGAAACTTTACAATCATTCCAAGGTTTGTAAACAAGAAGGGGAATGGGTTGGCAATAGGAATGAGGCGCAGGATTTTACACTCACTGAGATCACGCAAGCAATTAATGGATTAACAACAAAGCACCTGGGCCTGATGGCACTCCCCCAGATTTGTATAAAAGTAATGTCGATTTGTGGGCACCAATTTTAATGAGAGTGCTAAACGCAGCCATTAAAACAGGACTCCCGAGGTCATGGTCTACTGCCTTAATAGTTCCTATTTTTAAAAAAGGAAACAAGGACAACCCCCAATGCTATAGACCTAAATCATTGATTGATGTTTCGGCTAAAATATTGGGGCGGGTGGTTTTAAATCGTTTAATGGCCTGGACAGAAGAGCAGCACACAATAGTTGATACCCAGTATGGCTTCAGAGCGGGAAAATCGGCCAGTGATCAATGTTCAAATTTATATTTACTGGTCGCTAAATATACTAGTGCAAGTAATGGGACCATTTACATGGGATTTATGGACCTAGCAGCGGCCTTCGACAATGTGAATAGAAGCAAGCTTTGGGAAATGATGACTTCCTTGGGGATTGATCAGGGTTTGATAAACATTTTGAAAGAGCTACACTGGAACACTACAGCGAGGGTCCGCTATAGTGTGGAGGGGGGGCAAACTGATTCCTTCCCATGTTCCAGTGGAGTAAGGCAGGGATGCATTCTTGCCCCCTTCCTATTCTCACTATATATAAACGACCTGGAGGCAACCCTCATAGCCAAGGCAGCCGATTGTCCTAGGGTAGGAAAGCGCCAAATACCAGTCCTCCTATATGCGGATCACGCGGTTCTCCTTGCTAGGACACCGCGAAGTCTCCAAATATTGATTAATGGATTTGTAGATTTCATGGAAAAATTAGATCTGTCTGTAAATCTGACTAAATCCTTTGCGTTGATCGCAGGCAAAAAAACGACTAAAAAAACGATGTTCAATATTGGGACCCATGTCATGGATATAGTAACTACCTTCCCGTATCTAGGCCTGCTGTTCGACTGCAAAATTCAATTTGATAAGTTGTTGGAGGAACGCTGCTCCAAACTAGTTTCGTCATGTGGTGCAATCATGAATTTTGCACAAAGATTAGGCTGCTGGTCCCCCGAGCAAGTTATGACCTTATATAATTCAATAAGTATAGCTAAAGCGGTATATGGAGCAGAGGTGTGGGGCTTCATGGATGTTAAACAGCTACAAATGGAAGAAGATAAATTTATTCGTAGGATCCTGAAGATCCCACACACGATACCAGCTGAAATTGCACATTCTGAACTTGGTATCCCATACATTGCTGATTTGGTCAAAATTAAACCAGTTTTGGCTTGGCTCAGCATCTGGGCAAACCCAGATGCTGAGCTAAGCAAGGAAATCCTTAATGATTGCTTACAAAGGGATAAAGGAATGTCAATCCCATGGCTGAAATATGTTAAAGTAACTTTAGAATCTGTAGGCCAGCACACACTTTTCAGTACCCCTGCTCTAATTTCAAGAAATAGTAAAATACAAATTAAAAGTCTGTTGCTGGATAAAATGGAATCCCTCAGGGAGACTAAAGCTTTTACATTAAAACGCTCAGTGGTAGCGCATTGTTTAGTTAAAGAGACAGTGGGTATGGAACCCTATCTATTTCTTTTGCATAATCAACAGGATAGATTTTTAATGTGTCGTTTTAGGCTCAATTTGTTGCATAACATTTTATCTTACCCATCGGGTTTTACTGCGACTATTGAGCAGAAGGGTGCCTGCGGCTGCGACAATTTGTCTCCGCAGGACACCCTTCATTTTGTATTATTGTGTCCATTTTATTGTCTTCCTAGACGCATGTTTTTAATTGATATTTTAAAACGTGGAAAATTCCGACATGCGAAGGTAGCCTTGTTGTTCCTTCAAAGAGCAAATGATATGTATACTCTATGTTCAGTGATAAGCTTTCTGAAAGCTGCAGTAAGACTAAGGAGCACTAGAGACTAATTTACTTCTCGCATTTATATGAATTGTAACAGTTCGGTTGATGGTTATTTTTATATCAATGAAATGTATAATTGTATATGTTGTTGTATTTTTAAATATGTACTTTTTATGATGATTTTTTAACCATCGAAATAAAGAATTTGAACTGAACTGACTAAAAGCACTGGCCAAAGTTTGAATCCTGTGAACTGAGTTCATGGACCAACCAACTTGTGGACAGATGTTAGGTCTCATGCTCCGGCTTTGCAAACTCTACTCTATGTTTGCAGGGTGAAGAACTCATGGACATGTGATGGCACTGACGATGTACCTCTTCTTGGAGTTTGCAAACTCTGAGCTCAGTCCACATTCTCAAGATGTTATGGATCAAAGTTGGACTCCCCTGTTCAGAGTTCATTAACTTTGAGCTGAGTCCAGTACCTCAAGAACCCATGTACCAATTTTGGGTGCTCTCTCAAAGTTTGTGAAAGCTGAGCCAAGGCCTTGGGCTTCATTTTCCATTTAAGCAGGGGTGGGCGGAACTCAGAGTTTCAGTTCATGGAGTTACATAACAACTCTGCGAAATTCCAGAGTTCTGCACACATGTGGAAAATATGCACATTATGCAGAAATTTTGCATCAGTTGTGGGAGCAGCAATTAAAAATCAGTGTGAATGGCTCCATGTGGTGCGCAGGAGCATGTGGCCATTCAACTTGATTTTGCTGCCACCGTAGTCGAAAATCTACTTGATCTGCAGCAAATCTACTCGACTGCCTGCATCAGCAAATCATGCTAGTGGATGCCAAATATTGCTTGCGGTCACCAGCTCGCATTTCTGAAGCCTTGTAGGAAAAGAATCCACCCCTCAACAATTGTCATAATTTGTCCGGAACTCCACATTTCAAGAGTAATGTAGAGTCATTAAATTCCATCAAATCTGAAACATTCCGCCCACTTCTACATTTGAGTATATTGTGAGTCCACAGATTTGGGTCGGATTTAAAAAACTCTAAATGCATTTTTTGTGCCATTTACAATATGCATTGTTTTTCCATGCTTGTATTTAGATGGCATTGTGTGCAAAATAATGATTGACTGAATGGGGTCACGAGTAAGTACCAGTGGCTGAGATTAATTCACGCTTTCTATCCATCACTTTTTTCTGTGCCGTCATATGTCATCCTAAGTGGGATGGGTATGCCCAGATATGGGTCCTGCGCACACTGTCGCTGGAACCAAGCTGCATGTGGCTCAATGGTTAGAGCGGCAGACCCTGATGCAGAGGTCCGGCCCAGGACCAGGGTTCAATTCCCGCTTCGGTGGGTCTTGGGCTTAATTTCCTCGGACCTGATATTTCTCGCCTTGGTGCCTATTCTAATCATGGGTCCCACTCTGCAACTCTGGGCAATAGCTTGCTTAATCTCCACAACGGCCCCAACAGCGCAGGGGATGCCTGGCTGCACCTTGGGGGTGCCCAGGAGTGGACACTTCACAGGGAAAGCCAGGATGGGTTCCTCTGCGGTATAAGTACAGCGCCGGGACACCTCCGTTGGTAGGTAGCTGTGCGCTTTACAAATGCCAGATTATTATCTGGCTGATGAGCCCATAACAAGGGCGAAACCAGTCCTGAATTGCTTGTGTCCTGACTCAGGGAGGGGCTGACTTGGCAGTTCGGGCTGCACTCTTCCCATTTGAGCAGGATCACGACTGATTTGTATATATCTGGGTCCAAACTCATGGTGTGCAAAATAACGATGGACTGGGCTGTGGCCCCAAGTAATTACTAGTAGCTAAGAATAATTCAAGCATTCCATCCATCACATTTTGTATACTTTGATATAGCGCCCTAAGTGGGACAATTATACCCAGATGTGGGTCCAAAGCACACTGTCACAGGAACCAAGCTGTGTCTGGCTGATGAGCCCATAACAAGGGTGAAACCGCTCCTGGATTGCTTGTGTTCTGGTTCAGGGAGGGCTTGGCTTGGCAGTTAGGACTGGACTGTCCCCATTGGAGCAGGGTCATGACTGATTTGCATATAGCTGGGTCCAAACGGAGGTGGAACGGTGTGCAAAATAGCGATGGACTGGGAAGCGGCAGTTAGGGTTGGACTATTGTATAAAACTGAGGCGGCATGGTGTGCAAAATAACAATGGACTGTGATGCGTCCCCGAATAATTACCAGTGGCTGAGATTAATTCAAGCATTCCATCCATCACTTTTTGTATACTTTATTTAGATGTAGGCAGGGACCAGAATGTGTTTTAAGATGTGTGTGTGTCTAGTTAAATCAAACATTAAAAAAACACAACTCATTTTAACAGCACATCTAGAAATGAGGGCATGACTTCCTCTGACTTGAAACAGTCAGTGGGCCCGATTCACAGAACTAACTTAAGACAAAATACTAAACTTACTAACATTTTGGTATTCACAGAAGGCACTTACTCATTTTGGTATTCACAGAAGGCACTTACTCATTGCGGTATTCACAGAAGTTAGGAGTCCTAACTTTAGGACTCCTAAATGCCTTCTGTGAATACCGAAAGTCTTAAAATTAGGATTTTTCTCAGTTTAGTAGTAGTATAGTTAGGACTCCTAACTTTTGGACTCCTAAATGCCTTCTGTGAATACCGAAAGCCTTAAAATTAGGATTTTTCTCAGTTTAGTAGTAGTAAAGTTAGGAGTCCTAACTTTAGGACTCCTAAACTGAGAAAAATCCTAATTTTAAGACTTTCGGTATTCACAGAAGGCATTTAGGAGTCCTAAAGTTAGGACTCCTAACTTCTGTGAATACCAAAATGAGTAAGTGCCTTCTGTGAATACGAAAATGGTAGTAAGTTTAGGATATTGTCTTAAGTTAGTTCTGTGAATCGGGCCCTGGGCCTTTTTGGCAAATTAAAATGGCATTGGTTGAAACTTGATATAACCTCCCAACATATAAAAAGTGCCTATTTCATATCAACATGAGCCATTTTGTGAAGCGCTGGATTTTTTGCAGTTCTCCATCAGAGTGAGTGCTACATTACCCCTCTGCACTATGGCTAACAAAGTTCAATACTTGTTTCCATGATCATCATTCTCTAGAAGAAGAAGCCATTTTCACTGGAATGATTGTGGAACCAAACACAAAAAGAATTCCATCATTTGAAATGTTGTTCTCAGGAGAGAATAAGCTCTGCGCTAGGCTTGGGCAAAATTTCATTTGCACTAGTGTAACCTTGCATAAGTTCCAGCAATTTTTAGTACGATTGTTATGCAAAATGCCTGAGATTATATCATTACACAACATCACATAACTGAGATTGTGATTGTGCTCTCTTTTTTGCATCAAACTTCAAAAATTTGTATCACTGGTTCCCCTTATTGGATTTCTATCATTTTGCTTATTAAATTTGACACTATTTGTTCTAAATCTGTTTGGGGTTTTTATTGTTTTGTGTTTTGACTTTATTACTATGTTGGTACTTTACACATTGCCCTTACATAAGCCTTTCTGCTTTGTGCCATAGATATCAGGGTGCTGAGCTCATGTTATTTTAGTGATTTGGAGGTTCCACCCTGAAAAGAGTTGTGATTATTCCTCCAAGTAGGCATTTACCCAACCTAATTAATTATCTAATTTCTTACACTCAGATGACTTAAACACGGCTGGAATTTACAAACTTCACCTAACTTGTACAAAAAGTGTTATACATATTTTACCCAACCCTGTATTACATGATTTACACTGAGGTAGGTTCCTGACTCTTCCTATTATTCCGACTATTCTTGTATTTTGAAAAGTAACAATGTTAATGTTATGCTATGTTAAGATGCCTATATAGCGCGACAGCTACCCACTCTGGGTTTCCCGGAGCTTTTAGCAATGGGTAGGGTTCTTCCAGGACAAGATAGTTCAAAACATCCAGGTATATAGTTGTCTGTGGAAGATGGTCAGCGAAGTACAGAATATCAGGTGTTCCAGAAAAGCATTCCAGAGCTAGGGGCCGAGGTACGCAAAAGCAAATCCGTTGGATTTTAGGAACAATACACAGGAAGAAGTTGATGAAGCGCAGAGAGCGAGCAGGCTGATGAAATTTTATTGGGCCAGTAATATAATTGTGGGCATCGCCTGCCCTTGCTTTGTAGACATAGTACAAGGCCTTAAATTGGATGCGTTTCTCCACCCTTAGCCAGTGAAGCTCATGGAGGAGAGATGCAACTGGTGCATGTTTGGCAGGCTGTAAATCAGTCTGGCGGCCGCGTTCTGCACCACCTACATACGTCTCATGGAGGCCTAATCAACCCCAAAGTAAAGGATGTTGCCATAATCCAATTTGGACAAACATAAGTGACTAGATGGCAGTTTTTGGGCAGAAATGGTGAGTATCGAGATACATTTCCATAGCCATTTCAGGATTGTGAAACAGGTCGTAGATACCTGTGCCACCTGAGGCTTCATGGAAAGCTTAGTGTCCACTAAAATGTCAAGATTCTTGACTTTAGGGGCCAGCACAGGGCTATCGACTAGAGTGTTTGGCCGGTGCTGTGGTCACCAAAGGGACACGTTTTTTCCAAGCACCAGCACCTCAGTCTTACCTTTGTTAAGTTTCAGTGAATTGCTGTTCATCCATGAGGCTTCTTGCAAGGACACAGAATTGTGGTCTTGAGCATATGAGGGAGAGAAGATGATTTAAATATCATCTGCACAGGAGAATAAAGTAAGACAGCAGCAATCAAGGCCAGGGCGTGAACATAGATGTCAAAAAGCACTGGGCTTAGGGCTAATCCTTGAGAGACCCGAGAGGTCAATGAATCACACATGGAGGAGGCACTGCCAGAGGAGACCTGGAAGGTTAGAATATTAAAAAGAAGACAGCCTTAAATTGCCATTCCCTGAAGTCTCAGATGTGCCAGTCTCAATAGAAGCATATCATGGTACACAATATCGAAGGCAGAGCTAAGATCAATTCTCATCCAGGAGCCGCCTGAGGTTTTCTGTGACCTCAAGCAGAGCAGATTCGGTACTGTGTCCTTCTCTGACCATGACTGGGAGTCATATAGAAAACTTTGGTACTCCACAAAAGCTGAAAGCTGTTTGCAAACATACTTGTCTATAATATCGGACAGGATGGGGAGCAGAGAAATGAGTCTGTAATTGGACCAATTGGAGGGATCCAAATTAGGTTTCTTCACAAGGGGTAGGACCGTGGCATGCTTCTAAGGCTGAGAAATAAGCCACTCTTGTAAAGAACAATTCTAGAAGTTTTAACAGGGACAACATGACGTCAGGATCCAAGAGTCAGAGATCAGCCAGGGGAGGAGGATCTTTAGGAGAACCAGATCTTATGGTTTGTGCCAGGGACAAAAATAGAGACAAATCTAGAGCATCCCATGGGTTCAATTTCTGGTGGGCAGGTGGGGTGGCTGAAGAAGTCAAATCATTAAAAAGGGTGATAGTTGGATGTGCAGCTGAGAGGGCTCCCCTCCAGTCCCAGACAGAGATTGTTGAATATCCTACACTTTGTTAACGAAAAAATTGAGCATGGGACAATATATATATATATAACAATTATTTAGGTGAAGTGAGTGTATAAAAAGAAATTATTAAATGCTACCAAACTCGTACGAAACTATATTTCACATGCCCACCCATAATCTCAGCACCCAGATTTCTAGGGGACAGCACAAATCCGGAATCCCATATTACAGCAGCACCAAATCTGCCTTACATAATATAGCAGCAGTAAGTGGTCAAAAAAGGGGAAGGGAATTAGAAAGAGGAATAAAAAGAGGCAAAATAAAGATATTTCCCCCTGTTACGCCTCACTTAAGGAGGCTTAGCATTTGACACTTTTACAGATCTACCACTTATGGTAAATCTGGGAATGTGCCAAAATCCATTGGTGGATGAGTGGGAACACTGATGCTCTACTATGGAACGCCTCATTGGGGCAGAGTTACACAAGGCAGTGATGTGTGCCTTGCGTTACTCTAGATTTATCAAGCCATGCAGGGCTAAGCAAGGTGGCCTTGCGTGGTTTGATAAATCTAACTTAGGTTTTGCTATACCCTTGTGTAGCACAAGGGCGATGGAACACCTTAATTAATCTGACCCCAAGTATATACAATATTCCCTAACTGCTGTTCATTGGAGTGGTCACCATTTACTTTAGTGACACATGCGTGTTACTCCACAAGCCCCCAGGTTTGACGTCTCCTCTGTGTATCTCCTCTTGTATTCCTATAAGCACACTTCTCTCGAGATGATTTCTCAAAAGTTAGGGCCTGATTTAGATCCTGGCAGATTGGTTACTGTGAGGAAATGTACAAGACCCCTCTACCCCAGTCCACCTTACCTCCCGTTATGGCGCCACGATCACCTTTCTTCCCGTATCCAAACGGCGGCATCCAGGAGACAGAAACACTAAGAACTGACTGTGTTTCGTCTTCACAGGAAAAGTACTCCACGTCACCCCGAACCGGCCAATCAGGAAACGGGAGCAGATGACAAAAGGACCAATCAGCTGCCAAAGAGGAGGAGGAGTCAAAAATCAGGAAGACGGAGAGAAGCAGGAAGACGGCGAGGAGTTCGGAAACAGTAGAAGCCGGGAAGAAACGGACCACAGAAAAAGAAGCAAGGAGAGGAGACACCACCAGGGATGGCGTAGCCGAGACGGAAACCAGAGTCAAAGAAGCCACGGACGGTTGGAGCGAGGAGTTGTGGTCACCGGAGGACGCCCACGAGCCGCCGCAACTCTGGAGAGTTGCGGCTGGAGGCGGTACCTAAGCACTAAAAGGGTGGAGGTGGGATAAGGGGAAACAAAGCCCATATGCGTTAACAGGCCTTTCTGTTCGTTTGGTGATTTGTTTTCTTTCTTCCTTTCGTTTTTTCTCTCCCTCACTCGTTGTCATCCCTCAATAGCACAGCCCTGCTCTCCCAAAAGCCTGCAATTACTTCCCTGACACTGTACCATTCGGAGCCTGAATACGGAACATCCGTGCTAACGTTTTGTTGGTTTTTTTTTGTTTTTGTTTTTTTCTCTCTCACCAGATTCTTCCTCCTCTCCACCTCCCCTACCTATGCACAAATCCTTCCCACCTGGGTGTGGCAAAAGGGTAGAAAGAGAAAATCCCTTGTAATCATACTCACTGCATCTTTGTCTTGTGTGCTTACTCCCCCTGCAAGCCTCCTGGGACCCCCTCCAGTCTGCCAGAACACCTAAGAAGAAGAAGGAAAAGAGAGAAAAAGAAACCGAATTGTGAACTTATCTGGGACAGAAACCCGAAGCAAAAACAGTATCGCTTTTTTTCTTTCTCTCTCTCTCTTTACGTCTCCCTTTGCTGTGAAGTGAATACCTGTATATGCTCTGACCAACTGTCATTTGACAATAAATCGCCCCAAAATTACACCAATCCAGCCTCCTCGCTTCTGTTTCCGCCCATCCCTCCCACAGTTACTCTGTCACAACGGTGACGGATGTCCTGTCCGTCTAAATATAAGGGAATTTATATTTCAGCAGATGAGATATCCGTAGCCGTTGTGCCGGAGTAAGGCATCCACCAAGATCTAAATCAGGCCCTTAATCTTTCACAATCTGCATATCTTTCCTTTTCTCGCTAACCCAAGGGCCTGACTATCTACTGGGGACCCTGCTGCCCTGCAGCCAGCTATGCCCTTTGGTATCAGGTTACTTCTTGTTCATGCACAAGAATAAGTACCAATTCCTCCTTACCCCCATGAGTAGATGCCATCTGGCTTGTCAAGATGTTCCTTGTACCACACTCTTGACCTTGAGCATTACCTAAGAAAAGCATGCTAGCATATGAAACATGCCATGCCCTAGCAAGTGTACTACGAGTAAACCCTAACACGTTTCTGCTTTGTTTGAGGCAATCACCACATCTGAAACCGGTTGTAAAAGAGGGAGAGTCCAACACAATCATACAGCCCATTGTAATTAACATGCATCACTGCTAACACTGACAGTAACAGGCAGAGTGGTTGGGCCAATGCTCTCTTAAATAGTTTGACTGTCAAAATTGCTGCTGAGAGGTCAGATCCACTATTAACTCTCATCTCACAACACTTTGTGATTTACACAAACAAGGCCCCCAGATTTCTGTAGGAAAGTGAAACCACCCACTATGCAGGAAGTGTGTCTGCCCACATTTTCTCAAAGTGCCTTTTTCCTGCCTGTTAATAGTGAAAACCACAAGGATGACCATGACATCCACTTCCTTCACCAACACAATTTCATCCCACATCCCTAATCCCAACACAATTCAACAATGCCTCACGTATCTCACCCATTTCCCTCCCTAAATCCAGCTATAATCCTTCTTGCAAAACATATTCACCCCCTTTGAAAACCGAACAACAAATTTTACTAAAACATCCTGAAACACACATCACCCGCTCCTTGAAACCAGCAACAGTCCCTTCCACAACAAACATCCACCGTGGACCCAACTAAAGCCAACAATACGTTTTTTAGAAAAGAAAATCCCATTGTAGTCGATTCAGTTTGAAAAGCAGACCATCTGTCTAATTTCTGACAGGTTGGCATCTAGGTGCTATAAATACCATTCTCTCTTTTGCCTCCATGGCCAAAACATCTGAGGGAGAGCTGGGACTTCTTGGACCACTCCAGCAAACAGATGTTGACCAATGGGCACTGCTCTTGGTGTTTCTGGGTATTCTTCCTCCTCCTGTTTCACAAACTGGTGGAATGATGCCACCTCAATTTCCTCCAACCCTTTTCATACTTGACTGCTGGGGGAAATGTCCCTGAACGGCATGCTTTGCTGCTGTCTTACCATTCTTCCCTACATGGCGGCAGGATATGATGGCGCAAGGCAGAGAAAAACAAAGAAACTGATTAAAGGTGCCTACTACAAAGTATGTATAAAGGAACAGAAAACGTCCGGTACAGTAAACCATAGCCTACCCATCACTCACCCCTGCCCCTTACTTATTTTCCTAGCAATATCTTTTCACCCTAACTCTGTTCTGGGGTTGGGGTAAAAGTTAGGTTACGTTTAGGATTTAGGTTAAGGTTAAGTCCCTGGAGTTGTAGGTGATGATGATGGAAGAAGGTAGGGAAAGGAGAGTGGTATGGGAGGTGTTATTCCCCTTAAAAAGGCAGATGCAGCACAGTGCAAGGGTAAACTGTTAGGGTACCGTTATGGATAGAGTGACAATTAAGAGTTGTGTTTAGGGGTTAATGTATGTTTCTGTACAATTCACTCGTGGAGTTTAAAACAATGCAGCCTTTTTTATGTCTACTTTTAAAGATATTTTTATTATTGCCCATCACTGGAAGATGGCTTCCCTTCATGGAAGGGAAAAACAGGCTGGCCTAACTAACCAATCAGTATCCTTCCGCCATTCCACCAGAAAGGTCAGTAACTAGCTCCTTCACTGTTCGTCTGTAGCGCTCAGAAGCAATTATGTCCAGCAATGTGTGCTATCCAAATGAAACATCTACATCTTGAATTTGAATTTTGAAATACATTTCTAGAGCGCACGAATGCCCTAAGGCGTCTTGGCACTGACAAACATCTGATACGGATCTATAGCTCGATTTGGGGGGAAAGCTTTATACGAAAGGGAAAACAGCCTAGATTTTACTTTCTTCCTGAAGTTCAGCAGGTTAGCCTGACTTTTGAGGTGCACAGGCATCTTGTTCCAAAGTTGACAGGTTAGGTGAATAAAACCTCTACCACCCCAAGAGGCTTTACAAACTGATTTCGAAGCTGGTGAATGCAACAGTCTGTTCGGAGAGTCCCATACTATCTTCCGTCTCAGAAAATCTGTTCCACTGCCATCCAGGGCTTTATGTGCCAGGCATAAGGCCTTAAAGGCCAAATTTTTATAAAGGGAGCCAATGAAGCTCCGTCAAACTGGCAGAAACAGCTTTGAATTTGGGAATCTTTTTTTAAAGCGTCCAGCTGCGTTTTGCAATATGTAAATCTTGGTTAAATAGCTTTGAGAGATACTGAGATAAGCAGCAGTGCAACAACCCAGTCAGGATAACACCTGTGCAATAACTACCCATTTTTGTAAGTCAAAGGAAATGAAAAGTAAGACGTTTCTGATAGTTCTCAACAAAAAGAAACAAGATGATGTTAGTTTACTGATCTGATGGAAAATTCAGGATAAAAAAATGACCCCAAGGGTCTTGACTTTGGGTTCTGGTGGAGGGGGGAACCTAAGATCTGAGGCCACTAGAAAGACATATCCTTTCTGAAAAGGAGAACCTCTGTATTATCTGAGTTACGCAGTTGCTACGCATCCAGCTAACAGCAGCATGCATGCAGCTGTTGAAACAATCAGCAGCCACATTCACATTACTTGAGATAGAGACAGGAATTTGAGTGTCCTCTGCACAGGACACTGTGGCAAAACCATGGCACCGGATTAACTTGGCTAGGGGTGCCACACAAATATTAGAGTGTTGGGCTTAAAGATGACCCTTGCGGGACCCCACAAGGCAGAATACAAGTTGTTGAATTGAACTACCCGAGAGCCACTGACTGCTCTCTGTTGGTTAGAAAGGAGGAGAGCAAGTCATGGCCCAGGTCGACAACCCCTATTCCTGAAAGCCGTTCTAGCAAAACTGCATGGCTTACCACGTAAAAGTCTGCAGATAGGTCCAAAAGGTGCGCAAAATAACAAGGACCCCCTGAATATAAGAAAATAAAATATAATTCCTAGGACAGGGTAAAACACAGTGCAATAATAACTTCCTAGGCAATTAGTATATTTAATAAAATGATACCTAAAGCATGTCCAATTAGTGTAGCAGCACAATATTTAAAAATGTCACAATAATTTTTATTATTAATATGATTCTCACGGAATCAGAGAAAAATATACAATTTAAAAAAACAATTCGACAATACATTTGTACATAATATAAACATTCAATGTAATAATATTTTTCAAGTTACAAATAAAAAAATATGTCAGTGGCCATATAATTATCTTCTACGCGCGTTTCGGCGAAAAGTACGCCTTCTTCAGGAAAAGCCTCAATTCCTGTAAATTAAAAAAAGGCAAATACTTAAGATAGTGTTACATAGGTGATTTTTTCCTTTTTCTTTGTGACTTTTACAACAAATTCTGGCTATAAGGTCTAATGGACATTTTATACAATAATAAGTGAAAACAAGAATGGAAAAAAGAAATTGACAATTATATACAGTAACATTGTGCATATTATTGATGTATGTCTATCTGATGGATGCAGATAGGGATAAAGAGAATTGAGATGAATGGCTAAGAGGGAAAAAGGGGAAGAGAATAGTGGATGGAAAGGAACAGGATGTGAAAGAAAATAAAATAAAAGAAAATGGGATATGTAGGTGATTGGACACCTGAGAATGAAGTGTAAACCCGAAGTAGATGGGTATTCATAATAAACAAAGATGAAGGAAGGGGACAGGGTAATTGGATGTCGGGAAAATAAACAATGCTTACTTCAAGTTGCAGCCTAACGGGCACATGAGAGGTGGAGTGGTTATCTAGAAATCGATCTAACGACCTGTAATAATCAAGAAGCAGTGTGTAAGAGAATTAGTAATAATAGAAAAGATGTACATGTGTGTGTGTGAGGTTCTAATTAAGTACCTGGTATTAGATGCAAAGCTGTAAACGATTAAATCTTATAGTAGATGAAAAAGAGGATTCAATAATAATGTTGGAGGATGTCGTGGAACCTACAATTGCAATAAAAGGCATTTATTAAAATTTTTAATTCAGTTCCAAAAAGAGAAACAAGGTTATTAATGGTCTCTATACAGAATGGTGTATATGTACCTGTTCTGTGATACAAGTAAGTGTACGATGTAAAGGTCAGATTCTTATCGTTTAATCAAGTCGATGATAGTTCGTGGATGCAGGATATTCTTTCTGTAGAAAATGATGCTGAAATAGGAGACCCAAAATGTATTGTTATAGTAGGTGGGTGCCTATGGGTACCATTAGTTCTCAATTTCATGAATATTTCTCTGTTTACCTTTTATTTGTAATTGTCTGGAGGATATTTCACATGCGATATTCAGACAGATGCCGTTTGGATGACGGACATAATATTGGTGAAACAGATATCCTAGAGCAAAAAGGAAAAAGAGGGACATGGATAGCCACAAGGAATATATATTTTATAAATATTTAAGTAGCCAAAATGACAAAGTTAAACTGAATTTGGTTAAATCTATTAATGAGAGACTAGTTGTAACAATATTTTGGAGGGTAGAATGTTTGCAAGTCAGCTTGTGACAAGGAGATTTTCATCGAGGGTGAGTCTATGAACGTAATGTAGCGAACAGATTTACCGCGTCAAAGGTCTATGCTCAAATCGAGTATTAAATCTACTTTTATCTAAAGGATGCAGAGGTTTGCAGGTTGGACCTTGTATGCTGGGGATATCGTTTACCTGATTGACAAAAAATTGAAGTGCTGATTACTTCTCCATGGTCACAGGCTCAGCTAGATGTCAGGTGAGTAAACGGTGATGGCGGGAATATCGCGCGTTTAAGTATTCTAGTTGCACTGATGTAATTAGGTGAAATTTATTGTGCGTGCTACGTCAGTAGCGTGTGGGCGGGGCCATTACTTATATCACCATGGATATATAATGCTTGAGCGGAATCTCTATTTTATTCATAATGGATACGTGGAATGTAATAAAAAGAATTAAGCTAAAATAAACATCAACTAGTAAATGTGATAACAATATAGCGAACGATGTTGCCGCTTCAAAGGTCTATTCTGAGATCAAGTATGTTAATTTACTTCTATCTAAGGTATGTCTGGATTCGCAGATAGAACTCTATAATACTAAGGATAGTCTTTACCTGATCAACGAGGAGATGAAGTACCGATTACGTCTTCATTGCCGCGAGCTTAGTTATGGGCCTGGTGAGTAAACGGCAATGGCAGGATTATCGTACGTTTAAATATTCCAATTGCGCTAATGCAATTGGATAAAACTGGTTCTAGGTGCTACGTCAGTAGCGTGTAGGCGGGTTCATTACTGTTAACCCGATAAATGCATACTGTGTGGGCAAGGTCTCTGCTATGTTCCCAATGGATACATAAAGTATGATAAGTATCAATCGACAAAGAAGGTAATAGCCATTTGTGCCTATATAAATATATGAGCAAGTACCTTATATGGGATTATCTTCCTGGTGAGGATTGATACGTGAATATAATCCTGTATAAGTAGTACCCAGTGTGAGTAGCTGCTGGAGGTGCCGAGAGCTACAAAGGGATTGTTTGGTGTATATAGGGCTGCGTATAACATTAATGGATATTGCTGATATGATACTGTCAGTGAAATAAATAAATATAAACATAGCTATATATCCATAGTTTGACAAGCAATAGTCCAGGTATGGATAGAAAGAAAATATTAGTTCAATCACAGTAAGATTAATTGGTGAACAAATGTACTGAGTGGTCATATCTTGTGTGGGGACAAAGGATGCGAATATAAATTTTATCTATTGCATCTTTGTTGTCAGTATGGATAATTAGATGATTGCATTTTCCCACGGCAGATCACTGTTAAGACCATTGCGAAAGGTGTCTAAAAGATCCAAAAAACTTCTCGTTTTTTTCGCACTGCAGTCCCTCCTTGAGTATCAGCTATATTGATTTTTTCCAAAATGCGCCAGCGTAACTCATGTGGTTGATGTTGTGCCTGAACAAAATGTTTCACCAGAGGGGCTAGAAGCTTCTTAGTTTTAATGGCAGAGCGGTGTTCTGATATATATCCTAATGTGTATGGCTCAATGTGTATGGCTCTTGCGGTCTCGCCTACATATCCTAGTTGACAGGGGCAAAGGATTAGATAGAATACATTCTGGGTCTTGCAATTCCACAAGTTCGTGGCTTGGATTTTAAATCCATTGTGGATCAAAATTTCTCCAGATTTAATGGAGTCACAAGATTTATAGTTAGTGCATCGTATCGTTCCTTTAATGGGAGCTGCACCATGGATGGATTTTTGGATAAATGGTGCTTGGGAATTTTGGCTGGTGAATTTCGAGTGAACCAGGATGTCTTTAAGATTTTTATTTTTGCGATAGGCATATACTGGTTTTTCCAATTTTTTATGGTTGGTCGCAGCACAGTTAATAATATGCCAGTTGGTGTTGATAATGTGTTTTATTTTGGTGTTTAAGGTTGAATGTTTAGTGACACATACAAGTTGTTGATTTGTGTCTTGTATCTTAGGTCTTAGTAGATAATCCCTATCGTAATATCTGGCTCGTTTGTAGGATTCTCGAACGAGTCTATGAGGATATCCTCTCTCTAAAAATTTCTTTTTCATTTCCACTGCTTGTCTGTCAAAATCAGCGAGGTTGGAGCAGTTACGTCTGACTCTTAAAAACTGAGAAAAAGGGATGCTGTCTTTTTGGCTTCTGGGATGAAAACTATTGAAATGTAAAAGTGTATTTCTGGCTGTTGGTTTGACATGTAAATCTACTTCTAGGTGACCACAGTTATTCCTGATAAGAATGTCCAAAAATTCCACTGTTGTGGTGTAACTATTTGCAGTGAATCGTAAATTGGGATCTGTGAGATTAAGCCATTGTAGATATTCAGATAATGTGTCTTCTCCCCCAGTCCAGATAAAGAAGATGTCATCAATGTATCTGGACCAGTGGGAGACAGATTAAAAAAATGGGGCGATGTCATTGTGGATGAACTTGTCTTCCCAATGAGCCATGTAGATATTAGCTATGGATGGCGCCACGGAAGCGCCCATACTGACGCCTTTGGTTTGATGGAAGATATGATCCCCAAAGCTAAAAAAGTTTTCAGTCAAGATGATATGAAGACATTCTAAGATGAATGGTTTTGAACAAGGAATTTTAAATTTATCTATGAACCACGATGTGGCTTCAATGGCTTCATTTTGGGGAATATTGCTATATAGGGACTCTATGTCCAAAGTTACAAGGACATCATGTGTTGGGTTGAATGGTATGTTTTCTATTTTGTTGATCATGTCTCTAGTATCTTGTATGTATGACATGATTTTAGAGATATAAGGTCTTATTATATTATCTGTGAATTTAGAAAGTGGTTCCGTGATTGTGCCATTGGTGGAGACTATGGGTCTATATGGTGGCTGATCTAGGCTTTTATGAATTTTTGGAACACCATAGATGCATGCTGTGTTTTTTGGGGGAATAGTTGAGATAGTCAATCTCTTTGTTGGTGATATGTCCCTCATTTAGGGCAAACTTAGTAAGGGTAAGGATCCTTTTTTCTATTCTAGAGATAGGATTCTTTTTGGTGCTACGATAAAATAGTTGATTTTCTAGCATTGTAAGCATGTTTTGTTCATAGTCAGCTGTATTTAAGACTACAATGCCTCCTCCTTTATCACAACATTTAATTGTGAGTGTTTTATCATTGGTGATGTTCTTCATAGCTGGAAATTCCTCTCTGTTTAAATTATAAATGGGTTTGGGTATAAATTTGAGATTTTGCTCCAATTGTTTTAAAACTACATTTTCAAACATGGATACTTCAGGTCCTACTTGATCTAATGTCGGTGTGAATGTAGATGGTAAAGAAAGTGTGTTATTTCTGAGAGTTTCATTTTCTGAGTCTTTATTATCTTGGAAAAAAAATTTGAGTCTAATTTTTCGAAAAAAGGCATGTATATCCTGGTATAATTCAAATTTATTGACAAAAGAATGAGGGACATAAGATAGACCTTTTGCTAAGAGACTGGTGCTAGGGGTGTCTAGTGGATTTGATGATAAATTGAAGATGGGTATTATATTCCCTGTTTCCAGTATTGCCGGTTCCTTGTCTCTAAAAGATATTGGGGATCTGGTTGGTAGTGGGGTCCCTGGTAATTTCCTCTGAATTGGGGTTGTGGTTGAAACCTGACTCTTTGTCGTCCTCGGCGGGCTCCTCGATGACCTAAAAAAGACTGATGCGGATTTTTGTTTGAATTAAATGAATTGTATGTGTTGCTAGTGTCCTGTTGATGTATGCCACTTTCACTGTCTGAGTCTGATGTATCAGAGAAAGTCATGACTTTTTGATGTCTTGCTGTTTGATCATTTGTATATTGATTTTGTTTATAAAAATCTTCATGAAGATATGGATACGTTCTATCTGGTGTACAGTATCTTTTATCTTTAAATAGTTTATCAGACTTTCTTTTATTCAAATATTCAGTGAAGGAGGCTAGTTCTTTGTTTGACTCTTCTAATTTTTTTAAAGCGTCTTCCAAAAGGACCTCTGCAGCCCTCCCTCCGTTGTCCATAATATTTCTGATCTCCTCGGCGACTACAACCAGAGCTGATTCTGTGCCGTGGTTGGTCCTAAATCCAAACTGAACCTTGTCCAAGAGCTGATTATTCTCTAAAAACTTGAAAAGAGTATTATTAAGGTGCTGTTCTAAAGCCTTTGCTGGGTCGAGCAAAAGTGATATGGGTCGATAGTGTTTTACTTCTGTGGGATCAAGCGCCTGCTTCTTCAAAAGGAGAAGAATAGAAGCTTTTTTCCAATCTGATAGAAAAGAGCCTAACATTGATAAAAGCATTCAACAAACTTGATAAAACTGGTGCTATGGTGGTCACTCACTACTTCTTGTAACACTTTAGGCGGACAACGATCAGAGGGGGCACCTGATTTGGTGCGGCTAATTAAGTCGAGGACTGATTCAGTGGACCGAAGAAGGAAACGCCAAGTCAAATGTGTCCAAGGTGGCAGACTCTGTGCCTGGGCCCCTTGAACTTCAGGCTGCGTCGAAGTGCATGTAGACTGCCTCCACTTTGTTTTTAAAAAAACTCGCCCAACTTGTCGCAAAGTGATTGAAGCCAGTCAATACGACATTGGCAGCTGGTGATTATATTCCCCTCTGGCAAATGGGCTAGTGTTTGCCCAACCAGTGGCGGTAGTCAAGGCCCAAGACAATGAGAATATTTTCTCTTTCACCTTTCAGATGAAAATTCCTTCTGCACCAGGAAGATGGAAGCACAACATTTCTCAAAGTTTGAAAACAAAATCTAAATTTGCGAAGCACGTGCCTTCGCAACTTCTGCCACTGCCAAAAATGGCAGAGGCATGCCTTTGTTGACATTTTACAAAGTTCAAATATTATATTGGTTAGTAATTAAAATTAAGAAAGAATAAACATCTCTTACCACCGTTGCCAGTTGCACTTTTCTTCCCACCACGCTAATGGGCTGTTATGGCACTACAGAGGCAAAATGACGGTATAAAAACTCACACCAGGCGGATAGTTTATTATACTTTCTGTCCCATAACCCCAGCTCACTCATTTATTATTCCATAAATATATATTTTTCTAATGCACCTTGCGACTGTCTTTAACCCAACACCGTTGAAAAAATTATGTTTCATTATCATTTAGAAAACAATGCATATAATTTTAATAGCAGTAAAAGAACATCAAACAATAATATGGAACCAACATTCAAACAAATCATAAAGTTAGCACCATGCTACCATTAGTCCGAACTGACTTACCGGCTTTCCAAATAAATACACCATGCATAGAACCCATCTCTCCCTACTGACAAGCATTTACCACATCAATTAGGTATTCTAGGTCAGACATTTAGAAGGGCTATAAATAGTATTTCATTCCAATATTTACACAGCACCTACTACCACAATGTAGGGTGCTGATGCCTTTGCCTACATGGGTAGAATGCTACAACGTGTGGGGTTGGTTGCCCTGAAATAAATCTAAGGATCTGTGATTGGAGAAAGAGACCCTACTACAGGTGACACTGCACACTGACGTCCTTTACTTTAAGAGTGGGCTGTTTCTGCAGGCGGTAATAAACCAGAGGAACTCGATGAGGCTGTAGAGATGAGACTTTAGTGAAGACTGCAGCAGAAAGTCCCCCACTGCGACTTTACTCCTCCGAAGGGTACAAAAGTGCATAACACGTGTTGAAGGCTACACTGCGCGGGCTGCACTTGAACAGTCTTGCCACCACCATCTATGATTGAGAACTAATATGCACCAGAATGCACTGTGGAGCAATGAGACGGGATTGGTAGCCAGTGAGCCCCACCCTTTTATAATGATGCTGGCTTTTTGGAGGCACTACTGGGTGTTGTACTCTATGCAGCTGCAGCTGCAACATTTCATTAAGATACACCATAGACTTGTAGAAATGCATTAAGGCTGCATAAGATGCTCTGTCTGTCAATGTCATTTCAAAGTCCTAAACGCTTTTGCACTGAAATTGAGGCAGCATTTTGAAGGATCCATAGGACGAGCAGATCATCAAGTCTAGGGTTCTCCAAAGTCGGTTATGGAGGGCCGAATCCCGGCCAGATTTGTAGTATATCCCCATTTAGAAAAAGGTAGTTATCTTAAAAATCTGGCATGGATCCGGCCCTCCAGGACCGACCTTGGAGAACCCTGATCTAGTCTACCTCTCCTACTCCAACCTGCACCGAACTGCATAACCTCTGCTGGGCTTTCAGTGTTCCCAGAAGTGTCCATGAATAGGACCTGTGGCTCGCTGCCACCACCAATGCATCCTGGATGAACTGCTCTGGGTTTCCAAGCTACAATGAACTTCCACAGTGACAAGTGGGGGAAGTTAAAACCCACAGATGGGGTACACTATAGGATTGATCTATAGGAAGAAAAATGCTAAAAAATGCATATTTTATGTTAATTATTTCCATTTAATTCTCTTTAAACCATGCTCGCTAGATTTTTTTTATGCACAGGGATTTAATGAAAGACTCTTAAGTTTAATGCTTCTTTACTTTTCTGGGATCGTCTGTTAGGGATGCCAAGTGTTGTTAAAAATGCACAGAAGCAAGTAAAGATTTACTTAAGATATCCAATTAAGATTCCTAATCAGGATTCATCAAAGCCTTCTAATTAGCAGGGTTTGTTAAAGCTCATTGTTTTCCCTTTAATGGCCACAGGACATCTAAATGGTTTTAAATTATGTACCAGGGGCCTGTAATCAGTATATTGAACTGCATTAATTGTTAAACGCAGCTAATAGCTTGTGCTTCCTGATAGAAAGTGCTAATAACTGGAGGCAGAGAACTCATCATGGCCGCCTTGGTAAAAGGGTGGGGGGCATTTTGTCTCTGGGTGTCTCATTCGGTTTTGGTAATTAGATTCTACTGGATTATCCGATCCAGATCTTTATTCAGTTTACTCTGTCAAATCTAGTTTGCATTTTAAATGGGAAATAGACAAGAAAAGCAATTTATCTCTTGACTGTGTTAAACTGATGCACTTTCTTGGACCTTTCAGAATTGAAACGGAGATTGAAGAGTATCCTTCCCTCTTCAATCATAAATAAAGACCTCAACTCAATACGGCGGTTTCAGGTGCACTTACCAGCCCCTCGCTATGCACACGTCAGCACGATATCGCTTCATGGCTGCAGCACGTGCCAGGTTTGATGAGCACCAGGCATTCCTCATATTTGGACAGCAAGGAGGATGCTAACAAATTGCCTCCTCCAGGAGTGATGAGTGTGTAAGTATTGGTGAGTGAATGAGTTCTTGTATGTCTGGGGAATCTACAGTTGTGTGATTGGCAGACCATTCATCTGTCAGTGTTTATGAGTTCAATAGTTGAGGAGTTAGGGTCAGAAAATGAGCTGGACTTTTGAGAACACGAAGCTGCACTGACTGCAGCTGAACTGCCAGGGAGCAATGCTGCTGAGTCTCTGAACCACTGTGATGTCGTGACCATGACGCGATACGCCTGGGCGTACGCGTCAGGTCACGTGAGGAGTTACAATAAAAGGCAAGTCGCTCACGCACGTACGCCAGAAAAGGCTGCGGCGGCGGACTGAGTAAAATATCAATACTGTCCCCGTGTTGTTATTGCCAGCGCCGAGGCCCACTGTCCCACAGCGCGGTAAGCACCCAACAGGTGGCCCTACGACACCACATAAACTGGCGACGAGGGTGGGCGTGCCCTCGCTGACGCGGAGTGCGCGGGTGTGGCGGCCGCGAGCGATTCTTCACTCGTGGCGCTCGTGCCCCTGCGCGGCATCACGATCGGCTGTTGGTGCCTCCGGTGACGGGTCCGGTGCTCTAAATACATTGCGCTGCTCGGCGGAGCTCCGAGAAGGCGCGTGCACGCGTGGGTGGTGCTCACCACGAGTGCCACGTGGCCCAGGCCTGCAAAGCAGCCGTAACGCTGATACGAGGGAGGTGACCGGAGTGTGCTGCCAAGTGCCCCAGGAGTGGACTGTGCCTCGCGTGTGCTGCACTGAGCACTGAAGGAGGCGTGTGCTGCAGGGAGAGAGCCAGCCCATCGATGGTGCCCGTGAGTACTGGTGGCTGAGTGTCTGAGGCCCCAAGGAGGGAGCGCATCGCGTGCACACGCTGGGGGTTGGACCTGTCTCC
Organism: Triturus cristatus; assembly: GCF_964204655.1. Lineage (NCBI taxonomy): Eukaryota > Metazoa > Chordata > Amphibia > Caudata > Salamandridae > Triturus > Triturus cristatus. The sequence continues at coordinate 791,172,861 of NC_140586.1, read as the reverse complement.
CTCTGCATCATTCAGGAGGACTGGTCCCCTTATCAAGGGGGGTGCAAAAGGGGGAGAACACCCACGTGACCAGCTGGTCTCGCCTGGCAGTAGCAACACACGCACGTCATGGCAAACATACCACCTGTTGAACCATTCACAGTGGAGGGGTCCCCGTCTTCAGTGGCGGCCAAATGGAAAGATTGGGAAGATAGGCTACGCATATTCTTCGAAGCTACCAAAGTCCATAGAGACCAAAAAAGGGCGATGATTATCCACCTAGGAGGAAAAGACACTCACAATATAGTCAAGACGCTCGCAGAAGCCACTCCCAAAACTCACCTGACGCTGATAGCCGCCCTGAATGAACACTTCGAACTGATGGCTAACCGCGACTATGAACGATTCATATTCCGACAAGCGCGCCAGCTTCCCGAAGAATCGTTGGATAGGTTTCACGCTCGCCTCAAGAACCTCGCGGCCACATGTGGTTTCCGGGACGAGACCGAAGAAATTTGAGGGCAAATCATCAGGGATGCGCGTCAGCCAAATTGTGCGAGCGCATACTGGAAGAATCCGGTAAACCATTGGCGGAAATCTTGACGATGGGTCGGACCAAAGAGCTGTCGAAAGCGCGGGCGGCGCACATGGAGGCGGCTCTTCAAGCGCCAGTGAAGATTGAACCTGTTAATGCGGTGTCTGCAAGGCCTACGCAAAAAGGGGGCAAGAAAGGGGCGGGAGCCACTGCTCCAGAACAGCCAAGATCGTGCGGGTACTGTGGGGGACCGCCACATGCGGCGGCGGAGTGTCTGGCAAGAGGGAAGAAATGCTCGGGGTGCGGGCGTTTCAATCACTTCGAAAAGGTATGCCGGTCAAAAAGGTACCGCAAGCCCCGTCCAGCAGCAAACGCCATCAAGGAAGGAGAGCCGGTAACCAGGACATGGATGACGTTGAAGAAGAGGAAAGGGTGGTGCACAAAATCCATATGATAGGTACTGCCACACGCAAAGCAAGACGCCTACCACAGTGCAACATTCGGGTAGGGTCGCAAGACGTCAACGCAGTTGTGGACACCGGAGCCACTATCAACATCATGGCTGCCACGCTGTACAGCACGATGCACCCGAAACCAACTCTACATCTGTCAACGATAACAGTGTTTGCATATGGCCACGAAGCACCGTTGAGAGTGCGGGGACGTTTCAGGACAGTCATATCTCACGGAACCCGGTCGGTCACCACCAACATTTACGTTACGGAGGATGGCCAGGGAATGCTCCTGGGATGCCGAGCAGCAGAGGACTTGGGAGTTGTGACATTTGCATTCGGGGTGCACCAGGAGTCCATGCACCACATCCTGGGCGAGTTTGAAGAGGTGTTCCAAGGGATTGACAAATTTCGAGGGAAAGAAATTCACCCCCACATCGACCCAACAGTCCAGCCGGTCGCCCTGCGACACCGGCGGATAGCATTCCACCTCAGGCCGTTGGTGGAGGAAGAGCTCAAGAAGCTTGAAGCGGCTGGAATAATCGAGAAAGTATCAGGCCCCACCCCATGGGTGTCCCCCATCGTGGTTGCCAGGAAGCCCAAGCAGCCGGGTGCGGTGAGAATATGCATCGATATGCGACTCCCCAACGTCGCGATTAAGAGGGAGCACCACATCACTCCCACCATCGACAACCTCATAGGGGAAATGGCTGGCGCCCGGTGGTTCTCGAAGTTGGATCTCAGGTCGGGATACCACCAACTAGTACTAGACGAAGCCTCCCAAAATATTACAACTTTCTCTACACATGTGGGACTCAGGCGGTACACACGATTAAGCTTCGGAGTGTCGAGTGCCGCCGAGGTATTTCAAAACGTGATCCAAGAGCTCATCGCTGGAATCCCTGGGGCGATCAATGTCAGCGATGACATTATGATCCACGTGAAGACTGTCCAGGAACACAATGAACGACTGCTCCAAGTGCTGCGCCGAATTCGAGAGGCTGGCCTCACGCTACATCGAGAAAAGTGTGAGTTCCTGTGCAACAAGTTGCAATTCTTCGGGTATACTTTTTCAATGGAAGGGGTAAACCCGGATCCCGAGAAGGTGAGGGACATCAAAGACGCGGCCGCTCCCACCAATGTCACAGAGGTTCGAAGCTTCCTAGGGATGGTCAACTACTGTGGAAGATTCATCCCGGACTTGGCAAATCTGACAGTCCCCCTAAGAGAGTTGACCAAAGAATCCACCCCGTGGACATGGGGCAGCGAGCAAGCCCAGGCATTTGAAAGGATCAAGAAATCGCTCTCAGAAGCAACGACACTCGCGTTCTTTGATCCTGCCAAACTCACCTTAATCGCCGTGGATGCTGGTCCGGTCGGACTGGGTGCCGTTCTCCTCCAAAGGAAGACGCCTCAAGAAGAGTGGGCTCCGGTGGCCTTCGCGAGCAGATCACTCACCGAGACGGAGCAAAGGTACTCACAAATAGAGAAGGAGGCCATCGCGATTCATTGGGGCTGTCACCATTTTCATCTGTACGTGTACGGAAAACCATTTGTAGTGGCGACAGACCACAAGCCCCTGGTGTCACTATTCTCGGGAACCTCAACAAAACCACCACCACGAATTGAAAAGTGGATGCTGCAGTGACAAAACTATAATTGCAAGATAGAATACAAACCCGGGTCAAGGAATCCGGCTGACTACCTATCCCGCCATCCTCGGAAAGTCCCATACCCATCTCCATTGCTAGCATCCAGCAAGCCACCAGCCAGGACGAGTGTCTGCAACGGGCCAAGAAGGCGGTTCAGAACAACAGTTGGAATCGAGCAAAGGAAGAATGGAAGAGTTTGACAATGGTGGCACAACAGATAATGGACAGCTTATATCATGTAAGAGATGAACTCACTGAGGACAACACCGGGTGTCTGCTGCGGGGGCACAGGTTGGTCATCCCGACATCACTGACCCAGAGAATGGTAGACTTGTCCCACGTAGGACATCAAGGCATGGTAAAGACCAAGTCGAGACTTCGCACAAAAGTCTGGTTACAACTCATGGATGACCTCGTGGAGGCCACCGTTCGGGCCTGCCACTCGTGTCAAGTCACCGGGGAAGCACCTCGACCAGCCCCTGTCATCATGGAGCCTCGGCCGAGAGCCCCGTGGTCTCAAATCAGTGTGGATTTTGGCAGTCTGCCGGATGGGCGCCACACTCTTGTGGCGATCGACGACCACTCAAAATACCCTGAAGTGGAGATACTGTCGGTCCTCAGTGCAAGTGAAGTCATCCCCAAGTTAGAGAAAATCACGGCAACCCATGGACTGGTGAAAGAGATCAGGACAGACAACGGGTCCCCCTTCCAGAGCCAGGAATTTGCCGCATATCTGCAAGCATTGGGCATACATCATCGGCGAATCACGCCCCGCTGGCCGCAGGCCAATGGGGAAGCGGAAAGATTCATGAGGACCCTCAATAAGGTAATACGCATAGCGCACGACAAGTCTCAGCCCGTGGAGTTGGCCATCTTCACTTTCCTTCGGAGCTATCGCCAGACACCTCACACAACTACTGGAGTGGCTCCGGCGCACCTTCTGATGGGAAGAGTTGTTACGGACACCATACCTCACCACCCTGAGTGGCGACCAGAAACCCCTGAGGACAGTGTCATTGATGCCTGACGACGGAGCGCCCATGCGCATGCCAACACACGGCGGAGAGCGGCGGTGTCCAATATCATCCCAGGGGATACCTTGCTCATAAAGAATAGGACACTCGGAAGTAAGTTCCGTCTGAAGTTTGAAAAAGAACCATGGACAGTAGAAACCGTCTAAGGAACTTGCGTCACTGCCACCCGTGGGAGGGAGAGGATAACCCGAAACGTGTCATACTTTAAAAGGTACAATCCACCACAAAGTGCAGGGGGTCTGGAGCAGGAAGCCCCCAGTGATAACCCGGGGTGTGCTGAAAGTCCAGTGAGAAATGAGGCCCCCCTAGATGATGCGACAGACCAGGCCACGCAACGGTCAGGTGAAAATGAGTTTCCAAGGTCTTCGCAGAAACAAGAGATGCCCAGCCCGGTCGGAAGTCCTGAACAACATGACCGCGGAAGCAGTGCTCCCAGCGAAGAACTGGGCGGAGGCCCAGGACGCTCACCAACCCGGGGTGCGTCACGATACAACCTCCGGAACAATCCAGAGCCATCCCGTCGCCTTAAGGACTACCTCACGTAAGACTGTTTTGGTTTAGCCACCTACTGGTAGTGTGAGTAAAGAAATAGTAATTATGGGGCGGGAAGTTTCTCTAGGCCCGGAAAAATTTAGAAAAGTTTGGTTTTGTGTTTGTTGGGGAGAAATGTGATGTCGTGACCATGACGCGATACGAGTGGGCGTACGCGTCAGGTCACGTGAGGAGTTTGAATAAAAGGCAAGTCGCCCACGCACGTATGCCAGAAAAGGCTGCGGCGGTGGACTGAGTAAAATATCAATACTGTCCCCGTGTCGCTATTGCCAGCGCCGAGGCCCACTGTCCCACAGCGCGGTAAGCGCCCAACAGGTGGCCCTACGACACCACAAACCACCATATTTGATAAGGGTAAAAGGAACAAATGATGGTCGGAATGCTGAACAATGCAAACATTCACCCCCAGTCACAAAGATCTGGGTTTAGTCCATTGTTCTTTTGCTCACCATGCCACCCCAGTTTGGACTCAGCCATATGCATATTAGTCTTGACCCTGTTCCTCATGGGAACAGTCCAGCCGGAACTGCCAAGCCAGGTTCTCCCTGGACCGAAACAAGCATCCTGGGACCGGTTTCGGGGCATCACCCCTCATAAATAAAATATAAAAGATAAAAAACAATAGATTTAGACCCATATTTTGGTACTCGGGTGAATGTAGGAAATTGTTCAGCATTCTGTCCATCAATTGTTCTTTTTTGCATTTGTCTCCCCCAGTGGCACTGGTATGCCCAGACATGAGTCCCGTGCTCTCCATGCCACTGGAGTCAAGCTAGCCTGACTGATGAGGGGTGATACTCCAAACCGGTACTAGGATGCTTGTTTCCTGTCCAGGAAGGACCTAACCTAGCAGTTCGGACTGGACTGTTCCCAGGGGGAGCAGGGTCGAGACTGATTTGCATATGGCTGGGTCTAAATGGGAATGGCATGGGGAGCAAAAAACACAAGGGATTTAGGCCCAGATCTCTGTACTGAGGTGAATGTATGGCATTGTTCAGCATTCAATTGTTCTTTTTTTATATTTGATAATGGTGGTAGGGGTCTGACATGGTCTCTAAAGGGAGGATTGAACCTGATAAGACAGATCTCCCGTCTGACTGGAAGAACTGGACCTAAGGGACCAAGCAGTGGACATTTGGACACTAAGCCTCATTGAACTACTGGTAGACAGATCCCCAAGGTATCTCTAGGTCACAGGGATCGTCTTCACCATACACAGAGGTGCTGAAGAAATGGCGGAATAGCTAGACCCAGAAACTCATGTTGATGGTAGGCAGTAAGTTAGAGTTGTGCAGTGAGTCACCACTAGGGCCTACCAGCTCTGTGGGCGAGTGTATGTAAAGCATTGGGAGCATACACTTCAAAGTGGGTTCTTACACATAGACCATGGTCAAGTAACATTGCCAGTAACATTTGCACTTCCCAATTGGGATCTTTGGCTCTGTCCAATATTTAGGTGGACTGGGAGGGACATTAGAGGAAACAATTTCATGTTGTATGTCAGTGCCTGTCATTCAGTAACCAGAGTCAATGTCAGACACTTCTAGGTCGGACCTCCACTCAAGGTATGTGAAAGGTCCCAATGCTGCAATATCCCCCTCTGAAATTGTCTCTGCTTTTGCAGAATCCTCCAGATTTGGTGAAACCTCTGGAGTGGTAGTATTCCACAACGACGACTCTATGATGGTTCTCCGATTGGAAACAATGCTGGCTCAGGGTATGGTCACAACTTGAGACTCTAGTGAAACCATAGCAGTCTTCGGCATGTTTCCTGAAGATGTACTGAGCAGTCTATTACTTTGTAAATGTGATAGCCCATTCTTCAGACCTCTCCTCTGGCTCTCACAGACCCCCATGCTCAAACAAGAGTGAAACGTCCTATGTCGCCATCGCTGATGTGTCTTTAGAGCTTTCTTATGTAACAGGAGCAATTCTCATTCAATGTGGCCTTAAGTCTGAGTTTGCTCCCATTTCTAATGTGTGGTTTTGGCTGCTGTCCAGCCCATGGAAGTTGAGAGAAAACACTATGGATCCAAACCCAGTGACCAAGTCCTAAGACCAGTTGGTTCCCAGGACATTTTGGTGATTTCAATACCCACTTTGTGTGACTAATTATACTAACCTAACTATACTAACTAACTGTGCCTCAAATAGAACCCACCTTTCTCATTAGATGTGACCAATTCTAAAAGAGTAAGTTCTGAGTTACAGAGGGAATATATTATTGTACTGTGTAACAGTATAATTCATAGTCTCTTGAATAATTAAAATTGCAAATCATGTATGGAAAACAGTTTCTGATAGGCACTCTATGTAAGGTTGTCATTTTATGACCAACACAGACACACAGAATAATATGCAAAATCTCCTTTGTTCTGCTACAATCACAAAAGTGAATCGATGTACTTTTTTATTTCAAATATTACATTTCCCTTGAGATCATGAATCTGCCCATTCACCTTTCAACCATTACAGAAATCCTCCTCTCTTTTGCTTTTCAGCAATAACGTGAATGACTGAGCAAACTACTGTAAGCTCAGCTAACAAGTAATAAACTTGCTGTCTTCAGTTACACACAGAACATATCTTCTGGACCATACTGTAAGAAGAGAGAAATCAGACAGTGTTAGACCAAGATGTTGTCTTTAGAACTCTGTGCCCTTTGCAACTGCTAACCAGAGCTAAAGTGATTGTGCTGTCTCCTTTAAACATGGTAAAATTGGCTTACTCCTAATTAATTTACTTGTAAGTCCCTCATAAAGTGCTACCACCTGAACCCAGGTCCTGTAAATTAAATGGTACTAGTGGGCCTGCAGCACTCCTTGTGCCACCCATTGAAGTAGACATTCTACAAATTTCTCATGTTTGCCACTGCATTCTGTCTTGCAGTTTTAAACTGCCGTTTCAAACTGGCAAATACATCTTTTTCTAGGCCTAAACATTTCTTTTTAATGCATATATAGACCCTAATTAGTCCATAGGGCAGGATTCATTGCATTTAAATGTCATCCTACAGACAAACTTCTACATAAATTTTTCGCTACTTTAGGGGTATGTTTCCCATGGGATAACCTTGGGTTACCTTACTACATTTAAGAAGTGATAACTTTTGATTTGATTGAGAGAAGATAGGAATGTCATGTTTGTACTCAGATTAATTGTAATTTAAAAGCCTCTTTAATGGTAAACTCAGATATTAAGTCACAATTTTGAAAATGACACTTTTAGAAAGCTGACAAATTCTTATGCTAACCATTTGGTGCCTGCAGTATGTGTCCTGGGTCACATGACTAAGTGCAGTTGGCAGTTGGCCTTTGTGTATTCCTCCAAGACAGTGGATAAAGGGGAACTAGGTATTGGCAAGATGGGCCATCATGCCAGGATGGAGGGGATGGAGCTGTTACCTGTCCCGCTTACATTTTGAAAGGGTTGCCTACAGCACACTCACAATAACGCAGCACTAGTAAATTCTCATCCTAGACCACTTGGAGCCCAAGCAGGGGAAGGAAGGAAATTTCCTGAACTAGATTTGGGGGAGGGTTCTAGAAGTTCACCCCACTTTAAAGGCTTGACCCAGATATAAATATTGGACCACCAGAACCTCTCTACATTTCACTCGTGGACCTGCGGAGGAACCCCCAGAAGGACCTCCTTGTACTTCAGAAGACTACCCTGCTGCTTGAGGCCTTATTTGTACCTCAGAGACTGCTCTTCTGCTACCAGAGGACTGCCTTGTTGCTTGAAGCTTGCCTTATACCCTCAGAGGACTGCCCTGCTGCTTGAGTCCTGCCTTGCTGCTTGATCCCAGGACTACCAGAGTGACTACAAGGGTCAAGGGCTGACTTCCTTTTCTGAGCTACAGGGACACAACAAGCTCCAGAGGCCTCCCTGCAACTTCCCAGCTGACCTGTACAATTGGACCTGGCTGAGCCCTGCTGGCCTCTGCTGGAGTGAGTTCCTGATCCTTAGCTAGCATCAGTTGAGATACTTCTGTAAAGAAAGGGAGAACTCCTAAAGTATTAGGCTCTTCATGACCGTGAGCTGGTGTGTTTGTGTCAAGATATTGCCACACACACTGACTATCAATGCGAAGTTCTGATGAACTTAACTCTACGTGATACAGCGACCACCAACTTTAGGTACCCATTTTATAATATAGGACTGTAAACAGGAACTTGTGGTGACTCTAGATAGGGGGAACACCTTGCATAAAGCCATAAAGATGTGAGAAATGATCAATGTTGACCATAATACCCTCTATTGATGATGTGGGTGGGACAGGAGGAATAAAACATCCTCTGCATATGCTGATTATATTTGACTTTTCCCGCCCTGCCTTCTTTCATCAATAGAGCGTGGTTATTTACATCCTTGACACCTTCATCTCACATCCTCAATTGCTTGTGGGAGACAGATTGTAGTGGACAAGGACTTCAAGGCTAACACGAATAGAAGGGGGGATAACAGGCAACCCTGCCGGGTACTCCAATGGATATAGAAATATAGAATGTATGTGACTGGAACCCCCGCAATTGCCATCTGCTGGGTGAGGCCATTGAGGAGTCGGACTTTGCTTAGAAAATCCTCCCTTAGTCCCATCTTGGACATAGTCAAACGCCTTCTCAGTGGCCGAAGAGAGGGCTAAATTATCCTCGCGGTCATCCTTTGTGTGCCAAACAACGTGCACTAGGCTTCAGAGGGGATTGCGTGAACAGCGAACTGGCACAAAGCCCACTTGTGACATGCGGATAAGTTGGAGGGTGACAAAACTCAGTTGGATTGCAATAATTTGGGAAATTATTTTCAAATCTACATTAATTAACATTGTCACATTCCATAGGATCCCTATTTTCATTAAGAAGTAGGTTACTTGGGGCCTGTTAGAAATGGGGTCTCTAGCTGGCAGTGGTTTGCATCCTGTCCAAGTAGGGACGCTCAATCTAGTCAGGGTGAAAGAGTTAAACACCCAAGATAACCCCTGCTCACCCCCTTGGCAGCTTGGCAAAGAGCGGTTAGGCTTATCCCAGAGGCAGTGTAAAGTATTTGTACACAGACACACAGTAACACTGTGAAAATACTACAAAAGGACTCCACACTAGTTTAGAAAAATAGCTAATGTTTATCCAAATATAACAAGACTAAAATGACAAAAATCCAACATACACAATTCAAGATATGAATTTCCAAAGATTAAATACATTTCAGTTTTTAAAGCTCAATGGTTGCACTTTATCAGGACAAAGTAGTTTGGATGTGTCAAAAATCGAAGGCGATGCGAGTCGCAGGGGAGGTGAGTCACCGAAAAAGTAGGCGATGCACCAGTTACTTGCTGCTACAGGGAAGGTGATGAGTTGGTTCCTTACTGCTGCAGGGGAGGTTTTCGGACACGCGTTTTTGGTTCCTTACTGCAGTGGCGTCGCTAGGGGGGCGCGGGGGTTGCGGACCGCACCGGGTGACACCATCATAGGGGGTGACACCATGTGGAGGTACGGGGCACGGAGGACTGCGTAGCAGCGCAACAGTTAATAAACCAGAAGTCGTACGCCCGCCCTCGCGCTGCCCTGCCCCTTGAAATATTTCCGTTTCCGGGCAGCGCGCACAATAGCACCTCAGACGGTAATTGTAATGACGCTGTTGTGCCATTTTTCTGTTCCAGTGGCTCGCAGTACCGAGCGCGCAGGCAAGTGGTTTCTCATCGCCTCACCAGTACCAGGGCACATATCGTAAGTGGGATGGGTCATGCGCGGCAAGGCGTTTGTTGTTTGTCACAGTATGTACTCAGCAGCCAGAGCTGGCCTGAAGAGCTGAACTGCTGGTGTCCAAGTGTCAGGGTGTTTCAGTATGTCTTGTTAACTTGTGAATACTGTTACGTTTGACCAAAAACTTTCATTAAACCTGAATAAATTCTGGCTCTTACTACAAAAAAATCTCTTTTTTACATGTATTAAACTTTTAACTGACGTCTACACAGTAACAGAATTTTTAGTAAATGAAGTTGCAGTAACTTCATTGAGAATGTAGTCTGTCTTTGTATATTTACCTTGGTCCCAGCTGAAACATTAGGTCGTCTTGTATTTGTAATGAACCATCTGCTAATGGGTTCAGTGCCTACTCAGAGTTACTTGAACACTACAGAAATGCAGCTGCAATGCAGTGCCATGCCATACTTATATTTGTGTACTAAAAATGTGGGAGACCTATGCAAACATTATTTGTATTACCATATTTTACTGAAAGCCAAAGCATGAATTGGACTTCTAGCATGTTTCACATTGGTACATCTACTGGCTCTTACTCTATATTCTGTTAGAAGAGAAAAATTCTACTCAGTCCTCCTAGTTGAGAGAGTTTAAAATGATCTGAGGGATGCTTAAAGAAGAACGATAGAAATTGATAATTTCCGTACTAGAACACGGGATGTTTTTAAAAAAAGCATATGAATACTTTCCTAAACATTTTTACGAGCAGACAGTGGTCCCAGAGACCACTGCCTGCTTGTAAATAATGTTTTTTTCGACATTCAGAGGCGAAGGAGTTACTTGCGGACCCTTTCTGTTTGCAAATGGTTGCCTCCAATTTTGTTTAGGTGGTAAAAGTGGCGTCACTAGGGGGGTGCGGACCGCAGGTCACCGTGAGTTACCGCACTTGGTGACACCAACTCTAGTGACGCTGCTGCCTTACTGCAATGTCGATGAAGAAATCGGCACCCAAGACGATGTGTTGATAGTAAAGTTGTGCTGCGTTGGTTCCACAGCATTGAAGCGGGTGCTGTGTCGGAGTCGGAGCGATGCGTCAGAGTCTTCGGTGATGCAGTGCTCAATACACCCGCATCAGCAGCTCTTCTGACATCCTGCGATGGAAAGCTGGGGGCTGCGTTGTAAACTGCGATTGTTGCATCAAGCAGGGACCATGCTCCAGTGCAGGCAGTGGCGATGCATTGAGTGTTTAAGCGATGCACCAGGTTTGGAAGGACCCCGGGAATCGATGCGTGGATTTTTCTTCTTGTTCCACCAGAACTCACTTCCATGGACCCATGAACTGGATTTGGCACTACTTGACAAGACAGGACACTCAGCAAGAGAGCTCAGGTGCTGGGAGTTGAAGTCTTTGATGTCCCTGAGACTTCTTAACAGGAGACGTGCTCAACTCAAGACCTTGGAGAACCTCAGAAAGCAGGATGTAGAAAGCAAAGTCCAGTCCTTTCACTCCCAGGATAGAAGCAGCAAGCAGCAGGCCAGCACAGCAAAGCAAACAACAAAGTGTCAGTCCCTCCTGAAGCAACACAGCTCTTCCTAGCAGATGGTCCTTAATCCAGAAGTGAGTATTTGATGTCAAAGGTCCAGTACTTATACCAATTTCAGCCTTTGAAGTAGGCAAACTTTAAAGGAAGGTCTTTGCAGTGCACAAGACCCTGCTTTTCCCTTTCCTGGCTCCAGGCATACTACAGGGGGTGAAGACTGCTTTGTGTGAGGACAGGCACAGCCCTAATCAGATGTCAGTGTACTCCTCCCACCACTCTAGCTCAGGAGGGCCCATCAGCCAGGTGATGGGCCATGTTATGTTATGTTATGTTAATAACTTTTATTAGGCGCACAGCTGCCCCAGCAAAGGGGCGTCCTGGCGCCTGATCAGATACACAACACAACAGGTCAAGGCTAAGAAAGAGAAAGATCAAATAGCAGAGGCAAACAGATGTGTTTTAATGGCGCGTCTAAAAAGAGTCAAGCTATTTAGGGCGCGAATGTGTAAAGGAAGGGAATTCCATAGATCAGCCGCCAGAACACGAAAAGAGCAACCTCCCATCCTACTCAGCCTGAACCTAGGCTTAGTCGCCAGATGGTAAGATTCAGACCTGAGAGACCGCGTGGTGCAGGGCATATCTCAGCTCCCTTTGTGTGACTGTCTAGAGTCAATGCACGAACAGCCCAACTGTCATCCTGGCCCAGAGTGTATTCAGAGACAGGCAGAGGAATAGAATCGTTAAAGTAAGGAAATGACAACTTTCTAAAGGTGACATTTTCAGACCTGCAATTTAAAAACAAACTTCTTTAAAATATTTATTTTTAAATGACAAGTCCAGAGACTCCAAACTCAAATTTTCTATCAGCTCCCACTTGGCAGATACACTTGCAAGATGTTCCAATGCAGCACCAATGCTAACCTATGGGAGAGATAGGCATTGCTGTAGTGAAAAAGGAAATTAGAAGTATTTCACTACCAGAACATGTAAAACACAACAGTACATGTCCTACCTTCAATATGCACTGCACCTTACCCATGGGGCTACCTTGTCCTACCACATGAGTGCCGTATATGTAATTAAAGGGAAGGTCTGGGCCTGGCAAGTGGGTGCACTTGCTAGGTCAAAATGGCAGTTTAAAACTACACACACAGACGCTGCAGTGGCAGGTCTGAGACATGCTTACAGAGCTACTCGTGGGTCGCACAATCAGTGCTGCGGGTACACTAGTAGCCTTTGATTTACAGGCCCTGGGCACACACTTTGCACTGAACTCAGGACTTACCAGTAAATCAAATATGATAATAATGAAGTAAACCAAATACCATTAGATTTCAGACAGGGAGCACTTGAACTTTAGCATTGATCATCAGTGGTAAAGTGTCCAGAGTCCTAAAACCGGCAAAAACAAAATGTCGCACACAGTCAAAAAAGGCAAAAAGACAGAGGAAACCACGTCAAAAAAAGGCATGTCTAACAGGGCCTTATTAGGTATGGCCCCTAGGGAGCCAGCCTCTATGACTTCCTGATATGCTTGTGTTAGGGCTGGAGTCAGTAACGTCTTACTGGCCATATAAAACTCGCCAGGGTACCCATCTTCCCCGGGTGATTTACATGTGGGCAAGGCTGAAATGGTCTTGGCTGTCTCCTCCTCTGTGAAGTCCACTTCGAGTTTGCCGGATCCTCAGCATTGAGGGTAGGAAGTTTCAATGTGGTGTTTTTTTGAGTGTTGGCTGACCTTCCGAGGCATAAAGGGATGTATAGAATGAGGTGAAATGATCTGTAATGTTGGATATGTGGATGAGCAATTCGCAGTAAGTGTTTTGGATCGCAGGGATGGCTAACTGGGATTCCATCTGATGCATCTATGCTGCCAAGAGACACCCCACTTTTTCTCCATGCTCATATCTCAACCACTTTAATTTGGACATTCTCAGCCACTTCTGTAAAAATCATATGTAACCTCTGCTTGGCAAGTTCAAGCTCCTTTCAGATTGTCTAAGTAGGAGTTATTGTATAGTGATCCTGGAGATCCCTGACCACCTTCTCCAGATGGCATAAATCAGCATGGGCCTTACATATTGCCATAGCCGAGTCACACCTCATCATCCTTCTCAATGTTGCCTTCCGCTCTGCCCAGAGAATGCTGTGTGAGCCCACCCTCATTAACACTAAGATAAGGGTGAATGCGATGTCAGAGATCTTCTTTTACCTTGGGCTGTTTATAGGCAAACCCTTTCATTCTCCGTCTAGTCAAATGTGGTGTCAACAGCACTTCGTCAATGTCTAATCTCACTGTGCTGTGGTGAGAGAGACTAGCCTCCAGTATGTCACAGTGTGTCATATCTGGCAGTAATTGTCCTTGAAAAATTAAGCAGTCAATGCATGACTGAGTACCATGTGTCTGGAAAGAAAAGAAAAGACCCTGTCTGTGGTCTGAAGTAGGCACCGTATGCCTTGTTCATCAGAGCATGATCTGACAACAGATCAGGGAGAAGTGCCTAATCATTGTGATTATGGATCTTGGGCCGTCCGGTTCTATCTAAAACAGTATCTAGTGTCAGGTTCCAGTCCCACCCAACGAGTAACAAAGGCTATCCAAACTTAAGGCTAATTAATATCATGGCAGTATGTATACTCTGTTGCAACGGCAATGGAGTGTACATATTGGCAAGATAAAGGTCCGCTCACCTGTTTTAGATGCAGGGTGCCCATATCTTTAATCACAGTGGAGACTGCGCCTTCTCCACCGTGATTAAACCCCTCTGACAGCCCTGTGGAGTAAGGGCCTTCATAGGCAGATCTCTAATTCCACCCATCTAATTTAGATGGGCAGGTTAAAGGTAATGTTTTGCTGCCCGTCATCACTGCCACAAAAACCCTGGTGGTAAGGGGCAGTGAAAATTGTTGAATGCTGCTCTTGCCATGGGAGAATACTCCCCTGTTCAGGGAAGCATTTTATTTTTTATTTTCAGCAAGAAAATTCCACTGTGGGATTTTCTTTATCAAAATAAAAAATAAAACAATTTGGTGCAGGGCTCTGTCATGCTGTTGGAGCCCAGTGCCAAACTGTAAACAGCATTGACAGAATTTGCAGTGACAACAGTTCTTGCCAATGTTCTAGAAATGACTGCCAACTTGGTGTTCATTTCTAAATTTTGCGGGTGGCACCTCCATCATGGAGACACCTAAATTAGGCCCTCAGTCATGATACTAGGGAGGCAGGCTAAGAAGTGGGTCTTGTCTGTGTTAGGAGAATAAATCGATCCAACGATCATTGTCCTATCAAGTATACAAAGCTTAGATAAGACATATCCTCCCTAATCATCTAAACAGGTTTTCAGTACCGTACAAGGAAACTGCACCCAATGAGGATTGCCACCCCACATTGCTCCGTGGAATTACGAGAGGGAGACGTTTTGCTGTTCACCCTCACCATCCTGCTATTACCCAACACAGTACCCACTCATTCCCATTTGAGTTAAGGTGCTCCTCCTGGGACAAATATGTTTCTCATATGAGGGCGACATCTACGTTTCATGTTAAAGTAGTGGAGGATCTTCTTACACTTTATATAATGTGACAAGCCATTAACATCTAAAGTAATCAGTGACAATAGTTTAGACATCCTAGTGTATTGGCGGTCAGTGGGATGCAGAGAGCACGCAGTCTATTATATGGGGGTCCTACTATGCACTATGTGATCAAAACTCTGATTCACCTAGGTAAGTACTGTAGAGCTGTGAAGAGAAACTGTGAAATCAGACAAGTCAGCAGACTACAAAATACTATGGGTCACATCAGGCGGTAGGTAGTGAATGGAAAGGGAATATAAATGATAAGGGGAAATAAATAAGGGGGAGGTGGACACCCACAAACACCCTAGAGTTAGTCAGCTGGCAACAATGTAGAGTAAAACTCTCAGAAGATGTTTGAGGGCAGAAGATCCAGGTAAGGGAAAATGGGAAAAACAAAAAGCTTTTCCTCTTGAGCAAACTCTTATTTTGAGCAGGCAGCACCAGCTAGCTCCCCTGCTCATATATCAAAAGTGTATGTAGCATCTTACATATGCAGGGGGTTCATACCTGACCCAGTGACTAACAGTGGTGTTATTCATATTATTAGGTGAGAATTTTCTACTATGTGAGGAGTGTACGTTTTGGAGGAAAAAGGTCAACGAAAAAAATGTGTTAGGCCATATCTGATAGCGAATGGTATGTATAGGTCTAAGCCTAATGTCCAGTTTCTATATCTATAAATAACTGACAGCTTTGTATCCCACCCCAATTGTTAAGTCTCTGAGGTCAGGCAGAGTAAAGGTCACTTTGGCAGAGTGGTAGACTGATGGCGGTCCACCCTATAACCAATCACAACACCGTTCTGTCATATTTAATTTGTCTTGACTTTATTTGGGCTACTCTCCTCCAGCAGCTGTGTAAGACATGATCCCAACTTGTCCCTGTCTTTGTGAAGGGCTTCCACCACCTGATGCAATCCAGTATAATCTGTATAATCAGAATCTTCGCACATTGAAAATGTTGATCTCTTATGCTTTTCTGGATGGCGAGATGATTTTTGGGAAGTCAGAGCAGATGATGCAGGTAGGGTAACTGTTGTGGGTATCCTCAGGTACAGAAGTGCCCATATTTGAGTCATCTATCATGTCCAGGAAGGATTTAGAACACCTGGGTTTAGAAGTATTTGCTATTACCATTGATGGTCACTAGAATATGTGCTGGATCCAAGAGGCCATATTTGAGGCCCTCAACACATGAGTTGGGACTGAGAGCTAGGAATTTCTACGGTTTGATGTTCATAGCTGATGAGTAGTCTCTCAAAGAGCAGTGAATCATTGTAACATTTTACCACTATTTGAATGGATCGGGTGTGTTGATGCGGAAAGGAACAAGGTATGATCGGAGGAGGTGGGTGATGTTGTGTGGCTGAGTATGTCTGGATGCAATGAGCCCTTAAGTTGTAGGCCAAGGAGTTCTAGGAGTGTTTCCTGCAGAAACTATATAATGTGCCCTTTCTCCGCATACTTGGACATGCCGTTTACCCGGACGTTGTCCTGTCCCACAAATCAGTGACCTTATTGCATAAAAAGCTATTGTCTCTGGCCCAGTCAGGTATGGTTTCTTAGCGAGATTCCATGAAATCTAGTCTCTGATCTACTTTATCTAGTCAGGATCAAAAGGTATAGATAGACCTCTTGCCTCATCAGTTTCACCCCAACCCCAAGGTCTGTCGTTGTAGAGTCCATGGCAGTATGGCTGTAATTTCCTTTAATAGAGTATCCATGGTAGGGTTCACTGATTTTAGGGGTCTCCCTTCAGAGAGGGCTTACATCACATCACTGCCTCCAAAAATATCAATTGATAGACAGTTGGTTTGTGCGACGTTATGTGTGACAAGACTGTAGGTAAAGTGGAGGCAGATGGAGTGTCTGGGCACTCATCCTGGTCATTGAAATGGTGGTGGCCATATGTGCAGATGTGTATTAAGAAAGGAGTCCCTCAGCGTTCATTCTGGAAGGGGATGCTGATGCCCATACCAATGCCACCGAGTGGCTTCCGGGGGCCAGCCAACTTGTTCAACAGGTATCTTGTGATCGCTTTCCCCAGACCTGAAAAATAGAAGTCATGATGATCCCTGGCTGAGCTGCAGCAACAGGAGTGGCAACATGAGTAAGCAGACTCACTGCAATAAACCTGCAGTTCCCACCAGCATGAAGGAGAGTGAGGTAAAGGCAATCCAATCATAGCCCATTTACTCCTCTATGATGAGCAAAGATGGCAAGGTTCTATACATAGAGCCTAGCTCTGCAGTAAAGAGAGGAGACAGGTTGTGAGAATGGCTATGCTTAAGCCACCAGCGAAGTAGTATACTTCTTGCTCCTATCATGCTAGAAATAAGCAGCTTACTCCTTCAGATATATAGTTATACCAATAATTGAAGGAAGGGGATGAAGGATTCACTGAGTGCTCTATCAACAGTAGTCAGAGTCTATGGTAGGTCTGACATAGTGTTGTGCCATCGGTCATTCGGTACAATAGGAGCCCTCCCCTTCGGCATAATGAGGAGGCGTCGATGAAATAAGTAGGCAGCGTGGTCATTGGGTCACTCCATCGAGCAGCTTCTCCATTAGTCTGGCTGCCCCAGATGATTCAGCTGGAAACTGTGAGCAGGTCGCCCCTCGCAATGTTCTGGCAGGCAATAAAGAGGAGCACCAGCTCTTGCCAACCCTGGGGAAGCTAGACCTGGGCAACGTAGAAGAAAGGTTGCACCCCTGGCAGAAAGACCTCTGATATGGTGTGCAGCTCCCGGTTGACCAATGAGCACAGACTAGATGTCCTCCATTATTCAAGGGGTATAGGCCATGTCCACTGCCATCAGATTGGGGAGGCTTGGCGCCACATCACCACCATGACACAGGGAAACCAGTGCTTTAGCGCAGCTTCAGTATGGAGCAGGCATCTAGGTCGACTCCTATCTCTGCCTCCCTTACCTCAGATTCATATGAAAAATCATGCCTGCATCACCAATGCTCTGGCATCCTTCAGTTTTCATAGGAGACTGTGCACCCCCTCCTGTGACAATGAGGTACACTGGATTTAGGCAACAGAATTAAAGTACTTGTTGCTAGGAAACCAGCCTTTACAATGCTGCTTTACCACACAATGCCTTTACCACGCAGCCTTTACCACTCATGCCTTTATCACACAGATAAGTTTCTGTACCATGCACAGTAGGTATTGTTAAGGTAAAAATGCGTTTTTTGGTTTGCTAATAATTTTGGTGCCTAAGAAGAATCTTCATGAAACTTTCCAAAAAAACCTTTCTCACCTCAGCTCCTAACTGGAAACGTTTCGGGGATCGGTCAAGCAGGGGCCGAGAAACATGAGGGTCCCAAAATGCATTTTCCCCTTTCTCACTCAGACATGTTTGTTTTAATTTTATTGATTTATTTAAATAAAAGGGGAGAAGAACAGGAAGGGGAAATAGCAGAAGAAGGGTTTGGCAGCAGGGCGTGGCCTTAAGCCAATTCCTGCAGTCAAACCCCTGCTATGCATGGCCTTCAGGGGGTTTGTGTAAGGTAATAAAATATTACCCTATGTTAAAAAAAACATTGAAATTCACAGAAAAATCCAAAGGATAAAGTGATAGTGATGTTATAATTATGCAGGGAGTTGACTGCAGGGCATGGACTGCAGTCACGCCCTGCATCCAACCCATTGGTGCAGCCCCCTTTTCAAGACACTTTAGGCCCTGGCGACCCCATTCTCCAGGGTCTTTTTAGGTTGAGCCTAGACTCAGCACGCAAGCGCTGCTCTGGTGCAGATCTGCTGTAGTTCAGTACGTGAGGGAAGCCCTGCCCACTCCCCCGCTCTTGTTTTTCATTGGCTTGTGTCTTTGTCCTTCGTAAATGCCTCCTTCAGATTCATTTATAGGCTTGTTTGGTACCTCCTTATTAGGGCCATGTCATCATTTGTATCCTCCCATGGCTACTGGCCCCTTTACTTAGAGTGTTACTCAGTACGTGTTATTTAGACTGTGTGCACTATTTCTTTTAATGAGGGTCTCCTACTACCTTCTCTATTCCCCTCTCTCCCGTTGTCTGTGCCTTCTTAGCCCCTCCCCTACCCCCACTCCCTTTGTCAGTGCCTTCTCGCCCTCTTCTCCTTCCTCCCCCACCCGTACTCCTGTTGTCCCTGCCTTCTCACCCCCTTCCCCGCCTGCACTCCTGTTGTCCGTGCCTACTCCCCCTCACTCCCGTTGTCCGTGCCTCTCCCGCCCTCCCTCCTGTTGTCCGTGATAACTACAGTTTGCAATGCAATAGGTCTCACGTAAATGCGAGTCCTATTGCATTGCAAATGCTTGTTTTTGTCTTTCTTTAGTCTGCCTCCAACATGTTGTATTCCTGAGAGAATCGCACCAAGGAGCGAGGAAGAGGGAGAGAGGAAGAAACACAAGGAGTCACAAAGAGAGCCGCTAAAGAGGATGAAACTTAACTTTCCCAACGTTACGAAGAAATTCTCTTTAGAAAGTTGGAAATCTACACTTTTTTTTAATTCATCAGAGGCGGAAGATCGTGCAAATTAGAGCCGAGGAGGAGCGACTGTATCTTGAAGAGAAAGTTGCACGGCTGCGCTGAGGGTTTTTTGGAGGGGGCGAGGAGGAAGCGTGGAGAGGCAGACCGCTGGACATTGTCCCCTTCTCTACATGGGTAAAACAGTGGAGGCGTAGAAGATTTTTCTTCTTGATGCTGGGGTAAGGAAGGGGCACAACGAGTGTTCGTTTCTTGGCGTTTGAAAGCCGTTTCTCATTCCGTGGAAGTGGGACCTGCCAGGATGGCACAGAGAAACCTCTGTTTGACCCTGAAGTTCCACTGAGCTTGGAAGTGGAGGAGGGGGCGAGCCTACATGTGAAGGGATGGCCGGAGGCCCCCACCCTGCCCTGGAGGGGATGTCCTGGTGGGGAGGATTCTCAGAAAGGCCGAGGTGTTTCCGTATTTCCCACACCGGCTTGTTGAGGATTTTTCCCCCCCTTGAAACGTTGGCTGGCACAAGGATGAGAATCGGTCCGCTGATGGGGAGTGAAATGGAAGCACAGGTGGCTGGAAACATTCATATGGTGAGTGAGGTGGTACGGACTGGGCCCAGTGGGTTGGTAGGATCCCTGGACTCCAGAGAGAAGAATGACATTACCAGAAGGTGGAAGGATTTGAAAGGGTCTCCCTGTGACCTCTGATGGGCAACGAGGTGGGGTCACTTGGGCCAGCTGGATTTGGTGGGTTCATCAAGCCTCCGATGGGAAACGAGGAGGGCCAATCCTGGAGACCCCTTGGGTTAGGTGGATCCTGGAATCTTCCACAAAAGAACAACGTAGGACATCATGTAAGGACCTTCTCGGGTCCTCCAGTATGGAACGATGGTCCCCAAAAGTTTATTGGATTTAAAGGTTCCTCAGACCATCCACCAGGAAATAAGGTGGGATGTTGGGGGCTGCTGTGTTTCTGGTTGAGATGAGCCACAAACTCTGTACTGTCGCAGTTGTGGATCCCGAAGGTCCTGCCTGCCTGAAAAAAAGGACCCCCAAACTATCTAAGGGAGAGCAGGTCATGGTGAGGGGGTTCTTGCTGTTGTGGGTGTTAGTGCTTCTGCTGCCTTGACCAGTGGGTGCCCAAGCTGGCAACAAGACTTTCTACATTGACCGGTGCAAGAAGACGGCCACCTGTGAAGCGCTGAAGTACAACACCTGCTTGGGGTCCCACATGCAGTACGGACTCACCTCCACTGCCTTGGCTGAGGACACGAGCTCCCAAGAGGAAGCGCACGATAAGCTACTTCTCTGGTCAGGTGAGCCTCCAACATCAGTGCATGGCATGAGCTGTCAAGAAGGCCACAACTGCTGAGTGACCTCACACCACATGTGTCCTTTAAGCCAATCCCTGTTTATCACCCAACAACAGGTTGCATGCTGGGACTTGTAGGCCCTTACTGTATGCATCCTGAAGATTGCAGACCTGAATCGCTGATTGCCCGCTTAGTCTCTTATTCTTCAAAGATCGAGAAAAGGATTGCTGATGAGTAGTTATATCATTTACGTTTTGTTGATGCCCTTGGATGCACTTTGTGGTGTGAGCAGTGTCAATAAAGGTACTCATTATTAGAGGTATGTAGTCTAAAAGATAACTGATCCAATGTGCTAAACAACAATTGTATCTGTAGGTACATTTTGCTACAAAACAGAAGTGCTTGTTGCCCCTCACGTGGCTCTCAGATATATACTACAGTGCGTTGTGTTGCTTGCGCCTATAAACTCCTAGATACCCTTATATAGTACTCAGAAGATGCTTGGACCCCGAAGAAACTTCCACATTCCCCAGAAAAACCTTGAAACAGCATCTGACAGCCACATAGCCTTTACCTGCCCTTCACATAGCTGCCATGAGCCCCTTAGATGCCAACAGATGCTTGCCTAGCTGCCACCTTCCCCACAGCATCCTTAAGACCCTCACACATCCACCAACTTAGCAAAGCCCCAAGTGGATTCTACCACTCGTGATGTCTCACAGGGCTCCTCACAGGCTGGCTGTTTCTGCTCATCCAGAGGCTCGAAGAGGCTTGAAGAGAAAGTGATGGCCAGACCTGCGTGCATGATGATTGGCCACTTGCAATTTTTGTGGGCAGCATTCCGTTACTTTGAGTTTTTGCTTATTGTTCCAAACGTATGTACGTTAGTCATGATGTCACTCCACAGACTACAGCCTGACCTCCAAGGCCACGTCTGTTGGGCCTTGAGGTGGAGTTGAAGTGCCTCTGGCGGTACTTACTTGGATACCTGTCACCCAGGGTGACTCCCTGAGAAATACAATGAGCATTGACAGCACCAACAGCTCTGGCCTAAGCAAACCTGCAGTGTTGTTATTTTTCCCTAACATTTGCAGTCGTTGTCTAAAGGTGGCATTGAAATGGGCTCCTTCTTAAGCGGATGTGCACATGAAAAATGCTGTTACACAGTTAAGGGCCAAAAGTTGCAGTGGGCAGAGCCGTCCGCACATGCCCTATGTATGCCGTGGTGCGCAGAAGAAAAGTGTGAATGCTGCTTGAACAGGGGGTGAAGAGAGCTGATGGAAAGCCCCTGTATGTTTATTTATATGCATGTATGTTATGAATTTTTTTTTTTTATAGCTTTTATTTTTGAGGAAAAGATGGCACTAGTGAGACAGCTAAAGTACACCTACAAATGTGGTTGAAGGAGAATCTTGATTTATTTTTTAAGAACTGGTAGCTGTTCTGGGAAGCATTCATTTCCAAGCTGGGATGAAGAATATTCTTTTGAAGATGTACCGCTTTGAAGAACCTGCTGTAAAGAATCCTCAAAACGAAAGTTGTATTTAAATTTGGATGGGCTACAGTAACAAAACGTCTACAGCAATAATCCACATGCCCCCTAAGTACATCTATCTCTAGTACTAAATCTTAACCATTTATATGAACCCCAAATCTAAATAAAGCCAGTAATTCAGCTTTAACCTTGACCTCTATTCTAACCTTTTTCCTTCAGTTACCATTATTGTTTACATGCTTACCTCATCTGAAACAAAGTGGACGAACCCACTCAAGAAGGAATGCGACTCACCGTTATAGTGAACAGTGCCAGGGAACCATTAGGTTTTATTAAAAGACCCCTCACACACCAACCTGGTTGGTGTCATGCTTCATCATTGGGGTCCCAACCAGGTGGCCGAATGCCCCCCGGTTGTGCTACAATCCTTGATTACAGCGGAGCTGGTGTTGTGAATTAGTGTGAAGTGGTGTAGTGAAAACTATCTCTGGGAATCCTTGCCTTATGTGTTTAATGTTGGCGGCCCAGGATACAACTAAAAACAGATAGCGCAACTACTGGAGTGAATTATACTTTTAGTTGTCTAGAATGCGGTCTACATGTTTCAGCCCTAGAAAAAAATGTGAGAGGGCTTTCGTCAGGACCTAGTAAATAGTGCGTGAGTGGCAAAAATCGTGCCACTTGACAAGTGAATATACTAAGGTGTGTTTGTGGTGTTCAGTATTGTCAGTATACTTACGGGCCCCGTTTAAAACCTGTAGAGAATAAAAGGACAAGACAAGACACATAAAGGACAGAGACAATGCAACATAAAATGCAATCTTTAGCGTATTTTTTAGTGCCTAGGTATTGGTTTCAGGTGAGTTGGCACACACAGTGAGTCTATCTAAAGTCACAACCAGGTGGGAGGAGTGTGCTATTTATACACTGCTCTCTCAGTTGATTAGCGGCTGTGACCCT
This sequence comes from Triturus cristatus, assembly GCF_964204655.1. Taxonomy (NCBI): domain Eukaryota; kingdom Metazoa; phylum Chordata; class Amphibia; order Caudata; family Salamandridae; genus Triturus; species Triturus cristatus. The sequence goes on along the minus strand of NC_140586.1, from coordinate 791,149,606 downwards.
ATTCATATGTGGTGTGTCTATCGTGCTTTATGCGAAATCGACTGACATGCGACATGCTGATATGGTGCTTAGAGTATTCCTAGGTGAAACCGGACGTTCTAAGGTGCCTAATGATCGGCACTAGCATGGTCGTATGTGCCGGCGATTTGCTGGGGCATGCATCATGTGCTTGAAAGAGGTTGCAGGCAGCAGTGGTAGTAAAAAAGGAAATTGGGAAAATAATTACACATTTTCGCATCCAACATGGCCGCCACGCATGCGCATTAGCACCCCCAGCACCGGGTCTAGCATCTCTCTTTTGTTCCCCCTGGCTCGGTGCAAACACACACGCCCACCAAGCAATACCCCCACCACTAATACCACCACCAATACCTCCAAGACTAATACCACCACCACCAATACCACCGCCAATACCACCATCACCAATATCATCACCACCAATACCACCACCATTACCAATACCACCGCCAATACCACCACCACCAATACCACCACAACCAATACCACAACCAACACCACCACCAATACCACCACCTCCACCAATACCACCACCAATACCACCACCACCAATACCACCACCACCAATACCACCAACATCAATGCCACCACCACCAATACCAATACCACCACCACAACCATTACCACCAATAACAGCACCACCAATACCACCACCACCACCACCAATACCACCCCAAATACCACCACCTCAGTGCCTCTGGCTCACTAGTAATAGCAGGGGCACTGTACAAGGCCGGAGCTGCAGCCGAGACCATCCCTCCCTCCCTCCATGCCTGCCATAAAGCACAGCCCGCCCTGCACCAGGAGGTGAAGCCAGAATCCTACTACAGCTTGAGTGTTTTTTAGTAGGCCAAAGTTAGTAATGACATTATGCAATGCCACACTGCACACTCAAATCATGGAGAGGGCAGGAAATAGCCCCCCTTCCGCTCTTCCTCCTGAGCCGCGACAGTGTAATCACAGAGCGAAAGGTGTTGGAGCATTTTGTTAGTGTTTATAGTTTGGATCATATGCAACTCTCACTTTGTGGTCGATTCCGATTCCGGCCGCAAAACGAACCGACCGACACGGCCCCGGACCGAATACCGACCGACACGGACCAGCGCCGTATGACCGTGCAGTACGATGCGAGTGAATTACAACCGACACGTACGGAATACAAGCCGTACGACCGAGCCAGAGGGAAAATAGTGATCCGGCCGGAAAACCGATGCGATTTTCACCGGCTGACACGAACCCGGAATCAACCGGACCGACCCGTACCCGCGATGTACGATTAGCGCAGTACGATGCAATGCATGTAAAACCAGACCAACTCGCACGGAGACCAAGCCGCACGACCGACACACACAGACAACCCGGCACGCAAGCAATAGAGACCGCCGCGAACAACGCCTACCAAACCCAGAAGACAGGCAGCGTGAACGAGGCAGAGAAGCCCGCACAAGCCAAAACTTCAGCGTCCGTTTCCGTCACATGAACGTCTCCTACATGCCTACAAAACACAAAGGAAAAAACACAAAAAAAGGAACAAACAAACAATGACTAAGCCAATAAATACACAACACAAATTAATTGGACAAAGACACACCCACAACTACAACTATATAAAGGACTACAATCGCTACCATCATCCTATGCAAACAGGAGACACAGCCAGCAGCAAACACCAGTACACAGCAACCACAGACACGCTCACAAGTCACACATCACACAACTCACACACCATCAGCACCTCATACAAAAGCACCCTCACACACACATCCCTCACCACCACCACCCATCACCATGCCTCCAAAGAAGAATCCAAAGTTCACAGATAGTGAGTTAGAAGTGCTGGTAGACGAGATCATCAGAGTTGAGCCACATTTGTTTGGTACATTGGTTCAAAGGACCCCCATCTCACAGAAAACCAAGATGTGGGCGAGGATTGTGGACAAGAAGAACGCACAAGCACCAACGTTGCGCACAAAGGACGATATCCAGAACAGGTGGTATGACGTGCGCAGGAGGGTCAAGAAACTCATCGAGAAAGATCACGCCTTGAGTCAGCGCACCGGCAGTGGCCCTCCTGCCAAACCAGTCTAATTCAGGACCTGGGAGGAGAAGGTGCGGGACATCCTACCACCAGAGAGCGTCCATGGCCTAATAGACATCCCAGAGACTGGTGAGTACACAAACAACAAAGCCAAGATTGTGTGGCAAGGGGACAGTGAAACCATGCACCCCAAGCAAACATACACTAACCAATAGATAATCAACCCAAGATGTGTACGCCAGTCACACATAGACAATACCTGCCATCTCATAGTGACTGGGGGCTGTGTCATGATATGCACCAACCTACAAACAAATAGAGCAAGCCACTGGCACTAAGCCAAACACATCCAGCAAGACAGTTTGCCACCACAAACACACCACCTCACAGTGCAGCTGACTGTCAGGAAGGAATAGTGGGGATGCAGGTGAAGTGAGTGTAGACAAAAGCATGATGGGGCCTGTAGTCACAGAAAATGCTCCCCCTCCTGATTGGCCCATCAAGACCTCTCTGAAACATGCCCACATCACAGGGAGTGGAAAATGACTGACAATATGGCTGACACTGGTTCCTGCTGTGGGGAGCACAAGGCCCTGCTAGGGCATGTGCACAATCAGAAGCAGGACACCACTGACTGACATCCTGAAAGACAACTTGCACGCCCTACAATGGAAGCACGTGTCATGATGGGAAAGAGGACTGACAGCCCTGACCATACTAATCAGTATGGGGAGACACCCCCCCCAACACAAACTCCACACAACTCACCGGGTACAATGCATTGACACACACCTCATTGAAATATCTTCAAAAGATCCCCCGTACTGGGTGCTGCTGTGTGAAGCACAGGGGCTAACTTGGGACTTGTAGCCAAACAAACACCAGGATTTCACATTCAGCCATCTTGCCATCGCTGTCACACCCACTCACAGGGAATCAGAGTCAAGAGGGAGGAAGCATGGGCATGCTGGGAAGTGGGGTGTAGCCAAGAGTATGATGGGACTCACAGTCACAGACAGCCTACACCCACCCACATGGCCCAGCAAGATCAACCTGAACCATACTCGCCTCACAGGGAGTGGGAAGGGACCGACAAGATATCTGACAATGGGCTCTGTTGTGGGGAGCACAAGGCCATGCTGGGACTGCTAGCCAAACAAACACCAGGATTTCACAGTGAGCCATCTTGCCATTGCTGTCACACCCCCTCACAGGGAAGCAGAGTCAAGAGGGATGAAGCATGGGCATGCTGGGGAGGGGGGTGTAGCCAAGAGTATGATGGGACTCGCATTCACAGACAGCCTACACCCACCCACATGGCCCAGCAAGATCAACCTGAACCATACTCGCCTCACAGGGAGTGGGAAGGGACCGACAAGATGTCTGACACTGGGCTCTGTTGTGGGGAGCACAAGGCCATGCTGGCAAATGGCCAACAACAAGATAAAACTCTGTCTGTGACAAGCTGGGAAAAAGCAGTGTACAGGCAGGCATCTGTTATAAAAGTAGAAAATGTCATGTTTGTGAACCAACGATGCATGTAGAAACATAAATCACATTGTGTGTCTCTTCCAAACACAGGTCGTGCTGGGCACCCACTGACAAATGACGAGGATCCCCAGTCCCAGACTCTGTTGGACACTGAGCTCTCTGGTCTGACTCTCTCACTGTCCTCTTCGGATGACGACGACCAACCTGGCCCCTCCGGTTTGAGCCATTATGCAGCACCAGCAGCAGCAACATCTGCCCCCCCTGTACCCACGCCTCCACCATCTGGACACCAACAGGGCACCCCCACCAAGACAGACAGACCAAGGACAATCAACACCCACAGCACAGGGACACAGGACCCCCCGGAAGCTAAAGCCAACACCACTAGCAACACCACCCAAGGGGTCCCAGGGTCACCTGTGCATACCGCCGCTGGTCCTGCCCGTGTGGAGAGGGGTGCTGGGAGGGGTGGAAGGCACAGGGCACGCCTTGCAGAGGGGTCTGGACTGCATGATGACGCCCAACTGGCACGCATCATAGATGCGTACCAGGATAGCACCGGAGGATTTGGCCAGGTAGTGGGGATCCTCAAGGACATAAAACAGGAGCAGGTTGCCCACCATGCCCGCATGGAGGCAAAGTGGGATGCCCTTACTGCGGTGCATCGGGACATACTACAATGCCTCCGCCAGATCAACACCAACCTGTCCCCACCCCCCTGTGTGCCCACAACATCTGTCGCAACACCATCTGCCAGCGCCACAGGGAGGGAGGAGGACTCTGACGGAGAGTCCTCTGCACCGCAGAGGCCTGCACATGAGGATCCCCCCCCGGAAGAAGAGGGGTCGTCCGAAGAAGGACATGTGAGAGGCAGATGTCCCAGCACATCCCCCAGGGCCTCTAAACCTGTTCTGGACAATGTTCTTTGTGCGCAACCTGTTCACCTTGTCCAATCGCACACAACTCGCCCACATGACATGGAGGGTTCATGTTGGGCCAATGTATCAGATGACTGTGGACTTTACTCTGGACATTTCATCTACCAGCACTTCCAACTCAAATGTGAACTTTGGATTCCCAAACCACTGTACAGCACCCACCATCCTGTGCACCTCACTCACACATGTTTGTAAATAAATTCACCAGTACACCATACTTGCCTCTGTTGTGATTCCAACTTGTCATGTTCAGGGTGAAGTCAATCTGCTACACAACACAGTGCATGCCAAATACTGCAACAATGTGACCAACGTAAGGTCAGTCATGGGGATGTGACACATGTGAGGGAGACACACCACTATGGCAACACAAAACATACTCACCATGGCCATGTGACTCATCACACACAATGATGTTTACCTGAAACACATTGGCATGCACAGACACAACACCAAGCACAGTCAGTGGTTACAAGTCCACAGGTGAGGTAAGCAGATATCACTCAGATGTGGGAAGACAGACAACGCACATAACAAAGCGTAGCACAGGTTCATTACACATCAGCAACACGTTTATTCCACAATAGTTGCCCGGTAATTCTACGTAACAGTGGACACACACTCACAATGTTTTGGAGAATGGAAGTCCAGGGATGTGTGGTACATCAGTTAATGGGAATTGTCAACTTCCACGCTGGTGTTGGCTTCTGGGTGTTGGGGGTCAGTGTTGACCACACAACAGGCAAAGGACCCTGGGAAGGACAGACAAGATACAGTCAAAAGCACAGACGAACAGGAGAGAAATGCAATACACATGCACAAAACATGTTGCAAAACACCTACACAAACACTAGTTAGCAGTACTACCCTATTGTGGAGTACACACCACCTGAATGGACACATCACAGTACGCATCCAGTCAAGTGGCACACAGACACACTCAGACAGCAACAGAGCTGGCTCAACACATTCCTGGCTACCTCCATACATTCACATAACAACCCTGGAAACTCACTTTCAGGTGAAGAAGTTGTTGATGAGCTGGGAGCGGACGTCACCATCATCTTCATCATCACTGGCATCTTGGGCCAGGCCGGGATCCTCCACAGGAGCCGAACGTTGGTCGTCGTCATCGTCATCCTGGATGAGAGGCACCTCCTTCCGCACCGCCATGTTGTGTAGCATGCAGCAGACAAGGATTATTTTGCACACCTTTGCAGGCTCATATGGGAGGGCCCCTCCGGTCTTGTCCAGGCAGAGAAAGCGGCTTTTCAGGAGGCCGAATGTCCGCTCAATCCCCCTCCTGCTCCGACCATGTGCCTCATTGTAGCGCATCTCGGCTGGTGTCACAGGGTTCCTGAGGGGTGTCAGCAACCACGGCATGTTGGGGTATCCGGAGTCACCTACATACACAAAAATGAACAAGTAGATGAGTTTGGTAGGAGTGCGGAATACAACACTGACAAACACACACAATGAGAAACAGTCAGTACACACCGACAAGCCAGGCACGCTGAGCTAGCATCTGTGACATCAGCGTTGCAATGTGACTACTCCTCATTATGTAGGCATCGTGCGCCGAACCAGGGAACCGTGCACACACATGTTGATCAACATATCAGCAAGACAGACCACAAGAGCATTGATCGAATGGTAGTGCTTCCTGTTCCGGTATGCCTGCTCATGTGCCTGTGGTGGTATCAGGGGGCAACATGTGTCCCGTCAATGGATCCAATGACGTTTGGCATCCTCCCCAGTGTAAAAAAGGCATCCTTAATTTCAGGGAGTTCATCTTGGCTCGGGAACTTGATATACAGGTCGAGGAATTGCAACATGCCCTCCAAGACATCGCGTAGCACCCGACTAAACATCGTTTGCGACATACCACCAGCAGTAGCCACAGTGTACTGGAAGGTACCAGTAGCAAAGAAGTGCAGGGCTGCCACCACCTTCACCTCTGGGGACAGTGCTGTAGGGTATGTCCGGCCAGGTAGCAGATGTGGCGCCAACTGCTCCGCCAACTCCTCAATCAGTGGCCTAGTGAAGCGGTACCGTCTGATGCTGTGGCATTCCTGCATGGTTGCAAGGTCTGGGAACGGATGATGCACAGCTGGTGCCCTGCAGTCCAGAGATGCACAAAGGAAGATTGTCAGTACATCCCCCCATGTGGCCATGACCTCTCACATGCTAGTTCATGACATTACACAATGTACTGAGGTGTGTGCTGTTGGTCATGGATGCATATGTCACCTACAAGACCACCACCTCACATCTCAATTCCACATGTCCACATGAGTCCCATGTAGTGCAATGGGCTAATCATCTGGCTGTGTTACCCAACCTATGTGCTGCTGCAACGTTCAAAAAACCCACCCCAGTGACTAATGAGGACTCATGTCTCCCAGGCATCACAGATCTTTGCCATGCAGAAACCCAGCCTCCCTGTATTGCCTCATCAACACAGCAATGGACATGGCGTAGCACGTACACACCACAAGGCAAGCGTAAGTCTCACAGGTAGTGGCCACTGTTGTTCATGCCGGCCCTACATGTACGTCTCTTAGACACACACCCCATCAAGGTTGATGCATATACCACATGGATGTGGAGACTGTCACCCATTGGTAACATGTGATCAGACACATCTGAGACACAACATGCACACAGACTGTGGGTGCACATCAGTATTGGGGCTACAGGTCTCACTGTGATGTACATGCCATCACCCCCAGGACTCAGGGTGTATGTGACATGCCCCAAACATATCCAACCTGACACTGTGGCCTTCACTCATGCCCATTACTGTACAATTGCACATCACAGTGCTAATGTGCACAACACACAAAGGACTCTGCCCCCATGTACAAGATAACAGCCTGGGAGTGGCTGCACAAAGTGCCAGACAAAAAAACTGCTGTGGCCCCGTCAAACACCCAGGGAATGCAGCCTCACATGCCATGGGACACTGTGTGGCCAATGCTATAGTGTGGCAGGTGTGTGCAGGTGTCCATGGCGAGTATATGTGTGTTGCATCCGTCTAATAATCACACTAATGCGGTCCGACGCGGGTGACAATGCGTACGCATTGCACGGGTCATGTCCGAGCGGTGTGCATGCCTTGTCATTGAATGCAATGAGGTCCAACGCGGGTGACAATGCGTACGCATTGCACGGGTCATGTCCAAGCCGTGCGTACTCCTTGTCATTGAATGCAATGAGGTCCGACGCGGGTGACAATGCGTACGCATTGCACGGGTCATGTCCGAGCCGTCCGTACGCCTTGGCCATTGAATCGTATGGAGACGGGTGCATGTGTACATTCAAAATACGCGTTAAACAGTCAGTTGAACGAGCCAGGCGCACCCATTGGCTCAGGACTGTCATGGAGACGGATGCGGATTCAAAACTTGTATGAGTTGTGCACTTGAAATTCAGTTGGATGCCTACAACAATATTGCAATTTCAAGTGGTCCATGAAGGTGAAGATTTGAACGATGCGGAAGGCATGTACGAGTCGTACTTTTAAATGGATTGGCCAGATTCATAGAATGCAACCGTGTTGGACCTATCACTTTGGACACATGGCACAGAGTCTGCCTCTGCAGCACAGATATAAGGCTGGCTGGCCCCCAGGGGGCTCACTTGCCTGCACTACATGCTACTGGACCACATCCCTGCTACCACTGCTGCTGGCTATGCATCCTCTGGCTCCTGCAATGGCACGGACACTGGAGAGGGCCCCAGCCTTCACTGAGGAGGAGAACCAGGCCCTGCTGGACGGGCTCCTTCCAGAGTACAGAAAGCTCTATGGGACACCATGGGAGCAGGTGAGTGTGCTGTCCACTGCCTTCCTAATTAAGCATGTTTTCTGACTAGCAGTACTAGCAGTGTGTACAGCAGTGGCAAGCATTATCACTGACTACTTTCATCCACCAAAGTGTGTAGGGTCATGTACTGAATATTTTTCCTGCTGCTAAAGTGCATTTTTGCCAGCTTAAACTATCTATGCATTGTTAACATGTCAGACATGCATGTGAGTTTTTATTCCCCAGGGTTGCACTACCTGTGTAATTATTTTCCCTTTGTGATGATGACATGTATATCTAATTGTGTGCTGCACAAATCTGGGGCATGTGTGTTAATGTACTTTTCACTTTGTGCTCCTCACAGTTTGATGCCCACCAGAAGCAGGAGATCTGGCTGACCATCGCCCGGGCTGTTCGTTCTGTGGGGGTCTACAAGCGCCGCATCCGCAACTGCCAGAAGAGGTGGCAGGACCTTCAGGGCTGGACCCGGAGGATAGCTAGAGTCCAGCTGAAGCTGTCACCTCCACGCAGGAGGGGCGGACACTGGACCCTGACTCCCCACATGCTCCGGATACTGGCGGTGGTCCTCCCAGACCTGGATAGGCAGCTGAAGGCCAGACAGCAGCAGGAAGGGGGTAAGTCCATGCCTGATCTGTGTACTATGTCTGACATGCAAATAGCAGTCTTTTGTCCGGGTCACACTTCCACATTACGTAGGTCTTGTTGTCCCAAAATCAGGTCCCTCATCTGTGTGATGCACCCTCCTCATCTGTTCCACAGGTGTGGCCCCTACAGTCTTTTGATTGTGTCACTAGGGAACTGTGTCCCTGCAGTCAGCTATGTATCAGGTACCAGTCAGCATCCGTTCCTGTGACTCTGTTGTGTGTGTCATGGGTGGGTCAATTGTTTACACAATGCCTGAGATCTGACATGTGAACTGTGTGTGCCCTTGAGATGTGTACCAATTGCTGGTCTGACTCGCAACATGTTTCTGGGGTATTCAATACAAAACCATGCAGCAGGGTACTCCAATTTTTGGGCATCAGGAGTAGGTATAGCAAGTATGCCACAATTGCTTAGCCACCTGACTACTGTCCGGGGCAAAACACTGTTTCACTTAGTCCTGCCCAGTCCTGCCCCCTCAAGGACATTCAGAAACACTCTGTAATCCACTCCTGTGTGTGAAATTGCAGGTTGTGCTTTGTGACATGTGCCCTCAGGTCTGTGCCTCTGTGTCATTAGGGTGTGGCTTGTTGCTACGTACAACTGGGGTGTCCATGATTCCGAGGGTCAGCATGACATCTGCAATGTGACTGTGGGAGACAAGACCTGTGTGACATATAGGTGTGTGAGCATCTCACAGCGCACAATGGTGTATGCAACTGTGTCCCTCATGCAGCTGGGTTATATGCATGGCAGACTGTGATTTGTTAATGTACATGGATTTGTGTTTGCTGAGACTCAAATGTCTGATTTTCATGATGTGGGGTCTTCTGGGTCCTGGATATGTTGTTTGCATGGGATGGGCAAGTGCGCTGGTCATCTGCAGAGTCATATTTGCCCCTGAGCTAGGATTGTGACTCCGTGCATATTGTTGTTGTCTGGATGCCCTGCCCCTGTGACAGGAGACACTGTTGACTGACTTACAGGGCATCCCAGTGCCATGGCATTGAACGTGCTATGAGTGAGCCTGCGTTGTGTTCAAGTGTGTACCATGCACCCCATTGTGTTCTTGCCCATCAGGACATGAGTACATCATAGTGTGTGTTGCTGGCATGCATCCCAAGCATGTGAAATGAGTCTCTGCCGATCCCTTCATCCAGACACCTGTGCTGAGTCAGTCGCAAGAGATGTGCTGTGGGTCTAGTGACATACTCCTACATGTTCACTTGCATGTTCAACTAACATGTGGGTGGTGCATGTTGGAACATTGGGGTGTTAGCTAGGCCTGGGCAAAAATGTTGTTCTGTTCGCGGAAATTGCGATAATTTGACATTTTCGCGTTCCGCGGAGAGCGCGAAAATGTCAAAATTTCTGCTTTCCGCAGCTTGGCGATAATTTGTTTCTTGCTCGCGCTGTAAAATAATACATTCTCGCACGCGCGCGATCGCCTTACCTGAATCCCTGCGTTCGCCGACAAGTTTTCTTGATCCGGTCGCATTCTCCGTGAGATGTTGGATTGTTTTTAGCCATTTGCGCTGTCTCGCGCCCGCAGTGACGTCATGCGTTGCGCGATCACTTCTTTCTTCTCGCGATCATGCACCGCGAGACAACTCAAAACAAGATGGCCGCGCCCGCGAGCAACCACATGGGTAAGTTGGCGACCCACAACCATGCAGAAAATCTCGAGAACATGCGGGGAAAAAAATTCCGCATCTTCGCGATATTTCCGCTTGTTTGCGATAATTTTAAACATTTTCGCGATAATTTGCGAAAGTGGATTTCGCAAATTCCGCCCACCCCTAGTATTAGCATCCAACATGCAACAGACATATGTGTGCAAGTCAAGGAGGGATATGTGTGCCATGGTTGATGTTGGAAATGACAATTGTCTTATTCTAAACAATGTTGGCAGTTTGAGCTGTGTTCAGCTGATGATGCCAGGGCTTGCCCTGTGATGTGATATACTCACTGTGGTGTGTGCAGTCGATGCAGGTGACTGCTGTTGTTCTCTTACTTCCTATTCTTATCCAGATACATCCAGGGCCACAGGAGGGGACAGCTCCACGGAACAGGAGGAGCCACAGTGCCTTACAGGGACAGAAGGAGAGGAGTCAGGTGGACCCAGTGGCACGGAGGGCGAGTTGAGCCACACAGAGGAGTCGTCAGCACCATGCCCGACAGCTGAAGGCCACAGCAGCTCTGAGGATGACTCCCCTGTGGAGGTGGGTGTCAGCAGCCACCAAACCACAGCTAGTGAGGCTGTCTCTGCCATGATGACCACCACCACCACCACCACCACCACCACCCCCCTCCCATCAGCTCCTATCCCAGAGGTCCCTGTGGGCTCCCATGTTCGTGAGCATGTCTCCTTTGTGCCAGGCACCGCACCCCCTGCCCCTGTGTCCCCTGCTGCCCTGAGTGAGGAGTCTGTGGACTTACTTAGACAGATGCATGTGGGGCAGACATCAATACTGAAGGTCCTCCATGCACACACAGGTCTGTTGACACAACTGGTGTCATTCATGGAGGGCATTTACTCAGGCATGTCTGCCCTACAGAGGACCAACCAGTCCGTGGCCTCCTCCCTGCCGGCAGCAGAGTCCCTCCTCCAACAGTCCCACACCCCTCCTACCCCTGCAGCACCCACAATTCCTAGCACACTACCTGTCCGAAGCACAGAAACCCCCAAACCAAGGTCTAGACGTGCACACAAGCAAGCGCAGGGGACTGATTCCACATGCACAGGGGCTGGTTTGCTGACACACACATAGTCATCCACAACCACTCCACGGTCCTCCGAGACCTCTCCCTCCCAGCCCCCTTCCCTTGCCTCACCTGCAACCCCATCCCCCCAGAAGCACTTCCTCTGTGACCTTGGCCTCTTCCCCACCGACCCTGCAGATCCTGATTACAAGGGGAAGAGGAAGTCCCCACACACAGAAGGGAGTGCCCCTCACACCCGGACACCCTTCCCCAGGCGCACTCAGACCGAGACACCCACCCGCAAGTCCCCCGGCGCAAGAAGAGCAAGACCCCCCCGCCAGCACGCAGCTCCAAGGCAAAGTCTCCGTCCTCCATCCCCCAGGCCACCACTCCAGAGGTTCCCCGCCACTCCCTGCCCCGGGTTCCCCCACACACAGATACACCATCCCCAAAATGCTAAGGCCATCCCCCCAGCACTTGCTCCTCCACACCTGGTCAGACAGTTGCTGCCACTGATGTGGGGACCGTGTCACCACCCCCTGCCCTGCAGACCTCACCTGTCCCCCATTCCGCTCCCATGGATGCAGGCACTGCTTTGGAGTCCACGCCCACCCCGTCTGACTTGGGCACTGCAGTGGTGAGCCATCTGACCTGCCCACTGGAAATGTGCCGGCACCCACCCCATCTGACTTGTGCCCCACAGTTGTAACAGCACCACCACTTCAGTCATCTCCACTGCAGTTGCAAGTGTCTCGCCTTCATCCCCCACCTCTTCACTGCCTCCTTCTGCTGTGCCCTGATCCTGTCCCTGCGGTGCCTGGCCTGCCCCCATGTATGCCCCTCCGAGGGGATGACCCAGGTCCGTAGCAATGCAGGCAAGCAAGGTGTGACAGTTGTCACTCTAGTTCACTCCTTGACAATTTGACATGGACTGGCCATTGGCCTTTTGGTTGCACAGACGTTTCGAATTTCATATACTGAATTTGTAACTCTAGTTCACTCCTTGCCCTTTGGACATGTACTGGCCATTGGCCTTTTGTTGGAACAGATGTTTCACTTTTCATATGCTGAATAAAGCTTTTTACTTTGTCCCTGTGAACTTGATTTAGCTGTACATCATGTTGAGGTTGTTTTAGATTCCCTTGCACCTGTAATGCTTGGTTTACAATGTTGCATACTGATGTGTTGATGTGAGGTACTCCCTGTGGTCCATGAGATATGTATCCTATTCTGGTGGGTATCCATCTCATCCTTTGCAGCTACCTGGGTGTGTCTGGATCAACTATTTGTGTACATCTCTCTGTGAGCATTTAATTGCCATGGTCACATCTGTGGCTTGCACCCCTGCACATATGATGTGCTTCCCATTGTCCAAATTGTCACTTCCACATACTTCGTGCTCATCACTACTGGCCCTACAGGTGTGGGCATCATTTTAATAGGAGAAACTGGGTCCTCTGTGCAATTTGCTAGACATATGTTTGGGGTATGTGCAGCTGACTTAGGGGTGACTCCCATACCCAGGCTGTTGTGACCAGAGCCTTCATTGTGCGGTAACTGATGGCTGACTGACCAAGTGTTCTGCAGACATGAGTGGGACTTGCGGTGAATATGTTTGGCACAGCTGGGCTCCCACAGGAGTTGTGTCTCCTCAAGTTAGTGTGTTGTCCCGTGACATGGCCTGGGCCCATGGTGTGTGTTGTATGTGCATGTGTGTGTGTCCACATTAGGCCTGGGCTAAATATCCGTTCCGCTCGTGGAAATTGCGATAATTTGACATTTTTGCGTTCCGCGGAGAGCGCGAAAATGTCAAAACTTCCAAATTCCGCAGCTTAGCGATACTTTGTTTCTTGCTCGCGCTGTAAAATAATACATTCTCTTGCGCGCGCGATCGCCTTACCTGACTCCCCGCGTTCGCTGACAAGTTTTCCCGATCCGGTCGCGTTCTCCACAAGATGTTGGATTGTTGGTAGCCATTTGCGCTGTCTCGCGACAGTTCGCGCCCGCAGTAATGTCATTGGACGCACGATCACGTCTTTCTTCTCGCGATCATGCACCGCGAGAAGAGTGAAAACAAGATGGCCGCGCCCGCAAGCAACCGCATGGGTAAGTTGGCGAGCCGCGACCATGCAGAAAATACCGTGAACGGGCGGGAAAAAAACATCCGCATCATCGCGATATTTCCGCGTGTTTGCGGAGATTTGTAAAATTTTCGCGATAATTTGCGAAAGTCACTTTCGCAAATTCCGCCCACCGCTAGTCCACATCCCTGTTCATACACAGACAGTGTTCCCTTGATATGTTCCTGTTGTTGATGCTTGCTGAGTGGTACTGGGTTAATCCCACTACTTTTCCAATGGGCTACCAGATGTGTGGGTGCATGACTCACTACTGTTAATTGGTGTATCATCATTGTGATTTGTCAGTTCTGAGTGTTGATGATGTTGTCAGACACAGATGGGACACAGTGAGGGTTCCTCAAGGCACTTGTTTGTTCGCAATATCATGTAGTTGTCCCTAGGTGGTAGTTTTCAGTGATTGAGACATTTGTATGTGTGTGTGACTGCTCCCACTTGTCGGGTTCACGGCAGCGATGCTGGCAGGTGTCAGCATGGGTGCCTTGTGTTCCTCCTTGGCATCTGCATAGTCCTGGGACTGTGGCAGGGATTATGAAGGTCACATGAGCTTTGAGGTCATGGCCATGTACCGCATACTGTGCAGTGTGTCTGTCATTCCCCAGGGTTGTAAACAGTCCTTGTGTGGTGTGTGTGTGTGCCTTAGTTCCTGCCAACATTCCTGTGTTTGTCATGTGGGCATGTGCAATGTCACTTGTCCATGTGGGCTTCACAGATACACTTTGTTGCAGTTCAGGTGTGTGGTGTTGATGGTGGACTGATGTGAATGTTTGCATGGATGGTCCCCTAGCTCCCGTTGGTCCATGGATGAGGGGCCATGCTGAGTGATTTGTGTTTGTGTATGTGTGATGTACATTTGTGGCACAGGACACATGTCTGGGATTCCCAGTTTGTACGACATCTGCCTTTGTCATCACAGTGGAGATGTCATGCATGCTTGTGTCACACCAATGTCTTGTCCCTGGGGATTGTGCTGTTGTGTGTCAGTCTCTTGCTGTGTTAGTTGGTGTTCATTCCAGCTAGTGTCACATGTGTCTGTTGTGCTTCCTCTCATCTCCCAACACCAGATTGCCCAATGAGGGTGTCCCAATGATGGTTTACTTTTGTATGGCACTGTGTCCACATTTGTGTCACTGTGGTTCAGCCCCTCTCATGTGTTGTTTAGTTGCCTGTGGATACTGTGACACACACACACACATGTTGTGTCCGAAGTGCAGTGTGAGTTTGCCTGTTTGTGTTTGTGCATCTGCACCAGTGCATTGGTATTGCTGTTGTGGGCCTTTGTCTGGATGCTGTTTCTGTGATTTTGCATGCTGTCCCTGTGAGTCATTTCACATCATTGTGCACATTCATCCTGGTTGTTGGGTGCCATTGCTGGCATGGAATGTGAGTTAGTGAGCTGACACCTACAGTCTACACATGTTGTTTTGGTTGGTGTGTCTATTTTCGAGATGTGTGCATGCTTGGTGATGGTCACTTCTGTTGGTGTGTCATTGTACGCTGTGTGCATTGTCAGGCCCCATGTGTGGTGTTTGTCTGCACATGGCCGAGAGTGTTATGTTTTCACAGCACTGTTTGCCTCAACACATCTCTGTGTGTATGGGACACAACCACTAGTTTGCACCAGAAGTGTTTGATGTGTTGGGAGCAGGGATCATACATGCTGTTTGTTATTTGCAGCTTTGACCATGATGACACTTACCTTTTGGTCACTGTGTTGAGGGGGGTTTGGTCCCCATCACCACAATGCTCCACATCTGCTGCATTTTGTGAGCCACTTGACTTCTGTTCTACACAGTGAGGGGGTGTTCTTTTTACATTGCCACAGTGCTATGGTGATGCTTGCCTTCTGTATGTCATACTCATGTGTTGGTCACACATGTGTTGTTACTTACATTGTATGCTCGTAGCCATATTCACTGTTGTGGGCATTTGTCACAGACTACACACTGTTGTCATGATGTCGTGGGGGATGTATTTTGCGGACATACCTTATGTTTGCGTATGCTGGATGTGTTGCGCATCACCCATCCTATGGCTGGGGGTGGCAGGGGTAATGGCCAACAGGTCCCCTGTGAGTGGGGGTGGCAGGGGTGATGGGAAACATAAGCCCTGTGAGTGGGGGTGGCAGGGGTGATGAGAAACATAAGCCCTATGAGTGGGGGTGGCAGGGGTGATGGGAAACAGAAGCCCTGTGAGTGGGGGTGGCAGGGGTGATGGGAAACATAAGCCCTATGAGTGGGGGTGGCAGGGGTGATGGGCAACAGGTCCCCTATGGGTGAGGGTGGCAGGGGTGATGGGCAACATAAGCCCTGTGAGTGGGGGTGGCAGGGGTGATGGGAAACATAAGCCCTGTGAGTGGGGGTGGCAGGGGTGATGGGAAACATAGGCCCTATGAGTGGGGGTTGCAGGGGTGATAGGCAACAGGTCCCCTATGGGTGGGGGTGGCAGGGGTGATGGGCAACATAAGCCCTTTGAGTGGGGGTGGCAGGGGTGATGGGAAACATAAGGCCTATGAGTTGGGGTAGCAGGGTTGATGGGAAACATAAGCCCTGTGAGTGGGAGTGGCAGGGGTGATGGGCAACAGGTCCCCTATGGATGGTGGTGGCAGGGTTGATGAGCAACAGGTCCCCTGTGAGTTGGGGTGGCAGGGGTGATGTGCAACAGGTCCCCTGTGAGTGGGGGTGGCAGGGGTGATGAGAAACATAAGCCCTGTGAGTGGGGTTGGCAGGGGTGATGGGAAACATAAGCCCTATGAGTGGGGGTGGCAGGGCTGATGGGAAACATAAGCCCCGTGAGTGGGGCTGGCAGGGGTGATGGGAAACATAAGCCCTATGAGTGGGGGTGACAGGGGTGATGGGAAACATAAGCCCTGCGATTGGGGGTGACAGGGGTGATGGGCAACAGGTCCCCTATGGGTGGGGGTGGAAGGGGTGATGGGCAACATAAGCCCTGTGAGTGGGGGTGGCAGGGGTGATGGTCAACAGGCCCCTATGGGTGGGGTTGGCAGGGGTGATGGGCAACATAAGCCCTGTGAGTGGGGGTGGCAGGGGTGATGGGAAACATAAGCCCTGTGAGTGGGGGTGGCAGGGGTGATGGGAAACATAAGCCCTATGAGTGGGGGTGGCAGGGGTGATGGGCAACAGGTCTCCTAAGGGTGGGGGTTGCAGGGGTGATGGGCAACATAAGCCCTGTGAGTGGGGGTGGCAGGGGTGATGGTCAACAGGTCCCCTATGGTTGAGGGTGGCAGGGGTGATGGGCAACATAAGTCCTATGAGTGGGGGTGGCAGGGGTGATGGGCAACAGGTCCCCTATGGGTGGGGGTGGCAGGGGTGATGGGCAATATAAGCCCTGTGAGTGGGGGTGGCAGGGTGATGGGAAACATAAGCCCTGTGAGTGGGGTTGGCAGGGGTGATGGGAAACAGGTCCCCTATGGGTGGGGGTGGCAGGGGTGATGGGCAAAATAAGCCCTATGAGTAGGGGTGGCAGGGGTGATGGGCAACAGGCCCCCTATGGGTGGTGGTGTTAGTGGTGCTGGCCATGCAACCCCTATGGTGGGCTGTTGTTAGTGGCCAGGATATGTATCCCCTGTGTGTGTGTGCGCCATTTTGCGGGTACGTGTCATTTGTTTATGTGGTAGGTGTCTGACTTACCGTCTGCGCCGTCGGCGTCAGTCCCTGATCCGGTCATAGATGTAGAGTACTGGTATGACCTGCACGATGGGATTGATGATGTGTTTGTGTCGTACACGCTGCTTGTTGCTCCGTCTCGTACCCGCTGCAAGCTGTTCCGTCTCGTAGCCGCGTATTGATTTGTGGCGCGATTCGTAGCTGATATGCTTGTTTTCCGGATGCTGTGACGTGCCGTATGTGACGAGCCGTCCGGCGCGTAGGAAGTACGCATCGTACTTGTCATGCCGGAAACTGCTATGGATACTGCTTCCGGGCGACACGGTTCCTCTTTGGGAGTTACGGCTCGGACGGAGAATGGGTCTTGATTCACAGCCTATGTGTCGGTCATGTTTTTGGCACTTATGCGCATCGTACTTCCTATACAGGACGGACCGACTCCGGGTACGTGTCGGTCGCAGGGTAAGGCTACGGACAGCTGTCCGACCGGCCATCGGAATCAGCCCCTTTGTGTCTGTGAAATTTACAACACTTACACATCTTCTTCACTGCACTATTTATCACTTCTTTGAGGACGTCGCAGGCCGGTCTCTTCCTTTGATATTTACAATCTAACAAGCATTTGAGAAGGCTCTTTATTTTAATACAATAGGTCTTGCATTTGCGAGAGTTTAAGCTATTAGTATTGTAAAAGACAATGCCTTTTATTTCTGTTTTAAAACCCAAAACATAAATAAAGGGTATTGTCATTTACAATGCCAATAGCTCAAACCCGCGGGAATACGAGACCTATTGCATTACAAATGCTTGTTTTTAAAAGTAGGGGGTGCACAACCCCCTTCCCCAAGCCACTAAGGGCCCCTATCCCCTGGGGCCCATTCTTTTTAAATTAAGATGAGGGGTGTATGACCCCTCCCTGAGCCAACAGTGGGCCATTGTATTCCATCCAAGGGACACTATTTCTAATGGGTGTAGGGGGATCTAGGTCCCCTTCCCTGAGCCACTATTTGCCACAGTGACCCCATCCCTGGGGCCTTCTTTTTTATAAAGGGTAGGGTGCTCACTCCCTTCCTCTCTGAGCATATAGTGGCCCCAATGACCACATCCCCAGGGTCCCAGGTGCTTCTGAGTAGGTGCCCCAGTGCCCACCAGGGACACCCACCAAACAATACATTTGGGGACACATGGAAAGCCCCAGGGTCCCTGGGGACTCGACCGCCTCTAAGCATGCACCTATCATCGGTGCTGCAAGAGCCGAGCATGAGCAATCTGAGTTTCTCTGCCGGCAAGAGCGTGAAGGGAAACAAAGTTCTGCCACACCCATTGGAACATTCTTAAAGCCCCCGCTGAATGGAGGTAGACATTCTTTCCCTTCCTTTGTTCCTGCAAGGAGGGAGGCATGCCTGCGCCCATCTGGTGGGAGCTTCAGAAATGCTCCCTGAAGGTGGTAGAAGAGGTATGTTTCCCTGTTTGCACACTAGCAGGCAGGGCAACTACTGTTTCCCGGGATGGCCTTCCTGCGACAGTTTTTGAGTCAGTCCCAGGGAATGGGGCCCTGGGAGCTTTTACAGGTTTGGAGGGGGGGCGTGAACCCCCCTCCTTTTTATTTTAGATCTGCCCTGGGGGATGGGGTTCTCGAGGCTAATAGAGGCTCTGGAAGGGGGGCCCCAGGGCCTTTTTAGGCTCAAGAAGGAGATCAGCATGCTCCCCTCCCCTTTAGTTTGAAATCGATCCCAGAGGATGGGGTCCTCGGGGCCTCACTGAGGTGTGGGGAGGGGACAGGCAAGGACCCCTCCTCTATTTTTTCAAATTCAATCTGGGCACAGGGGATGTTGTGCCCAAGCCATGCACAGTATTGTTTTTGATTGTTTAAAACTGTATATTTTAACTGACATGTTCACTTAGCTATGAAGTCTCTTTAACATTTGTTTCTTCAGTGAATTTCATTATTTTTTTAAATGCAAAGTAAGATATTATTGCTATACCGAAGATTCTGTTTTTTTTATCTAAACGTGATATTTTATTACCATACGCAACACCAACCCCACGCCGCACACTGTGTTATCCCACAGGCAGCTAACCCCCAGCTTCACACAGTCTGTGGCTGTGTGCAGCGTGTGGTTGGCCACAGGGCTGGCCTGTGGTTCGGACCAGCATGTAACTCTCTTCAGGCAACCAAACCCCTGCTATACACTGCCTTTGGCTATGCGAAGCATGGGGTTCGCTGTAGGGCAACCAACCCCACTCTGGCAGGGGATTCCCCCCACAGCAAAACCACAGCTTTACTGAAAAGGGCCTGATTATAGTTGATAATGTGGTGCGCAACCTTGTGCACCTATGTGAATAATAAAAGGCAATATTAAAACAGATAAAACCTAACATCACACCTCCTACAGCTAAAGACATTAAAGAATTGATGAAAAAACTTCAAAAACAAGTATGTACAGAAAGACAACCAAGTTACATTGCTCAGGTTTTGCTCAAATATGCACATACCATCTTGGGTGGACTTTTTTTCTCATCTGAATTCACTCCTCCAGGGATAGGAGTGTCACATCTAATTATATATTTGGACTCCAGCTTTCTAATTCTTAATTTTAAGTATTTTTTCCAATTCTTCTTTACTTTCTTTAGCTGTGGGTGGAATGATGTATGTTACGGTTTATATGTTATAATATTGCCTTTTGTTATTCACACAGGTGCACCGGGTTGGCCACCACATTATCAACTATAGAGCAGGACCACTTCTGTTAAGCTGTTAGAACTGCCAACTTTAGGGTGGTCTTCCTCCAAACATTTTACCTTATTCCTCCATTTGTGCTAATTTTCTTTTTGCGGCCTTAGGACTCTTCTTTTTTGCCACTGCTGACCAGAGCTAAAGTCCGTGCTCTCACTCCCTACAGCACGGTAAAATTCGCCAACACTCAATTGACACATTTAATTTACTATTAAGGCCTTAGTAAAGTGGTGCTATCTGTAGTCAGGGCCTGTAAATTAAATGCTACTAGTAGACCTGCAGCATTGATTGTGCCAGCCACTTAATTAGCCCTTTAAACATGCCTCATGCTTCCGATTGAAACCTGTTTGGGCAGTTTAGACTGCCATTTTTACCTAACAAATTAAACATTTTGACAAGCTTAAACTTTTCTTTTTAATACACATTACTCACCCATAGGGAAGGCCCTAAAAAGCCCATAGGGCAGGGTGGAGTGTATTTAAAATGTTGGACAAGTTATTTTGACTTTTACATGTCTTGGTAGTGAAAAACTCTTACATTTGTTTTTCACTACTGCAAGACCTACTTCACCCATAGGATAACATTGGATTAACTTATTACATTTAATATGTGATAACTTTCAATTGGGAGCAAGTAGGAATGTCTGGGTTGGATTCTAAAAGATTGTACTTTAAAACCCTGTTTAATGGTAAAGTCAGATATTAAATACCAACTGTGAAAATGCCACTTTTGGAAATTGGGTATTTTCTTGTCCCAACCATTTGGTGCCTGCAGCCTGTATCCTGTGTCACATGATTAGGTGTAGCTGGCACTTGGTCTTTGGGTACTACTCCCAGACAGTGAAACAAAGAGGGAATAGGTGTTGGGAGGATGTGCCATCTCTGACTTGATATGGGGGAGGAGTTGTCACTTACCGCATTTGCACAGCACAAAGGCTCTGCCTTAGCACCCTCACAAAGTGTTTACACTAGTCTTTTGTGCCCACAGACAAGCTGTGGCCAGGGCAGAGAAGAAATAAATTCTCAACACCTCTGGATGTGGAAACCTCCAGAACCTTCTCCTACTTCAAAGCTGGCATCAGGTATAAAAATTGGACCCTCTAACTCAACGCTTCATTACACATTTGGACCTGTGGAAGACTCAAATGAAGGACTGTGGTGCTGCTTTGCTGCAAAAAGGACTGCTACTCTGCTGCCCTGCTGCCTTCGAGAACCATACCTGCATCTTGAACCCAGGACCTCCAGAATGGATCTAAGGGCTAGTTGGCGAGCCACCTGATCATAGCCTCAGGGATAGAAGAAGCACCAACTACCTTGAAATCAGCACCTGGACTCAGTCTGCTGTGAGTCTTGCCCCCGAAGTAGGCCACCTTAGTCCTGGACCCTTGAAAGTGGGCCTGAATGTGCTTTGCCAGCCCAGCTGTGGTCTTTTTGGCAGAACCAGTGTAACGCAATGTATCTTACAGCTTCGCATCAGAGCAGCATTTCTGACCCAGGCCCTTGCATCGCAGCCCACAGCAACTCCGAACCACTGCTGCGTGAAGCATCCCAGATGCAGGACCTTGCCTCATAAGCCTTTGTTGACGTCATCCTTGACAACAACACAGTAACTTGCATCACAGGTCTCGTTGATGGCCACATCAGTACCAATGCTGTGCGATGCAACTCCGATGTAGGATCTCGCAGCGCAGCCAGCAGCTTCTACGGAACTGATACTGCATGATGCATCCTCAACACGGGAACTTGCAATGCTCCACAACTATTTAAGTTACTTTGTTTAGCGGGACTAACTTGGTCCCTTCATTGTTGTTGGTTTGAACTTGTGACTTTGTCCTGGTCCGACGCTTTGTGCTTTTAGGCACTATTTTTACCTAAATCTTTAGCAATGCATATCTCCAGTTCTACCAATTGGATTTCGGACTTTTTGGCCTCATATAACCTATTAAATTTCACTCTATTTTTTTTATTGGTTTGGGATATTTCTTTTGTTGTGTTTTCTCATTATTACTGTTTGAAGTGATGCATAAATACTTTGCATATTTCCACTAAGTTAACCCTAACTGCTTTGTGCCAAGCTACCTGAGAGTTAAGCACAGTTAAAAAAATTGTGTGACTTCACCCTGACAGTAATTGTGGTTGCTGCTTGAGTAGGGTTGCGCCTCCCTCTACCAGTAACCCAACAGCCTTCATTGGTGTTCAGCGGTGATGATTAGGATTTCTGTTTGTGCAGAACCATACAGTGATTTTGAGTAATACCCATATAAATATTGTGGTTCTAACTAGAGTTTTCTTTTAATTCTCCTTGATTGGCTCTTTTGCCACATTTACTCACATTCCAACCTGACTGTCTGTGGCAATACCTGCAGAAATTGAATTTTAGTTCACCAACCTGTGAAGCTACACTGTTGTTGACATCAACAAGTTCTGCAGGGAAAAGGACTTGCTACCAAGAAAAGCACCAAGACATTGTACCTTCCGAAAGCTCAGAGGGCCTAGGTAGAGGCTCACCAGTTACAGACACCAACAGAACATATGGAAGATGGAAATGGTGTGAAAGAGCAAGAGGGAACTTGGGTGCAGGTCCTGAATTGTAGCACATAGGGTAGGAGGATGGCTTGTCTCCTGAATTGGAACTCCCTCCCAGAGCAGAAAGCAGTGCGTCCTCACAAGAACTGTCACCAGAAGAGCAGGCGTACAGGAAGGCTGAGAAGGAGCAACAGGCAACAGCCAGCCTAATTCAAGATGAAGGAAACAGCATCCCAGAGAGCCCTGGAGGAAAAGAAATTCGCCATGGAGTAGCAAAAAATGGCCCAGGAGCTAAGTCTCAATAAGCTGGTCAACAGAGCAAAACATGTGGAGTCCAGAAACAATGGTGGCAGCCTACCTGCAGTGTCTGAGGGGGCAGCAAGCTCCACCTACCTAAATACTTGGGACCCTATTACAGATTGGCACTTTTCCTGTTTGCACCACATCACACCTGTAAGCAGGTGCGCCAGGTACAAACAGTGAAAGTGTGCCCTATCATGTAGAATGCGCTACCATCAGGGCAGCCGTGAACTTGCACTGCCCCCAGGGCAGCGCATTCAAGAGAAATACAGAGCCGCTGTTTAAAAGCTGTTCCGTCTTTCTCTGTGCAGGCGCCAAACACCTTCACTTTAATGAGGGATTTGAGACCCCCTTTCTCCGATCCAGGGGCGCACTGACAGTCCTCCACCATTTAGGTGGTGCACTATCAGTGCGCATCCTGACAGCTTCTTTGCCTCTGCACCCACGTCTATAATACGGAGTGGGCACAGATGCAAAGGGATTCCCTCATTTGCGTGGGGCCACCCACCATGCAAATAAGGGAATGTCCACATGAGAAAGCGCTGGTGCTACATGTGTGCCAGTGCTTTCAGTATTACAGAAGGGGCCGCACAAGCGTTTACGGCCCCTTCTGTAATACTAACGTGCCACAGGGGCACGCAAAGCAGGTTGACATGCCTGTTGTGCCCTTGGGACATGCTCTGTAATAAGGCCCCTGCTGCCCAGCAATATGGTAGGGGATGATATTGACAAGTGGTTTTCTGCCTATGAGATGGCCCTCAAGATGCACAGGGTCACAGAAGCATTTTGTAGGGTATCACTCTGGAAGCACATACATACAGTGGGGAGGGATACATTATTTACACTGGATGCGGGGGACCAGATAAAATACTTCCGCCTTAAAGCCATCCTTGTTACCAAATGTGGCTCACTTCACAGAAGTACTGCATTAGATTGAGGGGTAGTCAAAAGATGCAGAAGCGGTCTTGGGTGGATTTTCTTGATGATACCAGCGAAGCACCAGAGTTGATGATTTTACTGGGTCAGACACTGAGGGGCATATTAACAAGGCGGCGATATGAAATTATCGCCGCTTTTGCGTCCGTTTTCGGGCGAAAAGCGGCGATAATTTCATCGCCTTATCAGCAAAGACACGCTATCGCGTGTCTTGCTGACTTAGCGCCCGTTTGCAGCACGCCTCCGATCGCATCGCTAATGAGATGCAAAGGAGGCGTGCCTGACAAGACTCCCTTGGGAAAATATCGCGAAGGCAGCTTCGCGATATTAACAAGGGAGGGTAGCGATTTTTACAATCGCGTTATGTATGCCTTAACGCAGGAATTTAACGTCTGTTAAATTCCTGACTAAGGCATACTTAACATGGGGGGTGGATTTTGTGGCTAAGACCACAGGCCCTATCATCTAGGATATCGCCGTTTTCCACCATGGAAAACGGCGATATCCCAACTATCTCTGGAATTCTTATCGCCTCGGCAATGTGCGTTGTTAATAACGTGCAAACCTGGCGATAAATTCCAGAGATAGCCGGCGATAAATATACAAGCGCTAAGCGCGCTTTGCGATATTTATCGCCGGCCCTTGTTAATATACCCCTGAGAGAGCATATGTTCAATATCTGTTTTACAGAGCTGAGCCAGCACCTGATTGATAGTAAACTCACTGACCCCAGTGACCTTGCAAAGGAGGCAGACCTCTGGGTCAGCATCAAAGTGTCCAAAAATGTATTGGGGCGGTGAGAGGGGGGTACTCACCAGAATGGTGTTCAGGGGTCTGCCAGAAGAAAGAGGGGCGAGAAAAACTTAAAACTAAGGAGTTCCATAAACGTCTCCAAAATAATTGCTGAGGGGACAGCAACCAGTCCCAATCTGAACCAAAGAAGAAGGGGTTATTTGGCAAACAAACAGGGAGGTCCGTCCCCCACTGTTCTGAGTGTTACATATATGGGTACTCCAAGGGAGGCACCAAATGTCCCTAGAGGGCGGATTGCCCCACTGGTGGGCAGACACCTGGTTGACCAGTGTAGCATTTGGAGAGGAGATGGTCTCAGTTAGCTTGGGCGAGAGTGCAGAGGTTACATTAGTGTCCCAAAGGGATAGAGAGATGGTGTCTAAAGCTCAAATGCCTTCAGACACTTGAAAGTACCAACAATGATCACCATCAATGGGCAAAAGTTGGAGACTGAGAGACACAGACGCCAGTATAACTACTATGAGGTGTCATCTGATGCCTCATAGCAAGTAATTCCTAATACATTCCACCCGGTCATAGTTGCAGACAACCATGAGAGTCATCAGCCAGTGACCCTTTGATTGGGGCCGGGTATCAGGTTTTCTAAAAAATAAAAAGCTGTGAGCCCTACCATCACTGTATATTGTCTGTTTTGCAATGACCTAGGAAGTAAAGCGCAGGTCACACCCAGAGATGTTAGGTTGGTTGAATGGCTCTGTATGACCACTTGGTCCATAGCTCCCCAAGAGTGGAGGCAAGGAAGTCTAGAGCCTAGAAGAGTGGCCCAGGCAGCTGCCAAGAGTAGAAAGGGCAGGGAGCAAGCGAAACAGCCCCTGACACTCCCATGTTACTGGTTTATGGGGTGCCTGAGGAAGCCATCCCTTAGCATACCGCAGAGGACATTGCTCTCCTGGTAGACCTACCTGAGCTTGCTGAATGGCAAGTTGAGGGTAGGTCCACCAGGGAGGCATTCTGCAAGACCCAGAAAGAGTGCCTAACTCTAGACGCTTGAGACAGAAATCTGAGACCCAGGCATTAGGTGATTCTTCTGGTGATCACCTTATCTATTGGGAGAAGGACCTTATGTATAGTGAGCCTAGGGTTCCTAGACCTGGGGCAGCCTGTGTGCTGGTGGTCCCCCAGTGTTACAGGGCCTTTCTACTGGGGATGGCTCATGGCATAGCCCTGGCAGGACATCTAGGGGCAGGACAAGACCTTTGTCAGGCTTGTCCTCCATTTCTATTGGCCCGGATAAAAACAGCCTTGGATACATTTTGTAAGGGCTGTCTCACCTGCCAGGCCAGTGGGAAGATAGGGCAAAAGCTGAAGGCTCCTCTGCTTCCCTTGCCTGGTTTTGGAACTCTCTTTGAGATAGTTGGCATTGACTTTGCTGGTCCCTTGGATCCCAAAACAGCCTTAGGCAACAGGTTCATCCTCGTTTCATTGGACCATGCCGCACAGTACCCAAAGGCCATCCCTCTGAGGTGAGTGACAAAACCTGCGGTGGCTAGGGCACCGATGGGGACTTTTACCCGAGTGGGAATCCCCAAGGAAGTGTTTTCACCAACTTTGTCAGCAAACATGAAGTCTATCTGGGATGTGTGGAGTAACCTACAAATTCTCCACATCCTATCTTCTTCAAACCAACAGACTTGTTGAGAAATTCAACAAGACCTTGAAAGGCTACCTGAGCCCATGAGGCGGAAGAGGGATGTCCTCTTGTCATGCCTGCTGTTTGCCTACAGGTAGGTACCACAGAAGGAGGTTGGGTTTAGCACATTTCAACTTCTCTATTTACACCCTGTTAGGAGACCTCTTAGCCTAGTAAAAGAGGGGTGGGAGCAATCTCCCAGGAAGTCCCATCAGGATGTAGTCAGCTGCATGCTGATTCTCAGCAACCAGATTCAGCGCTTCTGGAAGAAATCTAAGAAGAATCTTGAAGCCAGTCAAGAAGTCATGAAACTCTGGTATGACCAGAAGGACACTGTTGGAGTTTCAGCCTGGCCATAAGGTGTGGGTCATATATCCTGTGGAGCCCAGAGCTCTTCAAAATCATTGGACAGGCACATATTTGGTGAAGGAGCGGAAAGGGGCTACCACTTACCTAGTAGATCTCAAGACTTCTAGAAAAGCCTTAAGGGTGCTCCACATAAACTGCTTCAAACTGCACTTTGAAAGATCTGAGTTCACCATGCTCCTGGTAGAAGAGGAGAGTGAACCACTCCCTGACTTTCTATCTTGAAAGGAGTATGAAAGATCAATAGAGCGTGTCAACCTCTCCCCTGATCTGACTCCAGAAAAGCAGAGGGAATGTTGTCAAATGTTGGGACAGTTTTCCTCACTTTTCTCCCTCACCCCTTGGCTTACACACCTGTGTACCCATGACATGGATGCTGAAGACCGTATGCCTGTTAAAAACAAAATTTACAGATTGTTGGACTAGGAGAGAGCTAGAATCATGGAGAGGTCTCCATGATGCTGGCTTTAGAGGTGATTGAGCCCTCTTGCAGTCTCTGGTCCAGCCCAGTTGTGCTGGTGCCTAAGGCTGGCCCACTGGGTGCCACCCCAGAACTGAGGTTGTGTGTGGACTGCTGAGGACTCACTTCCATCACTTAGACTGATGCTCACCCCATCCCCTGAGCTATGAGTTCATAAACAGGCTGGGCTCTGCTAAGTTCCTCAGTATCTTTCATCTCACATCAGGGCTTCTTCCAGTTTTGGGTGATGCCCTTTTTTTAAAGCATGCCACTGCCATCTTTCAGAGGTTGGTGAATGGGGTCCTAACTGGGAAGGAGGCATTCTGTGCTGCCTACCTAGATGACATAGCTGTCTTCCCTTCCAGCTGGAAAGAACATGTACATCACCTCCAGTGGCAGGCGGGAATGACTATGAAGGCCAGCAAGTGCCAGATAGGGCAGGGGACAATTGTGCATCTGGGCCATCTGGTGGGTGGGAGAAAGGTGCAGCACCCTCAGGCCAAGAATGAGACCATCCTGGCCTGGCAAACCCTCTAAACCCAGACCTATATGAGGGCCTTCCTGGGCCTCAAAGGGATACTACAGGAGATTTGTTAAAGGGTATGGTATTATTGTGGCTCCCTTAACTGAGCTGACTTCCAAGAAGCAGCCCAAAAAGATGATCTGGGTGGAGGGCTGTCAGAGATTTTGACCCCCTCAAGGAGGCAGCACCTGTACTCAATTCTGACTTCTCCAAATCGTTTTTTTTGCAGAAGGACACTTCAGAGCATGGCACAGAGGCTCTCTTATCACAGTTACATGAGGAGTGCCTAGACCAACCGGTAGCCTTCATTAGCAGTGGGTTACTTATCTGAGAACAGAGATGGAGTGCAATTGAGAGAGAGCCCTTTGCTGTGGTCTGGGCATGGAAGAAGCTTAAACCATACCATTTTGGGACTCACTTACAGGGTCAGACAGACCACTGGCACCTTAGATGGCTCATGCAAATGTGGGGTGAAATTCCTAAATGGTTGAGGTAGGCCATCTACCTACAGGGAATGTAGCAAAAGAGTGAGAGGCACTATAATCACAATAAACACAAGTCAGAATAGAAGTATCTATTTATAGTTCCAAGTATTCAACTGGAAGTTCTTTTAATTTCAGTTTCATCCACAGCCAACGCGTTTCGCCCTACAGCCAGGGCTTCTTCAGGGCTGTAATCACATACAAACATATTAATGGCCAATATTTACAAAAAAAACAATGTTGTCAAAAAAACAACCTCTTTAGCCAGGAATCGTGCATGTTTGTTTTGTAATAACATCAACTAAGAAATATGTGACATACCCAGCAGAACACAGTAAGAGATAGCACCCTTTGTGTTGAGAAATACTTTAGAGATTTCATAAAAACAACTTTTACATCTTTATTCTTCTAATGAGGAGACGCAGATTATGTTCCAAAATAGAAATAGTAAAGTCCTATGTCATAATTATTCATACATCAGTTGTAAAACTATAGAGTAAGGTCCGAAAGTTCTCAGGGATAAAAGGAAGGCAAGAAAGAATTTGATCCTACACCCAACAAGAAGTGCCCATACCAGTTAAGTACATGCTACACCCAAAACACGAATGTGGGCTTACCACTATTATGAGTCATCAGAAAACTAATCTCTATTCCTCTGAAGGTATTCCAATATCTGTTCGGCATTGGGAAATATAGAAAAGTTTGAACTTCAGTGCTACTCCATAACATAGAAGCTTGGATCTACATACAGCTTTTGCCAGACGCACCCATGAACGAGAGAATTAACATAATTCACAACCAGCTCTAAGATACACCAACCCTCGCCAAGTGCTCGAGTAGGTCTAAAAAGTTGTGTATTTAAAAAGTTGCAGTCACCGTGAGTCAAAACGTAACTAATGCGTAACTGATGTAGATACTTTAAAACAGATAAGCTTATCCTGAGTTATATCTCAAAGGCACACACCACGGTGACAAGGCTAGTCAAAGAGTACCTGTAAAGAATATGATGCAGCATTAAGGGTATAGCTCTATGTAGTCCGGTTAGATATTCAGTAGAAATGAAGCAACAACGGTTCCAGAAAATACTTTCATAACCTTTGCCAGTAAAACAGATAGATGAAATAGGTCTACAGTACTGGCCATTCCAACAAATTGGCACTAGAGCACCATTCAGAACATCACAACTACTAGCTGTATTCGCCGCAAATACAATATTATAAATCGGCCCACGCACATGCTTGCGCAATGAGTGTCACTTGACGTATATCCACAGAAACTGCATGTACATCAGTACTCACAAGTATTATCGATAATCCATAGCACATCATGATTCCACAGTTTGTCAGCACGTCATAGTTGTCTTCAAGTTGTCCAAATGCATTTAGTGCCCCTACGACATAGCCATCCGCTGACATCTAAAAGGTGGCTACGGTACTTGTCACTCCCACACCACTGAAACAATGGCCCCAGTGTTCCAACTAAACAAAACCACTTCCGCCAGAACCTGAGATGCAACAAAGTGTATAGTGCTCCCGCAACACTAGACCGGCAACCATTATGCGTCAAGTCAATACGTATACTCACTTCCGCCATAATTCCCCAGTATTGTGTGTCTTGTGATGTCGGGTGTAGACCAAGAGTAGTGTCAAAAAGAAAGACACATGAAAATATAATACATGGAGGATATACAGAAAATAGAAGTTATTTCAAGACAAATTGAATATACCTCTAAGCTTGCAGTCTCCTATGAGAAAGCTCGGTAAGGTCTTGGGGGTATTTAGCTGGACGCACTGCTATTTGAAAGTTCAAATGTTTGTATAATTGTCGGGTCCTCGGGGAATCGCTCTCTGACCAAAGAGCGTAATGTGATACAATAAGTCGGTTGCGCCACTCGAACTGAGTGGAGTCCCCCGGGCTCCAATGCCCCTCAATTGGGTTTCAATAAAGTAATCAAAAGTTCTACATAGGTTGATGCTTCATGGTGTTTTATTCACACGTAAGTTTCTTTAAAGTTTTCTTTTAGCATTATTCCAATGCGGAGTCCCAATGCATTTCGGCATTAACATAACATGCCTTCATCAGGGGAAACGTTTCTATAATGTAAACAAAAAGCGTAGCACTCAGTAAATGATTCTGGACAGGTACGTGGTTATATGGAATAACTGTGATGTTACGGAATACAAAGTGTTTAAAAACAATGGGTATTTGTAAGCATTATCATAAAGTACTATACGTGGTGACAGCATTGATCCGACGTGTTTTGCAGTGAGCCGACTTTCTATTATACAGTTGTCCGTAATATCAGGAAGGTCCGTGAAGGCTAGCTAAGTGCATTGTTGAGTGAATACAGAGCGGGAATCAATGAAGCTGGCTCGGGGTGTATTATAATAAAACGTGCTAGTAAACGCGTGTGTTTTCGATATTAGTTAGAATGAGACAAATTAATTTTAAATGTGTGCTATAGTGCTCCATGCAATCCAATATGCGTCGCGGCTAAAAAACATGCTTTTAGAATCGAACAGTGATGTTCTTACCGAGTTAAGCGTGATGATTCTCGCGTAGTGTGCTCCGGAAGTAAAACCCGAGCATGTAACCCGGAAGTGTATTAAATGAACTAGGGTTGCTAAGCAACCGGGGCAACGTTGTGATAAAAGTGTTGGTTGTTAGTGCTAATAAAG
The DNA here is from genome assembly GCF_964204655.1 of Triturus cristatus. NCBI lineage: Eukaryota > Metazoa > Chordata > Amphibia > Caudata > Salamandridae > Triturus > Triturus cristatus. The sequence goes on along the minus strand of NC_140586.1, from coordinate 791,118,735 downwards.
TTAGCTATTCCGTGAACGGTATGGAAGGTGATAAGGGTCGAATGGTGATAAAAATAAAAATAAAAGCGCACTGGTAATCAAAATAAAAACGGAGAGTTAAATTAACTGTAATGGTGTAGACAGAACGTGTGTAGTGGGTGACATGTGTTCCAGCAAGGAGATGGTAACAGTAAATAATAACAAGGAAAATATCTGATTGAAGGAAAGATAAATGACACATTATACGAGGAATGAAACATTAAATATCATGGTGACAAATTACATTAAACCACATGGTAAAGGCTATAGGCAGGACCAAGGAAGCTAATGATCAAATATTAGCGCTGTTGTAACTTTAAAGGTAACAATTAAATTCCATACGGTCATTGAGACCATTTGGCTTCATGCTACCCAGAAGGGATATCCAGTAATTCTCTCTTTTGAGAAGTTCATTATGATTATCTCGACCCTCTAGTCTGGGAACTGTCTCTAATATGCAATAGCGTAATTGACTGATGCTGTGGCCTGCTTCCAGGAAATGCTGTGCCACTGTCGATTTCAACTGTTTGGTGCGAATGTTGGACTTGTGCTCGTTAAGTCGTATCTTAATCTTGCGTTCAGTTTGTCCAATGTAAACCTTCCCGCACGGGCATTTGATCATGTAAATAAGGTTTGCACTGTCGCATGTTGCTGTGGCTCTGACCTTGATATTGTTTCCTTTCATGGGGTGACTGATGGTTGTCCCCTTGATTACATTGCTACAATGGCCACAATTCCAACAGGGTGCTGTCCCTTTGTGAACATTGATTGTAGTTTCTTTGTATTTTATGAGTTCTCCAAGATTTTTGCTCCTGGTGTAAGCGAATATGGGGTCGGAATTGAAAATATTATTAAAATCCTGTTCAATTCGCAGTATTTCCAATGTCTTTTAATGATCTGCCTAAATTTGAAGCTAGAAGTCGAATATTTGGATACCACTGTTATGGAATCTTTGTTGGAAGGTGGACTCTTTTGAAGTAATTGTCTGTTGACATTGTTACAGCGTTGTTTGGCCTGCTCAAGTATTTGGGGAGGGTACCTTCGTGCAGTGAATCTAGATGTCATCTCTTTCAAATGGTCATCAAGCTTTGTGGGGTTGGATACTATACGTTTCACTCTTATGAACTGGCTATATGGTAAATGGTCCTTAAGAGGCTGAGGATGGAAACTAGAGTAGTGCAAAGTATTGTTCCTATCTGTTGTCTTTCTGAAGAGTTCAGTCTCAAATCTTGTAGCTGTTTTGATTACTCTCACATCCAAAAAGGATATGGATGAGTCTTGTATGTCATAAGTGAATTGTATCCGTGTGTCGATGATGTTGAGTTTTTGAAGCTCATCTTGGAGTATTCTTTTTGGTCCTTGCCAGATCAAGAAAATATCGTCGATAAATCTGACGAACATTTTACTGTGAGATTTCCAAACTTCTTTAGACAAAATCCATTCCTCTTCAAACCTACTCATAAACATATTAGCATACGCTGGTGCTGCTGAATTGCCCATTGATGTACCAGTAAGCTGCTGGTACCAATCCTCTTTCCATAGAAAGTAACTGTTGAACAATGTGAACTGTAGAAGTTTCATCAAGAAAACTTTGAAGTCCTCTGGCAAATCTGTTTCAGGATTCATAGTCACTCTTCAATCAGCCAGACAAGTTAGAATTTACGGAACATCGTAATGCATGGACATCAGGGATACACGTAAAAGGGCACAGTCAGAGATTCTGATTAAATCAGTATGGCTACAACAATAGAAATGCAGGAATGAGTAAGAAACCTCTATATACAAGTATTAGGTATCTGGTATAAACCAGAGGTAGTGTCAAAAAGAAGGATACAGGAAAAATAGAATATAACGAGGATATACAAAACATGTACGTTGTTTCAAGACAGATTAAACATATCTCCAAGGTTGCAGCCTCCTATGAGAAAGCATGTAAGGTGACACATTCAAGGTGCATGTATAACTAAAGACATGATATCGAATTCAGTATTCCTAGTCACTCTCCAATCTGCCAGACAAGTAAACATTTACGAAGTATCTTAATGTAAGGACATCAGGTATACGCGTAAGAGGGCACAGTCAGAGATTCTGAATAAATCAATATGTGTACAACAATAGAAATGTAGGACTGAGCAAGAAACCTTTATATACAAGTATCAACAATCAATAGAGGTTTAGGATTTTTATCCCTCAAGAAAGTATTGCATCTCATCATCCATATTTAAACCAGATTTGACAGATCGCAATTTGCAAATCCAGGTGGCCGCCAGTTGTCTTAAGCGTCTCTCCCTGTCCCCACGTCTTCTGTCCGGCACTGTTACATCAGTCCAATGAAATCTAAATTTAGACCTATCTGCGCCCTCTACACAATTGTGAGATACCAAGGCATAGGTGATGTCTTTGTTGAGACACACCCTGCGATGCTCCTGAATTTGCGTTTTCAGTTGACGTGTTGTACTTCCTACATAGACTTTGTTGCACACACAAATCAATACATATACAACAAAGTTTGATAGGCACTTGATAAAATGTCGGATATAGATTGTTTTGCTGTGTTGTAGCTATAGGTAAGAGAGGGTGCTTTCTCTTATGGTGTTCTGTTGGGTATCAATATCTAGAGTCAATGAGAATCATCCTCTGCGCACTGTTGCTACGGGTAAAACATACCTATACATTGAACATTTAATCACCACAGTATTAAGCAGTTGATGAATTCTTTAAATAGAAAACATATAATCCACGACAAACACAATGGTTAATGCAGTGTATTTGCATATGAAGATTCAAACACAGTTAAAAAAAATGTCCATAATCCTTCATAACGTAGCATATTGAATGTCAAACAATAAATTCTCTTTTGTCCATAAGTTTTCTTGATGCCCAATGCATTTCGGGCCACCGCTGGCCCTTCTTCAGGGGCTTGAACTCTATGAAAATAAACAAAAATATAATGCAAACAGGTAGGACACAAGCATCATCGATATCAAAGCAGCAAGAGAATAGAAGTCAAAAAATAATAATTTATAAGGTGAATTTGTGAAAGAGCAAACAAAAGGCCCTCCACCTTGGTGTATCGAATGTAAAGAAAAATACTCACTGAAAAAACTCAGGGAACTTTACTAATCTGAAATAACAAACAGTACGTAACTCAGCCAAAAGCTCCACTTCAAAAACCCATGGAAATGGACAAAATTAACACGTGGATAAAATGAAAAAATAATAATAAGTACCTCTTCAATCACAGTCAGTAGTATACTGGTTACCAAACGGCTGGTCAAACACCTGAAAACATCAAATCATACAAAAAATAAGCCCATGGCCCATGTAATGAAAGTAACAGGATCATAGTGATAACCGCATCGAGAAAATGAATGAATCAGGCTGAATTATAATACCTTATTAAGTGGCCGACAGTCCTTAGTGCCAGGACACACAGACGGCGAAGCAGACTCGGAAATGCTCTGCCGCAACACTGCACGGGTAAAATACAAACTCGCCGAATCACGGAAGTACGCGGTGGGCTCAAAAACAAACGACAGACTCATTATAGAGTGGATGAAACCGACCACCATATTGAAACAGAAAACGGAATAATCTACTGATGTCACCGCTCAAAACAACCTCATTCCTAAATAAATCAAAAGACCGCCATGTTGAAACAGATCATGAAATACTGAATGCAAATTACCGATCGCTCAATCAGAGAGGAACTACAAATATTCCAAACAAAAATGGGGTGAAGAGCACATACTAATCCAAAAATAAATGAAATGTGGAAGTGTGAAAAAATAGATAGTTTAACTAAATAATAATAAGTGAAAGGTAAAGAAGAAACATGGAAAATGGAGGAAATATTGTGCTGTGAAAGTATAATACATCAAAAATAGGTACATGAAATTGATCAAAATACCAGAAGTCATCATGCAAACATGCCAGTAACAGTAATAACGAGAATTATAGGTAACAGGAATAATTAATTCTGTCATTCATTCCTTTCTCTATCAAGGTGTCTAGACGTCTGATCCAAAATTTTCTCTTTGTAGAAGTGCTCTGGTTAAATCCACATCTGGGTGATGTGTGACTTTTTCTAACACCGAAAATTTAAGTTGGGCAATGCTGTGTCTCTCCTCTAGCCAATGAGTGGCTAGACTACTGCTTTTATTTATTCATTTATTTATTTATTTATTTATTTATTCAAGCTTTTGACTTAGTGGTGACTCTACTCGGTGGTGCGGTGCGTTATACCTTGCTGCCTTTTTCTGCTCTGTACCTACAGGGAATGGTCTTTACGGTGGAACAGCATCCAAAGCTGATGGTCTATCCAGGTTCTTCTGCAATAGTGTCGAGAACTCTCTGGAGGTTTTGTTGTTCTGCCCACTTTCAGATGGGGTGGAACATGTGTTTGAACTGTCAGCCTTAGGGTGGTCTTCCCCCCAATTGTTTGCCTGCCTCCTCCATTTTTGATTATCTTGCTTTTGTTGACCTTAGGACTCTGTGCACTTTACCAGTGCTAAAGTGTGTGTGTTCACTACCTGTAAACATGGTAAAATTAGCTTATCTCCAATTGGCATATTTAATTGACTTGTAAATGCCTAGTAAAGTGGTACTGCCTATACTTAGGGCCTGTAAATTAAATACTATCAGTGAGCCTGCAGCACTGTATGTGCCACCCACTAAAGTAGCCTTAAACATGTGTCAGGCCTGCAATTGCAGCCTGTGTGTGCAGTTTCAAGCTGCCACTTCGACCTGGCAAAATAGACCTTTTGACAGGCCTAAACCGTCCTTTTTGATACATATGAGTTACCCCTAGAGTAGGCTCTAAACAGCACATACGGTAGGGTGCAGTGTATTTAAAAAGCTGCACATGTGCATTTAACTTTTACATGCCCTGGTTGTGAAAAACTCTAACATTGTTTTTTCACTACTGCAAGACCTACCTCTCCCATAAGATAACATTGGGTTTTCCTTATTACATTTAATAAGTGCTAACTTTCAGTTGGAAGCAGGTGGGAATGTCGAGTTTGGTGTCTAAAGAATTGTAATTTAAAACCATCTTTAATGGTAAAGTCGGATTTTAAGTCACAATTCTGAAAATCACACCTTTAGAAAGTTATATGTATTAAAAAGAAAGGTTTAAGCCTGGCAAAAGTTTTTTTTTGCCGAGACTAATGGTAGTTCAAAACTGCACACACATGCTGCAATAACAGGCCTGAGACATATTTGAAATGGCTACTTAAGAGGGTGGCAGAATCAATGCTGCAGGCCCACTAGTAGCAGTTAATTTACAGGACTTGGGTGCATGCAGTACTACTTTACTAGGGGCTTATAAGTAAATTAAAGTGCCAATCGGATCTAAACCAATGTCACCATGTTTTAGGGAATTAGCACACGCACCTTAGCACTGGTTAGAAGTGGTAAAGTGCGCAGAGTCCTAAGACAAATAAAAACAAGATCAGAAAAAATGGCGGAGTAAGGCAAAAGGTTTGGGGGAAGACCACCCTAAGAGTAAGAGGTTTACTAATATAGCACTGCAAAATGTGGTTATCTGAAAACGCGGATGCAGAACCAGGAAAAATAGCTATGTGTAACCTACAGGTCACATATTTAATTCCTGAAAAGTCTAGCTCTTCATTCCTTCGTACCTGCGTTGATAAATCAGATGTGCCCCTGAATATCGAAGATAGAATATCCCGGTATAGAAATATTGACCTAACCCCACATCTACTAACCTAGGGGGCATATTATCAAGCCAGGCGATAAAATTATCGCCGCTTTAGCGGCAGAAAACTGCCGCTAAAACGGCGATAATGGGCTTGATAATATGCTCTATGGAATTCCAATTGAAGCCCATGTTAGATGTCCTTCACATTTAACATGGGCTTCAATTGGAATTCCATTGAGCATATTATCAAGCTCATTATCGCCGTTTTAGCGGCAGTTTTCTGCCGCTAAAGCGGCGATAATTTTATCGCCTGGCTTGACAATATGCCCCCTAGTCGCTATCTATCTATCTATCTATCTATCTATCTATCTATCTGTCTATTTATGGGTAGATCTGGAGTTAGAAATGGTAAATCTATACTCCCCCTGTATGCACTTACCTTTCGACATTTTCGACTTTTATATTTTGTCTGCCATATATTTGTATTGCGATATTCACATCCTGGCTATTCATCATTACAATCAGAAATCACTACCAAGTGTATTCGTTCTCAGCAGTTGAGTTGCAATTTTTTCCAAGGACACATAAATTCTGGATTAGGCGCTATGTCAGCACGCCTAGTTTTAATATGAATGCGCTCTCTTAACATCTGAGCGCAGATTGCTTCTGTCTTGAGAACTTAGCCCTGTCTTGATTCACCTCCTTGACACTCGTATTTTCCCCCTAATAGTCACTTATTCAGCACTCTGCCTGGAGATGATGTGCTCTTAACCGATTCACTTGGTTAAGTCTTTAACCTGACTTGTAATAATTTGATGACCCGGCAGGCACCCACATCATGACAGAATTGTTCTGCAAATGGAATCACTGTCGCTACATTACACGGAGGGCCGACAGCACCGCCTTCAATTATAGCAACAAGATCAGAGCTATTACCGGGGGCCCATTTATAACACAGACACATCCTCCTGTTAGCGCGCCAAAAAAAATGCCCGCCAAAAAGAGCCTTCTCCATGCTAATGTCACACAATTACCTCTTAACTGCCAAAACAAATGTCACAAATGGGGAAAGTGACACCAAATCAAAAACGTCACAGGTGATCGATTCGTGTCATCTCGCGCGCCCGCCGCGGCGGCTGGAGCGACAGACACGGTGATAACGCAACCCTAATATTATATTACAGCCTTCACGGTCCTGAGTGCCGAGAGATGAATGTGTGTCACTTTACATGTCGCTCACTCTCGGGGCCTGGGCAGGCAAGCATGGAAAATGGAGTGTTTAGGATTAATGATATTGGAAATGGCGGAGGGGAGATTGCACAGGCCTTCCTCCCTGAACCATGCAGATTGAAACGTACCTCAGAGCTATCTTTGTCCCTCCCGCCCCGCTCAGCCTCCCCCCTGTACACAGACATCTCTCACCTCATTCTCTTTCCTGCTAAGGTCCTTTCGTGGCACTTAGTTCAGAACACCTTTTTGTTTTACATTACCAAAGTCATTTATTTGTGTTTGTTGCGCTGCAGCGCCGGGCATCCAATCTTCGTGACAAATGGTTGGAGCCAGGAAACCGCGCGCCGCCGCTTTAAATATTACTGTCTCTAATTTCCAAGACAAATATAATGCAAAGATTTAGAAGCAAACAGAGGCGGGCAGCGCTGGGAAATAAACCCGGCTGCAAATGTTTAAAATTGAATGTGTCAAAGATATGACTTGATGGCTTTCTGCGAACATCCATCAACAAACTTTATGTTTGCAAGTTTGGAATGATGCATAGTCTCCTCTGGGATAATTACACTGAATTACAGCACTGTACATTGTGTGTATCCTCTGCCCCCCTGGCGCAATTTAATTATTATTTCCTCGTAAGAATTTAGGAAGCTTAAACCAACCACGGTGGGATCTGAGCAGCTTACACAGCACCAATTAAAATTTCCTTCTTTTAAAAATGTTCTTATGTGTTTTGTTATGTAGCGCCTTGCACGCCTCTTTCAAAGCCTCTTTGCACTGTATGGAGTAGCCCAGAGAATAGCCATAGGTTATCCCAAGGTAGCATGCTCCTTGTAGGAGGGGGTTTGGGGGTAAAAGATCTGATCTCATGACTTTCCACCATCTGGGAAATGTCATCAGTGGGATCTTTTCGGCAGATGTAGAATCTTCACCCCAAATCAGAGGATTTTCTGTTACTACCCAGCTCTAAATTATGCCCTTTGTCTCACAGAGCTGTCAGAGCTTGGAACTGTTTTGTTCACCTTAAGCATGCGAGTATTTGATTGCTGACTTGGACCATATCCTCATATGGAGGACATTCGTTCTTGCTCTTAGTCTCTGTGTTCTCGCTGTTCCCCAGCTTGTTATAACCCTGATCCTGGGTTATTTCTGTAAATGTCACCAGAAGAGTCCAGCTTGTGCCTTTAAACTTACCTTACAGCTATGTTGAGTTGTGCTGGGACTTCCATGTCAATGGATCTATTGAAAAACTATTTTGCGTATTTCAGTGGCATGTGTTTTGAGGTTAGTGGGAGAGGTGGCTGGAACATAGATTTCATAAAAGTTTTGGTGGTCACAGAGGCAGGCGGATTATAGAATTCTTAAAAGGGCATTCACACTGACACAATATATTGAATATGTTTTTAATATACTGTGAATAAATCTAATAATATGCAACAGAAAATCTGTGCTAAAAATTGTTTCTCACAAAAGTGGTAAGAAGCACACTGCGACTAAATTAGATACAAATAAGGGATGATGTAACAATATTGCTCTGGGAGCAAGATAATGCATGGTGTAGGAATAATTACAAGTTCTACCCAAGGTTATAAGAAAAAACGGTACTTTTTATGATCGTGATTGAATAATTACAGGTTCTACTCCAAGGTTATAAGAACAGAACTGTACTTTTTATGATCGTGATTATAAATGGCACTGTGTTGACCATCCTTGTTGCATCAATGATACCCTCTGCCCTGTGTGTTTCCAAGTAAGTTGAAATGTAGTGTTCTTGATGGACCCAGTATGGAAAAATTGATGATCAATTTCCTACCCAGTTACGAACAGTACAAACAGATAACATCTAAGGTGTAATGCACCATTGTGAGGAATGCAATATGGTATAGTCTGTTAGAGTATGATGAGGGGTGTGCAGGCTATTTGGGTGTATTTGAAAAGGCCAATATATTTTTTTGTATGCTGCAGCAGGAACAGTCCCGCTGCCGGATGGAGCCTCAGAAGGCCACTCACCTTTGTCAGATTTGTGCTATTGCTAAGTATCTGCCATTCACCTCAGTCAGAAGTCCCAGTTTGGGACTTCCAGCAGTGAGGGAACAATTGTTGATCCCTCCCTGGCAGAACTATTGTGTTTCTTCCTCGTTGCTACAAAGAGAAAAACAGATCCCTGTAGCCAGTTGTCCCATGCAAATAGTGTGTTGCACATCTGTCGGCTTGGAAGGGAAAATATGACTCAGGAGAAGCAAAGGAATGTTACACTTATTTGAAAAGTGAAAAGTACCTGTCGATGCCCAACTTCTTAGCATGAGGATTTACTTTACCAATCCCTACTTTTTGATATTTTGAGAACATGGCTGATTGCACGGTTATCCCAATGAATAGTGGATTTCTGAGTATTGCAACTTTCCACCAGACTTTTGAGACTATATCCATTACTTTTAGAGAATTTCCAATCCTCCAATGCACCTGCACGCCCTGTTAAGGGTCAGGGCATTTCCAGCCCCAGTGAGCAGTCATTCCCTGTCTACACGATAGGTGTATGCCAGTCTGCATTGACCATGTGATTATGTTTTTTTTTTTAAAAGCAACTCTTAACTGGATATTTTTTACTATTCAGCAATAATAACATGAGTACGTACATGCCACAATACAATGCTCATACATCTAAGTTACTTGCCAATCAAAATGTAACATAAGTAATGCAATAAATCCGCTCTCCATGATATTCGCAGAGAGGAGGATAGTGGTTGAGGAGATAAAGGGGAACCTAAGTGATTCTGAGATACCTGGACCCTGAGTAGGAGTGGACAATAAACTCCACTTCTCCGGCAGAGTTCACAGACATTTACCCACTCCCAGCTCTGCTGGGAGTGCTTAGTTGTTGAAAAACGCCACCAACCGCTGTGTGGTGGAGTTTTTCCTTGCATACGGCTCGCCAACGTTAAGCTGGTGAGTGCAAGCGAGATAATATAGTGCTAGACCACCTCCAGGTGAGATTTCTCAATGTGGGAGGTTGCAGGAAGTCGCTACCACTCACGTTGAGAAACCTGCCGCTCGAGTAGAAAATATACACGAGTGACAGACAGAAGTAGCTCCCTCTGTGTCGCCATGTGGTACAGTTTGAGCTGATTTTATAACGCAGGACAAGCTCCCAGTGCTAAACATCAGCATGACGTACCAACCTCTGTCGCTCCCAGAACTCCACGAAATCTCACTGAATTTTTAGGTAACTTAGTAGAATTCCCTGGAGTGAAACTCCTTGAGGTCTGTAGCCCTGAGTCATAAAAAAGTAAGGAAAAGTATAGAAATTCACAAACTTTCTCAGAAGTATGTCTGGAAAGCTGTGCCAGGCACAGGTTTCCAGGCATATTTCTAGGACGATCATATGCTATTTTCATTGAGATCCTAGTACTGCTGTGCAAACACACACTTTTTTTTTCTTCGCAGGGAAAATATGTTTCCCCATGAAAAAGGTTATTCCCCTGAACCTCTACAAAAACTTGGGGTGATCAATGTGCCTCTAACTCTGGAAAGGATGTTATGGTAGACTGCGGCCAAAGTAAAAATTCTACCATTTCCAGGTAGGAAAGGGAAATGAGAGGAATAACCACAAACATGCATGTTTATGGGCACTCACAAACTTCTGAGGCTAGCCAAGACTTGGAATGCTTACTGTCCCAATCCTTGATTGGGATGCATGGGTGCAGATAATTCCATATTTGTGGCAGAGATCTTCACACACCTAACTGAGTTTACACCTGCCAGGAATCCATTTCTGAATTACTGGCAGTTTTTAACCAAGTATTTTATTCATAAATTTACATTTAGGACTGAATGTAAAATCCCGGGTGAAAAGAGCGCGGTACAAATCTTCACAACATAACATAATGTAACATAACGTAACACAACATGATATAAAATAACATAACATAACATTGGTGCAGGTGAAAGTTGGGCATTATGACCGTCTATCAAACTGTGCAGGTTTACTCAGGTCTTGTGCACATATCAAGGCATGTGTCATCCTGTCCCAGGAGTGGGTAGAGTGAGTTCTCGTCTTCACATGCCTGAGATGGGGTCCTGTCCTTCCTAAGTTGATGTCTGCCCTTTTTGCGCTCTGTTCATGTTGTATCTTTTGATGCCGGGATAGTTTTGAACAGTGAGAGAATAGGTATCTCAGGGCCTTTCTGCCACTTTTTGAGCTTGGTCTAAGATATCTTGGGCCTGATTTACAAGAGGCCTGTGCTGCGGGAGCGTCACCTTTTTATGATGCTCCAGTGGGGCAAGCCTCTCAATCATATCTATGATGCGACGCAATGCCACCCTGGGTGGCTTTGCATGGCCTCCTAGATATGGGGTAAGGCAAGGCAGTGCAAAGTGTTCCCTGCCTTACTCTACGTCAAAGGGGCATTCCATGAGCTTTGCTGTGTTTTTCCCCTCGCAATACCCATGGGATTTGACACATTCCTAGATTTGCAAGGATCTGTAAACCTCGGAATGCGTCAAAACTGTGCACCTCCCTGGCAAAGGCATAAGAAATAGAAATAACTTTATTTCTCCTTGTTTTCTCCTCTTTCTTTTTGTGCTGCATTCTGCAAAAACAATTGTGCTAACAATGCCGACACTGATGTATTAAGGTGCAAGCTTGCCTGTGCTGGCGCTAGGCACCAATTTGTGCACAGACGCAGACAGAAAGGACAGGAATGGTACACTCCTGCCCTTTCCTTTTGACGCAGGGCAGTGCTGCAAGAAGTCTTGCGGCACTGCCCTACACCAAAAAATAGTAAATGAGGCCCTTTGTGAATAAGAATTAAACAGGAAATAAGGAAGGATCAGAACTGAGAGGGGAGTTGATTCAGTTTGCTGACGCCAGACATTATTGGCTAATTTGGGGAGAATGTTTCTAAATCTATACTTAGAATAGAAATCTGTCTTCTGAACACCTCAAATAGGTTCTATGTCACCAATAATGCCAATATTTTCATTGTTGATTTTATAAATCTTAGATTAATGAAAAAGTAAGCACATATCCAACTAATGAGCTAATAATACCTCAACTTACTGAGATTTCTTAGCAGTCATATGGGATCTTTGAAGTGGGCGATGGCCTAAAACGAAAGACCGATCCAGATGAAAATGTGCTTATTTCTTGGTTATGATTTAAAAAAAAAAACTTTATCCAAGGTTTCCATTTCAGTTATTCCAGTTTTACTCCCTAAATGTTTTTAGTCAGAGCGTGTTTTTTATTTATTTATCCACTCGGCATCGGTTACTGTGTTGTATGATACATCTATAAGTGATATCCCCCTTTTCAAAAAGGGAGCTACTGGACTAATATTGGTGCATCTCAGCCCAATGTTTCCTTCTCTGTTATCTAAGATGATGTGAATTTTCGAACTCTATTCAGTAAAGAAAAAGAGGGCGATTTGCTCGGAAATCGAAAAGAAAAAACAAATGCAGCCAAACATGAGAATTTAAATTTGCCAAGTCATTCTGGTTTATTCTAAAAACTATTTCCCATTGGCAATCGTAGAAAGTGAAGATAACGCGGGATAATGTATTGTTCTGTCAAATGATGTTATTTAATATGCAGTGTTGTTTTCCTTTCGTTTTCTGCTGTACAATAATTATGCTTCTGAAATGGAATCCATTTTACCTAATAGACCCCGACAAGGGAAGATATTAGCCTTATTTCGTGTTAATGAATGCCTGAAGATTTCACAGAGCGAGTGGTGTCTGTTATCAGATTTCAAATGTAGAGCAAATATGAAAAACACGTGAGACATGATTCTAATGAGATGCTAATGGCATGCAAATTAACTGCACTGTGTGAGCCAAATGGGCAAAGTTTTTTCTATTGCGCATGAAGAAAGTGGCATTTTGCGGTCCAGCATGGTTGGGCGAACAGTAAGTACTAGCACACGAGCAGCCAGGGCAAGTTAAAAAGATGCATAAAACAAGCACGACTCAGTAAAGGGCAAGGGGAAAATATAAATTGTTTCGGTTTCTATTGATTCAGCGAGACTTTAAACGTCAGTGTGTAAAGCTAGTTATTCCTGGACGCGGAGCCTGTTCCACATGTTACAGTCAGACCACTGCTTGAATAGGATAGAATTTACTCCCGGAACCCATCGATTGGGGATCAAGGTGTGGCAAAGGAAAGTGGGTGGCGTCATAAGGGGCGGAGTCCTGAAAAAAAGTCAACTAATACATTTATTTTAAAAAAAATCTGCTTCAAAGAAATTGGCAAAAAGAATAGATGTTACAGTAAACATGTTCTAGCTTACTTGACTGGTGACTAAGAGGCTGCATTTAAGACTTTTTACAGGGTTAAGACACTTGCTACAGAGATCTTTGGGTGCCCAGCAATTTTCAGGGGATCATGCTATGCTATGCTATGCTAGGGGATTTGCAAATCGCATGGCGACCTTGCGGCATCCCAGTGCTAGTTGGAAAATGTTATACCACTGAGGTTGAAGAAAACACCTGGAGAGTACTTCTTTAGGTCTTAAGAGCTTTTCGAAAGCGCAGCTCGTTGTCCATGGCTCAGATGGCCAAGGGGAGAGAGTTCCAGAGCTTGGCAGCATTGAAGCTAAAAGACTGTCCTCAACTTCTAAACTTTGGACTGTAGTGACGGTGGCCAGGTGTAGGTTGGAAGATAGTAGTGACCTTTTGGGAACGTAGGGAGTAACAAACTGGCGTAAGATAGACAGACTTTGCCCATGTAAGGCTCTATGGGTATTGTACAGAGACTTGAATTAAATTCTTTGTACAATGGGTAGCCAATGAAACTCTATCAATCCATGTCTGGCTGAGAACCGGGAATCCAAAGTACATGTATGCACCCGCATTTTGTATGACTTGTAGTTTCCAAGCAACGGCCGAGGGAGTGCCCAGATAATGTTAGTTCCCGTAATCCAGGCGGGACAGGATCAAAGCCTGAACCACCACCTGCCTCGAGGTCGGGGTGAGCAAGGGCAGAATCTTGCACAACATTTGGCAACAGGCTGAAGCAGCTACCGAAAAGTTTGGTAGCCGGGGCTTCCATTGGGAGGGTTTTATCAAGCCACATCCCCAAACCTTTTATAGATGCTTTGGCGGCTGGGGGGGGGGGGGACCAATTGGCCAGCCCAGGACATGATTGGGGGAGGAATTGCTCCCATGGATCATTAATTCAGTTTTAGCTCGTTGAGCTTAAGACAGTATTTATTTATCCAGCTGGCTACCTGCTCCAGGCAAGGTCCAAGGGTGGATGCTAAGGGACCCGAGTCCGGGGCAAGTGAAAACAAGCATTTGCAATGCAATAGGTCTCGCATTAGGAAAGTTTGAGCTTTTTGTATTGTAAATTGACTAATTTTTTATTTATGTGTTTAGCTTTCTCATGTACAATGTCAATAGTTTTAACTGTTGCAAATGTGACACCTATAGCATTTGTAATACAATATGTGTTGTATTTACATGACTTAGATGTATTGATATTACAAATAACAATGGCTTTTAATTTTTGCAAATAATTAATACTTCAATAAAAGTTTATGTAAATTATAATGGCAATCGTTACGTTTGTAAGCGCAGAAAGCGTGCAGGGTTAACTTATTATTTTGGTTGTTTGAGACTCAGATCTGGGCAAAGCTGCAAGAAAACACGGCGGGGGAGGGCGGTTGAGAGATAGGCGAGAGTCATGTGTGTGTGGCAAACACTGTTGGGGCGCGTGACATAGATCTGGGCAAAGCTGCAAAAAAACATATGGTAACTTAAATCCTTAGACGCAGAATTAATGGAGCTCATGTTATCGACCTTAGAAGGATGAAAAGGGAATGAGCGCGGCCCATGTTAAGTTTGTAAACGCAGAAAGCGTGCAGGGTAAAATTTTTTTTGGGTTGTTTGAGACGCAGGGGTGCGTGTGATCAGTGCCTGTGTGTGTGAGCAGTGGGGCTGTGTGTGTGAAGTGCCTAAAGTTGCAAGAAAACATATGGTTATTTAAATCCTTAGACGCAGAATTAATGGAGCTAATGTTATCGACCTTAGAAGAATGAAAAGGGAATGAGCGCGGCATATGTTAACTTTGTAAGTGCAGAAAGCGTGCAGGGCAAACTTATTATTTTGGTTGTTTGAGACTCAGATCTGGGCAAAGCTGCAAGAAAACATGGAGGGGGGAGGGCAGGGGAGAGATAGGCGAGAGGCATGTGTGTGTGGCAAACACTGGTGGGGATCAGAGCGTTCTGTTGCTGCCTTGCCTTGTATTTCTATGGTTCCTTAAACCCTTAGAGCCAATTCTTTTATTTTAACTAAAAGGATGGTAGTTAAATGGTGGCTACGGAGAAGCTGTGTGCGGAAAGGCAAAGAGAACACGGGCATGAAAGTGAAAGCGAGGATGAAAATGGAATGAGTGTGGCAGGATGATCGTTAAATGGTGGCTACGGAGAAGCTGTGTGCTGAAAGGCAAAGAGAACACGGGCATGAAAGTGAAAGCGAGGATGAAAATGGAATGAGTGTGGCAAGATGTTAGTTAAATGGTGGTTACAGGGAAGCTGAGTGCTGAAAGGCAAAGAGAACACGGGCCAAAGCTGGAAGAAAACACGAGATGCGAGAGGCATGTGTGTGTGGGTGGGGCTCAGAGCATTCTGTTGCTGCCTTGATGCCTGTGTGTGTGAGCAGTGGGGCTGTGTGTGTGAAGTGCCTAAAGTTGCAAGAAAACATATGGTTATTTAAATCCTTAGACGCAGAATTAATGGAGCTAATGCTATCGACCTTAGAAGGATGAAAAGGGAATGAGCGCGGCATATGTTAACTTCGTAAGCGCAGAAAGCGTGCAGGACAAACTTATTATTTTGGTTGTTTGAGACTCAGATCTGGGCAAAGCTGCAAGAAAACACAGAGGGGGGAGGTCGGGCTGTGTGCTGAAAGGCAAAGAGAACACGGGCATGAAAGTGAAATCGATGGATGGCAATGCGTCCGTGAGACTAGCCCTGTGGTGGGAGGGACAGTTGTGAGAGGCGCCATGAGGAAACAATCTCTTGGCATGCTGTGGCGGGGGCGGGGGAGCGCATTCCAGGCGGGGGAGCGGACCCTTTGAAGTATGATGCCGAGGCTGTGGCTACACGTGCACGTGCCAGTGGGCTGAAGCGCTTCCCCAAACGGATTGCATAGCGGCACGATGCACGTGATTGTGCGCGTGCTCGCCATGCAATCCACTTTTGAGAGCACTTTGAAATGCCCCTCTTACTAGAGTCTCGCATAGCGATTGCGTAAACGCAATAGCTAGGCGAGCCCTAAAAAGCTTCCACTTAAAGCCCTGGTGACCCCATGACAATGTTGCTGCTCCTGAGTTTCAAAAAGGGAAGGGAAATCCAGAGATCAAATGACTCTCTTTAAAGGATTTCCCTTCCCCTACACCGCTCACATTGCATGACGTCATGCCGTAACTTCGTCATGCCGTAACTTCTCCACTCGTGAGAAGTGAGCAGTGTCCACAGGATCTTGGAAAAAAAGGATACAAATTAGGCATGGATGCCTTATGTGGAGAAAAGGTTATGGAGGCCCAAGAGCGAACTACCCCAAATAGCCCCCAAAAAAAGGCTAGGGGGAAAAGGCCTAGCAGCAAAAGGGTTAAATGGGCGGTTATGTCTCCATACATTGTATGTTCATTTTAGTTATCTGTTAAAAGAAATACAAAATTCAATTCCCTTCAACCTTTATCCCATCCCTATTTTCTGACACATCCCAAGCGTTTCGGACTATGAACTCCCACATATCCTTTTCAATCTTTCTTCTCCTTTTATCAAATTCGTCTAACAGGCGTACATGTCCATTACTTCCAGTAACTCACAGCTTCCCTAGTTACATTATTCTATCCCTCCTCAAAACAAAGCATCATTCCATTACAACTTTGTTAAATGGACATCAAGAAAATTATGGAGTGCTACTGCACCAGAGTAGCAGAGTTTTAACAGGGGTGTTTGGCCTCATGCCGATCTGTTACTGCTGGTGAGCACAGAGCCATCACAACTTCATCTACCTGTGGCAAGACAATGGATCTATTGTGAGCATATTGGCTAGGAACCTAAGCAGCAGTGTGCTCAGGAATCTTCTAAACTGTATGCATCATGCCTGAGACAGATATGCCACACTGCATGATGTATGAGCATAATCATTGCTCCCGATAGCCCAGGTCTCAAAGGTCAACACTGCAGTTAACAAACTGTTTTAGAAGGGACAATGCCCTAGACAGAGGATAGTCCCAAGTTCCTAGACATCTGACACTCCTTTCAGAACAAGGATGTAACCAGAAGATCATTGTGAGAATACAATTCTGGCCCATGTCTAGTTTTACTTATGAGGAAACAAAAGAAAGACTGCAGAGTCTCCAAACTAAGTCAATACAGGACATAATGAAACCAGGGGAGTGTGCCAACCACTTTGCAATCAATTCGGACATTTTTAAAGAAGGGTCCAATCAAATGAGCATCATTTCTGTAGCCCAGTTGCACAAAAAGCTTTGCATAATCAGTGGGAGTAGCCAACATTGCAATATTCGTGCTTGCCTTTTTGTCTATTCGTAATTGTAGTTACTTCCCAGCAGACCAAATTAATTTAATTTCACACATTACTGGTGTTTGCTCCACAGAAGGCATGCTCAACTGCTTTGCGGTTTACACTCTACTCAATTATACAAATCCACTGTGTAATGCATTCCAGAGTTGAAGCACTGGAATACTATCCAGACAAGGAAACTCGAAGTCCAATGATCAATAGTGTAAGATCTGGAATCGGTTAGTAGATGTGTCCACCTGAGGATGTCAATCTGAGGATGACTCACTATCAAAACATGTTTTTTTTTAAAAAGTTTTCCCAAATATGAGTGTTTTCCACATAACGGTTCTAAAATGCACCATAAGGAATTAAAGCAGAGCTGGAGTGGTCCTACACTTTAAGCCCTGGAAGACATTACAACAGTGAACAAAACTGACTGAGCACTGTTGTGAGTTTACTGATACAACAGCCTAAGTTTTATGCCCTGCCTCAGAGGCCTGTCGTAAAGCTAAATGTAACATGTAGAATTGTACATGGGTATAAACACAACTATTTTCAGCTACAAGCTCAGAGTGACACCTTCGGTATACAACAGTCAAATAGACAGCAAAAGCTTTCCGCTAAAGAGCACCGAGACCTGTACGAAGCATTAAATGCATTAAAAGCCACAAGATGCTGCAAAATGTAAATATTACCTGGACCTCAAACCTCATCTCCCTCAATTATCAACTATTAAGCACCCTTAATTTAATTCTTAATGTACACACCACTCAATCCTACCAAGCATCCTAGCACAAATACTTCAGCAGCTTGCTTGGTAGTTGGTCGCAGGGCGTTGTTTAGAAGTCCCTTCCGTACATGTCCCCTCGATAAAAAATCTTAACTGCTACTTTAGTAATGCATAACTTATCCTGCATATTACCTACAACTGAACACACGACTGGATGACTCTCCCAACAAGGCTTTAAGTAGACAGAGAACAAGAGCGCACTGAAGCGGACGAGGAGGGAGTGGGAGGGGGGAGTGGGGGCAGGCACAGTGGTGCGGGCCGCAGTTGTAAAAGGCAGGGAGAGGGTGAGATTGAGGAAGGGAAAGATAGGGATCAAAAGAAACAAGAAGGGGGTCGCAAATGGTGTGCACTTTGATGTCCTCAATGGCCGCGCGGCTCACTGAGGACATCAAAGCAAGTGATCAGGCAGTGCTTTTCAGGCTGCCAAATGGTGCGCACACCCCGGGCACATGCACTGTATTTGGAGGCCTGAAAAGCACTGTTTGCACTTCCAAAACTCGCTTACTATAAGTCTCGCCAGAGCAGCGCTAAAGCGCTGTCTCAGACGAGACCTAAAAACAGCTGGGTGTCATCAGTGTAGGAGACTATAGAGATCCCAAAGGGCACATTAAGATCTGCCAGTGGCTGCAGGTATAGATTAAATAACGAAGGACTGAAAGAAGTCTCCTGCCGGACCCCACAGGTGATAGGAATAATTTCCGAGGAGTAGCCTTTGTCAAAAACCTGGAAGGTTTGCTCCTTCAAAAAAGAACAAACCTATTCCAGGGCTTTACCTACAACTCCAGCCTTGAAAACCCTTTCTAGGAGTGTGGGGTGGCTAACAGTGTTGAAGGCTGCACCGAGATCCTGGAGCACAATGCCCACCATGGCTACTTGGTGCAATCTCCTTTTTGCATCTTCCAACACTGCCAATAGGGCAGTTTCGGTGCTGTGCTTAGACTGGAAGCTGGTTTGCATGTAGTGCAGGAGGAAGCTGGCCTCCAGAAAGTCTGACAGGTGTCTATTAAAGTATTTTTCTTCAACGTTACTTATGCTTGGGAGCAGGGATATTGGAAGATAATTCCCCAGACATGATGGATCGAGGTTGGGTTTCTTTAAAATGGCTTTGGCTATGGCATGTTTCCAATGCTGAGGCACCATTCCCATCTCCAGGGAAAGGTTTACCATGTTGAGCAGGATGGGGAAGGTAGTTTCATTCTCAAGGGGCAGAATACTAGGTGGTGGAAGGTCGAGAGGGGATCCAGACTAGATTTTACAAAAAAAGAGCAGTAACCTCTTCTAAAGAAAGGGGGGATTCTGAGAGGATGGAAGGATTACTATCTCACCCATTACTCAGAGGGATGGGATTGTCGCTTCCATGGAACTCTACAAAAGTCTGGCAGATGTCCAGAATTTTAGTGTCAAAAAAGGACGCCAACGAGTTGCACCTGTCATTAGAAGGTTCAGAGAATGGTGCATTGGTGGTTGGCATAATAATAATAATAATAATAATAATAATAATGACAAGTTAACTCTGATGGTTACTGCAGGTGCAGGAGAGTTCTGTGTTTTGTCCAGTCACAGTTTAGACTCTTAAAGTAGCCTAGAGAGTTAATGTGCCTGCTGCAAAGCACATCATGTAACCTGCAAATTACAGATTTATAAGTGGATAACCCCTTTTGACACAGAAATCCTTCGTTATTTCCAGTTCATAAATTGCAATCCTTCTATTATAGCACAAGGATCTATGAACCAGCATAGAGGAGCTGCATGCAAACTTCAAGTCATGGGTTTAGATCCTTGTTATGTTTTTTTTCAATCTGTTGAAAAAAGTCATAAACCTGCCTCCAAATCATAGTTTCTCTAAAGTACACGTGAAGTGATTAGTTGTGTGCCTTTGTTTCCTTCAATTCAATTCAATTGCATTGGTGTCTAGGTGTTAGGCTCCAGGTGGCTTCCAGCCAGGATTGGAATTGAACAAAAGAAGGGCTGATGGCCCTTTAAATCAGGCCTTTGCCAGCTGGAAATGAAAATAAGCTAGAGAGAAAAATAACAAAGACACCTTGCCATCTGCAGGTTGCTGCTCTGCACAGAAAGCTGACAATGTGCCGACGCTGCTGAATTGTCTTCCAGTTTAAGAAAATTACACAACGACAAATTCAGCATATTTCACTGGCCAGATCCCATATCTGGCTCAGACATAGTTGCCAGAACTGAGATCAATAGCCATCTCCCTCTTTTCCTGCACTGATTTAAACGACTTTTTCATCAAAGGTGGGCAAAAAACTGAAAATGTTGAGCTAAAATGGTATGATTTTCAGTAGTTTTACACAGTTTTCAGTGTTAGCTTTTTGAATGATATTTAATCTATTTTGTTACATTTGAAGTGAACCTCCTGTTTAAGCTGAGTTTGTCAACAATCTGCATTAAAAATAATGTCATCATATGCCGCAGACCTGCTCATTTACACATGACCACTGTGTTTCACACAATATCGGCTCCCTTCACAAGGTCAGTCGGTGACGAGCCGATATCACCTGGTGAGTACCAGTTCAGCTGGAAACCACTGTGTAAAGTTAGTTTCCAGCACGTGTTTGTGGGATCTGCACAGCCTATGTCCATTATGATGTTTAAAATTGCACCAAAGCAGCAGAGGCAGATTGAGATGTTTTTTTATGTCCTTTTGGAGGAGAGGAGGTGGCAGGTAGAAGTGCCTCTCAAGAAATGGTCCCTCCTCACACTATGAAAACAATTTAGAAGTTTACAGGCCTGCAGCTGTGAGGTGCTAATAAGAACCTTGGAGGACTCTCATTTGAGCAGATAAGAATGGCTGTTCCTGAAAGGGGTTGCTGCTTATGGTTTGCTGCTTATAGTTTTTTCTCATCATTCTGTATATGTCCAGTGGAAAAACACAGAGGAAATTGAACTAGGTAATTAAAAATAAAAATATTAGACAAAATGTGCTATGTTATTATATGGCTGGCATAGTCACCTTTTTCACATAGTAGCATCTGCAGTGATTGTGTCGTACAAATGTTAGTGTGTTGCTCGGATATGAATTTACCTTAAATAATTAAAAGACAAGAGGCATTTGGCAAAACAGGAACAAGTTGGTTAAATTAAACTAAGCGGCTGGGAGAGTCTTGATAGAATGCGTATGAGGAAAGTCTCTCAGTGAACAAAGTTTTGGCTGACATTATATACCTCTTGTGAGGTACAATAAAGTAATATCTGCATTCTTGAAAAAGTATCTCAGTCATAAATTAACAAGTGTGGTCATCAGATAATGGCACAGATTCCTCTCGGCCTCGGGGAGAGCTAGTGTGGGCGAGTGTGTTTGTGTCCAAATGTCCGGCCTGAGATGTGCACGATCACTATGTGTGGTGTGGATGTCGTGTCCTAATTGGCTGAGTGTTTCTATCTACATGTGATATCTAGCTTTGTGGTATTTTTGTGAATTGCGAGCCTTTGGTCAATCGTGTTTTATTCGGGCCAATTGCCTCAGTCCTGTTTGCGGTGCAATTATCTATATATATGTACATATATATCTATATATATATGGAGAGAGCATTTGTCTTTGGGTTAAGAGAGACCCCACCTGCGACCTGTTATTCGATAGGCGTGTGTTTGGGTCGCAGGTCCTGCCTGGCCACGTATCTCTGACTCAGGGTTGATACGGAGGTCACCTTAGGTAAATCTGACAGCAAAGATACAAGTTCACTGGAACTCCTCAAAATAATATGGCTGGTATCATTTTTTTTTGACATTCTCAATATTGTGAGTACAGTTATCATAGTGTACGTTGATATTGTCTTTACTGATATTGACATAATTATGCTTTCCCAGATCATGGCGTACATTGACATTGCTTTTTTTTCTTGGTAATAACTTTGTCATTTGTGCATGGATTATGGCATATATTGACATCATTATTGCCAGTATTGTCGTTGTTGTGCAGGCATAGATTATGGCACACATTGTTATTGCATTTATGGGCATTGACATTGTTATGCGGGCACATGTTATACGTTGACTTCGCATTTGTTGGTATTGCTGTTGTCGGGCCTGCATATATCAAGGTATTCATTAATATTGTATCTACCCATTCCAACAAATGAGAAGTGAAGAAGGAAAAAAAAGTGCTGTCCTCTCTTCATGCACACTTGATAGTCATGAAGTAGTTGGTCTATGCTCCACTTTAGGCAGCCACTCGAACTCTTGAGAAGGGCTATGAAGGTCCCCATTAGAAGATATGTACAGTTGTATACAGCACAGTCTCTTATACTTCACTCCCCCTGTTGAATGCCTTCATTATCTCTCTCAGGGGGCTATGTGCAATCTTCACATGCTCAGATACTAAGAGCGCATCCCAGACATCAATAAATCACAGACATGGTGGTCTGCTGCCCCAAGCAGGCCACCATCCCTGTGATGGCAGCAATTCCTAGTGGCGCACAAATTGCGACCTACAGCATTAATATTCATGAGGTAGGTTAATTTGAAACACACTAAGAATTGCTAATTTATAATGTAACGTTTTATACATTAGGAATATGTTAGTACATATGCCCCTAAGTACTCTGATCACTCCAAGTTGCATACACCTTTACATAAATATACCACTAGTACTAAATCTGCAATGTCCACTGGCGCTGAAAAATGTCTGTATTCATGTCACAGAAAGCCCAACGAAAGCTAAGTGCTGTAGTGATGAATAAAAAATAAACATAAAAACGTAAATTTAGGATGAGGATGAGGCTGTGGGAGGTGTGAAGTGTTTATTTTGCTCTGATACAGTCCTTGTTCGCCATGCCCTGCTGAAGCCACCCTCTGCATCACCTTGTTTTTGGTTCCCTATCCTAGTGCTCGTTATTTGTTTTATAACAACTTCAGTCCTCATTACAAGTTCTCCAGTACTGGGACCAGTTTTTTTCCCCTCCCTGTGATTACCGATACTGGGGCACCTTCAGAAATGAGAAATTACAAGGAAATCCGTAATTCAGCACATTTTCCCTGATAATTCCGCATTTAGCCTCAAGGTTTCATGTGGATACCTCTATTTCAAGCACCTGGATACCCTTTCGGGTGATGAGTGTGCTTGATGAGTGTGCTATACAAATCAATATAACATAGCATATTCTTTGAGCAGTGAAAATGTCTTGGATAAGCCCATTGGTTCCATGGGGTGACCTTGGTTCTCACCATTCCAATGGGGCGATAAGGGCGCTTCATCAGAGGCGGCCAGTACGCTAGGTTAATGAGAATATCTTCTTTTCTCCATTCATTTTCAGCACTCCAATACTCCTTGAGAGGACCACAGACCCAAAAATCGTGTCTGTAATGATAAATTGTTCTGAGAAGGGCCTCAGGAAATCTGTAAACCTGAGAAGACTAGGAATTATCATGCAAGCCGGCGCCATCTTGTTTGCACACCGCCACGGTTCTGCTCCGGCGGAGCAGCACCCGCTGCCTGAATTTAGATAGATAAATAAATAAATTGAGAGACTGCAGTATTGTGGCTGGAAATGCAGGCAATGATCACTGTACACGAGTTAAGAAACGCGGAGCAGACACTTACCTCTAATGGGCGCACCTGTCCTCGCAGGCACCCATCTGTGCTGGAAGCTTCGCGCCCCCTGTAAATTGCAGCGCTTAAGGTACATTGGAACAGATAGAGCAATCTTATCCCGTCTTAGAAAATGGGCTGACGCCATCTCCTCTGCCACACGTCCAGGCCATAAGACAATATTGGTTTTCGGTTTCCTGCTGTTTCTCTTCTGGCCAATTCGATTCCCCTCTGTGAAAAGATGCGGTTTTGCAAGCCCAGCAAAAAATTGCAAGGAATCAGTGAACTTATCGCTATAGGAATCTCTTGACGATCATTGCTCTTCGCGCATCTTCTGAAGACTGATGGTTCCTCCTTGAGAGGGGTTGGGCAGAGGCACTGGCGGCCCTACTCGTTTTCAGATTTGACATTAAAATTGCAGAGTTTGTGAACTTTCTGTAATTCTTGCAACTAATACTGTTACTGCAGTCAGTAAACAGGGCAAAAATAATCCGAATTGATTATTTTTCGAATATCTACTTTTTTCCCTTACATCTGATTTAGTTGCAGGCCAACAAAGTAGTCAAATTTATTAAGTCATACCATACATAGGTATTTATTGCAAGCAATATGAATAACTGCTCTACTTTAACTCTCCTATACTTTCAGCGTATGCCATATGATGCTATGCTTAGATCTGTTATATTATATTGCAGAGTGCAATGTTGTTACTTCATACTTTTTTCTGTAGTATTCGTTTTTCCTTTTTGAGGTATGCGAAATTTGTGCAGGAGGCACAGAAACGCACAAAATTATTCTAGAAGGAGCATTGATTTTGGTATTTTAGGTGATTTGGCGTGTCAATAGAACAGATAACCAAAAGGGCATAGGAGTTTGTAAGATGAAACATTTTCGTTCCCAATGCTATGTCCTCACAGCTCTCAAGGGGTTCCTCTTTATACGCTAGAGGATAAGGGAGCCGAACCCCAATAATCCAGTGCACCTCAATATTTAGATTATCCCAAAAGTTGCCTTCATCAGCCCAGCTCCGATATACCCTGATCTTGCAGTAAGAGACCCCAACATCCTCAGCATCAAGCTCAGCAATTCAGCAGAGTAAACAGTAACTGGGCGCAATCAATAACTGAGTTGTAGATCAGGGCAAAGTTAAAGGATCTTTTTACACATTCTCAAAAGTCAAACAGTAAAGAATCATTTTTAACTGCCTTTAAACATGAATTCTAGGGGCCAAATATCTCAAGTTTTCACACAACGCAACACAAACGGAAGCAAGACAACTTGTTGCGCTGCGTGAAAAGGAAAGGGCAGGAATTTGCCATATTAGCAATATATGGCACATTCCTGCTTTCTGCCTGCGCTGGCACGCAATCTGCTGCCAACGTAGGCAGTTTTGCACTATAGTGCAAGGTTACCTGTGTTACAGGCAAGATTGTTATTGGGAAGGAAAGGACACCTCCACATTTTCTCCTTCTTTCACCTCCCCAGGGAAAGCGTAGCATTTTGACACTTTCCTAGGATCACCAGTGTGGGTAAATTTGGGAATTCATCAATATCCATGAGTGGATTCACGGGAACACCCATGGAACACCTTCCCAGGGCAGAATAACGCAAGGCAGTGACTTGCACTTTATTACTCCCGATATACCAAGCAACGCAAGGCCGCACAGGGTGGCCTTGTGTTGCTTGATAAATCTTCCTTAGAGGAATGCGTTGCACTTGTGACACCCTGCGTGACTCAAGGGAAATGCAATCCGTTGATAAATCTGGCCCTTAGTGCATAATCAGAAAACAGAATAATTCAACATCCCAAGTTAACAGCAAATCATTAGAAATTCAAGCAAAGCGAAAATGCTATATTAGGTATCACAAACTAACCCAACAGCATCTCCGAAGGAAAAGGGAAAGTCTATGAACAAATGGATAGTGTCAGGAGGGTGATCACATATGTGGAAGCAGGTTCCACGCAAAGATTTGTGAGTCCGTGTAGCACAAGAGCACCAAGAGTAAGCCTGTCCCCTGGGTCAATGCATATCGAAGTATCAGAGTTGCATGCGTACCAGTGACTGTGCCTCCAGCTTGGTGATCCATGCCATACACGTTTGGTGAGTACTGTTTAGACACATGCAGCAAAGGCAATGCATCTTGGAATTGATCACACGCTGGTAGCAGGGAGGAAGGTTAAGCTCAACAAAAGCGAGTAATGGGTGAGCATACCTTGTCACTCCTCCTCAGCTCCTCTGCTTGGCAGACACCACAAGTCCTGTGGTGACAGGTGCTGCAGTCGGACGTGGTGACCCACTGGCCAAACCAGTGAAAGAAAAGTGACCATGTTATTGTTACATAGCCACAGACACCCAGGTCAACATTTAAATATGCTGTTCTAACAAAAATGGTATGTTATTATCATTATAAGAGAGCAGCTCTCCCCATGTATTGGTTCTTGCTAATATTAAGACTTACACAGATGTCTGCTTTTACAGATGTCACTGTGAGCTTGGATCTTGTTTCAAGTGGACATGACAATGTTTAACCAAGCCTTTTCTGGGCATGAATGCAGAGTTTTGATTGCTACTGATGACTTGGGTGCCATTTGATTAGCAAGTGCTCCCCATGAATGGTCATAGCATAGTTTGCTCTTCTAACAAACCATGTGTTCTGTTTTTTAGAGAAGATACTGGGGTACAAGCTCTTTCTCCACACTCCCTGATGAAGGGGTTAGGTAACATTTTTGCACTCATGAATTTAAAACTGTAATGATTTTATTGAAACCACAAAAAATGTTACTGAGGTGATACCACTGACCAGCGTCCCCACATTGAAAATGGTTCCAGCATGCCTGTAGATACACCTGTTTTCTCGGAAATAGTTTTTTCTTATTAGAGATCAAGAAAGAATGAAATGTAGGTGCTAGCAATGCCAGCTAAACCCCGGTAATCTGGTCGGACGGATCAAGTAGCTTAGGTCCTTGTATTGTCAACCAGGTGGCCTTGTCCAGTAACCCCAAACATTTAGCCTTGAATCTGGAGCTGTCAATGGGTAGGTATGTGCTTCTTAAGCCACTGACTAAGTACCTGCAGAACCTCTCGTGTCACATGGCAAAATGGCCTGGCATATTTTGGCCCCGGGGACCCCATCCCTGGCACATTGGGAAATCTATTACACTAAACAGGAGCTACAGAGGGAAAAAAGGAGAAATAATGGGTGAACGCCACTCAACAAAGCACAACAACAACAAAAAACCCACCTTCTCCGTAACCCCCAGAAAAGGTCCATGATTCTAAGTCCCATGTTTATTATTAGCACTAAGGGCCTGTGGTGACAGTCAAAGCAATGTGACAAAAATATAGAGGAAAGGTGGAAAACTTGAATAAAATATGTATGACTTGCCTCATGTAGATAACCACCACAAGCCTGTCGAAGAGTGCTACAACTGGATAATATTTCATCATCGGTGACTATCCTATAGATGCAGGAGAAAACAGGGACAGTCCTCCAAAAACTACTTATTGGGAGAGGCTGTAGATGTATCTGACAAAAACACTAGTGCCTGTATTCACAAAGGTGAAATGAGAGTTGTGGCATCACTATCTAGGACACAAAGTGACCCAAAAACCATTAAACATTTGTCCAAGTATCCTCAGAAAGTTTTAAAGAAATGAGTTTTCGACGTATGATTAAAAACACTTCTTGTAAGAGAAGGATATTAGGGGGCGACACAACGTTAGATGTGGTGCCAAGCTTTGAGTACTTGGTGATCAAATTGACCAAGAACCTATGCTGTACAAGTGGAAAAAGCCCATGTATCCTTAATTGAACACACAGCACATATAGAAAAAATCCACAGGACAACAATATCAAGAAGGGCCGGTCCAGCATTGAAAATTTATAATTTGAAGGCACTAGGGGCTGTTCTCTATGGGGCGGAGCTGTGGGGTTACTCTCTCACTAAACGCCTATCCATAGTGGAGCAACGTTTTTCAAGAACCTTATTAAATCTGCCTGTAAGTACACCACTTCCCCTCTTTATTTACACCTGGGCCAAAAGAAAAATGCCGATAAGATTGAATGTAGAATGATTATGGACAACTCCTGCCTTCGAGCCTTATAGTGTGGGTGTCAAAGACCTTTTGGTCTCTGAGTACGCATGGAAAATACCCAGGCTCTATGCGATGAAGGATCTGCTTAATAGATTAAATTTGAATGAGTATTGGACAAACCCTAAAAGCATGTGCCTGATTGGTAAGGCCAGTATAAAAGGACTCTTGTGGCAAAAAGTGGCAGTTAACAATATCAGGATGTGCACGGGTTCCCTATCCATGTCTTTTTTTTTACCAGAAACCGTTGGCCACCTATGAAGGCACTATCGATGAAATTGCCCCTCCACTGGCTAGGGAACTGTATTAGCAATTTAGGTATAGTACCCTCCCCATAAGGTCATTTACCAGTCAATGGCAAGAGGAAAAGGGGCAAAAAGGTGTTATCTGCTCAGGCTGTGAGGAGTGTTTTGAAACACCTATTCATGTTTTTTTTTGTCCCTTATACAAACAAATATGGGCAAAATGGATTGTTCCCTTGTGTTAAATTCTGGGTTGCAGTGTGCACAGGCAAATGTTCGGAATATTACAGAATGACACTAGTCAGATAGTAGTCTGTTGTGAAGCCATATTTCTTAGGGCCTTTTGGATTAAGCATGTAAAACTCTAACGGTCTGCTATGGTTTTGATATTAGAATGGTTTTAATGTGGGAGGCACTGAGTTG
The DNA here is from genome assembly GCF_964204655.1 of Triturus cristatus. NCBI lineage: Eukaryota > Metazoa > Chordata > Amphibia > Caudata > Salamandridae > Triturus > Triturus cristatus. The sequence goes on along the minus strand of NC_140586.1, from coordinate 791,090,204 downwards.
AGACATTTTGTATTTTAAAGATGAAGGTATTTTTTATGATTTTAATACCTTAAACGTTTTCAGCAGTGATTGTGTAATGGGTATTAGAGCCACTTTTAATCAATATGCTTATTTATTGCCGTATTTAAAAGTTAACTCTTATGTATTTATGTATTTGTTGATTGTGTAATTGTTTGTCTATACTTTTATGATCGTTGCTGATCGAAATAAAGTTCTTATGATGATTAAAACACATTGAACATGCTCAGACCACAAAGTAATGAACATACAACTTGAGGTAATTTATCAGGCATGAAGACCACACTGTCACTCAACAAGGTACTGCTGCTAATGAGAAAGGGCAACAAAACAAAAAAATATAAAAATGTAAAGTAAGTGATCCCTACAACAAAGATAATCCAAAGAATATTTAACACATCCACACTGACCATTTCAAAATTACATTTATGATCATGCCACCTCGTGAAGCCCTACCATGCTCAGAAGAGATTCACAAGGTAAAATTGTTTGTACGTAACTAGAAGCTCTGGACCAACAAATTACTACTGTAGGTAAGGCCACTATACTGTACACAAGCAGGCAAAAACAGAACAGTAAAAAGTATTGGCAAGCATTGGCAATGCCAATAGTCTGGCACTGGCTACCAGCCTTCGGGCATTCTTGTTTTGTTTTGTCATGGTTTTTGCATAACTTTATTGTTTATTGTTTGGGAATATGCCAGGCCTCTCTGCAATATATAAAAAAAATATTTTCTAGAGGCAAAAAAGGTTTTGGGGTCTCAAAAACACACATTACCATAGTTCATCCTGACACTGAAGGGAATTACTTCAAAAGTCAATACATCTAGCATTGTCTGCAATCCTCTTGCTTTTGAGAAAGAAAGACAGAAAGAAAGAAAAGAAAGAAAGAAAGAAAGAAAGAAAGAAAGAAAGAAAGAAAGAAAGAAAGAAAGAAAGAAAGAAAGTAAGAAAGGGAAACAAGGAAAGAAAGAAGGAAAAAGAAGTAAGAGAAAGAAAGAGAAAAAGAATGAAAGAAATAGAGAAGGAAACAGAAACAGAAAGAAGGAAAAGGGAAGACAAGAAGGATTAAAAAAGAAAGAAGGGAAGAAAAAATGAAAGAGGGCAAGAAAGAAGGAAAGACAGAAAGAGAGAAGGAAAGAGAGAAAAGAAGAGAATGAAAAAGGCAAGACTGAAAGAAGGAAAAAGAAAGAAATAAGGACAGAGAGAAGGAGAAAGAAAGAAGGAAGGATAGGCAGAAAAAATTAAAGAAATTAGGAAAGAAAGAAAAAGAGAACAAAAAGTAAAAAGAAGTCCAGTGGGTCCTGTGCTCACTGTGCCACTGGAACCAAGCTATACCTGGCTGATGAGCCCTTATGAAGGAAAAACCAGTCCTAAGTTGCTTCTGTTATGGTTGAGGGACGTCCTGGCCTGGCAGTTCGGGCTGGATAGTTCCCATTGGAGCAGGGCCAAGACTGAATTACATATGGCTGGGTCCAAACTGAGGTGGCATGGTGGGCGAAAAACGATGGACTGGGATGCAATCCGAGCGATTGCATGTGGCTGAGATTAATTTAAGCATTCCATCCATCAACTTGTTGTGGTTATGATATGACTCAAGCAGAGCTGCGCGGGGAGTGCTCAAAGCTCCCTTCCTTGCTCTGTTGATGACTCTTCGGGGATACACTCTCTGCATAAGATGTTTTTGCAACACCATGAATTGTGCAACAAAGGTCTGTCTTTCTGAACCTGAAAAACTGTCCCGCAGGTAGATTATTCCTTATCACTCTTGGATGATAAGAAATATAATGTAACAGGGAATTCCTGTCCCATGGTCTCTGACGGACTGTTGTCAGCCAACATGAATTTTTCACAGTAATACCAAGATTCAGTTATGTGATGGTTTCACCACTAATATACCAAGTGAAGACTATTCAACCAATGCAGACATACCAGCAGATCTTCCTCTGATCCAGAGCATATACACAGTACATCATTTATAAATCGTTTCCATAGGATAATATTGGAATGATATGGATTTGAATCAAGTTGGATTTAAACAAGCTGACGTTGATGTATGCCAGGCTAGGAGCAAAAGCTGCACTCATAGAAGTTCCAGACACCTGCATATATATTTGGTCTTTAAAAAGGAGAAATTCATGGTGAGTGCCAGTTCAATACACTGTTGCACAAAAGATTGAAGGGTGTCATAAAACCATTCGTGAGCTTCGAAATTCATTGCCACGCCCACCAATGTTTCATTCTTGGGGATATTTGTGTAATGAGATTTGATGTCCATTGTTACCAGTATTTGTTTTGTGGCATCAAACTCCATATCCTGTAGAAGATGTAAGACATCAGAGGTGTCTTTGAGATATGCGGGTTGATTAATTACACTTTCCCTAAGGAAAAAATAAACAAGTTGTGACAGGTGTTCAAGAATAGATTTATTACCGGAAACAATGGATCTGCCTGGAAGAGGGGTATCTGAGGTTTATGAACCACATAGGAGGCTGGAGTCCGGATTAATCAGAAAATCTCGATCCTTCTTGGTGATTTACTGTTTCACCATGGTACTATCCACCATGTCCTTAATGATATTTGTCAACTCTGGAGTTGGATCTTTAAGTAGCAGAATGTAATGATGCCTCACACTCAATAGTCTATTCACTTCAAATTCATAGTCATGTAAGTTCATAATAATAATAGACCCACCCTTATCAGCCGGCTTAATGTCATTATTTTCCTTTGAGATGTTATGGAAGACTGTTCAAGAGTGGATAACTGTTCCAAAACTTGCTGATCCAAAGGCGCCATATCAGGCCCCCTGGCAGGCAGAGGAGGTACAAAAGTAAATGATCTTCGTAGGACAGTGGAAAACACTGAACTTGTTTCTTCAAGCTTGTCATGAAAAATATTTTGAAATCTAATCTTATGCAGAGTGCTTTGAAATTCGAACCAAACATGAAGAGGTAATGAGTTGGAGTTAAAATAAATGCCCGTCATTTATTGAGGACCCACTCTTCCGTCTCAGATAAATTGACTATGTTTGAAAGAACTGCCCAAGACATCAGCTCCTGGTGATCCACGGAGAATACCTCTGCCATTGTTGATCCAGGTGGCCCCTTCTCCGGCCCTTCAACCTTCCTCCTCGTCTATTGCCTCTCTGCTCTTGGCCTAAAAAAGACCTCAGTAGATCTCTCAAATGTATTGGGAGGAATGCAACAGTTGAGGTATTAGCCAATGAGCCCAGGACATCATCCACGAGTAGAGGTTGCAGAGTGGTGAAAGTAATATTGCATTTCACTGCATGTGTTTCTCTTCTCTTTCTCCTTTCACCTGTTATCAAGGGTGGACAACGGATACTCCAGGGGGAAATTTGATGCATTAATTGGATCCCTGGCAGGCCTGATGTCGTTTTGAGGAGTTTTGACACTCTGAGAAGCCCAAGTAGAATCTGTGACTCTGTGTCATGGATCTAAACTGTTTCACACTGAGTGACACCAATTGTGGTGGGGTGTTTTTCAAAATGATATGCTGATTTGCCAGGAGAGAATCACTGCCATTGCCAAAAAAGGACAGGCATGTCCCTCACCTAGAGCAGCTCCATGCTGCACAGACATCATTGATAGGACTACTAGTTGGTCCTCTAGGAAACACTTTGGTACCCAACCATCAGTTGCACCATAGATATTAGGTGCACCATAGATCACACTTCCATAATTCCACAAGACCTTCCCACGCCTCAAATGGCACTACTGGGTCTCAAGAGTTCTACTAGGGATCTACAAGAACTGGCACTGTTTACTGATCAATGTCATTTTCATATCCTTTGCCGTCCTGTGGCATTCCACACTCATAAGCCTAGGGTTGTTTTCATGCTCTTTTACTTGATTAGTGCAGTCATGGTTACTGTTGCTATTCTTCCAATGCATCTCTTCTGAACAGCACTTCTCCATCTCTTAGGACTGGTTGACTCTTGCTTGATTGTTATTCACTTGGAATCCTTCTATACTTCAGCCTTCAAAGTTCTCATTCCATTATTTGCTATGATCTGCATTAGTGTTGCCTATAACAGCGCCCTTGCTTTGGACTACGCTGTGTATAGCAATGGGCCTCCTACTCATCCGGATATACTTTCTTCAGGCCTCAGTCATGGATGTAGGCTGTGCACCCCAGAGCAGACCTTTTTGTACATATGAAAAGGATGGGCCCTTGGCTGCACTCAATTGGCGAGACACCACCATGTGTTTTGTAGCTAATGATTCAAGTTTATTTGGGTACTAATTAGAACTCCATTGGTTTGGACCTACTAACCAGAAGGAACTTGAAACTGACTGTGTGGAGTGATCCTGCACACAGTGGGGCTTATTTACAAGCCCCCTGTGCCACCAGTGCGTCACATTTTGTGACCCACCGCTGACGCATCCTCCGTACATTTTGCACTCCAAATAATAAGATATAGAGCTTTGTCAAGACTTCAACTTTTAAATAATGTCAGTACATAGCAAATAAATAACAGGCTAGGTACAACCACTCATCAATCATGGTCAAAATAGCATTGTAATATCAATCACAACCCTTGCCAGGGTGAGTCAGTGAATAAACCTGTTCTCAACCATCTGGTAGTTTGGCACAGAATACTGAGGCATTTATGGAATGCTCAAGCAGTAATAACGTGAAAACGCAACACAAGAAAAAATCCTAAAACAATTTAGAGATGAGATTTCACAGATTTTTTTACAACACTTTAGAAAAATCTATTCCACAGAGTATTTAGTGGGGGAGGAGATAATCCGAGAATACTTTGCAAACATAGATCTTTGTAAACTTACAGAAAATCGGATAGAGCAACTTGGAATGGTTATGAAGTTAGATGAAATCTCAATATCGATAAAAAAAACAGCGGGCGCAAAAGCATGTGGGAATGATGGATTCCCTATCGAATTCTATAAAAGTTTTTCAACTGAACTATTGAACCCCCTGCAAAGGCTATTTAATTTTATTAAACATGGAGGGTCAATACCCACAAGTTTTAAAGAATCAATAATCGTGTCTTTTGTAAAAAAAGATAAAAATCACGAAGATGTTAACTCCTATCGGCCAATAAGTCTTTTAAATTTGGACTACAAGATTTTTATAAAAATATGGGCCGAGCGTTTTTCCTTCGCTGCTCAGGAAACAATTCACGAAGACCAGACAGGATTTATAACAGGACGATCTATGGCAGCCAATACGGAATTCCTAATACAAGCCCTGGATTATTTTAATACTACCCTAACTCCAGTATGTATCATAATGGTAGATGCTGAAAAAGAATTTGATTTAGTTAACTGGTCCACTTTGTTTTTAGCCCTTCGATATTATGGCTTTCCAGTCCAGATAGTAAATATGCTACAAAATATTTATAAGGGGGCGACGGCCCAGATTTTAATAAATGCAAAACAAGCAGGAACAATATCAATAAATCGTGGGACAAGACAAGGTTGTCCCCTTTCGCCATTACTTTTTACGTTTTTTATTGAGCCTCTTGCAGTCAAAATAAGAAATAACACTGCAATTTTACCCCCCATCCCCCAAATGACTAAATTGAAGTTATTTGCAGACGATATAGTCTTATATCTGAAGCCCAATAAGGAAAATATAGAGAAGGTTTTAAGAGAATTTAACAAATATGAGCAAATTGGGGGGTATAAAATAAACTCAAATAAGACCGAAGTTTTGGCTGTGAATATAGATATTGATTCCCTTCCTCCAGGCTTGAGGCTACAAGCAGCCAAACTAGATCCAATTAGATATCTTGGGATCTTCGTAACTACTCAATATCATAATTTATTCCATCTAAATTATATTAAAATGAAAAATAAAATCAAGAAGCTATTAGATCAGTGGCTGCTACTCCCCCTTTCGATTATAGGCAGGGTTTCACTAATTAAAATGTCTATTGTTACGCTATTAGTGTTTTTATTCAGCAATCTTCCTATTAGAATTCATATATCTTTTTTTAAAGAAATAGAGATGATGTTTAGGAGTTTTATCTGGGGAAATAAGGTATCTAGGGTCAAACGAGCAGTGGTTCAACTCCCGATTGCCCAGGGGGGGCTTGCCCTACCGGATATAAAAACATATTATGAGGCAGCCTTTCTAGATATAGTGGCAGGACTGATAAGACTAAAATCCAATAGAGATACTTTTTTTTGGGATAAAATGATGTTGGAAGCCGGCTCTCAACTTTATGTATTTTTAAAAACCTCTAAATGTCCAAAGAAAGTTAGATACAAGACAATTGGAACTTATTTATTTAGACTTCAGTCCTTTTTTAAAAAAGAGGGCTCCTCGGGGCTGCAATATTTAAGTATAGGGGAATGCTCAAGCTTAGGTCTTCGAATTAGATACAATCATCTAATAAATTGGGCAAACTATGGATTTAAGGAGCTAAGACACTTTATTACCCAAAATGGCAGGAAGTTACAGCAGGAGCTAAAAGTCCCAATCCACCTATTTTCTTCAAATATCTGCAGATTGTTCATTTTTTGAGTAGTATGGAAGGCTTTATTAACCCAGTAAGCAATCGGGTGGTAGCCCTGTATGGGGCAGGAACGAAGGGTATGGGAAAATGGTATAAACTATTGCACAATCAAGGCCATACACAATTAATCGAAAAACATTTAGCCAAAATAGCTAATGAAACACAATGTGTTTTGTCGACCCGAGAGTGGGAAAAAATTTGTCATCTTGGAAGTAAAACCCTGCGTGCAGCTAATTTTAAAAAGATGACCTTTTTATCTCGATGGTTGGCCTATCTCACTCCAGAAGCTCTGGGGAAACGGTATGCGGAAGTTGAAAATCGCTGTTTTAGGTGTCATATTAATGGTCAGGGAGGTTGGCATCATATATTTTATACATGTTCCCAAATTCAACCTTTCTGGGAGGCAGTTTTTTTAGATATAAATTTGGCAATTGGAAAGAGACTACAGCCTGAAAGAGAATCAGCCTTGTTTGGTATATCCAAATAAAATATGTTATTGACCAAGGCTGAAGAAGTATTTTTATATATCTCTTGTACTGTAGCTCGATCATTAATATTGCAGAACTGGAAGTCCAGAGATATACCCTCCCCACTGAAATGGTATAATAAAATGAAAAGGATTTACAAATTCCAAAAAGCATATGCAAGCCGAGTAGGTGCTCTCAAAAAATTTGAAGTGAATTGGAGATATCTTGTAAATTTAGAAAAGGATAAAGGGGGTTAAAATGAAAATGTTTTATATGATTATTTAAATGGATTTAGTCAGCATATTTACAAGCATTTGCACTTTCTTTGTGGAAATAGTATTCATTAGATATGAGGAGTTAATAAGCACCTTGCACTTTCTATGGCTATTGCACTTTAGTCGAGATTTCTGTACACTTTTGTCAACAAGGAAAATTGATTATGGCAATATAGAGGTTATTGAATACTACTGAGAGTCCCTCGTTGTTTTTTCTCTGTATTATTAATTGTATTTTAAACATCTAATCGTATTTTAACATCTGATTGTAAAAAGAAATATATATTTTATTGCATGCCATGCTCAATAAAAACATTTATAAAAGAAAAAAAAAACAATTTAGAAATATGGAGACTCTGTTAATATATATTATGACAGCAAAACTGCAGAAATCCCATAAGTAGAACGGGAGATATTAATTTTTAAAATTTGAATTAGAAATAACAGCAAAAAGCACAAAGCACCAACCACGAGTATCTAGTTGTGCTAGACTCGGTCAAAGTCAAAAGTTAACGCTGACTGCGATGGATCGCCAGTCAGATACAGAGACAAGGTTCATCCCGGAAAACATTCACCTTCTGACTTAGGAACATTTATAGAGAAAAAAGTGGTAATCAATGAGTCATTGTTGGAACAAGAGGCAAGCTCGATCCGAAGCGGGACATGACAACGGTGGGCTGCTGAAAATTGGGGTCTCCGTGTGCTCCCCGTCAGGGGAGGAAAGTTTAGAGCAGGCAAAGTCGGAAGTCCATGCCCAGGAAGGCCTTGATGTTGATCGGATGCTGCTCAGTGTCAGTCTGGTGAAGCCCACAACTTAGACTCAGAAGCTTTTGTGGAAACCAGATCTCTTTCAGTGGGGTAATTGAGCACTTTGAGGCCAACCAGGGAATCAACAGTGGTGGCTTAGATAGCAACCTCTGTCTCCATCAGTTCTCCAGGCAGAACGTTGGTAGAAAGTCTAAGCTCCACTTCTTGCAGATTTGGGACAGGAGGACTATACTCTAACACTAGCCAAGGGTCCAGAACCTGGAGGGCACCACCTGGGGGTTAGGACTCACTTTAGCAGAGGCCAGAAACAGGGTCCAGGGCAGGTTCAGTTAGAACCGGTCAGATGGGCAGTTGCAGGGAAAGAGGTCCCTGGAAGCTTGTTGTATCCCTATAGCTTAATCAGCCAACAGATCCTTGCAGTCACTTGAGGTGTCGAGGGTTCGAGGCAGGCAGGTACAATCTTCCTTCAGGTTCCTTAAGATAGCAGAGCAGTCCTTCTGTTTCTTCACTAGTCAAGGAGTGTTCTGAGGAGAGGTCTTTGGGTTGCACTTTTTTGTCCAGTGCTAGTCTGTGTTTAAAGGACAGTCCTTGGTCCACCCCCAAACCAGGTCTGGTCAGTTCCTCCCCTACCACTGGTTTTGAGTCAACCTGACTAGAGAGACAAAAGGGAGGCAGGCCTAGGTGTGAGCTTCCTCTGCCAGTGGCATGGTAGGCATCCTTTGAAGCTCAGGAAGGGGTCAGAGAGAGTTGGACCCTGGCAGAGAAGCCTTTTGGTTTCAGGCAGGAAATTGACAATTTTCTAAAACTGCAATTTCCAAAATAGTAATATAAAATACAACTTGAACATTAAGTAGGATTTTAAATTATCATTAAAATGAATCCTTGAGTATTTTTCTAGCTGATCCTAAACTGAAATTAAGCATTACAAGTTGTTATATCGTAACTTTGGGCCTTAGAGTCATTACTATGTCAGTTGGAACGCATTCCGACCAACTCCTTGTCAGAATGGTTTCCTGCCGACTGGGTTTGCAAATCCAACCGACCGTTTACGATGTTTCCGAACACCGTTTATTCGGACACCCATTGATTTCAATGGGACTCTGTTTCCGACCGACAACACAGGCTCCCTTTGAAAAAAGAGGTGGTTGCGGAAAACCTTGCACCCTGTGGCACGTACCCCATGGTGCCTGCCGCACTGTCATAGTTGTAAACAGGGGTTCCATAGGTACCCCCACAGGTTCCAACCGGAGACCTCTGGGTGAAGGGGGGGGCCTGCTACGGGGCCCCAAAGTCTGTTTCCAACAGCTGTTCCGTGTAGGACAGACCGTTTCGGAAAGGCTGTCCAAATCCGACATTGTAATACGTCAGTCATAAACTCGTTCCATAGAGATATACGATTCAGCTCCGACTGACTCGGAGTCTCCGAATGCCGGTCAGATCCGAGTCGGACAGATCAAACGGTAAACTTCTATCATAATCAGTCGGTCAGAAATGTTTCCGAGTGGGTCGAAAACATGGGTTCCGACACTGGTTAGGAAAATCCAAATGCCGTTCGGATCCTTTCCGACCGACATTGTAATGAGGCCCACAGTGTTTTCCCTTGCCACAGTGAAAAAATATTTTGGCCGTTTTTACTGCCAGGACAAGTAGAACAATAATTACTACATGTTCTACTTTTCAATACTGGCCTTATGGGGGCGATAAGGCCCCCCGTAAGGAGGATTTATAGATAATAAAAAGTAAGGGTTAGGCCTATCAAAAGGATGATTTCTTCAGGTTTAAATGTCAGTTAAAAACGGCACACTCTGGCAGCAGTGGCAGAGCTTGGAACATGCTCTTACAGGGCTACTGCAGGGGGTGGCACATTGAGTGCTGCAGCCCAATGGTAGCATTTAATTTACCAACCCTGGGCATAGGTAATACAATATGCTAGGGACTTATAATTAAATTAAATGTGCCAATCAAGTGTATACCAATGTTACCATGTTTAAAAGGAAGAGCACAAGCACATTACGGCTGGTTAACAGGGTAAAATTGCACAGAGCTCTGTAGCCAATAAGAAATAGGGTTCAGCACAGAGGAACAAAAACCCGGGTGACCATGTAGGAAGGGCAAGTTTCCAACAAGCATCTCCATACTGGTGTCTGGAATTTTATTTTGAGCAATTTTTTTCATTTTAAGATAAATTCACCAGTGTGCAGGACGATACCAGTGCCAATCTTTCATCTGGTGTTGGGAATGGTAGACAGAAATGCCACTGACCTCTGGAACGCCCAGCGAGATGATGGAGAGTTGCTTGATCCCAATTTCCCTTCCACGCTGACACACAGGGAGCTCTGCTGTATCTCACTACCCTGGTAGGCAGAGCACCGGGGGAAAAGGGGAAAAAGGAGAAAACAATAAACACTGCTGGATTGCTGATGCACTGGTCGGACCTCTCTGAGATATTGCAGACCACCAGGACACAGAAGAACATCTACCTCGGCGGAAAGACCCTGTGTGCAAGAGAGGAGACAAGGATAAGATCACAAGCACACAGATCTGCTTTACCCTTACCTTGGCACCCTCCTCATTCATAAGCATGCTCACATCCCCAGCATATACCACAAGATACTGGTGAAAGAGCTATCTCAATATCCAGCAAGACGTTGTTCATATGCAAAGCATATGCCACACACGAGCTGCAGTATCCAACAGAGAGGCCCAAAGTCCAGCAAATAGAGCTCTTCACATGGAGTTGCCACAGCGAAGTACTGATCAGTTAGGTACGTGAAACGGGGAACGGAAACAATAACGAAAAGTCAAAAACAAATGATGAGAGCAGAACACAGAGCGCTCCTTCCACTTCGCTGATCCCAGAACACAGTTGCTCCCTGATACCTCACAGGAGCTGACAGGGCGGAAGCAGTAGAGAAGACGGGATTACATCGATCCCATAAGGCCTCTGAATACTGAGAGAGCGGGACTACCGGCACAGGCTGATGCCGGCGCCCGCTGCTTGCAGGGATAAGTTCACAGAGGTGAAGGCGTACCGCCGAGTTCAAATGCGCCTGAGGAAACAGGGGAAGAGGCAGTGACAACCGCAACAGAAACTAATGCCCTGAAGGAGAGCAGCGCTCAACCCCCGCTCGAGCAAGCCCAGGTAATCCAACCAGGTAGTAAACAGGAACAGCAAGTCACAGGATACTCCACCAGGAAACCGGAATGACAAGCCCCTGGTCAGTGAACAGGAGGGGCGTCTATCCTGTCCTCCCTCAGCTGCTGACCTCTGGAGCCACTTTCTGTGACAACCCCAGAGGATGCTGGGATATGTAGTTCAACAGGCACTTGTTTCCCATTCCTTCTGTAGTAGCCTAATGAGGCGAGTATGTGTCTATGTGTACCCCTGATATGACTATGCCTCACACCTGCCACAACCATGACATCTGGCTAGTTTCAGGCCTGATTCTTTTGTAGGTCCACCTGCGGAATCCTGGTTATGACTTTTACCTCCTCTAGATTGTCATGATTAATCATCATCAACGCTCAGCCTCCACCAATGCCCTTCCCAAGTTCACAGGAATGATCAGAGGACTTCCATAAACTCCAAACTGTAGTGGTGAGTGTTGGATTGCACCCAGACACAGGCATATGACAAGCACTTGCTGAGAATTCCTTGTCGATAGAAAATTATTGCAGTCCACAATCTCTATCAGAACTGTCAGTGAAGGAAGGGTATTCATAGACTATTTAAATCAGTGTATAGTTCATATAACCTATGCATCTACAGTTATCACAGGTCTGTTATTGCTCATTCATGTGTACAAAAGCCAGAAATCCCTTAAAGAACTTGAACACTGCTTGCTGTTGTGGTAACATAACTAGCAAGAATGGATGAGTTTTGTTTCTTATCATAATGAGTGTGACAACATCATCACCCACAGAGTATGCAAGAGCTCTATATTTGATCATCCTTTCTGTGTCTGGGCTGTGCGAGTTGTCCCATGTTAAATCAAATTAAGCTGCAGGCTCCATTTCTGGTGGCTCCTATCCACCAATGCTTTCATTTGTTACCTCTGAAACTATACTCATGACTGAGGTCACGATGCTCTAATACATCCAAACCAAGAATCTGTGTTTGACTCTATAGTCAATGGTTCAAAACTCTGGCCAGTCAATTGAGCTCTTTATCTTTCTGAGGTTGACGAAATTAACTCCATTGAGCTGTGTAACTATAATCATCAGTTATAGGCCACCGATGAATATGAACCATCTAAGTAGGACTCTTATGGTATTATTGTGTCATACTCCTTGTAAAACCCAAATAACTTGGTTTCATGGAAGGTGTTGAGTGTTTCATAGAAATAAGTCCCCTTGACTGCTGTTGGGCATTATTTATCATTGAAACTGCAATGATGTCTCCTCATCTTTGAACTTCCGAATTTGGTTCTTCATTAATGAAAACATTATTGGCAAGTGTTTTTCCTTTGTTTTATAGTATCCCAATCCATGAGTTTCCTTTTTGTTCATGGCCCCAGTTCCAAAAATCAACAGAAAAGAACCAGAATCCTTTTCTTTTCAAAGTAAACTATGCAGAACCAGAGACCAACAAAAACATTTCAAGATGGGGACAATAATAGATAAGTTTTGGGACATGCACACATTCCAGAAGTTCAGCACTCATCAGCAAGCGTTATCTCTAGAATTGCCACTGACAACCACTTAACAGATTGATTAGTCAAAGACACAGTAGCTGATTTAATGACACATTGGCAGTTCCACTGTATTGCTCCTGCATACTGCCACTTACATGGCTTAATTTCTGAGATAACCATAAGGTCCTAGCTGGATCCAGGAGTTTCGGTGGGGATGTATGTCGTTACAACGCACACTTTTACAACGCATGCACTTACAACGCATTTTTTACAACGCAAAATCCATTACAATGCACTCCATTACAACGCATGACACTACAACGCATTTTTAAAAACTACCTTTACAACGCATTCCATTACAACGCATACTACCTTTACAACGCATACCATTACAACACATAATATAAAATTGCATTTAAGGTAAGTATTAGATAGTATAGGGGTAAAAATTACTATTCTAACTCCAGGGGGTGCAACAGTAGGGTAAGTGTTGGATAGTATAGGGGTAAAAATTACTATTCTAACTCCAGGCTGTGCAACAGTAGGGAAAGTGTTGGATAGTATAGGGGTAAAAATTACTATTCTAACTCCAGGGGGTGCAACAGTAGGGTAAGTGTTGGATAGTATAGGGGTAAAAATTACTATTCTAACTCCAGGGGGTGCAACAGTAGGGAAAGTGTTGGATAGTATAGGGGTAAAAATTACTATTCTAACTCCAGGGGGTGCAACAGTAGGGTAAGTGTTGGATAGTATAGGGGTAAAAATTACTATTCTAACTCCAGGGGGTGCAACAGTAGGGTAAGTGTTGGATAGTATAGGAGTAAAAATTGCTATTCTAACTCCAGGGGGTGCAACAGTAGGGTAAGTGTTGGATAGTATAGGGGTAAAAATTACTATTCTAACTCCAGGGGGTGCAACAGTAGGGTAAGTGTTGGATAGTATAGGGGTAAAAATTACTATTCTAACTCCAGGGGGTGCAACAGTAGGGTAAGTGTTGGATAGTATAGGGGTAAAAATTGCTATTCTAACTCCAGGGGGTGCAACAGTAGGGTAAGTGTTGGATAGTATAGGGGTAAAAATTACTATTCTAACTCCAGGGGGTGCAACAGTAGGGTAAGTGTTGGATAGTATAGGGGTAAAAATTGCTATTCTAACTCCAGGGGGTGCAACAGTAGGGTAAGTGTTGGATAGTATAGGGGTAAAAATTACTATTCTAACTCCAGTGGGTGCAACAGTAGGGTAAGTGTTGGATAGTATAGGGGTAAAAATTACTATTCTAACTCCAGGGGGTGCAACAGTAGGGTAAGTGTTGGATAGTGTAGTGTAATATTATGCATTGTAATGGTATGCGTTGTAAAGGTAGTATGCGTTGTAATGGTATGCGTTGTAAAGGTAGTTTTTAAAAATGCGTTGTAGTGTTATGCGTTGTAATGGAGTGCGTTGTAATGGATTTTGCGTTGTAAAAAATGCGTTGTAAGTGTAGTGCGTTGTAAAGGTTGCGTTGTAAAGGTTGTTCCCCGTTTCGGTGGTATTGTGCCTTTCTTAAGTCAATCATTATATTCAGAGTCTGCAAATCCTGCATCAGATAGAACCATGTACTCTTTGAGCTCCTTCTTTCGTGACAAGTCCTGGTGCTGCTCTTGGCAGAGGCATCTGTAGGGCAGACCAGAAGAACCACCTCTTTGTAGTGAGCCATTTCTCCAGCAGAGACCCTCATTCACTAGGAAGTGGAAGAGGCATATTTGGGTAGAGACCACTTGATGCATGGTCTAGTTGCATCCAAAGTAGAAGGAATGAGCAAATGGGGAGGTCTCTAAAGAAGTGAATCATATACAGATAAGCCCTAGTGCTAAAAGATGTGATGCATTGCAGCAGGGGTCTAGGGAGTGCAGTGTCCCGGGCTGTTCAGGCTGATGTTTAAGGTCCCTGTTGTAGCTAGTTACGATGCTCCTGCGCTGCTCACACTTGGCTCCCTGAGGTCTGGTCAATCAGCCTAATAACTGAATTGCAGAGCTTCTGCCATGCTAGTGGCCAATGGCACGGTATATACAGCCATGGCAAACAGGAGCACTAGCAGTATCAGGGCCTAATTTAGGACCTGATTACGAGTTCATCATTTTTTTCCAACCCATGCTTAATCCCCTGTTTACTCACGGGTCAGAATTATAAAAGGTATTGAACGCATCTGATAATTATCGGATTCATTAAGTACCTCAAGCCTTGTTAAATTTCAGCAGGCCAAACCTGCTAAAATGTAATAGAGGAAATGTGTATTTACCTTACCATGCGGATTTTGTTGTGTTTTATTCCCCAGTAACTCGTAATAGGTGTTATTTATTGCACCTGATAAATAATGTGCCCACCAACACTCATAATCAGGCCCTTAGAGTTCGGCGGACTGGTTACTCAATCTCAACCGTGACATATATCCCGTCTGCCATTTTAGAAGAGCATGCTATCCAATGGCACTCAGAAATACTGCACGTTTGAGATGGAGTAACCCATCTGCAAAACTCTAGATCAGCTCCTAAGTGAACCTAAGCAGTGGGTCGACTGAGACTGGCAATGGGCTCACGTGACCGCATTGAGGGTGGCTGCAGGATAGCACGCTGTACTGAGTCATGAGATACAACACAGGTCGTGTGATCATGGAACTTGGACGACATTCTCACATGTGGTGTAACAACTGCATAGTTTCTTTGTCACATGATTGTTGAGTTTAGGGCGGGCCTAACTAAGAGACATCTGACTGGAACGTTGATTGTTGCTTGTGGGACAAGTGTAGGAGTCTGGGGACAGAATTAAGTGCCAGAGGAGACCACCGGCCACCTCCAGCAATAACTAATCACTGCTTTACCGACAATACCAGAAACATGCCTGGATATTTTGAGAAGTGAAGTATTGTAAACAAATATGTTATTTCCATGTTCATTCTTTTCATATCATTTAGAGTGCATAACAGAGTATGGAAAAAATCACTGTATATGGCAAAATTAAGAATATCAGAACCCAGGATGACTATATATCTTCTACAAAGACTGCTTTACAAGGGACGAGTATAGAAAGGCTCCGAGAGTCGGACTCGCTTCTAATGTGTGTGTGATTTCCAGTAGTCACACAAAAGTATTTATAGCAGTGACTGCAAACCTTTGCCTCTGGCATGTGTTGTTCTGGAGAAGCTGTGAAATGTACAGTCATCTGCTACAGTCTGTAGCAATAAATTGTACCTTCATTTTTATTAGTACATGTTAAATATGTTTTGAGTAGCTGATGAGTTTGCATTCACCTTTTTAGAAAGAGAAAACAGCCAACTAAGTTCAAAATGTAAGGGAGTCCGTAGTACATCCTACATAAATAGAAGATTCGGCAGGCACATAAATGGCAAAAAAACAGAATAACTAAAGTAAAGAGAAATGCTCAGGTAAAATGCATTACATAGTCTAAGACTGAGGCATGAAATGGTACATAATATACCCGAGGCATTGACCAGCTAATCATAAAACAACTTCATTCAATGCTAGTCTGAAATAATATACATATAGGTCAACTGTAAAATCATTTGTACAGGAAGAACAGAAAGAATAAAAAACACATTCACTAGCAACAAAGTGAGGGTCACACAGATCCATCGGTGCAATATTCAGAATGTCAATGGCCGGTTTATTTAAAACTGGTGAATTAAACAAATTCTTTTCTTTATATCTCTTTTTATTAGCTTCGAATGCAGTAAACGTGTTCACGGCGAACAGAACTAGAACATGTACAGGTTATTGAGCACCTCCCGGACAGGATTATGTATACCAAGAAATGAGTCCGTTTCTACGTCAGCACGCATCGGAGTTGGAAGAGCATGTTGTCCATTCACCCAAAATGTGCTCATGTTTCTCAGCCACCTCTGGATTTATATAAAAAGTGCTCCGCCTTGGTGCAGTAGGCCATGCCACATGCCCACTCCTATACAGAGCGGCCCAATTCGGACCACCAATGGTATGAAGTGTCCCAATTAGCTTCAAATCAATGTTATCAATGTTTAGTATCTGCATTGCCATCACTCTAGGGCCATACCTCCGGACCCTGCTTAAAACATGCATTATTGCGAAGAGAACAATCCCTTCCCCCTCCCTATCCCCATCCCCCAACGAGAATACCCACCCTCCCCCCACCGCCTCCCCATGCCCACAGGTTGCTGGCTCTTATCAGACTCCTTTAGATCAGCCCCCCTCCAACCCTCCGACCCTCCGTCCTCTGGTTGTATACGGTCAGATTCCTGGTTATGGGATCTGAGGTGGGCGTATCGGAGAGTGATAGTTGCCCAGTTTGGACTCATCCAGGACATTCATAGCTCGCACGTGCCTGGGGCAAGAGAGTTCTTTATAGTGTTTGCTCAAATAGGAGAACAATGGGCTCCATTGCGTAGTGAGCCAGGTCCGAGGCAGTGAAGACCTCCACTTGCATCAGCATTTCCTTCCTAATTGCCTCAGTGCCTGGCACGACCACAAAATGTGTCTCAACGCTCCCTCCTCACTGCACCCCCTCCAACACTTCAGGCTCTTCTCACCTCACATTGTTGCTAAGCACGCTGGAGTGTAGTTCCATGGGTAGGGAATCTTCAGAATAGATGCCCCCTGCATGTAATTCAAAAGCATTCCCTTGTTCCACTATTTCTCCCTATTGTTTCTGATCTACTGTTATGCCCTGCTCCCATACCCGTTGCAAAGGTAGCTTTGAAACCCCCCCTCATGTTCATTATCTTGTATATGTAGGCTATCACATGGGCGTCCCCAGTGCAATATAGTAGATACTTTTTGAAGGCGATGAGGGGTCTAGTAGCCCCTTGTTTAATTCTAGGGGGTCGGAGCCAATGTTGTAGTTGTAGGTAGTGGAATTGCTCTGCCTCCAGAAGCCGCGGCAGCTCCTCCACTATGACGGAGGAGCATCGCCCCCACTGCCAGCAGCCACAAAAAATGAAAAATCTAACAATAAAAAACTAGTGTTTGTTACTGTTTTATTTTTCACCGTGTCTAGGGGGGCGGGGCCAAGAGGATGACAGGCAGAGGGGGAGTGGTGGGCACTGCCTTCAGGGCGCATGACGGTTTGGCCGTCTGTCTCAGGCCGGCTAAAGTGGCATGCAGAATTGAAGCTCTCTCCAACCGCAGCTGTGTTGGAAAGAGCAGGCACAGGGTCACAGTTTACCTGGAAGCGCAAATTCAGAGTGCCCCAGCCAATCCTGACGATGCTTCATCAGGATTGGCCACAGGGGCTTCTGGGAGCCTGTGCCTGCAGGGCACACAGCCAGAGAGGAGCGTGGGAGGGGCAGGTAAGTTCCTTTTTTTTGTTTTTTTAGCTTGGTTGTCCATTGTCCCCAGCTCCCCGTACTTTGCAATGAAACCAAAAGTTTGTCTTTCGAAGGTCCCATTACAATGTACCTGTTGTTCGTTGCATGCAAACATGTCCTTCAATGTCCCACAGTGCTACATGCTGTTTACAATTTATTATTTTACAGCATAGCATGCAAACACATTATGTGAATATTGGAAAATATTGCAGGTACCCATTGCACTGAGTAGCAATTCAAACTCTTGATGGGTTTACTTATCTTATTGTTGGCCACTTTAGATGCTACTGTTCCCATGTGGATCTATGTTGTGCGCAATCCCTATATGTGTGTACCTCTATTGCTGTCCTGTGTTGTGCTAAAATGTACTTTACTTGAATTCTGTACCCTTGCGTCCTCGCAACACCAGGCAAATCGATTGACTCATGTCACAATCTCAATGCTGTACAATGCTTTGGCGCCCTTGACGCTGTGTCTGAATTTACAAAACTTTATAGATATCACTTTGCAGCATCAGAGCCCCAGAATCCGCAGATATTTATATATAGCTTTCATGAGGTGGGGCGCAGCCTCATTCCAAGAAACTGTCAATCAATATTTTAACAAGGATTAAAAAAGCTGAGTGTTAGAGTGGGAGCCAGGGGAGCTGCAGGGAAACTTCAAAAGCTAGAGAACCCGAGTGTTTCATTCAGTAGCGGCTCCTCGAGGGAGTGCTGCAGGGTGGTGGGCGGGTGAGGGGCAGGGGTAGTAAACTCCGGCATACGGCCGAATGGAGGTAAGTACATAAATAAATATATAAAACAAATAACATTGCGCGCGCTGCATCGCCATTTGGCTTTGCAGCTTGCGCAAAGTAATTCGTTTTATTGATTTATTTATGTACTTACCTCCGTTCAGCCGTATGCCGGAGTTTACTACACCCCACCCTTCCCCACCCCGCCCCACCGCCCCGCAGCACTCTCTCGAGGAGCAACTACTGGTTCAATTAGCTTTTTTTTGTTTTGTTGTCTGTCATCCCCGGCCCTACACACACCATCACTTTGCAAGAACACCGGCCGCTATTGTCTAGAAGCACATAATCGGTTTGGAGTTGGTCGAAAGTCTTTACGGTTACAGTCAAACATGTCTCTAAGTGTCTAACACCCTCTCTCCAACCACCTCTGGTAGGGGGTCCTGTCCAGACCAGGTGTGAACTCGGAGTTACCCCATAGGAGGTAAACGGTTCTGTTCCATACATCTAGTGTGGCTCTCTGTTACTTGAGGTCGGTTGAGTGTTGAGGTCTGATGCTCCCTCGGGCGCCACTGGATTTCCAACAATTGACCCACTGCATTGTAGGATCTATCATGCACCACCCCATGCATGTTTCTTGTCTTGTACAGTGGATTAAATATCATACATGGGCCGCTGCATAATAACCGGTGAAGTCTGGGACCCCAATCCCCTTGTGGGTACAGAGAGCATTGCTTTCTAGCCAGGCACTCCTTCACACCCCCCACAGAAAAGTGTTGCATATGGCCTCTAAATCTGTGCTATAGTACTTGGGTATCTGGAGGGGCAAGGTCTGGCAAATGTATAGAATCCTGGTTAAGATGACCATTGTATATGACACTAGGCTGTCCAGCAAAGATATTGTTTTATATTTCCAGTTTTTTATCAGCTTTCACTCCTTGTCATAGTCATTGGAGGTTAGTGTCTCTCGTTGCAGAGAGAGTAGGGGGCCAGTGCCAGTCCAAGGTAATTCATATGATCTGACACCCATCAGAAAGGAGTTACATTTATCAGTTGTTCAATTGTGGGCCTTGAGAGTTTGCGAAGCACTTTTTGGCTATTATGAATCCCAGTGCCACCACCATCCTGGTGCTCCATCTGCCACCCCATTCATCCATCAACCTCAACAGTATCAATTTTGGTTCTTTTCACAACCACTCTGTCCACTACCTGTGATAGAATATTACTGATTCCATGACAGTATCTCCGTATGATGGGGCATTCCCATATTGAAGGAACCGTGGGCCCCTAGGTGTTTTACATCTCAAACAATGTGGGTTGATAGACTTGGCATTCTTGGTGTGGTTTCCCCTTAACTTTTTGCTTTCAGACTTCCTGTTTTGCTGACTTTGCTTTTGCTGGCCATAGAACTCTGCACACTTTACCACTGCTAACCAGTGATAAAATGCTTATGCTCTCTCCTTAAAAACATGTTGAACTGGCTTATACCCAATTGGCATATTTAATTTACTTGTAAGTCCTTATTAAAGTGGTGCTACCTGTGCCCAGGACCTGTAAATTAAATGCTACTAATGGGACTGCAGCTCTCATTGTGCCATCTACTTAAGTAGCTTTCAGAACAGATCACAGGACTGCCAATGCAGTCTGTGTGTGCAGTTTAAACTACTATTACAACCTGGCAAGATAATTATTTTGCCAGGCCCAAACTTTCCTTTTTAATACATGTAAGTCACCCCTAGGGTAGGCACTGGACAGCCCAGAGGTCAGGGTGCAATGTATTTAAAAAGCAGGAATGAACGTTTACATTTTACATGACCTGGTAGCGCAAAACTCTTAAATTCATTTTTCACTACTACAAGGCCTACCTCTCCCATAGGAAAATGTGTAATTTCCGAATGGAAATAGGTAACCAGTTCATGTTTGGTGTCTCTGAAATCACAATTTAATATCCTAACTTATGGTGAAGTTGGATTTTAAATTGTAATTCTGAAAATGCCACTTTTTGAAAGTGGCCAAGTGGTGCCTTCACCCTGTCTCTGGGACACATGACTTGGTGTGGGTGACATTTGGGCTTTGTGTATTCTTCCTAGCCACACACAATGGGGAGCTTAGGTGTGACTGGACGGGCAATCTCTGGCAGGATGAAAGGGAGGAGCTGAACCCAGCTCCACTTACACTTGAATAGGCTGTGCTCTGTTTCCACACAAAGGTCTGTTCATCCCCCATAGTTAATCTGGAGCCAGGGCCAGAAAGAAAGGTCACCTGTGCACTTCAATGGCATGCCTCTAGAAGTTTATCCCCACTCCAAAGACACAAATGGCAATGAATACTGGAGCTCCGACACCTCCACTTCAGTACACTTCAGGACCTGTGGATACTCTGCCAAGAAGAAAGACTACCGTGCTGCTACAAGGACTGCCACACTGCTGGGCCCCTTCTCTGAAGGACCCGCTGTGCTGACCTGCTGCCTGCTTTCTTCTTGCCTAGATAAGGAGGACTGGACCTGCATCTCTTGAACCCAGAACCTAGAGTGACTACAAGGGCTAATTGGATAGCCTCTTGACCTCAAGCCTTAGGGACATAATAGGCTTTCAACAACTATGTACCCAGCACCAAGCCTCTGCCAGCTGTGAGTTCTGCACTCCCATTTTGTGCCACTTCAGTCCTGGACCCTTGAAAGTGGGCCTAAAGGTACTCTGCCAGCCCAGCTGTTGTCCCAGCTAAACTGATGCAGAGCAACACATCTCCTCCCAAAACTATGCATCAGAATGCAGAGCACCACAAAACTCCTCATCAGAACCCCTGCGTGACGCATCTCCAAACCAGGACTTTGCATTGCAGCCTTCAGTCCCCTCGGAACCGTCATTGCACTGTGCATCCTCACTGCAGTTCTTCGCATTGCAAGCCCCTTGTTGTTGACATCCTTGACAACTACGCAGGACTCCGCATTGCAAGCTCTGCAACTTCTGTGGAACCAGCCAGTGCGCGATACATCCTCAACACAGGACTTCGCATCACAAGCCCCTCATCTATGCCATCCTTTAAGACAATGCAGGACCTCGCATGCAGCCAAGTGGCTTTCCAGAACCACCACTGCACAACACATCTCCACACCAGGCCCTCGCATCACCTTGTTTGCACAAAACATCCTCAACACGGGATCTCGCAATGCTCCAGAAACAGGATTTAAGGTAATCTTGTTCAGCGGGTCTACCTTTAAACCTGTATCCTGTCTGCACTCCATCATGATCAGCCTGAACTTGTGACTTTGTCCTGATTGGGCGCAAGCAGAGAACCCCAGTTGCGCTTTTTGCATCTTGGTTCTATTTTCAGTTAACTCTTTAAAATTGCATTTCTCTTCTTCTACTGAATGGACGTTTGCCATTTTGGCCTTAAATTAATTAATTTATTTTACTCTATTCTTCTAAGTTGGTGTGGCATCTGTCTTATGTTGTGTTTTTGTGTTTCCCTTTATTACTGTTTGACTTGCTGCATAAATACTTTACACATTGCCTCTATGTTAAGCCTGACTGATCTGTGTCAAGCTACCAGAGGGTTCGGCACAGGTAAATTTGTGGTTTACTTGTTACTTCACCCTGACAATTATTGTGGTTGCTCCTTGAGTAGCGTTCCAACCAGTAACCCTATTTCTTACATATATATGTTTTTCACACTTGGACATATCTATATGTATATCTATATCGACATCTACACTATATTCACACACAAAAAAGACTAAAGTGGTGTTAAAGTAAGGTGAAAATGTAAGTTAAAATCTAACATTTTAAACTCCAAAAACCACTGAAAATCACCAGTTACAGGCAAATGAAATAACTCTAACTTTCACATTCGCCATGCACAGTGATGTCATTAATGATGTCATTTTAGCTGTCATCACTGATGTTATCACTGATATCATAGAACATGTCATAAGTGGTGCAATATGTGAAGTCATGTGAGGTCATAAGCACTTCAGTGCACAAGTTAAAGGTACTTCATTTAAATATAATTGGTGAATTTCAGTGTTTTTTAGGAGTTTAAAATATTATTCTTTAACTTAAATTTTCACCTTAGTATAATGTCACTTTAACCTTTGTGTTTTCAGCGCATATCTGGATTTTTTTAAGGTATAGAACAATTTGATAACCATTACCCCATTTCTTTGCACAGGCAGCCAATCCACACGTGTTTGGCCCAGCTACCCCCGGGTGCCCGGCCACACACTGTGTGTGGCATGGGGTTTGCTGAATGGCCTGGCCTATCCAAAGAGATACCCAGTTCTCATTTTTTTAATTGTTTTTAAACCCTGTGGGACTCATGCTGGAGAAGGGGGAGGGGAGTATACTGGCTCCTGCAAGAGTCCTGCCCGATCACGATAACTCAAAAATAAAATGGTGCCCTGGGGATGTCCCTCTAGCACCACCCCACAAGGTTCAAGGGGTCAGGATACCCCTACCATGCCTCCTTATACTTGGCTGTTTTTTTAATTTTCAGGGTATGGGGACCAAGCCCCTTTGTTCGGAAATTGCAGACGCAACATTTCTCTTTATCTTGCAGCCTGCTACGGGGCTCGGTGAAGCTTCTCGCTCCTGCAGGAGTGAAGCCTCAGATGGAAAAAAAGTCCCCTCTGCCAATCAGATTGCTCTTTTATTTAAAATTGCGTCCCAACCGTCCAGATGCCTATACCTTTTGAGCCTTAATTTCTCAAAAACTACTGAATTGATTTAAACCATATCATAAAAAGTATGATTTCTGGATAAAGATCTAACTTATGCCAAATTTGGTGCAATTCAAGTCAGACATTTTGGCTGAATAATTGATGGACGGAATGCTGAACAATGCAAACTTTCACCCCCAGTAACAAAGATCTGGGTTTAATCTATTGTTCTTTTGCTCACCACGCCACCCCAGTTTGGACTCAGCCATATGCAAATCAGACTTGACCCTGCACCTCATGGGAACAGTCCATCCCGAACAGCCAAGCCAGGTCCTCCCTGGACCAGAAACAAGCATGCTGTGACCGGTATCGGGGTATCGGTGTATCGTCCCTTATCAGCTAGGCTAGCAGGAATCCAGTGACATTGCCAGCGCTTGTTTTCAAATTGCATGCTGAGCATGCATCAGACACATGCACTCACATTGCTGACAATCTTGTAATGGGTTTTACTATTAAATAAAACCCATTCCCAGAAGGATGCTGATGCATGCGAATGCATCCTGAAGTGTGCATACACATATGTCGTAACTCAGGCAGACATTTTAGCATGGCGGGTGGCTATGTTAGTCCAGTAAATGAAAACTTATTTAAAGAGATGCTCAAAATGCAGTAGCAGTTCAACACCACTTTCCAGGTACCAGGCAATGGTAAAAAACAGTATATAAAAAAAGTTTGAATGACGTTTAGGGGTAGACAGCCAGTAGTGGGAGGAGAAAGAATAAGTGTCCTGATAGCCCTTTGTGGCTGCTGAAACCTCCGAAAACAGATAGCGATAAAAAATAATTAAAAAAATCAGATAGTAAATGGGGTGGCTGGGTGAGAGTAAAGAGACAGTTTGCTGGTGAATGAGAGGAAAGCAGGGATTGAGCAAGGAAACCAAATCTCTCCCATTGGAGTGCAAAAAGTAAAATAAAAAAAATGTTCCCTTAAACATGCATTGGAAGGATACAACTAGTCCAGTCAGAATACAGTTAGACTGAAATGGTTCTTGGCTGGACAACTACAAAAATAGAGAGGAAAGCTATCAAATCAGGAGCAACCAACAGAGATAGACAACAAAGTCATCCAATCCTGAACAAGAGGCTGACCCCAAACTCTGTTGGAAACAATAGGGCTTAAGATGTGTGCAGCCGAGACCTAATGATGACAAGATTGTTCTTCATGAAACAGCTTTTCCTGGTATGAAGTGTACGTGCTTGTTTCAACTGTTAAGAGCTCCAATCAGATTAGTGAACACTGCTTCCACTGCTTTATTCCAGTGGATTGTGGTAAATAATTTAATTACCGGGACTTAATTTGATACAGAAACATAATAAAAATAGCTCAGTAAAATAAGAGGCAGAATCCGTGGTATTAGAGGTTCGGAATGGGCTTTATTCCAATGGACGATTCGAATCGGTGACTCCAGGTTCCATCACCACGGAGGTTCAGGAAGTGAAGTACATACTTTATTGATAATTAATCACTTTTATACAATAGGCATTACAGTGAAGCAAATGCAAGAGGCGTAACAATTGATAGTGAAGATAAAACATACATGCGTAGCAAAAGTGGGCGTAACTGGGTGTAACTAAAGAACGTCATCAGGTATGATGTCATAATAGGGTGGTTCCATGAAAGAATTTCGCAATGTCAGCAGAAATACTTGGCAGAAATGCGCGTGCAGCAGCATGACGTATGATTGACGTGCAACTAGGGGGTGAAGGGGACTTGACATTTAGCTCTACATGTGGCGACAGAAGTCTGGAGGGTCAAGTCAACCTAATCCCAAATCATATCTAACATCCTATGTTTAAAGAACTATGTTATCCAAAAGAGAGGTCTCTTAGAGTAGAATCTTATTCTATACTGACTATACTGACTGTTAGTGCGTGTACAAGCGTCTAAGTGTCTACACTAGATGCGAGGGCAGAAATCTTCAATAATAATAGGGCTATGAATTACTTGCATAAAGACAGAGAAGCCGGGCCTCTGCTCGGTAGCTGGAAGAATGTTTACTTAAACTACTAGATAGGAATGTATTGGGCAGGGAGCGGAGCAGATAATTTCGAAGGTGAAATACAGTTTTTGGCAGGCAACAGGCTGATGTCAGGCATCGTGAGCCGCGCAGGGAATGAGACAAAGTTCATGGTCACAGATGCAGGCTCAGACTGGAGCTTTCGGAGGCAGAAGGCAAGGAAAGCTTGATGGCAGAATCAGGGCCTACTTGTCTGGACTGTAAAATGGCATAAGTGAACTATATAAAGCCGGTGGCCTTTCATACTTAGGAATGGAATATCCGGCCTATTCATGGCGGATCTGAAAGAGGACATGTTGACGGTGGACGCACATGTGTTTGCGTCTTCATAACTGGAACTGGAGGGAACATACATGTACTTGTGATTCATACATGAAACCGTTGGGGTCCAAGATAGGGGACATAACTGATCATAAAAATCCATATTTCCACATTCCCTCCTTGTCCCCTACTTGCCCGTCAAGAGATATCAATCTTCATCAATCCATTGATCTGTTCATATAGCATCATTTGTTCTTCTTTTTTCTTCTGGGATGAATGAAATCTTGGTGGTGGAATACACGATGTGGCACACAGACCACAGATCGCTGGTCCACATTGTAGACATAGACAGCAACTGAATAGTATGAGAAAGCCAATACCTAGGAAGGATAGGACCTTCCATCCAAAGGTAGATAATACACTCCAAAACCAACCGGACCAAGTCCAGGTGCCTGGATTTTGGTGTATCTGGCTTACAATCTTATGAAGGCGAGTTATGGCTTTATATACAGATGGTGAATTTTCTGGTATGAAAATGCAACAACTTGATCCGATGACCCTACAAGCTCCGCCCCTATCGGCCAGGATGACGTCAAGGACAAGACGATTTTGAAGCACAACAATCCGCATAGCAGACTGCTCTTCTGTTAAATTGCCTAAGGCGGAAATAGTTTCGTTCACTACTGCTTCAAGGGTTCTAGTTAATCTACGTATCAGCTTACTATTAGTAACGGTACCTATATAGGGAAATAGACCTTTATTGAAATCTGTGTATTTTTCCCATGCTGTTTCAGTGTAATCGACTATTGGGAGATCTCTCCTTTCTCTATTGTGTACTAAATGAGTATTTCTGTGATAATCGGGAGGAGCTAAGAAAACAGGTGGCAAAAGGAATCCGATGTAGCAGGTACCATCCCAATCTCGAGGCAAACGTACATATGCCGTCTGACCACATATGAAATAGGAATGGCGGGAAGCTCTAAATGTAGACTTGCCTTGATCACTAAATTCTATTACAGTGGTGCATCTACTATGGCCCATATGTATGGAACCATTCTTTCTTACACATAATTCACCTTTTACTGGAAATATTGACATAGCGGGCAAAATTGGAGTAGCTTCGGATTCGACATTTAGGATCATAAGATTAAGCGTAAAATTACCTAATCCATACACTTCATTTTCTAGATCAGTTCCTGTTCTCTTGGGAAGTCCCTCCTTGTTAGGGTAGCAGACTTCAAGCAAAACTAAGTTCAAATTTCCCCATACCCAGTTATCTTGATAAACTGCAGAATTTGAATCTAGGGAATTAATTAAACTAAACCATGCTCCACAGGAGCCATTGTGTGTGAACGGGTATGGAAAGAGAGGTAGAATTCCTTTATAATTCTGATAGGGAGGGAGTCGACCACATATCCAACAATTTGTAGCATTGCTAACCTGATGGGAATGATGTAACATACTGATAAACGTGTTATTGCGCAGCGCAAATCTATAAGACAACTCATGCGGAGGTAATTCACTAAAAGAATGTTCAGCAGTAACATTATAAACATGTCTAGAAATAGGATAATACATGTGCAACAATATACTTGCAGTAATTATTAAAAGACTTAAGAAAAACAAAATTAATAACGTCACTGTGCAATGACTACGCAGTGATTTACAATACGCATGTCGTTTCAACATTTTTCGGGTTTTTTCTCTATTCAGGTCTAAGGGATACATGTCAGAGACAAATTCAACCGCTTCACCTTGGAGAGGACTTAAACAATCAAATTGCCTGACTGGTTAGACCTGAGTTTTAGTTTATATTGTTCGTGATCACACAGTTCAATCAAAGGAAGTTTTGAGTCAATCGGGGAAGACACGCAAGGTGTGTCGTTTACATCCGATGGTAGTCCATGAAATTTCTTGATATGACTTGAATGTACCCAGCCTTTTCTGCCTTCGATCTTCACGGCTGTCCTTGTGGTAAGCAATACGAGCTGAGGCGACCTCCACCTAGGATCCAGCTGAGACTTCCGATCAAAGTTCCTCACTAAGACCAGATCTCCTGGAATTACGTCATGGGGTTTCACCTCAGTGTTGTCAGGAAAGGCTGCAGCTACCTGTGAACGACAAGATTGTAGTGCAGACATCAAGGAAGCCAAATAATCTGTCAGCATATTACAGTCAATATCAGTTATTTTGCGTGGTATAGGCGTCCCCCACATATTTGGTGGTCTGCCAAAGATCACCTCATACGGGGATAGCCCTGTTCGAGAGTGTGCTACCATTCTCATGTAAAAGAGTGCAACGGGTAAAGCTACTACCCAGTCGACACCTTTCTCTCTACAAATTTTGGACAATCTAATTTTCAGGGTCTGATTATGTCTTTCCACGAGACCTGCTGCCTCGGGGTGTCGGACACAGTGAAACTTCCACTGATAACCTAACAAAAGTGAAACGTGCTTCATTAGTTCGGATGAGAACGGCTGGCCGTTATCCGAGTAGACAACACGTGGTAAACCGTATCGTGGGAAGAATTCTCGAACTAACTGTTTGGCAGTAGTCGGGGCAGTGTAATCTGAAACCGGGTATGCCTCTGTCCAACGGGAAAGAGCACAGACAACTACGAGAACATATTTGAATCCTCGACATCGTTCCATCTGGATATAATCCATCTGGAGGACTTCAAAAGGGTGATCAGGAGGCTGAAATCCACCCTGTTCTACGGGAATGCTTTTTCCTGGGTTAAACTGACAACAGATCATACAGGTACGAACTTTTTGTTTAGCTGCTGCTCGTAAATGTTTGTTGAACCAAATGTGTTGAATGCTGTCTAGCATAGCTTTTTCTCCTAGATGCGCTGGACTATGTACAGTGTTAATAATGACTTGGACCATTGAATCAGGAAGGAACCACACAGAATTTTCCTTCGTCATCCATCCTTGATCCGTTTGGATCCCTCCTAATTCAGTCCATTTCCTTATTTCGTCTGGAGTAGCATGTGTCTGTATGTCAATTACGTCAAGAGCGGGATCCTTAACCATCATGCAATGTGTTGGTGTCGGGACTATTGTCTTTGTCATGCCGGATGTTTGAGTTTGAGCAGTCTGTTTAGCTGTTCTGTCAGCTAGATCATTGCCTTGAGAAATGATATCAGTAACTTTCGTATGAGCTTTACATTTCATAATTGATATTGCAGTGGGTAGATGTATTGCATCTAATAAGGCATGAATGAGGGGTCCGTGCTGAATGTGGGCACCGTGAGAAGTTAAATAACCTCTCTCTCGCCACAGCACGCCGAAGTCATGTACAACTCCGAATGCATAACGTGAATCAGTGTATATGTTGACTTTTTTATTTGTGGCTTGAATACAGGCTTGTGTCAGAGCGATGAGCTCTGCTGCTTGAGCGGACAAGGTATTTATACAATTTGTTTCAATGATTTCAGTGTCTGTTGTGACTGCATAAGCGGCCACTAACTCTCCTGTACCTGTTCTCATACATGAACCATCTACATACAACGTCAGGTCTGGGTCTGACAATGGGACATCTGTCAAGTCTTGTCTGGGATTCGTCGTGATTGTAATAACATCAATACAATCATGAGCTAGTGGGTCTGTTCCATTTACAGGTAACAGTGTGGCAGGATTCAATGTACTACAACGTCTGATTTCTATATGTGGCTGAAACAATGTTAATTTGTAACCAGTGAGTCGTGCTATAGTCAAGTGTTGTGTTTGTGTGCGGTTCAAGAGAACCTCTACTGCATGTGGTACTTGAACTGTCAATGGATGTCCTAATACTATGGCATCGCTTTGTCTGATTGCTAAAGCTGTTGCTGCCACTGATTTTAGGCATGCAGGCAAAGCCTGAGCTACGGGATCTAATGTACTAGAAAAATAAGCACATGGTTTGTGTGATCCTGCTTGTTCCTGTGTGAGTACTGACAAGGCAGTACCTTCGCGTTCTGTAACAAAGAGTGTAAACTGTTTATTGTAGCATGGTGTTGCTAGAACAGGTGCTTGGCATAAGGCTTTCTTTAGGCTTTCAAAAGCTTGTACATGTTCCTGAGTCCAAGGGAGAACAGTCGATGTGGCTGCCTCCTGTGTTGTCAATTGAATGAGTGGTTTTGCTAGAAATGCATACTGGGGGATCCACTGCCTACAATATGAAGTGAGGCCTATGAAAGCCCGCACCTCCTTTTGTGTCTTGGGTATTGGCATGTTAGCTATTAACTGAATGCGGTCGGGTGTAAGCTGCCTTCCCTCCTTGGACAGCGAGTGTCCAAGATAAACAACTCGCTGGACACAGAATTGCAGCTTAGAAGGGGACACCTTGTGCCCCTTTTCGGCTAGAAATTGTAAAACAGTCAGTGATGCTTTCTCACATTCAGGTTCGCTTCTAGCGGTGATCAGCAGATCATCGACATATTGAAGCAGGGCAGTGTTGACTGGCATATGGATACTGTCGAGTTCTCGTTTCAGTGCTTGGCTATAGATGCTGGGGCTTTCTGTAAATCCTTGAGGTGCGCGTGTGAATTTAAAGCTACGTCCATTTAAACTAAATCCGAACAAGTATTGGCTTTCCGGATCTATTGGGACGCTGAAAAAGGCATTCTTGAGATCAATTACAGTAAAGAATGTTGCTTCAGAATCAATAGCGGTCAGTAATGACGAGATATCTGGGACCACAGGAAATTGTGGCACAATGCATTTGTTCAATTCGCGCAGATCAATAACCAATCGATATACTGGCGGGGCCTTTGGATCTGTTCTTTTAAGAATCGGAATTATCGGGGAATTACATACATTGGAGTCTGTTTCCACAACCACTCCTTGGGCAATAAGCTCGTCAATGATTTGTAGTAAAGCCACTACAGCATCTGGTGGTAACTTGTATTGTCGCATTCGTGGTAGTACCACTCCTGCCTTTAGTGTAACTCGGTATGGTGTAATATTCATGCAACCAACATCAGTAGGGCCTTGTGCCCATAAATGTGTGGGTAAAGTCTGTAGTCGGGGATCCATGTCTCGAGACACATAGTGACCTTTGAAATCACGTAAAAACAATCTTACTCCTTCCGGAGAACAACATATTATAGCTCCTAGAGCTTTCAGTGTTTTTATACCTAACAAGTTTTCTGGACATGATTTAGTAAGCAATAAATCTGTAGTTCGGGTTAAGGGTCCTATCGTAAGTGGAAGAGGCTGTGATACTTCATTAACAATAGGTTTTCCTGAAAAACCAAGGGAAATATTCTGTGAGCCTGAGAGGGGTGCCCCTGGAACTTCACTACGTTTTATAGTTGTTCGACTTGCCCCTGTATCAAGTAAAAATTTTCTATCTTGGCCTAATAGTTCACTATGTACATAAGGTCCTTCTTGGTCTACAGGGACCTCGATAAGGGGTAAGTCAACTTCCCTCTCTAGGCTGGTTCATGCGTATCGTTGATAATCAGGATAGTCGTACTGTGCGGTCTGGTACAGCTGTCGTGTCGTGGTTTGTGTGGCAGCAACAGGCAGCGCTGGTGCAGCTGGCACAAACTGTATAGACTGTTGTGGAGCTGGCATGGACTGTGCATGCTGCGAGGCTCCTTGTTCATTCTGATCCTGTCTAGGTGGCCGCGGTCTTTCTTGTGTTTTACCTGTGGCGATATTACGCTTCAGGACTGGGCAATCGTGTATGTAATGACCTGGTTGTTTGCAATAGTTGCATGTCCCTTTTACAGGTCCTGCTGAATCACCGGACTGTGTCGTACCCTTTTTATGACCTTCAGCTGGAACTGTCTGGGAGACTAGCATTTTCATTTTTGTGTCTTTCATGCGTCTCTGTTCATGTTCTTGTTCCTCTCTAATTCTATTGTGATGATACTGTAACATTTGTAACATTTGTGATGGGGTATTACCTTGCCAGGTACTCTCGAATTTTAATACTCTATTCTTCACTTGGGGCAAGGAATTTTCAACTAATTTTGTCACAAACAGATGTGGGTATGATTCGCTACTTGCTTTTATGCCACTATTTATACCAAAACATTTTTCAAATCGGGCATAGAAATCACTAGTGTCTTCATCTTGCTTTTGTTTACAGGCTGAGATTGCACCCCAGTCTTCCTTCTTCGTAGTTAATAAACGTGGCAGTACCTGTACTAGTAAACCTGGTAGTGCTTTAGTTTTATCCCCAAGCCCCGAACCTGGACCTCGGGCCTTTTCTTCATTTTCTAATGCTGTCCAGTCTATTTTTTGGTCTCCCACCTCCCACTCTTTTTCCTTGAGTTTTTCATAAATGCCAGCAGGCATTAATACCTTTAATATTGTCATAATGTCGGGATAGGTATACTCTCCCATGAGTAACATGTCTTTAATTTCTCGGTGAAAACCCGCTGGGTCTTTGTCATGACTGGGTACCACTTTCTTCATTTCTAACAATTCTATTTTCGATATGGGCGTATATACAAATACACGTTTAAACTGATTGTCCTCGCCCTTTATTGGGTGTACCTCTCGTAAGGGATTCTGTCTGTCCATGTAATACGTCGTTCTTTCCTTGATGGGCAGTGAGACATGTTCTGGGCATACAAAAAGAATGTACTGCTTTCTTGATTCTAGTATTTCTCTAATTAACTTAGTACCTGAACCTCTCCATCTATTCGTGAGTAGTTCAGTCAATATATCAGGTAAGGGACCAGGATCTGAATGTTGGCTTTTATATAGTATAAGAAGTTGTTGAATCATATAAATCCCAGCTAAACGCTGTTCATCTGGGGTGAGGTTCAAGAATGTGTGTGCTACTGTATCATCACCATATTTTCCGGGACTGTCAACCCAATGAACGGCTGACCTGGCTAATTCTTGTTCATCCATAGAATCGAGTAAATGATAACCCCTTCGTTCTCGGAGTAATTTGTCAGCGGCTTGGAACGAATGCTCGGGGGACCTTATATTTACTATGGGTGTTTGGAAATTCCTGTTATTATCTGGGCATATCGGACGTATCGGGTCAATAAAACATCTAGTACTATTACAAGATCTTCCTTTACCTACATAGGCTATGGTTTCTGACTGTCCTGTGGGCAGTCCTGATCCTTCCTCCTCCTCGCTTTGTTCGAACTGGTCTACCGCTAATCTCTCTTCGTGTAGACGTTCTATTTCTTTACGGATCTTTCGGCACATGGCTATTATACATTTTTGCCTATCATGCCTCCCTTCTGATATATTCTGGCTCCATCTGGTAAGAGTTTCCATTGTTTCCGGATTTACCCCCGGTCGGTCTATATTTCTGATCACACAATTTATGAGGAAACGTAACAGTTCCCCCTGTATCTCCACTTTCTGGTATTCCATAGCTCTGTTAATACATTCAGAATCTCGCCCTGTTTGGACAAAATGATATATATTATCTAGATGCACAGTCATTCCTGGTAGCTTCCCTAAATACACTGCAGCTCGTCTGATACGTAATGATGCCAGGATCATTTCGTCCTCTTTGCTGGGCACAGGGGTCATATCTACAATCTACAAGAAGTTCTTTAGGCGTGCGGGAATTTATGAGTTTGGGCGTACGTGGATGTGCTGATTCTTGAAAAGTAAGTTTATTTATTCTGGGTGGCGTAGAAAAAATGTTGGTAGCACCTCCGGTAGCCCCGTCTGGGGTATCGGGCGTGAAAGGATTCGTTGAACGCGATACAGCAACTATAGGTGTGGACACAGCTGTAGTAGCAGCTGTAGGAACGGATATAGAAACAGATGTGCTTGCCGGAACTTGTGTCAGGATTTGTTGTTGTAGAGGTACAGATACGGGGTCTTGGCGTTGAACTTCCCCGGCGGACGGTCTATGTGGGGCGGGGTTAGCATACTCGGGAGCTGCGTCATCTAAATATGAGGAAAGAAAAACATCTTCTGCTGTTCTAGGATGCCCCTTAGGATGCATTTTTATTGGGAACAATGGGGGTGGCAAGTCTTTTGGTATCTCCGGAGTAGCCTTAGGTAATCCCTCAGCCAGGAGGGGATACATACCATTCATAAGGGCATTTCTTTGTCTGTCTACTTGCTCTGATTTCACTCGTGTACCTTCTTCAATTAATAGATTTTCTCGGACTTTATTTGAATTTTCTTTATTTTTCTCTTCCTGTCTGAGTGCTTTTTCTGTACGTCTATGAGATTCTTTACGCCATAACTCGACGGCGTCTTTCTGTGACTGTCTGGCTTTCCTTTTCCATAACTCTTCTTCTACTTTCATGATGCACTCGGCATCCCATGTCCCAGCTGCGGGCCACCTCTGACTTTCTGGTAATTCCTTGGTGTAGTCTACCCATAAATCAAGAAATAATATAGCGTCTAAGCCATGTTTCTGATACATGAAGTACCCTGGAGTGTCCCTAGGAGAAATAGGAACAGCTTCTTCGAGTACCCCTTTTCTAGTTGTGATTTGTCTTAATTTCGAAAAGAGCGGCATATTGAGAACTGATCTGATACTTAATCTTGAACAAACTTAATACAATAAACACAATAATGAACAGTCATTCACACCACAATATGCAGGACGTATTAACACATTTAACATTTAACATTTAAATGAGCGACAATGATGATGACGGTCTAAGAAAACTTAATCACTAAACATAATACTCGGCATGTAACTGAATTATTCTTAATTTAATATACTTGATATACTAGATATACTGCTAAACAGTACAGATACACTGCTAAAACAGTGCAGACCGGATTTGTGTACCCAAACCCGTCTTGACCGGCACAGACTATGTGCACGTCAGAACGCCTCCCCAGTGATGGTACTCACCGGGTAGCTCGGAACGGAAGGCCTCGGAACGGAACTGAACTGGACTGGACCGGACTCGACTCGAAAACTTCGGAAACTTCGGAACATCGGAAACCTCGGAACTTCGGAACTTCGGAACTTGGTGGGCCTCTGTATACCTCGGATCTTGCTCTCTCAGCTAGGCTCTGGTCGGGATACTTCGCACTTCTCACCGCCTCGTCTGGGTGTTGATCGCAGCCTCAGTCGCCCCCGCTTGACCGGAGGGAGATACAGGAAATCCTGCTGGTACGCGTTGTTGTCCGTCCAGCTGGGGCCTGCAACGCACCTCCGGCGCGTGAGATGAGAAAGTGTCCCTGTTCGGGCGCCATTCATGTGGTAAATAATTTAATTACCGGGACTTAATTTGATACAGAAACATAATAAAAATAGCTCAGTAAAATAAGAGGCAGAATCCGTGGTATTAGAGGTTCGGAATGGGCTTTATTCCAATGGACGATTCGAATCGGTGACTCCAGGTTCCATCACCACGGAGGTTCAGGAAGTGAAGTACATACTTTATTGATAATTAATCACTTTTATACAATAGGCATTACAGTGAAGCAAATGCAAGAGGCGTAACAATTGATAGTGAAGATAAAACATACATGCGTAGCAAAAGTGGGCGTAACTGGGTGTAACTAAAGAACGTCATCAGGTATGATGTCATAATAGGGTGGTTCCATGAAAGAATTTCGCAATGTCAGCAGAAATACTTGGCAGAAATGCGCGTGCAGCAGCATGACGTATGATTGACGTGCAACTAGGGGGTGAAGGGGACTTGACATTTAGCTCTACATGTGGCGACAGAAGTCTGGAGGGTCAAGTCAACCTAATCCCAAATCATATCTAACATCCTATGTTTAAAGAACTATGTTATCCAAAAGAGAGGTCTCTTAGAGTAGAATCTTATTCTATACTGACTATACTAACTGTTAGTGCGTGTACAAGCGTCTAAGTGTCTACACTAGATGCGAGGGCAGAAATCTTCCATAATAATAGGGCTATGAATTACTTGCATAAAGACAGAGAAGCCGGGCCTCTGCTCGGTAGCTGGAAGAATGTTTACTTAAACTACTAGATAGGAATGTATTGGGCAGGGAGCGGAGCAGATAATTTCGAAGGTGAAATACAGTTTTTGGCAGGCAACAGGCTGATGTCAGGCATCGTGAGCCGCGCAGGGAATGAGACAAAGTTCATGGTCACAGATGCAGGCTCAGACTGGAGCTTTCGGAGGCAGAAGGCAAGGAAAGCTTGATGGCAGAATCAGGGCCTACTTGTCTGGACTGTAAAATGGCATAAGTGAACTATATAAAGCCGGTGGCCTTTCATACTTAGGAATGGAATATCCGGCCTATTCATGGCGGATCTGAAAGAGGACATGTTGACGGTGGACGCACATGTGTTTGCGTCTTCATAACTGGAACTGGAGGGAACATACATGTACTTGTGATTCATACATGAAACCGTTGGGGTCCAAGATAGGGGACATAACTGATCATAAAAATCCATATTTCCACAGGATGAGTACCCATCAGCTCAAATCTACAACTGATAAGGCAAAGGTTCTCAGCTTTGGGCATGATTTTACTCTCAACCTGCAAGCTCACTGGCGTGATGGGGTCACCTTGGCCAACGTCCAAGCAAAAGCAGAACAAACTTTGGAGCCAAGTTTGACTGTACAAAATCAAATTAGCACAGTAGTGGGCATGTACTTCAGTTTGATGTGTATGCTAAAACATTCCTGCTGATCCTCTACTTGCCGTGAGGATTACTGTTATATTAGCCTTGATCGCATCCAGACTGGGCTACCCCAATGCCCTTTACGCCAGTCTTTTCACAATACCTGTTAAAGAAACGGCAAACTGTCCAGAACGCAGCGGCCCACCTGGCCCTCAAGTTACCTGGATGAGCATTGATCTCTTTTCATTCGAAGAATCTACGCCGGCTCCCTGTTAAAAAGAGGATCCTGTTCAAGATCCTGATCCTCATGTAGAGAACTCTGAACCGCTCTGGACCTGAATCCTTACCTTCTAGGATCCATCACTCATCTCCCCTCAGAAGTCTGCGCTCTTCTCATGGCCATCTGGCTAGAGTTCCAAGGGTCAGGAGAGCAAAAACTGGAGGTAGGTCCTTCTCCCTTCTGCCCCCCTCCCCCCGCCCCAACATGAAATAGCTTGTCTGCCAAATTATGTCAAATCAGAAGTGAGCAGCCTTTCAGAAAGCAACTAGGACTTGGCTTTTGTAGTCTCAAATTCGACACTCAGTGCTCTCTTACATTCCACTCAGCACCAGGACACTCCTCAGAATAGCAGTGCACTATAGAAAGCTCGGCATTCATTCATTTATTCGTTCATTCATTGTTGTATTTCTGTCCTGCTATCCCCCCCCGAGCAGCCAGCTTTCCAGTGCTAGAGGTTCGTTCCTGGGAGTTTCTCAAAAGCCCTGAACCGACTCCACATTGCGCAATTTTAAGGAACATCTTAGGTAAGTCAGAAGACATGCGGATATTTAGCTAAGAATTAGATTCCAGTGCAAGTTCTTCTATAGTAGGGATGTTTGAATAAGTGTTAAATAAGGTGCGCTTGGCACTTACTCCCCTTTTAGTACCAAAATATGTGCAAAAACTGATTGCTCACTTTCATTAGCTCCCTGTTTTCAGTTTTTACTGATTTTTATAGCTAAATACAGACAGAAAACATTTATTTTCTTGTCTGTATTTATTTTTAAATGTGGATAAATACCGAAATTGGGTTACTTTTCGAGTAATTCTAAATACTGTCTGCAATGATTGCCAGGCCAATAGCTGTGTGGATTGAGAGGTAAGGGGGCTAAAAAAGAAAGGAATTTTAGTAAAGAGGCTTTAATAGCAGTAGATATGCACAAGGTTGATACTGAAATGTGCATTTTTTCTTAAAAGTGCATTAATTTATCTTCTGCTGGTGTTTACAGGATTGAAACCTAGTAGACATTCAAGCATGAGTGCTCATTTACCGGTTAAATAAATGTGGAAATATACTAATTTCAGCTTAATTTTTCCACAAAACCCAAAATAAATATAGACAAATACAGATAAAATTTGCAACAAAAAAAATATGGATAAATACAGACGACAATGTCAAAAAACGAAATACCATAAAACCGGGAGCCCTGGTCATAATCAGTGAAAACTACTTGATACCCCTAGGGGTATTTTGACCAGTTGTATCCAGGCGTCCAATTTTCTGCTTAACACACTCTTGCTTACGCCCCACCTATAATAAGTGTGCATATTCACTTCAAGACAGTGTTCCTCAAAACTCTGGAACGGAGGTTTACGTGGAAAGAAAGCTGGATGTCACGGAGGTGTTTTAATCGTAGATTCTAAAAAGACACGTCTTGTCAACAAGAGCCAGCGGCACTTTCTCATTACTTTCCGCAAAAAACATTTTCTTTGCTTTCAGCGGCAGGATGAACGCTGTTCTTCGCAATCACCATCGCCAGCATCTCTGGAGGGACGAAGCCAACCAAGCCCGCCGCGACCTTGACACAGTTCACAAAAATAGCTGCTGAAACGTTCACGTTTTATCGTCTGATATCGTCGCTCAGTAAACGAAAGGCGGACACATTTTTAGCATATGCATGTGTATGTATTACACAAAAACGTGTAGGTGGAATATTTTTGTTCAGTGCTGTGCTGTTCCACATGTCGTCACACTGCTGCTGTTACAAGTAGCTTGGCTGTTCCATTAAGGCACCGCAACGTAACTAAGGTGCCATGAACCCCAGTGAAAACAAAAACACCAGGGGGCAGATCTATGTTGGAGTTGCGCCACTTTTACGCCACCGTTGCGTCACTTTTGTGGCGCAGCGGCGGCGTAAACCCTGCGCCACGTTGCGCTCTATTTAAATCGTGACGCATCTATGGAGATGCGTCACGGTGTAAAGCCCTGCGCCACATGAAACCTGCGTCAGGTTTCATGTGGGCGTTTCCACGCAGGGGGGCGTTCCGTCGCAGGAACGCCCCTGAAAAGTGACTCAGTGAAATCTATAAGATTTCACTGAGTCACTTTCCCAACGCTGATGCGTCAAAACCCTGCGCCTGCTTGAAGCAGGCGTAAGGCTTGACGCACCATGTTAGGTATGGGGCAAGTTGGAACAGCGCTGAAGTTGCGTCGCGCTTGCAACACAACTTCAGCACTGCGCCAACCTTACGCCGGAAGATACATCAAGCATCTGCTTGTCCTTGCGCCACGATGCACCGCATTGTAAATGCAGCACATCTGCGGTGGCGCATGGGCAAACTTGCGTGACGCATCTTCCCTGGTGCATCTATGCTGATTTGCAGGGATGCGGCAGGGAACATAAATCTGCCCCAATTTGTGTAGTGAAGGATGGCCATCATTGTGGTACAGAGGGCTAATCACGTGCATGGGCTCTGGTGCCACTGCACCTACCGCACTAGTGACCATTTGAACCTGCCTGACACAGTGTTTAGTCATCAGTATTCCACCCTTGCTAACATGGTTGCCACAAGATCTCAGAGCAGTGCCTTCCTATTGTGGTTTTGAATCCCCATATATCTACTGGGGCAGGGAGAATCAGGTCTTGCCTGAACTTGCAGTTTAATGTTGACCTCTCAAAGTTGGGTTTGACTTAATGACAATACAGGATCTTGGTGGTACATCCACCATGTGTCTTCTGTCTTGACTTGCTGCATTTATGCTCTTAGATCCCAGATTCATTTGAACTAGCTCTTCCAGAGATAATGTAGTGCTCTAAAATAGGGGTTATATTCTCATTCTTTCGTAAATTAAAGTCACAACGACTGCAGGATTTTGGATCTTTTGAATGAATGAATGCACTAAAATGTATAAAGCACGTCCCGCTGCTATGATAAGAATGCAATGTAAGTGCTGAAAAGACGGGTTTTCAGCATTTTTTTTTAAATGGCCTTCTGTAGCGATTGTCCTAGGTGAAAGTTAAAGGGTGTGCTGAAGCCTGGCTGCTAGCACAGAAATAAACAGGTGCATTTTCTGACGTTGCAGTCTTTTTTGGAACAAACAGTAGGAGCAGATTGGCTGAACGCAGATTTCTGTTGGGAGTGTGTTGCATAATCCTCTCTCTCTGGCACAGAGGTCCTCCCTGATAGAAGACTCTGTGGGTAATAACCAAAGCCTAGAAGTATATCTGTTTAGTTATAGGTAACCCATGTAGGTCCTCCAAATATGGCAAAATGGCATGTCAACAAGAATCTTCAGAAGCAGCCTAGTTGCTGCATTCGGAACTATCTGCAATCTGCATGGCATATACACTTGCGTAACCAGGGTACAGGCGCTGGCATATTCCAGTCTGGAGGCTTTAGAGCATGCATGATGTTCCTTCTGGTAGCATCCAGTATTCAAGGAAAGATTATCTTCAGGAACTTGAGCAGGAAAAATCAAGTTGATGAGACCAAGGAAATTTGTGGATGAAAGTTAAAAATATCGTGAAATTGGGCCCCTACATTTCTTGCTGTGGAGGTCAGTGTGAGGGGTGACCCAGTTTGCAGGCCACCTACGTGGTGATCGAGATTATCCTTGGCTCCAAAAAAACAGCACCTTCGACAGTTAGCCAAGGCAGCTAACCATCCTTTAAACTAATTTGCAATGCCTCAGTTGGAAGGAAAGTAATAGCTGCACGGTATCAGAATCTGGCATCACCTTGAGACCCCACAACTCCATAATCCTAACCAGGAGAGTCATATATATGTTGATCAATATGGGCTTCAGGGAGGAACCGTGTGGGATACCAAATCTCAAGGGTTTGGTGGAAGAAGAAAAAGGCGGCAAATGAACCACCTGTCTTCTGTCATGTAAAAACACAGAACATAGCCAGGAAAGGGCCCAGTCATTGATCCCACCTCAAGATGTGCAGATACAACATTTAACTCCATTGCTAATTCTTGCATTCTTCTGAGAAACTGATATACTATATCTTGTTTGGTTAGTGTATCAGAGGTCTCTGGGATTCAAGGGATAGCGCAATGCTTTACTTTAGGTACCATGGGGAATGAGAGAAGAATTAACTCTGGCTGGGGAAGGACATGAAATATTTCACTGCAGTGAAAGTAGTTTCCTTGATAAACTTAGATTGTACATGCCAGTCTAGGCCCAACTATGAGGTGTTAGCATTATGCAACAACTCTATCCATAACAAGTGACACATTCCTTAGCCTTGACAAATGTAGGCAAAGGCTCTTACATAGGTTTACATTAGTGGAAAAGGGTATAGCCTTAGGATATCTCATTGACATTTCACCTCTCCTTGGAGTCTTTTAAGGTTTAACATGGAATCAATATAAACACATTGTGACTTTCCATCCAATCATCCTCCTGTGGACTACCGATCTGCTTTACAACCCCAGTTTCCTGTACTTTTCCCACTAATCTCTACTCCCTCATCAGAATCCACACTGATAGAGGAAGTAGTAGAGATCCACCAGAACTCCAACTGTTCACATGCAATGTGAGACTCAGTTTGGTTCTTGCCCCTAGGGTGTTGCAGTGGCCCACCCTGGAAATGGTCTGTTCCTGCTACGTGGAGCTTGGACTGGTCTTCCCGTTCGGAGGTGGTTGTGTTCCCTTCCCAAGCTCACTTAAAGAGGTGATGAGGTTTAAACCACATTATTCCTCCTATGAAAGGTGAGAAAAGCTCTTACACAGCACCAGAAGTTCCAGCATTCCCTCACAGGACACTGTATTGGTCAAGATAATGAAAATTTCATAAGTACAACTTTATTTCTAAGAAAAGGTAGAGTGCATCTCTCAACTCCAACGTACGTGTGCTGTGTGGCTATTTTTGCGACCTTGTCTTGGAAAGTGGGTTAGTAGTAGTGGTAAAAATGCATCTACCACTGGCAATAAGGCAACTAACGCTGTCTAGGGCTCCGAATAAGTCTAGGTAAATTATATTTCCATGCTCAATTCTTGGTAGCTTGGCTGCGAGCAGGCAGGCTTAACTTAGGAGACAGGTATTTAAAGCATTTAAAAACACCAATTCAGTAAATAATTAAGACACAACACACAATAAAATTCCCAAACAAATTCATAAACATAGGAAATATTTTTATCTTTATAATGACACCAAAACGTGGGGCGCGGCCAACCAAGATAGCCGAGTGGATGTGATCCACGAGGGCTCCGCAATGCAGTCAGTAAATCATCAGGAAAGCACACACTCCCAGTGACATGGAAGAGACACAGAAGGCAACATAGGCGAAGTGAACCTTAGACGGTGTGTGATTGTCTTTCACATTCGGCGGATGCCTGCGGATTCTGGACGCGTGGCGCCTTACTGGGGACAGTAAAAGGGCCTTGGCTGCCTCGAGCCCGGACGAGCTGAAGGGGGAACCCGGCGGAGGACATCAGAGAGACTGAGGGACTGCGGTTTGAGCAGCGATGGTTACCAGTTGCTAAGTTGGACCCCTCCAGGAAGTGATCGACCAAGCGCTGGGATTGTACAACACCTGCCAGGGCGAGGTCTGGGCTGGCTGCAACGATAGACAGATGAACAAGGAGAAGAGAGGAGCAGCGGAGCGGCGGATAGTGCAGCCAGAGCCAGACAGGCGAGAGATATGCAAGACCAGACGACCTTCGAGAGCTGAGATATGTGGCGAGGCCGCTGGGGGAAAACGGCAGGAGGCCGACGCAGCTCTAAGTGAGGAAACTACCACAACAGAGGCCTACAACCACCACAGCCAGTGCCTGACTCTAAGATGGCTGTGAAACAGGCCCAGTAAAAATAACTCTGCTTCATGAACATTGCCACTATCAGCTGCATGCACATTCTGCCCCCAAGTGTATAATGCAGCCCTGCCCTACCTTTGCTGTGTGACTCCAGAGGGAGACAGGAATCTGGCCTCAGACACCTACTTAATTTGCAGGCTCTGATAATCTAGCGCCCAGCGGCAGAGAGGAGACCGGTACCCAGACATCAAGGAGATGGTGAAAGGAGCTCAACAGTGGTTACCCCCTGGGGGACCTGCATCCCAGCAAACATTTCAGAGGCCTGTAGTATGAGGGCTGAACGCACAATATACAATAACCCCAGATGAGACAAAGAGTCAATGCTCAGGTCGGGAGGCGGAATCTGACGCTACCACGTGAAACAAGCCAGAGGGGTAGCACACATAAGTATGCATGTCCAGAGACCTGTGCAACGTCATGACCCCATATCAGACACCATATGCCACTGAAAAAAAACAACAGAATACAGTATGCAGCTACTTTGCCCCAGCAGAAGCACGGAGCGGCTCCCCAGCCCACAGCACAGAGGACACAATGGCCCTGACTAAGGATGATCTTCTGGCATCCTTACAAGACTTTAAGAGGGAGTTCAGAGAAGAATTGAAAGTGGGCCTGACTGTCTCCCTTGAGTCCCTTAAGACGGACATCAACAACCATCTGGTAAAGATTCAAGGCGACATGGATCAGTAGGCAACAGGACACTAGACCTGAAATCCAAGGTGCAGGATTTAGAACACCGCGCAAATCAATCAATCAATGAATCATAGCATTTGTAAAGCGCACTACATACCCGTGAGGGTCTCAAGGTGCTAGGAGGGGAAGCTGCTACTGTTCGAAGAGCCAGGTCTTGAGAAGTCTTCTGAAGGTCAGAAGTTCTCCGGTCTGACGTAGGCGGATGGGGAGGGTGTTCCATGTCTTGGCGGCGAGGTGGGAGAATGATCTGCCACCGGCGGTCACTCTTCGGATGAGGGGGACAGACAGTGGCGAGGGTGCTGTCTGTGGAGCGGAGCTGGCGGGTGGGGGTGTAGAGGCTGAGTCGACTGTTGAGGTACGTTGGTCCGGTGCTGTGGAATGCCTTGTGTGCGTGGGTGAGGAGTTTGGAGGTTATCCTCTTGTTGACAGGGAGCCAGTGCAGGTATCTCAGGTGGAGTGTGATGTGGCTGCGGCGAGGGATGTCGAGCGTTCTGGATGAGTTGAAGCCGTTTCAGGAGTTTGGCCGGGGCTCCTGCGTGAGTGCGTTTCCAAAGTCCAGTCTACTGCTGACGAGGGCCTGGGTGACCGTCCTTCTTGTTTCGGTGGGGATCCACTTCAAGATCCTGCGAAGCATGCAGAGGGTGTTGAAGCAGTAGGAGGAGACGGCAAATAAGCAAATAAATAAGCAAATAAAATGGAGGACGCAGCACGCCTCCTGGAAGTGCAGCTCCATGACACAGTTCTCAGGTCCTGAAGAGACAATATCCAAATCTGCAATCTCGCGGAGGGGGAGAAGGCCCAGACTTTGATGGCTTTCGTAGAGGGCCTATTCTCGGAGCTGCTCAGTACCATGAACCGAAAGGTGAAAATTGAGCGAGTACATCATGTGTCCCTGCTGCAGG
Organism: Triturus cristatus; assembly: GCF_964204655.1. Taxonomy (NCBI): domain Eukaryota; kingdom Metazoa; phylum Chordata; class Amphibia; order Caudata; family Salamandridae; genus Triturus; species Triturus cristatus. The sequence goes on along the minus strand of NC_140586.1, from coordinate 791,046,309 downwards.
AGGGAATACAGATGATTGCACCGGATTCTTATCTCATCTTATCTTATCTTACCACTCTTAAGAATCCTCGGTCGACTGGATCTTTTTATCTGCTAAGAAGTGTAAAGTGGAGAAAACCAATGATTTCTATCAACAATTTAAACCAACCTAACTTAGACTCAGAAAGGACCACTGACTCCGACTTACAATTTAAGGGTTTTATTACAAAGCCAAAAATAACTTAACGTACAAGCACCTCATGACGAGGTTGAAGTGCTACATGGGCACTAATACAAAATTCATCCTACATACGAGTCTGATCCGATGCAGCATGAAAAGAATAAGCAATTCTAAAAAGAATAAACAAGCAACAACTGCTCCAATATCTAAAACAGTCTTCATCAGCAGTGACAAAAAGGAAAAATGTAGTTAACTCTGTCCCTACACTAACACTAAGGTGACATCCCTTCTTAGCATCACCCAGGCAAGATCAAGAAAAGGTGTCACCTCGTGAAGACTTCCTAAGAAGTACACTCATGTTAAATGGGTCAGAAGCTGAAGCTAAGTTTCCCTTCTAAGAATCAATCCCTTCTCCTGCCCTTCTAACAGCTCTCTGCTCGCATCTGCATCTCCTTCCCACGGGGCACTGTCCCTAATACAAAATGATCACTCGATAGAAACACGCCCCTAAAACACCTCCTCTGGCGGGGCACCTCTCATAGGTAACTTTCCACTGAAACTTGTACTCAATCCAACAACTGTTGATATGTCCTTGGGTCTCCAGCTTCTTCAGCGAGCTCCTAATTATCAGCATTCCACGATATACTGTTTCAGGTCTCCTCCATACCTAACTCCTAAAACAAAGAGCATCAGTCTAGCTAAAGAAGACGATGTCCTTGCACCTGCAATGGAAAGCATGTAAATGAGACAATCTTGCACGCACATGAAATTTGCTGACTGCCTTCAACTGAGAGCTCTTCCAGGGAAATACACTTCGGCCTACAGAATTCAGCTAACATAAGACGGTTTCAATAGGCCTTCTCATAGCAAAACGTGAACATTTATTTAGGCCTTTACACATCAAGAATTACACGCATTGATAAATTGCATTTATACGCATTACATTTCTTCACTTTAAGGCACAATTGGTCGTCTCCACACATGCAGACTTTATGATGCACGTTAAAATCTAATGCATTACATTACACATGAATTAATTCGTTAGGCACTTTGCAATAGGCAGTTACATTTAAATGTCGTTTTACTCTTTTGACTAACACGAACTACATTTCTAACATTACACTCACATTGTTAATTAGTATGTTTACATTTCTAATGGTCATCTGTTAATACAACACAAGTGTATATGCGGGTGCGGACTATGCATGATTATAATGCACCCCTACAATTTTCAGAACCTTATGGCGCTCTTCAGTTCCCCCCTATGATGATTAGTGTCATCACCAATATCACAATTCCTTGGAGAAAGAACCGACCTAAACAGAGCTCATAGCCATTCTTCCCTGTCAGAACTTCTCTAGATTCTTAATATTCTGATAGTGACTGTCCTGCAGTCTAGCCATCCTTATCTACTGCTCCCTATGGGATCTTTCAACTTGTTTCACCCTGTACCACTGGTAAGCTCTTGCAAATCCCCACAGGCAAACCACACACACCACAATGATAAAGATAGGCTTCAGAATATATCCAAGGATACCTTTCCCCAAATTCGCAAACCAGCTTCCTACCTTTCCAAACCCTTTACCAACCTTTTCCCAAACTCCCTGCGCAGTCAAATCCTTGATCTCATGATGGATCACAGTGATGTTACTTATATAATTCTCCAGATCCTTGCTGTTATCTGGTATATAAGTACAGCACACTTGAACCGTCAACATTTTACAGACACCGCCCTCTTTTGCTAGTAAGACATCTAAAGCAAGACGGTTCTGCATCACCATTGTCCTTATCGACAACATCTCCCCATCAACCAGTATTAACGACTTAGCTGTGTTTGTCGACAATAGGTCCACAACAGTCGCCAACTTTCTTATCTTCACATCATTCAAAATCACTCCCCAACTTGGTATTAGCGCTCCAAAAATATTTCCAATTACGGCTCCTGCACTTGCATCTCTCCTTGTTCTAGAGTGCTTTTTACCTTCCAAAAGTTCTAAATCCTCTCATACCCAAATAACATGTGCCATGCCAATTCACAGGCAATCTCACATACGCATCCTTACACACACATAATATACTGTTGGCACCACCTGCACCAAACCTTGCAGAAAGTCCTTCGTGGGCGCTTCCATAGTGAAAACATGATCACATGAACTCTGTCCTACGTAGACCTTAACTTAATAGGTCTGCACACGCTTCAAACACAACCTCTCCTTCTGCACTAAGTCCAATGCTATATGGCCATAGCTTCCCTTCGGTCTGTGAGCTCTCTCCTCATCTGTTCAGTCTACTGGACCTTCTCCTATGTGACATGTCTGCGTTAGCTGTCTATATCTATCCTCTATTTGATCTACAAAGTTCTTCTCTACATCTGTTAGTGAGCAGGTCAGGTTATGTCTATGGGCATAAGAGGTGTCTAATATTGTAGCCGGGATGAAATACTTCCCAATCCTATCCTCCTGTTTGTAGTAATCATACTTTTTTAGGTGTTTTTAAGCTGGCACTTCCGAAAGCACTGCATCATAATTCGAAAAGAAGTACTCATAATAACCTCTCCAATAGAATATACTAACCCCCATCCACTGAAGCAGGCAACTGCATACACACATAATAATCTTTCGCATCCATCAACTCCACGTACTCATATAGCAGATTGGCATATGCATTAAGCTTAAAATCACCTCTAGACAAATCTACATGCAATCTACGATTGTTCTGATCTAGCAAAGCCTTTTTAGCTCCTGGGATGCCCTCCTTCTTGGTTGAAGTGTAGGTACAGGTGTTCCCTTCACCTCCCCGACTTCTAGCTCATGTGGAATCGCAACTGACACTATGATAACTACGACTATTGAAACTATCACTCCTACTATGAGTGTACCTATCATACATTTGGACATTAGGTTCAGATTTCCAGCCTCCATCCTCGTTGTTGGTTTGGTTTTCAGCAAACGAACACTAGAGTCTCTTTTTCTCCCACAAGTTGCTGTCTTAACCAGTCCAAGCACCACTCCGCTATGCTGGAAATCCCCTTTGCAGTACTCTTGTTCCTTATTTACACAGTCCAAAGAAAACTTCCTTAACCCTCTTTCTTCTTCTATGGAAAGTCCCTAAATTTCTGCTTCTCCCACTCGGGCTAGGTTATCTTCTTGTAACACCTATTTACAAAATACAGTTCATTCGCAATCTACAATGAGTTCAGATCCAATTGCAGCTAGAACATGTTGCAGAATCTCAAGACGAACATCAACCATTTCATGGGGTGACAGTTCAAATCCAAATGTTGGGAAAACTAATCTGTGCAAGATCAGGATCTGCACCTTGCTCAAGACTGGGGGTTTCGGGACCGTGATTGTCAGCACTCCTTCGATCTCAAGTCCTGGCACTAGCAGCACCACATCGATTTTCAGTAGAGGATTCCTGCTGACTACTTTCACGGACCTCAGCCTCCCGGAACTCACTACTCCTGGCATCAGTTACTGCGTAAGCTCTCTCCTGGGCAGCATATCTCTGGCAAGGCACTCTTGTCCTTCTGGATCTCCTCAGGCCTTGAATCTGCTCTTCTTCGCTCTCTTCCGATTCAGAGACCTCAGACACAGGAGCAAGATCTCCCTCGGGAGCCAGTCGCAGATTCAGCCTTCTCTGTCTCTCGGGCCAAGCTTCTTCTGTGTTTCTAGCCCTTCTGCTTTCCTCTCGATCACTCTGCGCACCACTTCCTTCCACTGATTCTGCCTCTAAACCACTCCCAAAGGGACTTTCTTCCTCAGAGTCAGAGTCTGGGTTATGGGTAGAGTAACCCTCCTCACCTTGATCCGACGGGCAACCAGCTTCGCCGACAACCCTCATAGCTTGACTTGCCCCCTCTTGAGGCCCTGCCACCACTGCTGGATTTTCATTTGTGAGAGGAGCTGTTTCTTCCAAGGGTGCTGAAACACAGCGGGTATGTGTAGCGTGTACCCAGTTTGGCAATCCTCCGCACTTCACTGCCATGTTCGTTACCGGTATCACCTGATACGGCCCTCGCCAACGAGCATCCAGGCAGATCTTCCTCACGTGTTTGCGGACAAGCACCCAATACCCTGGTCACAGATCGTGGCAAAGATCACTTGAAGCGGGAACAGCGGCAGCCTGCACCTGCTGAGACACAGAACGGACCACATTAGCTAGTCCTTTGCAGTAATCAAGGATCAAGTCATCAGTGATGTTTATCAAAGCTGTGGCTGGTACCGCTGGCAACCGCATCGCCCTCCCCATAAGTACTTCATGCGGGGAAAGACCGGTCCTTCTATCAGGGACACTGCAAACACTCCTCAAAACCAAAGGCAATGCATCAGGCCACTTCAGGGATGTAGACGAACACACCTCCGCCATCCGTGCTTTCAAACTTCCATTAATCTGTTCCACTATTCCAGAAGCCTCTGGTCGGTAGCTACAATGGAGTCTCTGATCAAAAGTTAAAGCGTTGCAAAGCAACTTCATGATCTCGCTGTGGAAGTGTGTTCCTCTATCCGACTCCAAAGAGGGTGGAAAACCGAATCTAGGTATCAGCTCCCTCAATAGCAGCTTCGCTACAGTGAGGGTGTCACATCTCCGTGTCGGGTAAGCTTCCACCCACCGTGAAAACACACACACCACCACTAAAATGTACCTCAACCCATTGCACTTAGGCATCTCAATGAAATCTAACTGCATCCCATTGAAAGGCCATCCTGACCTTCCAATATGACTCTACATAACCACAGTTTTCTTTCCAGCATTCATCTGTTGACTGGTGACACCTCTGACACACAGCTTCAGCAACCGCACAAAATCGTACCACGACTGTCTGAACACTCGCCCCATCACATCCCTTCCAAGGTGCACCGCACCATGAATCTGCCTCACCATCGGGCTCAATAGGTCATCTGGTAACACTGCTCGATCATCATTCAAAACCCAAATACCATCATCCCCTTTCTCACATCCTGATTTGATCCATACCTCCTTTTCCTGCCCCAAAACGTTTTCCTGCAGATGCTTGAGTTCATCCCAAGTGTCTGCCATGGCTAACATCATGTTGAGCTCGGTTCTCTCTTGGCTCTCTACTGTATAGTCTCCAGTAAATATACACCCTTGTTCAGCGCAAAAACGTGCAAATTCATCGGCATACTTATTGCCGAGAGAAACGGAGTCTGTTCCCCTCCCATGAGCCGCTCATTTTACAACAGCAAGTTCCTTTGGACACTATAAAGCTTCCAATAACTGTCTCACATATTATCCATTTCTAATGGGAGAGCCAGATGATGTCATGTAACCCCTCTGAGACCAAAACCGTCCAAAATCATGAATCGCACCGAACCCGTACTGGCTGTCGGTGTAGATGGTTAGTCGAATCTGATCAGCTGCCAAACAGGCGCGAGTCAAGGCAATGATTTCAGCCACCTGTGCGGAGTATACTCCTTCACAAGCAGCTTCAACCACTCCCGTAATGGTACATACAGCAAACGCTGCTCTCAACTGACCAATATTGTCTCTTAAGCATGAACCATCAACAAAGAAGATTTCATCAGGGTCAGGCAGAGGTTCATCAATAATGTTGGGTCTCGGTTTGGTGCAAAGTTCACTCACATCGAGACAGTCATGGTCCTCACAATCTTCATCATTGGCATTTGGTAAAGGCAACAGTGTGGCTGGATTCAAAACAGAACACCTTATCAGAGTCACATTTTCCGCAGCAAGTATGACTTGCTTGTATCGTGTGAGTCTATTGTTTGTCAGGTGCTGTGTTTTAGTCCTTGTCATCAACAGTTCAACAGAATGTGGAACATACGCAATCAAAGGGTGGCCCATAATAATGCTTTCACACTTCTCAATGCTGACACCAGTTGCAGCAACGGATTTGAGACATCCGGGCAACGCTGAAGCTACTGGATCTAAAGTAGCTGAGAAATAGGCAACTGGTCTACGAACACCTCCATGATTCTGAGTCAAGACTGACAATGCACAGCCTCCTCTCTCACAACAGAACAATGAAAAGGGCTTGTTGTAGTCAGGCATTCCCAGAGCCAGAGCACGACACAGGCCCTCTCTCAACTCTAAGAACGCCATCAGACAATCGTTGTCCCATGGTACCGGATGACTCACATCCTTGTGTGTCAGCCTCTGCAAGGGTTTCGCCTTCATGGAGAAATTGGGAATCCATTGGCAACAGTAGCCAACCATCCCCAGGAACATTCTGACTTCCCTCTGAGTGGTAGGTACAGCCATATTCATGATCGCCTCAATTCGATCCGGTGACACCTTTCTCTTGCCTTTCTCTATTCGATGACCCAAGTAAAGAACCTCACTCAAACAGTAACTTGTTAGGGGACACCCTGTGTCCATTCTCTGTCAGACGATTCAGTAAGGCAATCGTGTCAATTCTGCAAGCATCATCCGTCTCTGACGCAATGAGGAGATTGTCGATGTATTGCACGAGAACAGAGTTCTGCGGCAACAAAAGACTCTCAAGGTTATTTTTCAAGATCTGATTAAAGATTGATGGACTCTCCGTATGCCCTTGAGGGATGCAACACCACATTAACACATGGTCTTCCAGCCGGAAGGCAAATAAAAATTGACTCTCCTCATGAAGAGGTATCGAAAAGAATGCTTGACACAGATCGATCACCGTAAATCACTCTGCTTTGCATGGAATCTGGAATAGAATCACTGATGGATTCGGTACCACTGGACAACATGGAACCACAATTGTGTTAACCTTTCGCAGGTCTTACACGATTCTGAACTTCCCACTCGGCTTCTGAAATCCCATAATGGGTGAGTTGCACGGACTGCCCCTTATCTCCTTCAGGATTCCCTGCTTGATCATAGAATCGATTACAGGTTTGATCCCTGCGAACATCTCTGATGACAAATTGTACTGAGGTGTTCTTGGGAACTCAACGTTTGGCTTAATCTGGATCTTGACTGGTTCAACCCCTTTGATCAATCCGATCTCTTCTCCCGTAAAATCCCACTCATCAAATGAGACAGAGTCTCTCAAGTCAAGTGGAAGTTCTTCCATAGTTAACACAGGGTACATCTCTATATACAAGTGCATTTGCAACCTTAAAGGTCGCATCATAATCATTGGTCTGCAATTCCACTCCCTTGGGGGATGCAATAGATGGTACAATTGAGCTTGCACAAGAGATCTTGTCCTAACAGGCAAACTGGACTTGAGTCGCACACCAAAAACTGGTGTCGATCTCAGAAAGTCCTATTCTCACAGGAATCGGCTTGGTCAATGGGTTAGTCATTTTCTTATTCGCCACTCCTACAACTTGGATTGATTGTCCCGAGAGAGGTAGGTTGGGAACTACTGCAGATCTCACAGTAGAATGGGTAGCACCAGTGTCAACCAAAAAGGTGGTAGGATGACCGTCAATATCCGCCTCTACAAACGGTCCCCTCTGGTCTACCTCTAAGACTGCCCCAAGAGTGCAGTCTTCCTCCCCTCTCAGGCACCATCATTTCAACGGGTCTGAGCTGTACTCATCATAATTCTCAAAAATAAATTCTCGGAGGTTGCGGAACTTGTACCTGTGGGGCCAATGTCGCCCCTTGCATAGACCTGGGTCTTGTCACTGTACCTGTACCATCTCTTCCTCTTGCTGGACCTGATTAGCTGGGTTCAACCTACACTCGCGCTTCCAATGCCCGATTTTGTGACAAAGGTGACAAGCAGTAGTCTTTTTCAGTGTCGCCACATCCATCCCTGTCTTGGGGTCTACTGGTTTCCCTTTTCCTTCTCCCTGCACATTCTAAGTTCCTCTTTGATTGTTTCCCTGTCTTCTCCCTAGCGTCCCTCCACTTGGCTGCATCTGGAGTTCCCTATCAGCCGTTTGCATTTGGACTAGCATCAACTTATCCTTAAGCTTCCTGTGTTTCGAGTGCACCACATCGCTGCATTACCTGGCATACCGTAGTATTTCATCCACCGACTTGTTCTGCTAGCAGATCAGGTGCTGCTGAATCATGAAACTAATTTCCGGTTCTCAGACCCAAGACGAACTCGGAAACAAACTGTCCCATGTCTTTAGGGTCTAAGGTGTCTAACCCACTGTACTGATTAAACGCTTGTAGAAGCCTCTCGTAATACTCATATACAGATTCCTTTGGTTCCTGAATTGTTCGATCTATCTTAACCCAATCAATATATTGTGTGGATATCTTGGACTTCAGCCATGTGATTACCTGTTCAAACTTTTTCATGACAATAGGTGAAGGACCATTCGTAACAGGATGCCCACAAGTCACTTGGTAGCACAATGTCAAACAATGTATTCAAATCAACCCACAACACCTTCGAGATCTTAACAAAAAGATCAACTAGCTTGTCTCATTCGACAGGCTTCTCCCTCGGCTGAGGAAATTCATTCGTAAATGCTGCCAAATCACCTCTACTCCAAGGCACATGCACATACCCCCCACTGGCTAACTCTCGTAAAGGGTAATTCTCCACTCCTTCAATACCCCCTCCTGGAGGTGGTGTCTCTCCTATACTCTTTTTGGCGGTCTTCTTTTTGGACCATCTTTCCTCCCATTTATCAAGCATGCTCCGTGAGCGTATCCCTATAATCAATTCTCAAATGCGAGCTTTCAGCCCTATAACTCTAGTCTCTTCCAATTCCTGGTCACTGTACTGCAGTCTGTGATTTCCCTGTAGCATCTTTGTTTTGGACATATCCACCTTGTATGTTTTTGCCAAATCTGTTAGTTTCTCATGTGCAGACCTTGCCTTGTGAGTTACATCCTTTGCTACAAACAGCAACTCATCAGGTTCATAAAGTTCCACCTTTTCCAAAGGCAAGTTCCCACTAATTATCTCCTCTACCTCCGCTTTCAACCTTACCATGTCAAACATTTTTGCCCTTATAGCAACCTTCAGAATCCCTAGACCAGATGCTCCACTCGATTCTTCATTCTCACAGCTCTGATCTCCACCTCGTTTCCCTCCTGCTATATCCCTGAGGGCTTGCCAATTTCCAGAATTTCCCCGATCACAGTCTCCTGTCATCCTGTCATTATGATTCCTCACTGGTGGTTCCGACATCATTAGGTCAAATCTTGAATTGGCCAAAGACCTCGGTCTCACCGTCCTTACATCCACCTGTCCCCTCGAGGAGTCTGCAGTGGCTTGCAATGGCGTACTCGTTTCTATAGGTCTTGGTAGGTGAACTGTTCCACTCACCGAGCCATTCCCTCCAGAGCCAGTTCCCTCTCCCACTGCTGACTGTGCCAAACCTCCATTTCTCGCTTGATCTGGATCATATACTGACACTATGGGACCAATGGTAACCGGCGCTTTAAGAGCATCCGGCACCTTTCTAACACCTGTAACCCCATTAGCTTTAGTACCTGCTGGAGTCTGCGTTCCCGTTCCTTCTGTTCCTGTGGAGATTCTCCCAACTACTCTCGCATTCTCCAATCCCCTCTATCTGCACTGCCTTTCCATCTTCTAAGTCTGGATTATAAGGAGGTGGACTTTCTGATAGTAACCTTTCTAACATGCTGTCATCTGTGTCACTATTGTCTTCCTTGACACTCTTCTTCTGGGTGTCTCCCACCTTCACCAATACCGGGACTAGCCTATCCCCCTCAATTGCTTCCACTCTCCATCTCTTTTCCAATGCATCCCATCGCGCATCTTGAAATGCCCTGATCGACTTTTTCACCCTTTCCTGACTTCGTTCTCTCTTCCTGTCATGGACTCCCCTAATCCATGCATGTAGTGCCTCAAACTGGGTTGGTCTAGGTAGAGGCCGCAATGAAGACATCACTGTTTTCAATTGGTACAACACTTCCAACCTGAAAGTACCATAACGCAGAAAAGTCAATTCTTCCTTTCCTTCAGTCATTTTATACCAATTCTCGAGCCAAAGTATAGTATGCAACCCCACATTCGTAGCTATATTAGCTGGGGTATCCTCAGGTGGAGCTTCCTCTTCTCCTTGAGTAACCACCCCTCTATCTCCTCTTCACATATCTCGTAAAACCTTAAATCATTTCATGATCAAATCAACTTTTATTTCTCAATCGTCTTTGCTCTATTTCCTGATGACAATACACCAATCCGAGGGTGGCTTCACACCAATCGACCTATCGCAGCGCGGCACTCTCTGACGTCACTCTTCCTCTGCTTGCAGCAGTTCCCCTCCTTCACAGTTTTGTCTCTCGCACACTCTCACGCGTCTCTTGCATACAATGAAATAACTGTTTGTCCGCAAAATGACCAAACAGTCACTTCTCTGACTGTCTGTCCACCAACTGACCGGACAGTCTCTCACAATTGTCGACCTCACTCTGGCAACCGCCTGTCCACTAAACGACAGGACAGCTGCCTCAGACTATCTGCCCACAAACGGCCGGACAGTCGTGTACTTAATCGATAGGATCCAAACACTCAATGTTCTACATACAGCAACCCAGGACCTGCGTCGGTTACCCACGCGCTCACACACATGTTTCTGTATCACCGGTGGGTCAGTCAATGACGTCTCATGACTCCCACAATCTCTTGTTAGACAATTTCAACTCTGGGTGTCTTCTACACCACAATCTCTTATCCCGGGATATTGAAATCAAATCTCATGGACCGCACGCGTTCGGCCCGAAACCACAATCACTCAACTCTCATTCCAAATCCACAAGACATCACACAATCAAAACAACACCGCAATCTAACAGACACACAACCCTGTTCATACTCACACTCCCACGAACTGCTGCTTCCTCCGCACCGTCACTCTCCATCAGTTTCCATCCGTCGTCCTCCGCTCACAATCCACAGGACAACCATCACCTTGGACTCTACGGGTATGAGGCTCAATGACTACATTTCTCTACATCTCCCCTTACTCCAGAGATAGCCATCCTCGTCTGCTACCAACTTATTGCGCCAGATTCTTATCTCATCTTATCTTATCTTACCACTCTTAAGAATCCTTTGTCGACTGGATCTTTTTATCTGCTAAGAAGTGTAAAGGGGAGAAAACCAATGATTTCTATCAACAATTTAAACCAACCCAACTTAGACTCGGAAAGGACCACTGACTCTGACTTACAATTTAAGGTTTTATTACAAAGCCAAAAATAACTGAACGTACAAGCACCTCATGACGAGGTTGAAGAAATATATGGGCACTAATAAAAAAATTCATCCTACATACTAGTTTGATCCGATGCAGCATGAAAAGAAGAAGCAACTCTGAAAAGGTTAAACAAGCAACAACTGCTCCAATATCTAAAACAGTCTTCATCAGCTGTGACAAAAAGGAAAAATGTAGTTAACTCTGTCCCTACACTAACACTAAGGTGACATCGCTACTTAGCATCTCCCAGGCAAGATCAAGAAAAGGTGTCAGCTCGTAAAGACTTCCTAAGAAGTACACTCACGTTAAATGGGTCAGTAGCCGAAGCTAAGTCTCCCTAAGAATCGATCCCTTCTCCTACCCTCCTAACAGCTCTCTGCTTGCATCTGCATCTCCTTCCCCCAGGGCACTGTCCCTAATACAAAATGATCACTCAATAGAACACGCCCCTAAAACACCTCCTCTGGCCGGGCACCTCTCGTAGGTAACTTTCTACTGAAACTTGTACACAATCCAACAACAATTGATATGTCCTTGGGTCTCAGGCTTCTTCAGCGAGCTCCTAATTATCAGCATTCCACAGTACACTATTTCAGGTCTCCTCCATACATAACTCCTAAAACAAAGAGCATCAGTCTAGCTAACGAAGACGATGTCCTTGCACCTGCAACGGAAAGCATGTGAATGAGACAACAACCTTGCACGCACATGAATTTTCCTGACTGCCTTCAACTGAGAGCTCTTCCACGGAAATACACTTCGGCCTACACAATTCAGCTAACATAAGACATTTTCTATAGGCCTTCTCATAGCAAAATGTGAACATTCATTTAGGTCTTTACACATCATGAATTACACACATTAATAAATTGCATTTATAAGCATTGCATTTCTTCAGTTTAAGGCACAATTGGTCATCTCTACATGTGAAGACTTTATGATGCACGTTTAAATCTAATGCATTAAATTAGACATGAATTAATTCGTTAGGCACTTTGTAATAGGCAGTTACATTTAAATGTCATTTTACTCCTTCGACTAACACAAACTACATTTCTATAATTACACTCACATTGTTCATTATTACGTTTACATTATTAATGGTCATCTGTTAATGCAACACAAGAGTATTTGCGGGTGCGGACTATGCATGATTATAATGCAGCCCTACAATTTTCAGAACCTCATGGCGCTCTATCACAGAGATGCCCAGGGATGTGCTGGCCAAGCTTCACTCTTTCAAGGTGAAGAATGCAATCCTCCAGGCAGCAGGCAAAGTAGGGGATGTTTGGGTCAAGGCCCCCTTCCTGCAACGCAATGAGCGGGCCATGATGCGGCAGCCTTGGACTCAATGAATATGGGACTACACTTGAAAGACACACCTAAGGCGAAGATACAGTCACAGACATGCCTTTGAATCAATCACTTTTCCCGATACTCATAGGCTACTGCTGAATTGCCTTAGCGGGTTCTGTCCATAGTACCTAAATAGAAGTTATACTATAATCGAAATGCTCTATTTGTATGAAATTTTTCTTTTACACATTACTGTTTGGGGTTTTGATTTTTGTTTATTAGTGGTACATGAAAATTTACCATCGCGATTGGAAGTGAAGGGTAAGAGGGAGAGACAGGATAATTTCTCATCCCAAGTGGATAGTGGGGGGAGAGGGAGGGAAGAGGGAGATCTGTGGGCTCATAGGCAGGGATGAAATATGTTGATTACCACACTAACGTGGAACGTGAAGGGCCTGAATTCACCCATGAAACACCATAGAATATGGAAATATATAACAAATGGACGACACAATGTAGTGGCCCTCCAGGAAACCCACTTGAAATGATTGGAGGACCATAGACTATGACAAAGAGCATACCCACTAATGTTCAAATCATCCACAACCTCTAAACATATTGGGGTGGTACTATTCATTCAGACGTTGCTGCAGTCTACTCCCTAGGTTGTGAAATGGATAAAGAGGGTAGGATAGTTATGGTGAAGGGTCACCTCCGGGGACGTCTTTGCACCTTTGCCACACTTTACGCCTCCAACACTAATCAAACCCCTTTATTGCAGACATTGTTGGACATGCTGGGGAGCTTTGCGGAGGGTGACATTGTGGTGTTGGGGGACTTTAATTTGACTTGGTACCCCAATGTGGATAACACGCTCCCATTCCAACATAACACTGGCAGTTTCTCCAAAGCACTGAAGAAGAAATTTGGAGCGCTAGGTTTGGGGGACACCTGGTGTGCACTACATCCAAATGGCAAGGACTACACCTTTTTTCACACTCACACATAGCTATTCAGGGATAAACTGTGGGGGATATTCTCAAGAACGTGTGATAATCATCACAAAATTAGCTTAACGCAACTTTGCATATCGCAGTCTATCGCGGGAAAATAACACCGTGTTAACGGTTTATTCTCAACCCGGCGGCACCATGTGATATTCCCACGAGAACGCGTCAAATCACTGTGCTAAAATGAACGTGACGCCCCAAAAATGCGAAACACGAACACGAAAAAAAGTGCGATGACGCCAATCGCGATACAAATATCAGCGAAAACCCGCCACAGGCCTGCAATTCCCGTGCGTCAAGCGGGAAAATGCACTATAAAAGTAGAAAAAAAACATACAAACAAAAGCCAAACAACAGCCAACCACAATGGAGGGAGCCGGAGCAAGTACAGAGGTCAACCAGAACCCCACAAGCCCCCCGGAGGACCAGCCGGGACCTCGGGGTCAGGGAAGGGCACGGACAAGAAGAGTAGGAAGAAACGGTGCAGTCCGCAGGAAAACAGGATCCTAATAACGGCGGTGATAGAACACGGCCAACTACTGTTCGTCACCTCCACTGCGTCACTGGCAACTAAAAATGAAATATGGCAGACCATCGTGGACAAGGTGAATGCAGTCGGAGTGCTTAAGAGGACAATGGAAGGTCAAGAGGTGCTGAAATGATGTGAAGCGCAAAACCAAGCATAAACTCGCAAAACAACCGGAAGGCAGCAATGCAGACTGGAGGTGGGAGCCCAGCGCCACAGGAGGAGCAGGACGAGATGGAGGAAATGGTGTCCACAGTCATCAGTGGGGAGACGGTGGTAGGAGTTGGGGGCCCGGACACTGCTCGACATGACCGGACACAACAGCAACAGGGTGAGTAACGACCAGGGACTGGGGGGACAGTGTGTGATGGGCACAATGGCACACATGCACAATCAAGCATAGCACATCTGCGGACAAACCATGCCCCAGACCCCCAACTTCCACCAAGAGACCAATGCACCCAAGTATGCAACATCTCAGCACTGTATAATCACAGAAGTCAGAGGCACACCGCATGTAATGGATAAGGTGCACAGACATGGTGGCACTGGATACACTGCGGCAGGCACAGGCACACCGCCACGGGACGGTGTCTTTCAGTGCACTGAGGTAGGGGCACCTAAAGTGCTGAGCAGGTGTGCAGCCTGCGATGATGCACCGTCCTGGCGGTCCGGACTGGTAGGATTAGTGTGAGCCCTGCTGGACCGCAGTGTAGGCCTGAGCCAGCGGGCAGTGCGGGCCTACCGGCACGTGGCATCACCCTGCGGTTCACAGAGTTAGTAGCACCTCAAGAGCTGAGCGGGTGTGCAGCCTGCGATGATGCCGTGTGCACTGATATGGTCTCTGCCATAGCGAAATCAAGACCCAGAATCAATTGTGTGACCTGGTGGCCCGCGGTGCGGTGCTGCATGATGTGGAGGGTGCCATGGTCACGGGCCCCGGGCTTGGAGCTCCCACCAGCACGTGGTGGGCCCTCTTGGAGACACGCCGGTGTCGGAAGGTGTGCAGTGAGGCCTGGTTGCGCTGGGGCAGGCAATCACTGCTGGGCAGCGGGAGAGGCTGGGGTGCAGCAGCCCATGTGTGCAGGGACGGGCAAGCGATGACGGCGTGTGCAACATTATGGCCTCTGTCATTCATGTCTCTGGAAACTGTTTCAGATAAGGGAACTGGGGGACTGCAGTGTATACTGGCACGTGGTTGGAGACACACCGGTGGCAGCAGGTGAGCAGTGAGGCCTCTCTTTCTCTCTCCCTCTCTCCCTTTGTCTTTCTCTTTCTCTCTCTCTCTCTCTCTCCCTCTCTCCCTCTCTCTTTCTCCCTCCCTCTCTCTCTCCCTCTCTCTTTCTCTCTCTCTCTCCCTCTCTCCCTCTCTCTCTTTCTCTCTCTCCCTCTCCCTCTCTTTCTCTCTATCTCTAACTCTCTTTCGCTCTCTCTCTCTCTGTACTTTGATGAGCACATGACACGCATCACCAGCAGACTGGACTACGGCAACACTCTCTATGCCGGAATCAACAATAAACTCCTCAGCAAACTCCAGACTGTCCAGAATGCTGCAGCCAGACTTATCCTCGACATCCCACGACCCAACCACATCACCCAACACCACTGTGACCTCAACTGGCTCCCTGTCGAAAGAAGAATAACCTTCAAGCTGCTCACACACACCTTCAAAGCCCTCCGCAATATCGGACCCCTATACCTCAATGACTGAATCTACTTGCACGCCCCCCAGGAGAAACCTCTGCTCAGCCGACCTTGCCCTAGCCACCGTCCCTCATCTCTACAGGACCAGAGCAGGTGGATGATCCTTCTCCTGCCTCACAGCCAATACCTGGAACAAACTTCCCCTTCTTCTCCGATGAAGCCTGACACTGCACTAATACAGAAAGGACCTCAAGACCTCACTCTTCGAATGACCCCAGCAGAGCTGCACACACACACACCCTCAGCGCCTTGAGACCCTCACAGGTGAGTAGTACACTCTGCAAACCTGGGATGCCATTAAGGCAGTGCTGAGAGGACAATGTATAGCCCTGAACTAATCTTTGAATAACCAGAGAGCCGGTGAGTGGCAGACACTAGCAACGTAAGCGCTGGAGAAATCCCGCAAAGAAAGTCCCACTTTAGCACCACAACGAAAAGTAACGGAAACGCTATTTAAACTAACTGGGCCAAAATTACCCTTTTGCGCCATCAACAGAAGAGGTATGACCAGGGTAACAAGGTGGGCTTCCATTTGGCATTGCAACTGAGGGTTAAGAGAGTGAAGGAATATACTGACGAAATTAGAGATGGCACGGGAAAGAGCACAGTGGCAAACACAGAAAAGGTACACATATTCGGTCCTTTCTATGAGACTTTGTGTAAGGCGGAGGAGACGGCGGTGCAAGCCCAGTTAGGCTATCTGGAAGGGGTCACCCTCCCCCAAGTGACAAAGGCATAGAACGACTGGCTAGGAAGTCTTATTATAGAGGAGGAGGTCCGAGCAGTGATAGGAACCCTGAACCTTCATAAGGCCCCCAGACCAGATGGGTTGACAGCCCAGTTTTAGAAAACATTTAGCTCTGAATTCACTCCACATTTAGTATCTCTCTTTAACCATATGGCAAGAGCAGGGGAGATCACCGTAACCATGAGTGAAACAATTATCTTGGTGATACCAGAACAGGGCAAAAACCCCAGAGCCTGTGGCTCTTACAGACCACTAGCTCTCTTAAACCTTGATGCAAAGTTGTATTAAAACATTCTAGCCACTAGACTAAATGCTTTACTCCCGGAATTGATCCACCCGGATTAATCAGGCTTTATTAAATGGCGCGCGATGCATGATAATATCTGGAGAGTCAAACACCTGGTAGAGAAAACAATGAAGTAATCGGTCCCGGCGATCCTAGTAGCCCTTGACGCCAAAAAAGCTTTTGAAGGGGTGGACTGAAAGTTTTTGTTTCACACCGTACTGAAAGTTGGCTTTTGTGACCAATTTTTTTCCATGGTCAAGGCTAACTCTATGGGTCCTAGAGCCAGAGTACTGGTCAATGGGTTGAGCTCGAAGGTCTTTCGGTTGGGGTGGGGGACTAGACAGTTTGTGCTGAGCATTGAACCATTGGTGACTAAAATACACTCCACGGCAGAGATACAAGGTGTCCAGTTTGGATCCACAGAGCATAAGATCTCTTTATTCGCAAATGACATCCTACTGTCTTTGAGCTTTCCCCAGACTTCGTTGGTAGTCCTCATGGGGAAATTAAGAAGATTTGAACAAATAGCTGGATTCCGAATCAACTTAACAAAATCCTTTGTGCTCAATTTGACTTTACCACGAGTGTAGGGGGACTCCTTGGAAAAGATCACCCACTTTCAGTGAGCCAAGAAGGACATTACGTATCTGGAAATAAAGATTACCCCTTGCTTAGATAGGTTATATAAGGCTAACTACCTCCTCTAATACACCAATTGAGATCAGAATTTAAAAGGTGTGCCCCACTACACCTGTCCTGGATCGGGACGCATCCAGGTAGTTAAGATGATGGTACTGCCCAAGTTCCTATATTTATTTCAAGGCCTTACCATTGAACTGGAAAAAGGGTTCTTCTCAGTTTGTGCTCTTTACTAATCCGCTTTATATGGCAAGGCCGTGGAGCTCGCCTATCATTCAAAGTGCTGCATCTGGTCAAATAAGCTGGCGGCCTCGCATTGCCGGTCTTTCACCTATACTATAAGGCAGCCTAATTATGG
Organism: Triturus cristatus; assembly: GCF_964204655.1. Lineage (NCBI taxonomy): Eukaryota > Metazoa > Chordata > Amphibia > Caudata > Salamandridae > Triturus > Triturus cristatus. The sequence goes on along the minus strand of NC_140586.1, from coordinate 791,028,472 downwards.
GTGATCCGGGAATGGTCAGCAAGGGAGTCAGATAAACACCGGCTACACATGGACAGAGAGCTAGTGGGGAAATACTTTTGGGACCTGACCTGGAATCCAAAGAGTGACCGCTCGGCAAATGTATATCTAAGCACCCCCTCACGGAACACACTGAGGGGATGGACGACATAAATAGGCAGATGGGATGGACGACTTTCCCCTCCCCTTCAGTCCCTTCACCCCCATACACTTTAACCCTGCATTCCCCCAGCACTCCAAATGGGACCCTCAAGGCTTGGCGGTAAGGGGATTTCATGGTAATGGATCTGGCTTCCTAACTTGAAGATGTAAATAGCGATCTATTAACTTTGATTCTGCCTAATTGCACACTCTTGATTGCGTCTATTTGTTTTTACTGTGATGATTGATCTAGCAAATAACTTTATTAATGTCCACTGTCAATGATCGCCCTATCTTTTATAATGAACATGCACTTTAGAAAAGAGACTTTGCCTAATTTGCATACCAACCTTTCTGAGGTTGGAGGCACTTCTGATGTAAGTTTCAATTGTAAGATACCCTTTAAAAATTTTACTACTGGCCATTTCAACTTTTTATTTTTTATTTTTATTTATATTGTCAAGTTTTATCTCATGCCTTGCCCTGTCCCTTTATCGACGTGGGCAATGCTTTGTATATTCTCTTCTTTCATGGTATTTTACCGAAATAAAGAGAGTTTTGATTGATTGGTAATGGATCTCTTCCATAATGGGGACATTAAAACTTTCCAACAGTGCAAACAAGACTCCCGTTTCCCTGACATAGAATTCTTCAGCTACACTCAACTTAAAACATTGGGTACTCTAGTCGGATATGGGGGAAACAGTCACTAGGGATCTAACCCCACTGGAACAATTCGTGAAGAGAGGCTGTGGGACAAAGGGCTGTCTCTCTTTTCTGTATGCACATTTATTAGAATCACTGAATACACCTAGGCCACAGCATATGACACAATTGGAACAAATCCTGGGAGAACTTATTTTGGACCATACTTGGTCTAGACTGTGGTGATATAGTACATGGTGCAATCACTCCATGAGTCTGAGAGAAGCACACTATAAACTCCTGTACGATTGGTACCTATACACCACCAAACTAAAGAGAATCTGTCCTCAGACTTTAGAGCTGTGCTGAAGGGGCTGCAGAATGTTAGGTGGCTTTAAACAAATATGGTGGGACTGCCCGACCATCCGCCCCTCCTGGGCGGAAATCCTCGCCCAAATCAAAGTTGTACTGGGTTACCCAATACCTGGGGATCCAGGATTTGTGTTACTGGGGTTGCGAAATGAAACTCTTAGCTATCAGACGAATGGGAACAAATCAGTGATGTGGCTGTACCTAGGAGCTGCAAAAATGACAGTTGCAGTTGCATGGAAAAGTAAAGCAGCACCTTCCCTGACACAATGGCATGCTAGATTGTGGCATGCAGTCACGATGGAACGAATGGCTGATATTGTCACAGACTCCTACAAGAACTTTGAATATACTTGGGGCTCATTGGTGAGCTATCTTTCCATAGGTTTTCTTCTGTGTGTGTGCCCCACCCGCATGAGGGCTCTCCACCTTTTCCAATTTTGAACTCAGCTTACATTTTGGATAGACACTGAGGCATGGACGCTACCGCTTTCTGACTTTTCACCCCTTCATGACCATTGGAGGGGAAATATATAGCTGACTCTCCAATACTCAAACTTAACAGCACCCATTTACCAAAGATTATGTTTTGGGGCTTTTAATGGGGAGGGGAGGGTATAAGGGTATTTTGAATTGTTTGTTTATACGAAAGACCTTAAAGGCGATAATGTAAGGTGACAGCTCTCATGTTATACATACTGTGTTTTCTACTTGCTATGTATGTTTCTGGGAAATTGTTCCTACTTGGAAATTAATAAAAACAGTTTTGACAAAAAATGACACCAAAATGACACACATCCTAGGTAGGGAAGCGGAGATATGATTTTTTAAAGATTTAGCACTATATAGCATTTAGAAACCTATAGCGCCACCTTGGGACATCTCGCCGTGCTTGACCAGGACAAAGTGAAAGTTTTAGGTTGACCGCAATGGAGTCCTGCTCAGATACCCCTTGTGGTAGGCTTAGGTCGAGATTTTACCTTCGGACTTAGAATCGTTTCTGGAGCTTTTTCTGCCAGGGTCTCTCAATACTCTTCACCAGTCGAGGTTTGGTGAGGGTTCACCGGCTTGCTTTCCAGAGAGCTCCCGGTCAAATTCTGGAAGTGGGACCCCCATGCAGGACCTGATGACACAAGTTTCCAGCTTGGCGAGCCTATTTCTTCTCTTAGTTTCGAGCATCAGATCGAGAGGCTCTGCGACTCTCACATATTTATTCAGTGTTCTCTGTGGGCAAGCCGGAGAGCACTCCTGTCCAATGAGGTACAGGGCAACACCCCTGAGATTGACCACTTCCTCCAAAGTGTGGCAATATCTTATCCCAAAAAAGCACTATTCCTTGAAAATTCAGTATGGCTGAAATCCCAGCAGAGGAGCAAGAACTAGTTAGACCAACCTCCATTATGGCTCATTTCCATAGCTCTCCCCCTATCATCTGCATGTTCCTGCCTTAAGGCTGCCATCTGGCTGGGTCAGAGGGGGTGGGGATAGATGGGTCTGGTATTTCCTGCTTGTCCTATCCCCCTTTCAAGCTTTATGCTTTACGACTCCTTCACCCTGCTCTGGCATTCCTGCGTAGCAGAGCTCTCTCTACCAGATAGCCTCTCTCTGGGTGAGCCACTTATCACTTCATCAAAGCAGCCTCACTAATCCTGTCAACTCTGACCAATCAGGGAAGACAGCAAACAAATGATGGACGGAATGCTGACAATGCAAACATTCTCCCCCAGTCAAAAGATCTGGGTTAAATCCATCATTATTTTTCCCACTACATCACCCCAGTTTGGACCCAGTCATATGCAAATCAGTCTTGACCCTGTGCCCCATGGGAACAGTCCAGACTGAACCGCCAGGCCAGGTACTCTCTGGACCGGAAGCAAGCATCCTGGGACCGGTTTCAGGGTATGTCACCCTTCTTCAGCCAGGCTAGCTTGAATCCAGTGGCACAGTGAGTAAGGGACCCACGTCTGGGCATAACCATCCCACTTAGGGCGAAAAGTGTTACAGCAAACAAATGATGGACGGAATGCTGACAATGCAAACATTCTCCCCCAGTCAAAAGATCTGGGTTAAATCCATTGTTCTTTTGCCCACTACGCCACCCCAGTTTGGACCCAGCCATATGCAAATCAGTCTTGACCCAGTGCCCCATGGGAACAGTCCAGGCCGAACTGCCAGGTCAGGTCCTTCCTGGACTGGAAGCAAGCATCCTGGGACTGGTTTTAAAGTATGTCACCCTTCTTCAGCCAGGCTAGCTTGAATCCAGTGGCACAGTGAGCAAGGGACCCACGTCTGGGCATACCCATCCCACTTAGGGCGAAAAGTTTTACAGCAAACAAATGATGGACGGAATGCTGACAATGCAAACATTCTCCCCCAGTCAAAAGATCTTGGTTCAAATCCATCATTCTTTTGCCCACTACGCCACCCCAGTTTGGACCCAGTCATATGCAAATCAGTTTTGACCCAGTGCCCCATGGGAACAGTCCAGACCGAACTGCCAGGTCAGGTCCTCCCTGGACCGGAAGCAAGCATCCTGGGACTGGTGTCAGGGTATGTCACCCTTCTTCAGCCAGGGCTAGCTTGAATCCAGTGGCAGAGTGAGCAAGGGACCCACGTCTGGGCATACCCATCCCACTTAGGGCGAAAAGTGTTACAGCAAACAAATGATGGACGGAATGCTGACAATGCAGACATTCTCCCCCAGCCAAAAGATCTGGGTTAAATCCATTGTTCGTTTGCCCACTATGCCACCCCAGTTTGGACCCGGCCATATGTAAATCAGTCTTGACCCTGTGCCCCATGGGAACAGTCCAGACCGAACTGCCAGGCCAGGTCCTCCCTGGCCCGGAAGCAAGCATCCTGGGACTGGTTTCAGGGTATGTCACCCTTCTTCAGCCAGGCTAGCTTGAATCCAGTGGCACAGTGAGCAAGGGACCCACGTCTGGGCATACCCATCCCACTTAGGGCGAAAAGTGCTACAGCAAACAAATGATGCTGACAATGCAAACATTCTCCCCAAGTCTGCATTCTGTCCACCAACTGTTGTTTTTGCATCAATCAGGGAAGACAGCAGGAAGGTTGAATTATGGCTTACGGACAAGAAAGTATTACAACTTATCTTCTGTACACTTTAGGATAAATTCAACAATAGCATTTTGATGGATTTATCAATACAATTCTCCTAAGTCCTAGAATGATATTTTTGTTAAAACCTAGTGATAGTTATGCATTAATAAACTATTGTCATGTTATCCTATGTGGCTGTGGATCCACAATAGGTACAATTAAATGTTCAATTTCTCCAACATGAGGGCCTATAAAACATATTTTATAAGGACCCTGCATATAACTACATATCCTCCCACCCATGGGACACCTAGAGGATCTCAATTTTATTTCTATGTCTGTTATTATCCGTTGTCATTCCAAATCTCCAGTGACATCTCCAGCAATCTACCTCCACTCTCTGTATAAAAGCAGCTAAAATTGGTACCGTTCATCATGCTCTTACTGATGCTACTCTAGTTAACAAATCACAGGCTTTCTTTCATCTTATATTTTTGTTATACCACTTCTAAATGGCCAATTTTCCTTTAACCCTTTCCATGTTTTCTGTGAAGAAGGCCTATTTGTTTTTTTCATTGAATCTGCAAATCCATTGCGATGACCCATGCAGATCCCCATGTAACTTTGCAGTGACTTCACAGATCCACACAGGGTCTGTGAGTGGGTGCATGTGTGTCTGAATGGGTCGGTGAGTGGGTGTGTGAGTGGCTGTGTAGATCTCTGATTACGTTAGTGGTTGAGTCTGCGTGGGTTGTGAATAGGTGTGAGAGTGTGACTGGGTCTGTGAGTGGTTATTTGAGTGTCTGCATGGGCCTGTGAGTGGGTGTAACTATCTCAGTGGGTCTGTGAGTGGTTGCATGCATGAGTAAGAGAGTGTGTGTGTGTTTTTATTCAGCAGAATTTATGACCCCTCCCGCGTTGTAAGAAACATTTTAGGATATTTTCTAACCCTTCAGAGGGCCCCTCACAAACCCCGAAATTGCACCCATGGGGTCAGGGTGCCTTTGCCCTGACCCGTTGTGCTTCATTACATCTTAATTTTTCCAAACGGAGACCGTTTCCCAATATCTAAAATGGCTGCTGCAACTTGCAACCAGCTAATCATGGCGTTTCTGGTGGCGCATTTTGGTGCAATTCTGTTCAGTGGTTTGGCCTGTAAAAATCTATATGGGAATTAACATGTGAAATGCATTGACACCCCCTGTCTCGCAGCCCCCGCTTGACAGATCATCCCGAAACATTCCTTGCACAACTAGACAAAGTGGGGCACTTTTTTGGGGAACATTTCGTGAAGATCCTAAAATTATAAGCAAGTCAAAAAATCTTTTCCTTTGGAAACTAGGACCTAACTATAACTACCGAAGTAGTTGATATATATTTATGAATATATATATCAACTGATCTATATTTATTACCTACTGGTAATACGATGCAGTATCCATAGGAATAGCGTTTTTTGATTTGCCAATAACTTCGACGCTGTTTGACGAATCTTAGCAAAATATTCGGCACAGTCACTTCAGCTACTGTCTTGACAATTTCGGGGTGATTGGTCAAGGAGGGGCAGAGAAAACGGGTTGTCCCAAAACACTTTTTCTCCATGTTAATTTCCATAGGAAACTTTAGACACAGCTACAGCCCAAACTGCTGAATGCATTTACGCCAAATTTGGCAAAAAGGTAGCGCTTGGGTCAGAAATTTACTTTTTTGTTAAATGGTGTATATACGTTCAATAGTTGTGAGAAATGTAAAGATTTCTCAGATATTCAAGTGTGACCGTGGTGGATCCGCGACCCCTCCTGATCTCATGCCTGGGATCTGATTGGCTGCCAAAACTTTAAACCAGGAAGTGTTGGCAGCCATCTTGTGACTCGGTTGAACCGAGTCACAATTAAAAAGATTTTAAAAAAGAGAAGGGGGCAGGGTGGAAACACCCTGACACCTAGGGCCAAAAAAAGCATTTTTTTTAAAAATCGTTTCAGCTGGAATCACGGTTGATCCGCCAATCCTGCTGACATTAATAAAAAAAACAAAGCACGTTTTCCCGCACTTTGTTTAATTAGGCCCAGGGGTGGGCCAGGTTTCAGGGGCAATTCAAAATAATGATAGGGGGTCTGCCCAATCCCCTTGCAGTCCCCGGGACCGCCACCTCCCCTGGGCTGAACACAAAGGAAATGCGGGGTGCCTTGTGGCCCCCCACAGCCTCGGGGACTGCCACCTCCCCGGGGCTCATTCCCATAAATTTGGGGGGCCTTGTGCCCCCCGCTACCCTGGGGACAGCCAACTCCCCAGGACTATATAAAAGAGTAATGCACGGGGGCTCCAGCTCCCCCATGAAGCCCCAGGGACCGCCAACTCCCTGGGGCTAATTGACTGAAATGCGGAGTGCCATGCAGCCCCTCCGTATCCCTGGGGACTGCCAACTCCCTGTGGCTGTATTTAAAAATAATGCATTGGGGTGTTCCAGCCTGCCCACACAGCCCCGGGGACCACCACCTCCCCGGGGCTTAATTTTTGTTGGAGTGGGTCGAGCGGACACATTCGTGGAACCATAGATGGCACCCCCCCCCCGATACCAGCTCCAGCAATGTCCCGGGCTACCCACCTCCCGGACATGGTAGTTTGCTATGGCTTGGCGGGAGCAGTAGCAAACTCTGCTCCAGTTCATGGAAGCAAGAGCAGTAAAAATGCTCTTGCTTCCATGAAGTGGAGCAGAAATTCTTTTGGACAGAGGGAGCTTCAAGTCAGCAGCTCCCTCTGTCCAAAACAATGCTGGCTCCCGCAGGAGGAGGGAGCCGGCAGGGACCATGGGGAACTTGAGGCTCCCATCACAGTCTCCAACATAGTGGCCATGCCCGAGGGATGTTGTCCCTGGGGCAATATTGTCCTGGGAAGGGAGGCAGCACTGGCCCCCTCACTATTTAAAAAAAAAATGATGAAGTCCTGGCCCTGGGATATGGGGTCACTGAGGCCGAAATAGGGCTGGGGATGGAGGTCATGTAGCCCCCTTCCTCTTTTAAAAAAAAAAAGATAAATAGAGGCCTGACCCCGAGGATGGTGATGTCATTAGTGATGTCACTGACTATGTCATGAGTGATGTAATATGTAATAAGCAATGCATTGTGGGGCACAAGTTATAGGTAACTCAGGTAACTATAACAGCTGAATTTCTCTGGTTTTGTACTAGTGAAATGTCAGCCGAACTATAACGTTCCTGTAACCTTTGTTTTTTTGTGAATTTCTAAGGTTTTTTAAATTCTATTTGATAACTATAACGTCCCTGTAACATTTTTTTGTTGTAAATTTCTAAGGTTATTTTAAATTCTATTTGCTAACTATAACCTCACTGTAATCTTTGTTTTTTTTAGTGAATTGCTAAGGTTTTTTAAATTCTATTTGCTAACTATACCATCCCTGCAACCTTTGGCTTTTCAGTGAATTATTAAGGCTTTTTACATTCTATTTGTTAACTATAACGCCCCTGTAACCTTTGATTTTTTTAGTGAATTTCTAAGGTCATTAAAATTCTATTTACTAACTATAACGTCCCTGTAACCTTTGGTTTTTTTAGTGAATTTCTACGTTTTTTTAAATTCTATTTGCTAACTATAACGGCCCTGTAACCTTTGTTTTTTAGTGAATTTCTAAGGTTTTTTAACTAGAAGTCACATTTGCAGAGCGGTGGAGAAAGGGGTCTGGGCCTCCAACCAGCTCTCAGGAATTCCACTGCCTAGGAGGTACCAGGAGGGATTCTTGGCCCGCACGGTCCCTCTTGAGTCAACATGACTTTATCCCCCAACTAGTAGGGCAAAGGGAGGCACATTTGCAGAGTGGTGGAGGAAGGGGGCATGGCCTCTCACAACTACTCAGCAATCCTGCTGCGTGGGACTTACTGTAAGTAACAGTAGGGATAATTGCCCCCCAATGACATCCTTGTGGGCCAATTACCCCTCCTGTTACCTCCAGTAAGACCCATACAGCAGGATTGCTGAATTCTGATAGCATGCCATAGCACCTTTCTCCACCACTCTGCAAACGCGCCTCCTGTCACGCTCTTGGTTGGGGGATGAAGTTCCCTTCACTGCTGAGGGTCCTTAGGGGCCCACCAGCCCACCTGTTATCTCTAGTAAACTCACACAGTGAAATTGCTGAGAAGTGGTTGCAGGCTAGGCCCCTTTCTCCACCACTCTGCAAACTCGCCTCCTGGTGCCCTACTATTTAGGGGATGAAGTCCCCTTGCCTCTTGAGGGTTCCTGGGGGCGAACTAGATCTCCTGTTACCTCCAGTAAGCCCCACAAAGCTGGATTGGTGAGAGGTGGTCAGAGGCCATGCCCCCTTTCTCAACCACTCTGCAAGCACGCCTCTTGGACCCCATCCATTTTTCTTCTTTTAAGGGAGGGGCCCCCTCCTAGGCCAATTTTGGCCTTGGGGACCCCAACCCCTTGAGACATGGCCATCTCCTTGGAGGCCATGTGGGTGCCTGAAGCCCCGAGGTCCCTGCCAGCTCCCGCCTCCTGTGGGAGCCAGCATTGCTTTTTACCCCCAGGGAGCTTCTAAGATGCAGCTCCCTGGGTGTAAAAAGCAAAGTGCTCTACTTTAAACAAGCAAGAGCATAATGCTCTCACTTGTTCAAACTGGAGCACTCTTTTGCTATGGGATGGTGGGAGCAGTGCTCCTGCCATCCCAAAGCAAACTACAACATCCCGGGGGTGGGAACTCTGGCCATTTACGGCTCCAGGGGGAACGGCTCGGTCCCCCTACCATTTTTAAAATAGCCCCGGGGAGGTCGAGGGGTGCGTGGACCCCCGCATTTTTGTATATGAGCCCTGGGGAGGTGGCGGTCCCTGGGCTGTGTGGCGGGGCCAGAGCCCCCATGCATCCTTTTTCAGTATAACCTCAGGGAGGTGGTGGTCCCTGGGGCTGCGGGGGCCACGTGGCCCCCCTCATTCAAACAAATTAGCCCAGTGGAAGTGGCGGTCCCTGGGGCTGCATGGGGGGCTGGAGCCCCCCCATGCATTACAATAAAATATAGCCCCGGGGAGGTGGCGGTTCCCGATGCTGCAGGGGCCCTATCGCGGGCCCCCGCATCTTTATCTGTTCGCGCCTCCAGTACCTGGCTCACACGGGGGCCTACAGTAAACAAAGCGCAGGAGCTTACTTTGTTTAAAAAATAAATTCCGGCTGGATTTGCAGATCTACTGCGAATCCCACCGAAAATGTAAAAAAATGAAATGCTTTTGTTTGGCCCTGGTGGTTCCTGTGGAGCCCTTGAACAGCTCTAGGGGGTCAGGGTGTTTCTACCCTGCCACCTTTTCTTGTTTTTTAACAATTTTTGTTTTGACACGGTTTCTGCAGTTTAGTAATACCGTCATATAATTAATATTGTTGATTTATTTTTGTATGATTTTTAAAAAAATGGTTACTGCACAAATATACCAAATTATTTTTATTTAATCCTTGTCAGTTGTATTTACAGCACACGTTCTAGCTTATTAAAAGGAAATGACAAACAAAACAACAATAGAAAGTGACAGAGTACCCACTAGGAAAAGATTTATTAGTGATTAATCAGAAACAAACCATGGCAAAAAGCTCGCTGAGAAGGAACCAACTGAGAGCTCAGCAGGCTACAGATTGAGAGGGGATTTCCTTTTACTACATCTATCAAACAAACAGAAAATACAAAATAAACGTGGAAGACTGTGAGCGGAAAAGATGAAGCATGTTATGGGGGCAAGAGGCTCTGATGCGTACACGTGCTCGGGGGCGCGCCATAGCTCTGGTGAGACAAGAGCAGGCGACCGATCCTGCACTTCAAAGGGAGATAATATTGGAAATACAAAAAATCCTGCGCGGTCTTGGAGAGTCATTTTTCTTTTTTGGGGTCGCTGAAGCAGCAATGACATGTCACTTGCTGATGAAAACCCCCATTCTCTCTGATTAGCTCCTTAAAAAATATTTCATTTGTCAGTGCCAAGATTTAAGTACTTCCCACTTGCGGGCAGCCAGCTGTGTCTGTTGACTATGTAGCACTTCAATTTACATTGGCGGGGACAATGCTATTGCTGGTAATATCACCCCCCCCCCCACCCCCAAGGTAGGCTAGAGCTCTTTCCCTCTAGCAGCACAAGGACAGCTATTCAACGCAAAGGAGAAGCGTGCCCTGATGTGGCTCTAATAAATTTCAATTTCCCACTTCCTCTGCTGCCGCTATTACCTGGGCCGCGCCACAACTTTGACTCTCGCTTCGTGTGTTTCTCACATCGAATGCAATCGTCTCAAATGAACCCTGCATATGGAACCTCCATTCCTAGGAAGACTAAAGTGCTGATTTTATGTTTATATATATGTGTATTTCTTTCTTTCTTTGAGGGGGGCTCACTAGAGGGTTAGTGCAATTAGTGACATTTTGGAGCACATCTGGATATTTTAGTAAATACTTTTTTTTAACAGGTTTGGAGTGCACTTGATGGGAACGTAAGAAATAAAAAACACATAACAAAAGGCTTCCAGTCTTCAAAAATGAAAAATAATCGAGAGCAGTCTTTGATCTACCTTACTGTTGAAGTCTGTGTGGTTTTCTACAGATGTGACATCTGGTTGCCCAGTGTCCTAAAAAAAGGTTTGGCATTTTTCAAATAGAAAATAAGTTTAAAGGTGCAACCTTCAAATTTGAAGTATTTTAGTAAATAAAAAAATAGTCCATTAAAGTCCAGGCCAAGACGTCATAGCAGACTGTAGAGCATGTACCTTATTTCCAATAGTGTTGCTGTGAAGGTGTCATTACCACTGTACACTGCAAATGAAAAGTGTGATGCACTTTAAAGACAATTCTACAGAAGTCTGTGGCCTAACTCCATGAATGAATTTTTATTATCACTAGATTGGCAATTAAAACGTTTAATTGCATAAATAACATTGTTTTTTATGACAAGGTGGTAATTTAAATTATTGCATATGAGTGAATACAATTTTGCTTTAATATCACTTGAAATCTTTTCAGATGGTTCCTTAAAACTTAAAGGGGTTTTTCTTGTGCGCTTGTGCCTTAACAAATGTGTTGAGCTACAACTCATTCACATGTAGTGAGCGACATTATGTTACAATAAATACCGCCGTTGTCAGCCCTGCAAAATTACATTTAGACTTTAAAAATTATATTACCTGACTTTTTTCCAGTGAAAAAGATTTGAACTAAAGCTAAAATAAATAAATAAACGTAAAGAACAAAACAGCAGTGCAGCAGGGGATGGCGATAACCTCGTATGCAACACGGCTGAGGTTCTTTTTAAAAGCGAAAGTAGATATTGTGAACAAATGCAGTGGAGACAAAAATGAAATATCTAGATCAGAATAATTAAAAAGTAAAACTCACACGTGCCCAAGAAAGGTGAAGGCGATATAGAATAGAAACTGTTTACGGATTACATAAAAAAAACAGATGAGGGAAGCGACTAGCGGCCCTTCAATTTGTGGTGTGCCAGTGTGTTTAGGGAAAGGTTGGAGGGTTGAAAGCAAGATTGCTCCTTACCCCTTCCAGTCTTATGCTTTCTTCAGCGTCCCGTTGTTCCCTCCTTCGGCTGTGCTATGCAATGGACATACAATGCCCGAGAAGCGTTTTGAAATCCTTATGAACAAACCGGTTCATTCCTCTGAAAAGAAATAACATTTGCTGACATTTTAGATGTTTTACTTGAATCTGAACATAAAACTTAGGGGTATATTTACAAGGGGCTAGCGCCACCAGAACTTCACTTTTACCGGCGTTCTTGTAGCGCTATGCCCTTCTCCATATTTGCAAAGCGATGCTAAGCGGTGAGCGAGGCAGGGTTAGACGGGGGAGTTGGTAGATGACAGAATAGGTATAATTAAATAAATAAATAAAACCTATTCTGTCGTCTGTCAACTTCCCCCACGCCGCGCCCCGCTCACCACGCTTACCTGTTACGGCCGCGCGCTGCGCTAAGCCACTTTGAGTGTCTTAATGCCGTCTTGTAAATAAGACCCCTTTAGGTGCATCACTTTTTGTGAAAGGGGCGTGCAATGAGTGTTGCTGTGGGCATTCCACCGCAACACGCATTGCTTTCTGATACTGCCACAGATTTACAAGGATCTGAAAATCTGATGCAGCGCCAAAAACTAACGCCATGCAATTGCAAGCGTTAGAATGGCGCAATGAGGAGAAATATTTTTATTTCTCCTCGTTTTTGATTTTTCTGTTTGCTGCATTCTGCAGAACACATAAAAAGAGCAAAACACCATTAATGATTGTTTATGTGCAGGAAGGTGTCTCTTCCGACACATAAACAATCGTTAAATAATTACGATTTGCTACTTCTGTGTGCTGCAGAATGCAGCACACATAGAAGCAACAAACTGAGAGGTGTGGCTCACTGGTTAGAGGCGGCAGATCCGTAAGCAGAGAATCGGACAGGGACCAGGGTTCAATTCCCGACGCGGCAGGGTCGTGGACCAGGGTCAAAACGGACTCGATAATTCTCGCCTCGGTACCTACTCTAACCAGGAACACACTCGGCATCTCTGGGCATTAGCTTGCCTCATCTCCACAATGGCCCCCCACATTCGCTGGGGATGCCTGGTTTCACCTTGGAGATACCCTGGAGGGACCATCTCACAGGGATAGCCAGGACGGGTTCCCCAGCGGTCTACAGCGCCAGGACGCCTCAGGGCAGCAGTGCGCTTTACAAGACACATACATTTACATTTATGTGCAGGAAGGGACAATTCCCTTCACATATACAATCATTCCCTGCAACACAGACACCCTTGCACTATGGTACAAGGGTTCCTGCATTGGCGCTAGGCAGCTATTTTTTGTGCCAGCCCTAGGTAAAACACAGGGGTATGCGGTATTGTTGTAAATATGGCGCATCCCTGCATTTTGGAAATGGCAGACGTCGTGCTGCCAAATTTCGCACAGCTCTGCTCTCTGCCATCCTAGCGCAAATATGCCCCTCTGTGTTATCGGTTTCTTTTTTCATACAACGGCTGCTAATAGAGGTGGACGAAGGTAAGAGGGGTAACTTGTGAAACTGTGATACAACAAACTGAGTTAGATGTTATGAATTCACCAGAATTTGCTGAAAAAAAGATTTACCAAACACCACCCCACAAAGGCTACACAATTGGGCTGTCAATCACCCAGTGCTGGGACAGCAACAGGCACAAAGGGATAGAGGGGATGATGGACAGATCCTCTTTTGGGGAAAGTGCAGCGTCAATATGAAAGGGGAAGATGGGTGGAATCTGTCCAAAGCCCTGATCTTCACACTGTGCAACGCTCGAAAAGTTTTAAAAAATGCACAAAACTGTGAGTTGACATGCTTTGTAACTCCACACACCCATATTTACAATGGCGAATGCCATTTTGCAGGTGTATATATCAACCATCAATGGTCCACTGTATATGTTTATGCAACAGTAATAATTAAGAGGTGGATGTAGCTACTATCTACTAAGGAAACATAAATCAGACCTAAGAGTTAGATAATGTCAACCACAATTCAGAATTACAAGAGCCTTAGATGCGTCACTCAGCTGGGGCAGTGCATCGGTTCCGAGATGCTATGGAGCTGTGGTGCAAGGGCCTGTGTCGTTGTTGTGGATCCCATCAACGGAACTTGCGATGTGAAGACCAGTGTCAAGGGTGTGTTGTGCATTCACGGCGATGTGTTGGTTACAAGGAGCTGTGAGACTGCCATGCGGAGTCTGTTGTCGAGGCTGCCGTTGGCAAGGGATGCGAGGGCCTACACTGATGAAGCCACATAAAGGTGCGGTTCTGAAGAGGCTGCAAAGGTGATGTGGGTCCTTGTGACAGGGAAGATCCATGCAGCAGCAACGATGCATCGGTTCTGTTTGGGGTTGTGCTGTGCAGTTGGTGGACCCACAGAGGCTAGCAAATGTCCTTAGGCCCACTTCCAAGGGTCCCGGACTGGAGTGATATCACTTGGCAGGGTAGAATCACAGATGGCAGAGTACAGATGCTAGGGTCGAAGTTGTTGGAGCCTTTTGTCCCTGAGGCTCAAGTCAGGAGGCTAACCAACTAGCCATTGGGTGCACTCTGGTGTCCTGGGTTCAACAGATGAAGGTCCAGTCCTTCTCACCTAGGAAAAAAAGGCAGCAAGACGCAGGTCAGCACAGCAGGGTCATTGTGGGGTTTTTCAGCAGTTTTGGGCGTTCCCTTGTCTTCTGGGGGTCACTCTCTGTCATTTCTGCTGCTGGCTCTGTGGCGCTGCAGGTTGTTCCTGGCCTTGCGGGCTATGTCGCGGGGGTGCCCTTCCGGGAGTTTTGTGCCTTGGGCGTGCTTCCCCTCTTCTGGGCCCCTTGTGCGTGTTGTTTTGAGGGGCCTGATTGCTTTGGCCTCTCTGGGGGTTCCCTTTGGGCTTAGGTCCCTGTTGTTTTCCTCCTTTTTGGCCTTGGCTGGGCGTCTTGTGTCCCTGTTGGTGTGGCCCTGACTTCTTGGTGTGCATGGTCGCCTTGGGTCTTCTGCTGTGGGTGTCCTTGCCGCTGTCCTTCTGACGGGGACGGTCTCTGGTCCTTTCTTGTTGGGTTCTCCTCCTCTGTGGTTGATTCAGAGGTGTTCCCGGTGAGGGTTGTCTGCCCTTTGAGTGGAGGCTTTGTGGTTTGGCTCCTTGTTTTGTTCTTCTTGGGTGTTTCCTGCTTGTTTTGGGGGATTCAGCTCTGTTGTTTGGTTGGAGCGTTGCTGGTTGTGTGCGCCTGCCTGTGTTTTTACTGGTGGTTTTCCCGTTTGCTTCACTTGGGATGCTATTTTTCGGTGTTGGTGTTCTTGGGAATTTGGAAGGCTGGGTTTCTGGCTTTGGTATGCTCCATATTGTAAGGAATGGGAGGAGGACTGGAGGGAACGGGGGTAATGCCCTATTACTTACCAGTAATCTTCATTACTCCTCGTCCCATTGACCTCGTCCCATTCTTTACGCCCCTCCTTCCCTCCCGGACAGCCGGCCTTCCTGTTGGTGGCTTCGAAATTCAGGTGGAACGCTGGGTAGGTACTGCTTAAGTACTCCCAGCGGGAGGGGGTGGGGTTAGATGTCCCAGCTCTCCTCTGTTCTTTTTTCTGTCATGGAGATGGTCATCTCCATTTTGTAAGGATTGGGACGAGGTCACCGGGACCAGAAGTAATGAAGTTTACAGGTAAGTAATAGGGCATTCCCAGGTCTACCACTCATGGTAAATTTGGGAATGCACCAAAAACCATAGGTGGATGCATGGGAACACCCACGCTCCACCCATGGAACTCCCCTTTGGGGGAGGTAATGCAGCGCGTGCGCGCTGACCACGCCCCCTAGAGGCCACGCCCCCTCCTCTGACTACTTAACCCTCGATCCTAGCAGCTGTCAGTCAAATCCTTTCCCAGTCCTGAGGCGGAAGCCGGGAGCTGGCGGTACTTGTTTACTTCAGCAAAGCATTTTAAAAATTTTATTTCACTGCGTGGTGTCACTTACTGTGTTTTAAACGCAGAGGGCATCTCGCCTGATATTCTGCTCACAGCGCACAGCTGATCACTAGCTGGCGCGCTTTCTCCTCTATTCAAAAGCGGCCGCCATCAGAGCCGGCGTGCGCGCTGACCACGCCCCCTAGAGGCCACACCCCCTTTCTTTCCGGGTTAAATGTGCATCTGGAGGAAGCGCAGCGGACGAGCGCAGCGGGAGCGCCGTTTGCGCGCCGAAGGCGCGCCTAAGGCAAGCCCGTCTGCGCCCGTCATCGCCAGGACATCGCCTCTCGCCAGACCCCCTGCACCAAATTCCCAGCTTAGAGTCTGCTATGACAGAGAACATCTTCTCGCACTAAATACCAACATCAGATGCGACAAGCCGGGAGGATGTCTCGGGCAAACAGCACTTCTCTGTGAGTCCTGTAAATTTACCACTCCTAAGCCGTGCCTAGCTAGCTGCATAGCGACTACACCTAAGCTTTCTCCCCTTCGGATTCTTCAACTGAATGTTAGATCTCTCGCAAAGCATCATGCGGAAGTCCATACTCTCATTACGGATGAAAACCCCGACATTCTGTTCATATGCGAAACCTGGCTTCATGACGACCAGACTAGCATTTTGAACCTTACGCTGCCCAATGGTTTCTCCGTAAAACTATTTAACAGAGACTCTAGGGGTGGGGGAATAGCCGTTATATACCGAACCACGTATAACTGCTCCTTCACGAAAGAAGACATCTGGGGTTGCGAATGTGCTCGCTTCAAGATCTCCATTTGCCCTCAATTCACCCTCTCTGGTCTTTACATCTATCGGCCACCAGGCCCCTCTGCCAGATTTATTGATGAACTCCTCGAACTATCCCACACTCTGGCAGTCTCCTCTCCCAACTTCACCATACTGGGTGATCTTAATCTCCACTTGGACTCCGTCAATGAACCCACCATTAAAAACTTGCTGGCCGACCTTACGGCCCTGCAGCTAAACTCCCTGGTCCACTCCCCCACTCATATTGCCGGGCACATATTAGACCCTATTTTTACCAACATCTTGGAAGCCAGTGCTGAGCCCCCTGAACCCATGGGTTGGACCGACCACTCCCTCATCAAACTTACTATCACGGCAAAAAAAACGCACGCTAAAGCTGCGGCTAACCCCTGCCACAAACGACCATGGCACAAACTGTCCTCAGAAAATCTCATTCAAAACCTAGGAGAATTCCATCTCCCCGACAATAACAGAGATATTAACACAGTCTACGCTGCTTTTCATGACTGGATTGTGACAGGGCTTGACGCCGTTATTCCTGCAAAATGGACTAAAACCCGCAGCCCCCCCTCCAACCCATGGTACAACGATACGCTTAAAACCTTACGGAAGGACTGCAAGAAAACCGAACGAGAATGGAGGAAAAACTACCTAGATAGCGACAAAGCCCTCTACCTGTCAAAATTGCGTATATATCACAAGACGATACGTACCACCCGAGCCTCCTTTTACGCAAAGGAAATTAAACAAAGCACCAACCCCACCAAAACGATCTTTAAATTGGTGCAAAGCCTCCAAAAAGTCTCCAACACTGGCTCATATATCACTTCCTCGAAACAGTGCGAAGACCTTGCCACTTTCTTCATTGAGAAAGTGAGGAAAATTTATACTTCTTTTCCTCAAGATGAGCCAGTGCCCATTAACACTTCCAACTCTGCAGTGGACACGTCGAAACTGTCAAGAATACCTGACATATCCCCCGACGACCTTGCAAAACTGTGCAGACAGGTTAAGTCTGGCTCCCCCACAGACCCCATGAGACCATCCAAATTCCTGGACTCATTGGAATTTTTTCTTCCCTCGCTTTCTAGCTTACTCAATCTCTCTTTTTCCTCAGCTGTGGTTCCCACCCGCTGGAAATCCGCTTGGGTCTCTCCTATTACTAAAAAGCCCACATTAGACCCCACAAAACCTGAAAACTACAGACCCATCTCGCTGCTCCCCTGGACGTCTAAACTGGCCGAAGCTCATGTCAATAAAGTGCTATCCCATCATATGCTGTCCAACCACGTCCTTGATCCTTCCCAAAATGGCTTCAGGCCAGGACATAGCACCGAGTCGGCCCTGCTGACCACCACGGAACACATTCGGGACGCCCTGGACGCTGGTCAAAGTGCCGCTCTGATCCTGTTGGATCTCAGCGCGGCCTTTGACACGGTCTCACACAGCATATTGCTGACTCGACTTGAGGCCATAGGGATCAACGAACTCGCCCTTGAGTGGTTCCGGTCCTTCCTCAAAGACAGGTCCTTTCAAGTTTCAGCCCCACCTTACATCTCCCAACCCCATTCCATCGAACAGGGAGTCCCCCAAGGATCGGCGCTCAGCCCATCATTTTTCAACCTATACGTCCAGCCTCTTGCAGCAGTGGCAAAAGAGTGGGACCTTACGCTTGTATCGTATGCCGACGACACACAGCTGGTCATCACACTCTCTGAAGGCCCTTCCACCTCGGCCACTAAATTCAAGGATGGGCTAGCGGCAGTTGCACAGTGGATGACAAACAACTGTTTGCAGCTGAACGCCGGGAAAACGGAGGTGCTTCTCCTTGGCAAAAACCCTAGCCATTGGAGTGACCATTGGTGGCCCTCTTTGCTTGGTCCCACCCCCGTGCCGAAAGACGTGGTGAAGAACCTAGGTGTTTGGCTCGACTCCTCTCTTAACTTCCAGTCCTACACAAAGAAAGTGGCAGCTACGTGTGTGGGCCTAATGAGAAGTCTTAGCCCGATACTCGGTTTCTTCGACTCTAGAACCCGCCAACTCATCATCCAGTCCATGATTCTCGCCCGGCTGGACTATGCCAATGTGCTATTCTTAGGGGCAAATAAAGCAGAATTAGCACGGATGCAGCGTATTCAGAACTCGGCCGCCAGAGCAGTGGTCGGCCTCCCACGCAGGTGCTCGGCCAGAGCTACCATCCGCAATCTGCACTGGCTGCCAATTGAATCCCGCATCCATTTTAAAACCCTCACCACGGCATTCAAAATTCTTAACTCGGACTGCCCTGAACTCCTACGCCCGCTCCTTGTTCCCTACACCCCTCAGTGTACTCTACGCTCTTTAGGACAACACCTTGTGACAGTCCCCCGTTCCAAGCTGTGTAGAATGGGTGGACGTTCCTTCAAGGTCTTGGGGGCAAGATTGTGGAACTCCCTGCCTCTACACATCCGCACCCTAACCAACTTAACTGCCTTTCGGAAAGAATTAAAAACGCATCTCTTTTCCCTTATCTAGTCCTCTGTTGGTTATCCTCCTTCACCCCTCAGGTACTGGTTGGGTTAGCGCCGGGACGCCCCGTTGCTGGGGCAGCTGTTTGCGCTTTAAAAAACTGGATAACATAACATAACATAACTTGGACTGCCTTGTGTTACTCCAGATCTACGATGTACTGCAGGGCCCCGCAAGGTGGCCTTGCATGGCTTGGTAAATGTGATTTAAGTGTTGCGTTGCCCTTGCATGATGCAAGGGCAATGCAACACTTTGATAAATCTGGCCCTAAATATCGAAGCTTGGTTTGATGTCACTGTGAAATATATGGTGATTGTGCTTTTACAAAGTATTCTGTTTTCTAACAGTCAGTGTGAGTGGAATTAGTTAGCACTCCGTGATGTGTCTCAACTACAAATCACATTTTGTTTTTTTCATGGATTAATATACTCCACACAAATGTGTATGATTGGGGCAAAATATGCAGGATCCTATTTTACAAACTATAGCAGTGCATTTTGCAGGGTGGGACTGCATACATTTAGTGGAAGCTGATGCTTCATACATGTTAGACCTCTCAGCCTTAGGGTGATCTTCCCCCCAACTTTTTGCCTCCCTCCTCCCTTTTTTCTGATCTCGTTTTTGCTGGCATTAAGATTCTATGCACTTTAAAGTGCATGAGCTCACTCCTTAAAACACAGTAATATTGGCTTATCACCCATTGGCATATTTAATTTACTCATAAGTCTCTTGTAAAGTGCACTACATGTGCCCAGGGCCTGTAAATTAAATGCTACTAGTGGGCCTTCAGCACTGATTGTGTCACACACTTAAGAAGCCCTTTAAACATGCCTCAGGCCTACCACTGCAGAGCCTTTGTGTGCAGTTTTAACCTGCCATGTTTACTTGACAAAATAAACCTTTTTCGAGGACCAAACCTTTCTTTTTGATACATATAAATCTCTCAGGACAGCCCAAAGGGTAATGTGCAATGTATTAAAAAAGTTAGGCATGCATTTTTAAGTTTTACATGCCCTGATAGTGATAAACTCCTAAATTCATTTTCACTCCTGAAAGGCCTAACTCTCCCGTAGCATTCTATTCTGTTCTAGAGTTTTTATGCAGCTCATGGCTATCCGAAGGCCTCCCACTCTGACACAGACACTGTAAACAATAGGGCTGCCCGAGGATCAGTCGTGGAACAACCAGGTCTTCAGGGCTTGACAAAAAGAAGGTTCAAACTGTATTAGTACGAGGTCCAAAGGCAAGGTTTTCCAAATTTTCATAGCTAGAAACTGAATGAGTGCTGATTCCATCGGGATATTCTGATCCTGGGAACTGTCAGTATCAGGGCTGAGTAAGATCTGAGGGTTCTTCCCAGCAAGTATGGGGAGGCTAGTGATCTCAGCAGAGAGGGACCTTTATTGTTGACTGCCCTATGTACAATGTAGAGGGTCTTGAACAGCACTCGGCGTTCCATCGGTGGTAGTAGACTGGTATTTTTGGGAGTGTTCATCAAAAGTCGTGCAGTGGCATTCTGCATGGTCTGCAGCCTTCTGATGACATAACGAGGTGAGCCAAGATACAAGGCATTACTGTAATTGAGGGCAGACAACAAAAGAGCCTGGACGATCACTCTTCTAGCTCAGAGTGTGAGAAGGTTGAGAACTTTTCTCATCAGTCTCCGGATGCCAGAACAGGTTGCTACAAGGTTTTTCACTTGATGGTCCATCGTAAGCATGGCGTCCTGCCACATTCCAAGATTTTTTATCACATTTTTTGAGGGAGGGAGCTTGCTCAGGATGTCAGGTAGGGGGCTCGGGAGATTGCTGCCAAAGTTATTACCCATCAGCAACACTCCAGTTTTGTCCTCATTAGGTTTCAGTTTGCAACTAGTCATCCAATGGCTACTTACTTAAGACAGGGAGTATGAGATCAATGACTAGAGCTGGGGTCAAGTGACAGTGACAAGACCAGTTGCATATCATCGGCATATGAGACCTATGACAGTCCGAATGAATGGATGATCTCAGCAAGGGGGAGCTTGTAAAGGTTAAACAAGGTGGGGCTCAGGGAGGAGCCCTGAGGGACCCAACAGCTAAGAGGGTGACTAGCTGAGTAGGAGGACCACTCCAAAAGCCAGAAGGAACCATTCTCCAGAAAAGATACAAGCCATTCTAGTGCTCTGCCTTGGATACCGACCTTTGAGATTCTATGAATGAGAGTGTGGTTATCCACGGTATCGATGGCTGCACTAAAGTCTAGCAGGATCATGGCCGTCAAGCCTCCTTGATAAAGGAGTTGCCTGAGCTCCTCAATCACCACCAGCAACGCTGTTTCAATGCTGTGTTAAAATTGTAGTTGCCTTATTACATTTTAAAGTGTAATTTCCAAATAGGAAGAGAAAACCCTTCAAATTTGGTGTCTCTGGAATCTTAACTAAGCCTGGGCATATTACTATGCTTCGCTGCATGCGTAGTTTGCAGTACTATGCAAAATGGACTTAGCACAGTGGAAATCTGTGCTCCAACAAGTAGCGTAGCAGTAATAGCTAAATAACCCACAAATGCTTTGCTACAGCAATTTTACATGCTAGAAATCATATAACCAATTCACAAAAGTGACCTGTGAATGAAAAATGTTAGGCAATGAGAGAGGTGATAATAAAGGGGGCCCACCCTAACCTATGGAGAGGACCAAGCTGAAGCCTTGAACACAAAGAGCATATCATGCTGGTGAACGATTTTGGGTTGGTCCCTTCCTCCTAGGACCACCCCAAGCACAGTTATGGGCAAAAATACAATCCCAGCCAAAGGCCCTGCAAAGCATTATGGGACGAGGTTAGCAGTGGGCAGTGAATATTATAGTGTCCAATATCAAAATAATTCTACAAAGAGCTGCAGTTCAACTAGTCGTTACTAGATGTCCCTCACGAGTCAAATGCAAAAGCATTGAAATTATTATTACATCAAGCTGCAGTTCCACTAGTCGTTACTAGATGTCCCTCACGAGTCAAATGCAAAAGCATTGAAACCCTTTCATGAAACTTTTGCATTTGACTTGTGTCGACTCGTGAGGGACATCTAGTAACGACGAGTGGAACTGCAGCTCTGTGTAGAATTATTTTGATATTGGATACTATAATATTCACTGCCCACTGCTAATCATGTCCCATGATGCTTTGCAGGGCCTTTGGTTGGGATTGTATTTTTGCCAATAACTGTGCTTGGGATGGTCCTCAGAGGATGGGATCACCGCCAAATCATTCAAGAAAATGTGCTTTTGTTTTCAAGGCATCTGCTTGGTTCTCTCCCTAGGTTAGGGAGGATCCTAAAATCATCACCTCTCTCACTGCTTGCTAATGTATCATTTTCACTTATGTGAAATGGCTATATGTGTTATTGCATATAAAGACAGAAATTCTAATTTTATCGTAACTTGCAGTGTGTAAGATGCTGTGTTATCAGCTATAGCTGAACGTAGATAAAAGTGTACACCGCGTAGCTACGTGTAGTGCTACTACACAAACTACGCCCAGGGATAATATTAACATGTGGTGAAATTCTTTCTGGAAAGTCCACTTTTAGAAAGTTGGCATTTTTTTGCCTTAGTCATTTGGTGCTTGCAGCCTGTCTCTGGTCACATGACTTGGTGTTGTTGGCAGTTGGGCTTTTGTATTCATCCTGGACAGCAACACACAGTGGGAGCTTAGGTGTGACTGGATGGACGATCACTGGCAGGATGGGAGGGAGGAGCTGGACCCATCCTCTCTTACAGCTGAATATGCTGTGTCCTGTCTCCACACAAAGGGCTTAACAACCCTGCAGTGTCACTTCAGCCAGCTTGGAGTCAGGGCAGGGAAGACAGGGACTTCCATGCACTTCAAAGACATTGTCGAGACGCTTCTCCCACCTTCCAGAACCAGGGCACCAGTGTGTAAAAGAAGAACCTCAGACACCACCACTTCAGTACACTTCTGGACCTGTAGATACTCTGCAAGGAAGGACTGCTGTGCTGCAACAAGGACTGTCACTCGACTGGACTGGTACTCTGAAGTAGTTGCTGCCTTTTTGTGCTAACTTACTGCATGTTGCCCTCCCGCCTGGGCAGGAAAAGCTGGACCTGTAACTCCATCTTTAACACAGGACCCCAGAGGGCTAGTGTGCTGGCCTTCTGATCTAAGCCTCAGGAACCCAACAGGCTTCCCAACAGCTCCTGGACCCGTCTTTAGTGAGCTCCTGTCCCCCAAGAGGTGCCTCTCAAGTCCTGGGCCCTTGATGTGGCTCTTGAGCTCTTAAATTCAAGCTTTGTGACTCTTGGCCATCACAAACATGCCTGTTTGCACCAAAACCACTTCTCTCGCACAGAAAATCCATGCGAGCCTCCGCAAGTTTGTCTTTTTACACAGCTAGCATCGCTCGCCCTATGGACCACCAATGTGAAGTTCCAGACCACACGTCCATGATGCCTGATCTGCTCCTCATGCCACGCTAACCACCACAAGCAACGCTAACCTTCTTCTCAGTGATCTTTATCCACGTGAATGGGGCTCTTGGCACAAAACTTGAGAAGGTATACCTTCAGCGGGACTAATCTGGGACTATATCCAACAAGCACTGCATTACAGTCGGCATAAACTTTTGAATTTTACTCGTTCTAGCATGGCCAGATGTCCGTGGTTGGCGCTTTATGCTTTTAGGCACTATTTTACAGTTTATTCATAACCCTGGTTCTTCTGATTGGATTTTTGTCAATTTGGCCTTACATTTATTACATTTTGCTCTATTTTTCTAACCTGGTGTGGGATCTTTTTGTGTTTTTTTCATTGTTTTACTGTTTGAAGTGTTGCATAAATATTTTACACATTGTTTCCAAGTTATGCCTAACTGCTCAGTGCCAAACTGCCAGGGGGTTTGGCACAGGTTAATACCGGGTTTGCTTGTGCTCATACCCCAGTCAACCAGTAATCCAATTTCTAACAATTCATGTGCATGAGCTATGTGTGGACCAACTCTTTCTTACAGAAGAGACATGATTAGCTGATCAGAAAGAAGTTCCACTGTAGGAAAGTAATTCGTAGCCAGACTCCGGGCCTCTTTAAGTTTTGTGGATCTGGAAGAGGCTGTCATTCATGGCTATGGGAGAAGACTTCAATGCCAAGATACTTAATATAAACCAGGGGTGCACACTCATCTGCCCTTGAAATGGCAGACAGAAATTCTTCCAGTGAGGGTCTTCTTTTTTCACAATCATAAACAGCTCTCTTACCCGAGAGTGGGTCCAGCAGTTTGTATAACTTGACTCGGTATGCGGAAGACCTGCCTGGCATCCTACCTAACTAGGAATTATGTTAAAATGCCCCCACATTCCACCCCTATCTTCTTGAGCACAATGATGCCGTTATTGTCCAGCTGGGCACCTTTTGGTGAAAGTAAGGCCACAATGCCTTCTTCTGCGATTTACAAAATGGTAGGACTGAGTGTGGGCTAGGATTCACTCTTCATCACTCCTAACTCTTCCCAACTACAACCTCTGCAGGTCACTGCAGAATCAAAGCAGAATTCTACCTCTTCTAGGCATAACTTCCATCCCCTCCTCTAGCGAATGTCTCCACTAAGTGTGGGCAATCCTGTCCATTTTAGCAGCCAAGATTAAAGCGCTATGCTGCTTGGTCTAAGTTTGATAAGGGACAGTGACCTAAATAACCCTGTGACAACGTGGGATTCACAACATGGCGGTAGCATGCGATAGTCTGCCGAAACCGTGGACAATGTCTGTGATAAAACCACCTCGATGGAGATAAAAACACAAACCACAACACCAAAAAACCTGTGATGAGCCAAAGCGCAATGAGGAAATCAGTGATAAGCAGCGCTAGGCCTGCAACACACACCTGGCAGGTGGGAAAAATCTCCATAAAAGCAGAAAAAACACCCACACACAAACTGACCTACACCCAAGCACAATGGAAGCAGCCGGAGCAGGTGCAGAGGACGAGCGCAACCCTACAAGTACCCCGGACGACCAGCCTGGGACCTCGGGGACAGGGAAGGGCAAGGACAAGAAGACGAGGAAGACGAAGTTCAGTCCGCAGCCGAACAGGATCATAGTCACAGAGGTGATGGAAAACCATCAACAACTCTTCGTCACCTCCAACGTGTCACTGGGCACCCAACTGCAATATGACTGGACATCGCCGACAAGGTGAATGCTGTCGGAGAGCACAAGCAGACAATAGACGAGGTCAAGAGGCGATGGAATGACATCAAGCGGAAGACCAAGGAGAAACTCTCTGCCAAACAGAAGGCAGAAATGCAGACCGAAGGTGGGGGCCCAGTGCTACAGCTGGAGCTGGATGACATGGAGGAGCGGGTGTCGACAGTCATCAGTGTGGAGACTGTGGCCGTAGTCGGAGGACTGGATACTGCTCGACAGGACACAACACAACCGCAACAGTGTGAATGACCACCAGGTACTGGGGAGATGGGTGGAGATGGGCACAATGGCACACATGCACAATCAAGCAGAGCACAGTGCACACCCACAATGACTCTGGGTCATCGCCCAGATCTACAGACTGTCACAATGTACAATGCCATGTTGTCTGAATGTCAACCTGTACCATGCGTCTACACACATGTGGACACATTGTAATACACCATCTACCCTTCACATCACAGGGGCACCGTCAACACCTCCTGCAGAGCAGTCCCAGCCACTCTTCATGGATGACCAGAAGGACAACGCCAGCATCAACACCCAGACCATCCAAGACATCGTTGACCTCATCCACCACTCACCTCCAGGCTCAGTGCAGCCCAGCTACATCGATGAGACCCCACCCACCACCCAAACCACCCAGCAGGAGGCACCCACAGCCCCGGCACCCTCCCAAGACCTCCAGGAACAACACATGGCCTTCCAACGCATTGTGCTGGAGTGCCAGATGGAGACGGCTGAGCAGGTGCGGGTGGGCTTTGACATCATGGCTGCCAAACTGGACGCCATCCTTAGGCGTCTATATCCGCCCCATGGTCTCCAACAATCCCTGACTGACATCGCTGGAGTCATGATGCAGAGAGAAGAACACCTGTCCGCTCAGAGTGGCTCCAGCAATGCCAGGCGTGACCTGGCACACATACGGATGCTCATGGAGGACATGGTGTGGATGGAGGTGGAAAGGATGGTAGCCACTGCTGCATATCATTGGAATGTAGCTGGGATCTATCATGCCCTACAGACCTCCACCATGGCATTGCCGCCACAAGGCGTGGCGCTGATGAATGCTGCTGCCTCCACACAATCCACATTCCCACCCCCTGGTGTGTCAGTGCCACCCAGTGTGGCAGCCAGATCCACTCAGGCCCCTGATGTGTCAGTGGCACACATTGCGGCAGCTGGTTCTGCAACACCCACAGGTGGGGCAGAGCACACACCCAGGCACGAGGATGTGGAGGGGACTGTGGTCAGAAGGACCAGGCACTAGCAGTCATTACCGCCACCTGGCCTGTTTCTGCTTGGTCCCGCACATGGCCTCATGACCTTCCACTGACCCACGATACACTCCGATGCACTCACCTTGGACAGCGACATAGACTGCCACTTCCGGATTGATGACCAATGACACAGCGACCAGGCTGCGGACTGTACCCTTCCCTTCAGCAGGACTTGTCATCCCCGGATGGACTCTGGCTGGCCCTCCACGGGCCCATATTGTGTAGTGTGCTGGGCATTGCCCTGAACCGCTCCACCTGCATAACTGCACTGGATGTGCAATAAACATCCATTGACGCACTGCTGTGTCATGTCTTTCATCAGTCATGTATGCATGTGTGGATGAATGTAGGGGCAGTGATGTCCCTTGCGTCAATGATGCTCACCTTGTGGGATGCCAGTCAGAGGGTGCTACATTACATTTTGTGTACCGGGTCCCATGGACACTACAACAGGGACACATGCATCACTCACTTCCTTGTCCGGACATGGACTGCACCACGCCCAGAACCCACGTTTCCTTGTGGCAAGCCCTGCGCTGGTCCAGCGTACAGAAGGCCAGACCACTCAGCTTATGCCCCGAGGGGGGTCCCTCATTACCCCCCGTCGCAGGCGAACTCACTGATGGTGTGCAGGTCACTGGTCTAGTTGTCAGCATGTCACAGCCACTCCCTGAGGGCAGGTTTGCACGCACACCACACCCACCCACCACCCAAACCACCCAGCAGGAGGCACCCACAGCCCCGGCACCCTCCCAAGACCTCCAGGAACAACACATGGCCTTCCAACGCATTGTGCTGGAGTGCCAGATGGAGACGGCTGAGCAGGTGCGGGTGGGCTTTGACATCATGGCTGCCAAACTGGACGCCATCCTTAGGTGTCTATATCCGCCCCATGGTCTCCAACAATCCCTGACTGACATCGCTGGAGTCATGACGCAGAGAGAAGAACACCTGTCCGCTCAGAGTGGCTCCAGCAATGCCAGGCGTGACCTGGCACACATACGGATGCTCATGGAGGACATGGTGTGGATGGAGGTGGAAAGGATGGTAGCCACTGCTGCATATCATTGGAATGTAGCTGGGATCTATCATGCCCTACAGACCTCCACCATGGCATTGCCGCCACAAGGCGTGGCGCTGATGAATGCTGCTGCCTCCACACAATTCACATTCCCACCCCCTGGTGTGTCAGTGCCACCCAGTGTGGCAGCCAGATCCACTCAGGCCCCTGATGTGTCAGTGGCACACATTGCGGCAGCCGGTTCTGCAACACCCACAGGTGGGGCAGAGCACACACCCAGGCACGAGGATGTGGAGGGGACTGTGGTCAGAAGGACCAGGCACTAGCAGTCATTACCGCCACCTGGCCTGTTTCTGCTTGGTCCCGCACATGGCCTCATGACCTTCCACTGACCCACGATACACTCCGATGCACTCACCTTGGACAGTGACATAGACTGCCACTTCCGGATTGATGACCAATGACACAGCGACCAGGCTGCGGACTGTACCCTTCCCTTCAGCAGGACTTGTCATCCCCGGATGGACTCTGGCTGGCCCTCCACGGGCCCATATTGTGTAGTGTGCTGGGCATTGCCCTGAACCGCTCCACCTGCATAACTGCACTGGATGTGCAATAAACATCCATTGACGCACTGCTGTGTCATGTCTTTCATCAGTCATGTATGCATGTGTGGATGTATGTAGGGGCAGTGATATCCCTTGCGTCAATGATGCTCACCTTGTGGGATGCCAGTCAGAGGGTGCTACATTACATTTTGTGTACCGGGTCCCATGGACACTACAACAGGGACACATGCATCACTCACTTCCTTGTCCGGACATGGACTGCACCACGCCCAGAACCCACGTTTCCTTGTGGCAAGCCCTGCGCTGGTCCAGCGTACAGAAGGCCAGACCACTCAGCTTATGCCCCGAGGGGGGTCCCTCATTACTCCCCGTCGCAGGCGAACTCACTGATGGTGTGCAGGTCACTGGTCTAGTTGTCAGCATGTCACAGCCACTCCCTGAGGGCAGGTTTGCACGCACACCACACCCATCCGGCACAGGCGTCACAGGCCATGTGACTCCTCCAACATAAGGGGCCAACAACGTCACATTCTCCTCTGCCCATGGTGACTGGATGACGGATGCCACGGGTCCCAATCATGAAGGGCACAAGAGTTTTATTGCGCACAGGGTTAGTGGGAACCCAGGCCTGCGTACGGCACGGGCTGACCGCCACCTGGCACTGACTGGGGTTGCACAGGGTTAGTGGCAACCCAGGCCTGCGTACGGCATGGGCCGACCACCACGTGGCGCTGACTGGGGTTGCACAGGGTTAGTTGCACCCAGTCCATTGCGGCTGGCACAGGTACCCCGCCACGGGACAGTGACTTTGGGTGCACTGAATCAGTGGCACCATAAGCTGCTGAGCGGGTGGGCACCCTGCGATGATGTCCCATCCCGGCGGTCCGGGCAACTCAGGTTTCGTGTGCCCTGATGGACCTCAGTGTAGGCCAGAGACAGCGGGCAGCGCGGGCCTGCCGCCACGTGGCCTCGCTTCCGGGTCACAGACTTAGTGGCACCCATTGGGCTGAACGGGTGTGCAAAAGACACACAATTGATGTACGTAATGCTGAACAAATCAAAACTGAGCAGGTGTGCAGCCTGCGATGTTGCCGGGTGCACTGGTATGTCCTCTGCCATGGAGTAATCAAGACCCAGCACCAAACGTGAGACCTGTTGGCCTGCGGAGCGTGGCTGCATGGTGTGGAGGGTGCAATGTCCGCGGGCCCGGGGCTTGTGGTTTGCAGCAGCATGTGGTGGGACATCCAGTCTACACGCTGGTGGCGGAAGGTGAGCAGTGAGGCTTTGGTGTGCATGGGCGGGCATGCTCCATGGGCGGCGGGTGCCTTTGTGATGCCTCTGCCTGGGTGTGCATGGGCGGGTAGGCGATGTTATCTTGTGCAAGTGTGTGTACTGTGCCAGTTTTGTATCTGGACTCTGTTTCAGATGACGGCTCTGAATCAGATGTGTGTCCTTGGGTACTGATATACATACCGGCAAGGGGTTGGAGACACACCGGTGGTAGCAGGTGAGCATTGTGGCATGGGTGCGCAGGGGCAGCTCTTTCTCTTTCCCTCTCTCTCTCTCTCACTCTCTCTCTCTCTCTCTCTCTCTCTCTCTCTCTCTCTCTCTCTCTCTCCCTCTCTTCTTCTCTCTCTCTCTCTCTCTCCCTCTCTTCTTCTCTCTCTCTCTCTCTCTCTCTCTCTCTCCCCCTCTCTTCTTATCTATCTCTCTCTCTTTCCCTCTCTTCTTCTCTCTCTCTCTATCTCTCCCTCTCTTCTTCTCTCTCTCTCCCCTCTCTTCATATCTCTCTCTCTCCCTCTCTTCTCTCTCTCTCTCTCTTCTAGTCTTTCTCTTCTTCTCTCTCTCTCTCTCTCTCTCTCTATCTCTCTCCCTCTCTTCTTCTCTCTCTCTCTCTCTCCTTCGCTCTCTCTGTCCTTTGATGTGCGCAGGACACACCTTCTCATCATGTTTTTTGTCTTGCAGGCTGTGACCTACGGATTGTCCCGTGTGGAGCCGCCCTGTGTCTTCATTTAATTTCGGTGTTCATTTCAATTAGGTTTTATTTGTTGCTTCGAAAGTGAATGTGTGATGCTCATTTCTGTGACGACACATGCATTTCAACTGTTGTGATTGTGCGACATCATGTAGAATATTTTGTACATGTTTTTGTGTAGCCGATGTGGCATGTCTTTGTTGGGGGGGTGCCAGGGAGGGGTGGTCCGGGGGGTGGTGTTGGTGGGAGTTGTGGCCCCCCTGGTGTGTCCGGGCCGCATGATGTGTGGCTCCATGGCATCTGTTGCCCTTCCGATGTGGCTGTGGGCTGGTCTCCCTTTTGTGGTGCTGGCTGCCGTCCGACTTAACACTCACTCTGGGAGTAGTATGCGTAGTAGCACTACACGTAGCTATGCGAAGTACACTTTGAACTACGCTCAGCTACGTAGCTGATAGCACTGTGTGCTTGTCTGCTCTGAACAATAATTGCAAACAGCTTCTTGCAGAGTGCAAGTTATGATAAAGTAAGTATTTCTGTCTTTATATGCTAAAATACATATAATTATTTCACAAAAATGAAAATGATAAATTAGCAAGCAGTGAGAGAGGTGATGATTTTGGGATCCTCCCTAACCTAGGGGTACAAAACGCACAACCTGGAAGACACGCCTTCGTTCCACCTCTCCTGGCTGGACACCTCCTACGCTCGTATAAAAAGGACTCCAGTCATTCCATGGCTCGGTCCGCCAAACCTCCTTTCCTCAGGCGCTGAAGTAAGGTTGGATGAGCCACAGTGTCAAACACGGCACTGAGGTCAAGTAGGACTAAGGCAACTGTTTGTCCCTCATCTACATATTTGCGGATGATTTTGGTGGAGAGGAGCAGAGTCGATTCGGTGGAGTAAGATGTTCGAAAGCCCAATTGAGTGGGGTGAAGTAGGCTGTATTTACTAATGTGAGCTGTCAATTGGGTATTAACCACCTTCTCTGCAATTTTGGCAAAGTATGGCAGCAGTGAGATTGGACGTAGGTTCTCCAGTTGGCTCATGCTGACATTTGGTTTCTTTTTTAATGGGAGGACGATCGCCTCTTTCCATCATGTAGGGACAGTTCCTGTGGTAAAAGAGAGCTCAAGAAGGTGCCTGATATAGGGCTTAAGTATCTCAAGGCTCCCTCTTAGCACCTTAGGGGTCGCGGGGTCTCTGGGTGAGCCAGACTTAATGCTTAAGGCTCCTGGAGTTGATTTTCCATCTAAACCTGTATGGCGTCCAATAATGGTTAAAATGTCCTTGAGTCCCATGCTCCCTCAGCTCCGAAAGTATTGGCTTCTCATTATCTGCATTCCTGGAGACTCTTGTAGCAAACGCTCCTTCATACCTAACTCCTAAAACAAAAGGTTAGTATTAGCTAACGAGGAAGATGTCCTTGCACCTGCAACAGAAGCTTGAGAAAGTGAAAACCTTCCACTCACAGAAATCTGCTGACTACCTCCAAATGAGGGCTCTACCAGGGAAATTACATTTCAGCCTACGATATTCAGCTAACATAAGAAACAAATAGGCCTTTCATTACAATACGTGAACCTTCAATCAGGCCTTCACACATTATAAATCACACGTTAATAAACATTGCATCTACAAGCATAATTTTCATTGCATTCAGTATATGTGTAATCATTTCTACACGTGCAATCTTTAATATGGTGCTCGTTTAAATCAAAGGCATTACATTGCACATGAGTTAGCTCATTAGGTACCTTGCAATAGGCAGTTACATTTTAAAATCATGAACTCTTTCAACTAACACGCATTACATTCCTATCATTATATTCACATTTTATTATTACATTTACTCCTCTAATGATCATTTGTTAATACAACATAGGACACATATGCGGGTGCGGACTATATGCAATTATTATGCACCCCTACGCTTTTCAGAAAACATGGTGCTCTATCAGCGCTAAGTCAAACATTTTAATTAGTAAAAGGGGTTCACTATTACTTTATGCCCTCAGCCCATGTCTGGTGTGTTACTTGGCTGTTTCTTTGGCCCATCTTAGAGGTTTCATTCCAAAGTCAGTGAAGGAACGTCTCTGCAGGCTCACACTTGAAATTTCACATTTAGGCAGCTGACATAGTTTGTGTGCATCTTACAGGTGACATGTTGGAGACTCAAATATAACAATTAAAAAGCCAAGTGAGTTTCCTTATTTCAAGAAAAGGCGTGTGCAGTTGTGTCCAGATTAGACTACCCGAACTACCCAGAGGTCAAAAACACTGGCGATGCAGACCCAAAATTAAGAAAGATCCGTACAAAAGAAGGATCATGTATATCCCACCAATATCAATAATAATAAGAATGTATAATTTTGAAGTTGTTATACACAGATAGAAGCAAGACTTTATCACTATGGATAAAATTGGTTTTCACCGTGGACTATTGTTTAGTCCTTGGGTTTTGTAATATTAGTTTGGTAGAGGTGGTTGGAACGTGTCCAAGAAATTAATGTATCTTCCGTGGTTCCTGGTGAAGTTCTGTACTTCTTGACTAAGAAAACGCCCCATTCTCAAGTCTTGAACAGACCAAGAAGTCTCAGAGGCGTGTCCCATTAATGCGTGCACCAACTCCCCAGCCCAGTAAACCTGACAAGAGAAGTGACCCTACCTCCATAATCAAGGTACAGAAACCAGAGAAATATGAAATGAGGTTTCCTAATTCTTAGTTTAATCAACAATATAAGTACCTGGTCCACTGGAAAGTTATAGCAAAGGGCATGCAGAATTCAATCAGTGCTGCACAGGTACATGTCAACATGAGCGTTGATTGGTATAATGTCCTTCTGTATGACATATTAATTATTATTATTAAAATATTTTAAAAAATATGTAGGGCGCACAGCTACCCTGAGGGGTTTTGCCGGTGCCAAGCACATAGGACGAGAGACAAAAGAGGAAGAACGTGGTAAAGATGAAGATAAAAGTTAGAATAGCCAGGTTTTCAAACTCATACGGAATCACTAAGAGAGGTTTCATCTCACAAGCAGGCTGGTAAATAATTCCATGGAGTCGGTCCCATGTATGAGAAAGGCCTGCCTTTCATTCGATTCAAAATTGCTGGTTCAAATATTCAGAAACAAACAGAACCAAGAATGCTAACAATATCAAGAATAAACATTACACATGAGGATTAAGAAAAAAAAAAAAAAAATTAGCAATAACAAATCATATATAAAAAGGCAAAATGTATTCAATGCAATACCATTGTATACATATATCATAAAAACATTCATTTATAAATATATGTTGTTGTGGAAAAACAGTTGTCGACGCAGCGTTTCGGTATTTGGTTATCACCTTCTTCAGGACAGTTTTTCTAGGTAGCGAAAAACATACAATTAATAACTTCTTTTTTTTTTAAATGTAACATTTTATAAAAATTGACATTGAACTGAATATTAACAAGCACTATTACTTTTTTTGTTCCTTCTGAAGAAAACTCTAATATTTAACATGACTACCAGCACAATTTAAACAATTCCCATTCCATATGACATTTACCTAGTTCTACACATAGTAAATTGTCTACTCAGAAAGACACTTCTTTGCGCACTTCTGTTTCTCCAACCCAGCTGTGAAAGATTTGGACAAAGGCTGCAGGCTCCCAAGCAGTGTCTGGGCAGTAGACCAGGCCTCTCAGACCAATCCTGGTACTGCTCTCATAGCATGAGATCTACGTCTGGATTGGCTGGGGAGCCTGTGCCTTCCCAGAGACTGCATGATTGAAGGATCGAGGCGGCTGTCACTGTCGGAAGCAGCGGCAGTGAAAGGTATGTTTTTTTTTAAATCAATATTTTCCCCTAAATTTGCTGTCCCCCCACTTTCATTTTGTGGTAGCTGTCATTGCAGTAGGTGCTCCAAAAGCGGTGCAGTGCACATGAATATTGACAGAAGAGATTATGCTGCGCTTGTGATATAAAAACATCAAAGAAAATATAAGCTCTGTTGACTGCTTTGCAAAATCTTGGAAGTACAACAAAACTCCATATATGAAAGTTCAGTTTTTTTCATTCCACAATTAATGGCAGTCAACAGGATAAATCGTGACGTTTCGACCTCAATGTTAACTTCTCTGTGTATTACCTGGAGAGCAAAGACCAATAGATCTCTCAGAGGGGATCACTGTAATGTCTTAGTCTAGATCACTTACCCAGGTTCCTAGGAATACAGAATTGTCCCTTACCTGTTTCAGTAGAAATGCAGGGAGAGCGCGAGGAAGTATGATTGAAAGACTTAGTGCATTTTTGTCTTCTGCTTTTATAAAACGCCTCCTTGGCCTCCTCGTGTTTTGTAAAAACATGCACAAGGCATACATTACATAATGGGGAATAGCATGATCTGGATGAAAAATGAGCACTCCAGCTGATATGGATTATCCCTGCCTCACTGTAATGTAAACCCTAATGAGATTTTTGTTTGCAGCAAAAACACGCCTTCAGCTGTCTTACAAATAGGGCCTCGCAGAGCCTCTAATTAGGAGAAAATTGTAAAATCCTTACCTCTTAATAGCAAAGTCTCATGAGCAGCGGGTAAAACACATTATGCAAAAGTTGGTATAAGGGAACATTTCAGAAGTATAGCACATGCATTATCTTCATCGAGTCTTCTTTTGATCACTGTCATCCTTCAGCAATCTGTATTTAGCTTTTCATGCAGACTAAGAAATAAAAGAAGGATCTCCTTTACATTTAGCAACTGCCAAAGACCTGGCACGTGAATTTTATTTTAGAGGTAGGGGGTGAGGGTCAGGGTTTATTATTATACATAGCAGAGGTCTTAGCCTGCCCAGAGACAGTTTTGGGATGTATAGACCCAGGCCCATTTTACTCACTTCATTTTTTATTCTATGACTTGCAGTACAATACATAATATGGCAAAAATAGCCCGTAGTCTGTTTGATACATCTGGCCCTAAGTGTAGTATTTGGGATAAAAGGACCCCTTCCATAGCTGATAATGATATTGCAAGTCACCAAGGAGTTCTGTGACCATGTAGAGAAATGAGGCCAAAGGCTGAGTTCCTTTATAATGTTGAGGTGTCTTGCAATATCCTTTTAATGTACTGGTTAAGATACAGCAGAGGGTATCTTATTCCTTATAATACATGATCACACCATCAACCTTCCCCAAAGTGCTTAAATACTTGGGTCTTAATTCACAAATGGCCTCTGCAGTCGTACCGGAGGCCTCACAGTCATGGTGAGTTCCTGTAATCTAGGCAGGACTTCTGCAATGGAAAACTGCTGTACGCAGGTGCAGGATCTCTGCCGTGACTGCGAGGCCTCCGCCATGACTACGGAGGCCGTTTGTGAACTAGGCCCTTGGTGTCCACCTCTTTCATACAATAAAGACAGCATGGTTGTAGACATGAAGAATAAAGTGAGATTTCACACACTAGAGAGTGCTCAGCAATTTATAATGAAAAGTTATTGGAATCAATTTAAGTCAGATAAAAAGAAAAATGCAGTTCAGAATGTGTAGAAAAACTATAGAGAGAGATTCTATTTTTTCTGTAATAACCGTTAAAGTGCAAAAAATAAACATGCTGCCACAAATATCTCGTTTCTGCTCATCACTGTTGTTTTTAGAAAAATAGATCGTAAGGATGAGAAGCCTTTTTTCATTGCATTCCTTAAGCTGCAGCTGCAATGGTGAGCTGCGGCTGCTGGCTCTGGCAGGTGGCATTATGATGTCACAAACAATTATAATAACTTGAGGCAGCTTAGCAGCTACCTCGTTTTATTATTACACGCAAGGTCACAAGTCTCTGTAAAAAGGAAAGCAAAGACATGCATTATACAGAGATTTGAGGCTCCCAGGTGCATTAGTAAAATAATGATGTAATCTTCTAATTACTGGAAAGTAGTGATGTCACAGCTGTACTGTAATACTAAAATACACAACAGATTTGTATATCAGGTTGTAATACATAATAATGTTATGTCATTTAGAAAAGCTGGGACTGACATCTTCAGACTTGAGACAGGGCGGTTTTAATGCTCTTCTTACGGTGCATTACAGTGTCTGAAGTGGGCTCAGTGATTACAAATATAAATAATTGGGTAACACCTCTGTTTTAAGCATTTCAATCAACAATCGCCCTGCACAACCCTCACTACAAACCCCAGTTGGTTATGGGCTCAGGAATGCATGCCTATTTCAATTACAGATTTCCCGGTGGAGGTTTTATGGCGGTGCAACCACCCTTAATAACTGAAAAAAGAGTATGTGAAAGTGCCCATCATCTTGTTTACACCAGAAGCGAATTGACCAATTGCGCCTGTGTTTGACTGGAGGGTATCCGTGCTCCTGGGCAGCTGTGATCAGCCGGTAATGGTGTGCCCAGCCGGAAAGCTCCATTCTGGGGCCGCGGAGAGCCATATTTCAGAGCACTATTGATCTGACCGCAGTTTGTGTTGCCTGATGTCCGTGATCCTGTTTGCAGCCCTGTAAAATAATAATAGTACTCATGTCAGCCGGGTAATTACCATTGATCTAACACAGTGTGACACATTTTTCAGTCATGGCACTTGATTCATACTTAAAACTATGGCGGTGTTGACTGCCCCTTTAATAATTGAAGGTTGCTTCTTGTGAAGCAGGGCTCTTTGCCCAAACTGGCAGCTTCACCCACCCCCCTCCCCTACTGCCACCCCCCACTCTCCCAATTCCTCTTAGCACTCTTTATTAGACACTTACAAATTAAGCAGACATCTTTCTCCAGCAGCACCCTTAGTGTAACTCTAACATTGTTTTAGATTATGACATCTCTTAAATTAGCTACCACGAGCAACTTGTAATCCGGACAATATTTCTTTCCAGCAATTAGCACGTTTGCATGGACATTTGAGTTAACTAACAATCCACAGAAAAATGGGCTCACATCTTTTAATATAATATAATATGTAGAGGGAAACCAATAGATTTTATGAGTGCTAAAAACAGAGCTGTGCAGTAGGCATGGGCAAAATTGTAATTACACCAGTTAAATTTGTAAAATTCCCAGAATGTGCGTTTCACAACATTTAGGAAATATCATACAATTCTGCATTATGAGATTTAGCTTTTTTTTTTTTTTACATGAGAGCGCATCTTCGGTTGAAAGGTTTTGCAAGATACTAGTGGAAGAGGGTTTCACGCAGAGGGGCATATGTTAGCACGGGTTAGCTCCAAAATGGCTAATGCCGTGCTCTGTCACTTTAGAAACGCAGGGATGTGCCGTATTTACAATAATGCGGCGAACCCCTGCCTTGCTCCCTGCACTGGCGCTAAATTCATCTGCCTGGCGCAAACGCAGGCATTCTTGCAGCATAGTGCAAGGGGGCCTGCGTTGAGAGAATTATTGTTTATGTGCAGGAAGGTTTCCCTTCCTGCTTATAACCAATTACAAATGGCAGTTTGTAACTTCTATGTGTGCTACATTGTACAGCACACATAAAAGTTGCAAATCATCATTTTTTAATGATTGTTTATGTGCAGGAAAGTGTCCCAGGAATGTGGGGACACCTTCCTGCACATAAACAATCATTCATGGCGTTTTGCTGTTTCTATGTGTGCTGCAATATCCAGCACACGTAGACACTGCGAAACAAGGAGAATTTAAGCATTTCTCCTCATTCCGCCATGTTAAGACCAGGTTTTTCCTTGTTTTAATTATGCTGCTACCTCCTATTTGTGCCACCCTTAAAAATAGGGGGCCAGTGTCAAACGCAATGGGTGTTGCGATGCCACCAAAACACCCATTGCATGCCCCTTTCACGATAAATGTAGCGTTAAAGAGGGTTTTATTTACAAGGAGGCATTAAGCCACATTAAGTGGTTTAACGCCGCCTTGTAAATAAGGCAAAGGGGTTTATCGCCACAGGTGTAAGAATCTCACCAATGTTTCCGCAGGAACGTAATCGATTTGACGTAAGGTCCACACCTTCTCCAAATCACCTATTGTACCCGACACTATCAAGGCGGCAAGGTTGCAATGGTAACCCGGGGAAAAAGGGAAACAAAAAAAGGAAAAAAGAGGATAAATTCCACGTCGTAACTCAGATAACCACAGGATCCGTATGGATAAGGCAATAGGCTGTGGACAGGAGCGAGTCAGTACATAAGTTAGAGGAAAGAAATATATATCCACTCATCTGTATTTCTTGTTATTATTTCTTAGTTGCAATTGGACCTGCCCTGAATTATTCTGCTGGCCTTTGTGGGAGTGCGTCCTAACCCTCAAGGGCCTGGACTCTAGGCTGGGGTTAGAGTGTACTGTTTCTGTCCACAACCTGAAA
Source organism: Triturus cristatus (assembly GCF_964204655.1). Taxonomy (NCBI): domain Eukaryota; kingdom Metazoa; phylum Chordata; class Amphibia; order Caudata; family Salamandridae; genus Triturus; species Triturus cristatus. The sequence goes on along the minus strand of NC_140586.1, from coordinate 790,990,111 downwards.
GAAGCGGGACTTTGGGCAACTTTCTGCCTAAAGAACTGATGAACACCAGGGTCTCTGTCAAAGCCCCAACTGCCAATGTCAAATCGTGGGTCGACCTCAACTTTCCAGTTTATCCAATGAAAGGAGATCTGACTTCCAAAAAAGTTTCTATGTCCAAACAAAGAGGATTTCTCCAGACAAATGTTGAGCAGGCTCCCACTGATAGTTGAGGTCTGTTGTGGGACACTCAGAACTTTCCCACCTTCATCAACAACTGCACTGGGTTGGACCTGCCCAGCTTGCAGCTTGCCCCACTGATGACTCATCAAAAATCACTTTACCTCCATAAAAGTTTCTAATTCAGAAGATAAACATTCTACAGGGACAAAGCTGGTCCCTATCCGGCTGGTGATCCATCGCTTTCAGCCTTACCTTTTGACTTTGACTCAGGCAGACATGACCAGATAACCTTGGTTGGTGCTTTGCGCTTTTTGGCTATATTCTTAATTCTATGTTTAAAAATTTATATATTCGGTTCTACTCATTGGACTTTTGTTGTTTTGAAGTCATTTTATTTTTTTTAAAAATCTCTATTTTTCCATATTGGTTTGGGATTTTTTTTGTGTTATGATCTCAATTTATTACTGTTTGAGTCCTGCATAAGAACTTTACACAACTCGCTGGTTGGCTCCGTGCAGGGTTATACAGCTGTTACAATCGTTGGACATATTGACGACAGGGGACTTGTTTCAAGATGATGCAGTTAAACCCTGGGAAGAGGTGGAGAACCCGGTGATAGCTAGCAACATGCTACAACGGTTTCAATTTCATAGAGTGAGGAGAGCACTGTGTGGTATCTTAGGAGACGAGCTACAGGAACCCCCTGAAGTGCCAAAACTGACCTACATAATCAGAGCTAAGTCATCCTGTAAAATGGTCACTAATATATATAAATTAGGAATGTCCTATCGGGCGAATTAGTATACTAAAGCCAGACTTGCCTGGCAACGAGACTTGCAGCAGAATATAGATGACACCATGTGGACTTATTGTTGCACTAGCACTCGGCGTATCTCCTTACACGGAAGACACAGACTGATTCACTTCAAGTATGTTAATAGAGTGTACTACATGCCAGAAAGATGGCACAGGTATGGGTTACGATAGACATCGGCTTGTGATAGATGCAGAGCACAATCTGCGGATTTTATCCATTTGGCGTGGCAGTGTCCGGGAGTGTACGCATATTGGGAATCTATCTTTCAGGAGTTGGGGAAAATAGTAGACACAGAGCTGGCTCCGGACCCGATCCTGGCCCTTTTGGGGTATACCAAACAATTGCCCAGATCAGTGCGTAGGCTAGTGGATATGGGTCTTCTTATGGCAAAGCGGCGGGTTGCAATGTGCTGGTCGAAAGACCCCTTACCCAAAATCACACAGTGGTCGCACGACATGCTATATTGCAGCACACAAACTGAGAATTTCAGTGAATAGCTCCCTCCCAGGAGTAGACCCAAGAACTTCTGGGGACTTTACACCAGTGGTCGAAGTGGGCGGGAACGGCAGGGCACGGCGTGCCCCTACTTCTTTAATTCTATAGCTTCCATTCCCCTACTTTTTCATTTTGAACATGCGTCCCTGGATTTAAGAAATATCCAAGGCATGCAGAGAAGGCTCGGCATTAGTAGCTGTTCGGGGACGGGCAGGGAGCAGGGAAGGAAAAGGTCTCCGTCTCTTGCTGCCTGCCCAGACAAGACAAAGAAGGTGTCCGCTTCTGCTCTGCCTCTGGCAGCTGCCCCGTCACCCGTCCTCTTTCTTACTCTTATTCCCTCTCTGTCTGTGTAACTCCTCCTCACTTACCGTGACTCAAGAAATGGTTCTCACCCTCTCTTTCTTCCTGTCGTTCATTTGTCCCCTGTAAAATGGATGTAAAAAAGAAAACAACTTTTGCTGGAAATGCCGTTTTGAAATTTTTATATTCCAAAGTGCAGCCTCGGAAATAAAAGGGTTCATAATATGAAAAATCAATAACTAAATAAAGCAAGATGGAGTGTTCTCAAAGTGGCCAGATTGGTTTTATTCAAACCCCAAAAACATTAGCGTCACTTTACCGAGTTTGCCAGTGAAGCGCTGTCCCCCTCCCATGGGGAAGAGCGCCAAACCTGGAGGTATTGCAATACCTGGTTGATGGGTGGATTGGAAAACAAAATGTGTACGGCGGCTTTGTGTTCACGAATGTGGTCGTTTTAAACCATACTGCTTACGTTTTGTAAGCATATAAGCAGTGGACATTGAAATGGGTCCTTTCTGGGCCCTGTAGTTTTCAGGCAAAAATACTCGTTTATTTCTACATAAATGTAAAAGCGTTAAGTTCACCATGTTGTTTCTGCTTACATTTCACATGCTTTATTTAATCTTTCATTCCCTATGAGTGCTTTTTCCAGGATGATGTTACTTTTTCCTTTAGGCAGCATATTGCTCTTGCCTAGTGCGTAATTTGAATTGAGCCGCATCCAGTTGTTTATAGCAGGTCAAACTGGATTGTAGTTGAAGGCAGTGTGAATTTCTATCAGTGGGGCAGTATGGTGTTCAGTGAGGGAGCGGATGTAGCACTGGGGGCAGAGTTGCCAAATTTAGAACTAGGGAACCAGGTTCCGCCTTCATGAACAATCCCCCCAGATCACTCTCCTGAGGGAGCACCTTTCCATTCTAGACCTTAGAAGGCTCCACAAAACCGGAAAAGCCCTGGTGTCCTGGGCAGGCCTACGAAGTAGCAGACCCTAGAGCAACAGTGACTCTGTCACTGAGGTCACAGGACCCCTGAGAAGAGCCGGCTCTAGGGCGGTGTGACCGGTGTGACTGCAAGGGGGGGGGGGGCATTGTAAATTATGGTTTTAAAAGCACTTGCTGCCTCCTTCCTGGCCTACAGCAATTTTCGCCAATAATAAAAATGTCATGATAACTCCGGTGAATAAACTTCTTCCTAGAGCGAGATCGGAGTTTTGTCTAGTGGAAGTTTTGACTCATGGAAAGATAGCACAGAGGGTTAATATGCCTGCTGCAAAGAAAATGTACTATGCCCATCACAAAGTGCACATATTTAAAATAGGTCAGTGGGTTACTGCTTTTGTCAGTAAGATCCTTTTGCTACTTGCAGTTTATAAGTTAAAATCCTAACAAAGAACAGTGAGCTATTAACTTTCATCTAAGAGCTGCATACAAACTGCAAGGTATAAACTAGAGCTTTATGTTTTTTCCCTATGCCTTTGATTATCCTTATGTTGCAAAAAGTGTTCATTTGGATAGAAATAAAGAGAACCCCCAATCATGGTATTAAGTTGTAAATTCTGAGCTTGTGTTTTCCCAGATCAATCACTATTAAACTATACTACCTACTAATATGGTTGTCATGTGACTCCTACACCTTGTAGTCCTTTGTCTTATGTAACATTTCCTAAACAGTGATTTACACACATAAAATTGATTGTCTCTGTGTCGATTGCTGACGACAGAAACTCCATGGCTCGGAAACAAATGGCTTGTGCTTCCACTTTTAAGCATATTTGGGACATTCTGTGATTAGAAACATATCCCACTTTGTGAATTTATTTTAATGTCAATAAATCATATTAGTCGTTAAATAATCATGTGTATCCATTGGTTGTATTACATAACTTAATAAGCTGTAACTTGTCAGTGAAATGCCAAACAAATACTAAAAATTCCGCCCACTGATCCAATCCTCAGGTTATTCCCGCCCTCTGAATCTCCTCCCACAGTTCCCCTACTTTTTTTTCCTCACTTCGACCACTGCTTTACACGACTTATTTACTTGCCAAAAACTCAGACGCTGTAGACGCAAACCCCACAGACCTTGACGACAATGCGCAAGCCAACACTGTTTAGCCTGTATCATGCAATGCACATCTGAGGGTGCCCTCTCGGGGGAAGTATTGAGATTATGTTTAGATGTCCCTCCCTCCCACTCAGTATTATTAGGGGGCGGGATGTGCGGGTCTAGTAACTAAATACTGGCTTGACAATGAACCCTACCATATATCCATTCACAAGCAAAATCTCAATGCTTTATGTACAACTGGACATCACAGTACAGATGTAGGCTGAATGGGTTTTGTTAATGGAGCTTTTGTTATATTTTGGGTTTCTTTTTGCATAAAGAATATCATTTCATTCTTGGTCATTGATTGCTGCCTGCCCCATGGGTTGTTGGCTTATTAGCTGTGTTTAAATATTCAAGAAGACATGCTGCCGGCACCAGGGTTGTAGGCAAATGGCTGTGTATAATTGTGAAATATGCAATAAATATATATATATATATTTTTTTAAAAGTACTTTACATAATGCCTGTAAGTTAAGCCTGACTGCTTTGTGCCAAGCTACCACAGGGTTAAGTCCTGGTTTATTTAGTAACTTTATTGATTTGCCCTCACAACAATAGTGATTATAATTTGAAGTGGATTTTACCCCCTTCAACTAATAGTCCAGTTTCTTACAGTAGTCTATTACATTAAGGGTGTTCTTCATCACTGGACAAGTGTTGAGTTTGTCGAGAGGAAATGTTCCACTCTACAAACATGCTGCCAAAGGATAGAGGAGGCGATTAGAACTGAATTGCATGTGGGCATGCCACCTGAAAATGCATCCAATGCCTTTCTCCTTAAGGCAGTGGAAGGGTGCATGGCAAACTGAATACCACCAGAATTTTGCTTGCCTTATTTTGAATGATATGTAGGGGGCATCACACATGCAGCGATGTGAGATATGATGAGAACCGGTGACACCAACTCTACGTCCAAGTGTAAGTAATAAGATGCTACCCTTTCCTGAGTTGGGAAGGCATGTAGGCCCCAGTAAAGGAATTTCTCCACAATCATCCACAGGAGTATCAAGCAGAATTTACAAACTAGATGGAACAACCTCCAACTAGTCCGGCCTCCCCATGTAGGTGTGTGTAGGATATGTTAGCCCAATTATTTCTGATATTCCAGCTGGGTAAAAATGCCCACTAGCCGGCCACCCAGGTGAGCACTCCACGTTTCACAATAGAGAACATGATAAGAAATCCACTGTTGAATTTGTGATATTGTGGTGGCGAAAGCATGGACAGTTGCTCAGCTGCAGAGATAGTATGTGTGTTCAGGTCTGGCATTTAAAAAATTAACCTTAAGTACATGATAGCCCTTGCAACAATCTCCTTTTATTGATATTGTTAAAGTGGCAAGGGTCAGTGGTTTTTCAGGGGTACCTTGTAAATTATGAAACATACAAGTTGTCAATACATATTTGTATTACACCTACCCCTCAGCTTCTGTCAATGCTTTTGGGGACTAATCCATTAAAAAAAATTAATAACAATAGGGTGCATTTTAGGGCTAACTGTACAAATAAATCAGCTAACAACCCATTTAGCCACGTCAAGGAATATTGCGATGTCACATAAGAACGGGAATCTTTTGAAGTTAATCCTGTTTCCCTGCCGGTCGCTTTATTGCATGCTTTGAATGAATACATGCTTAGCTCATGTGGTGTCTGCGACATCTTTTCTTTGGTGATGAGCAACTGGCATGCCGGGCCTTTCCAAGCAAAATATTTTCTTCTGGATTAAGTGTTTCTGTCTTTTTTTCAGTAGAGATTTCATTTGGGTCTTATATTGCTGACCTTATGAGAAGAGCAGTTGTGCTGCTCTTTCTGCTGCCTTCAGGAGTGCAGGTATCAACAGCTTCATGGCAAGAAACTTAAATGAGTGTAGCCTTTGCTTCCCCTGGGGATTGGGTGACGCAAGGCCCACGTTCCCCTAAAAATCTAATGAGTAAATGGTGACCATTATGACAGACTGGGAATCTGAAGTGTTCCTGTGACGGATGTATGACGTTACAACGCATACATTTACATCGCGGTACATTACATCGCGGATTTGACAACGCAAGTCGTTACAACGACTTGCGCTAGATGGCGCTCTAGGACAAGGAATATGACTTAGGAGTAGTATAATTTACTATTCCAACTCCAGTCTACGTACAGTAGGGAAGGTGTTGGATAGTAAATTATACTATTCCTTGTCCTAGAGCGCCATCTAGCGCAAGTCGTTGTAACGACTTGCGTTGTAAAAACCGCGATGTAATGGCATCGCGATGTAATCCCCGCGTTGTAAACGATGTTTCCCTCCTGTGACGCCTAATTCATGCATTTAGCACGTTCATGGCGGCCATCTTAACACTTTGGAAGGAATCACAATCAAATGAATTGAAGTTCATTGTGCTTGGTGTACTTGGTGCCCGGTGGCCATTTTTACTTATTGGGAACCTGTAGTTCCAGTGAGGCCTAATTACTCTGGATAATAAGTACACACCGTGTGTGGTGACCATTTTAAGAGTTTCGGAGGAATCTCATCTGAATCTAATGCAAAATTGTTATTCTTTGGAGTACTTGTTGACTCTCAAGTGGTGATAGGCACACCAACCACAATACACTGAATTATGGTAATGGATACTACACTCAGTGGATATATATTAAATTGTAGTACATTCCATGCCTGTCATGCTGTGATAGGCACACCTGTTACAATAATGTTGATTGTGTCACCTTATGCTGCACTTGAGACCTGTGTGTGGTGATAGGCACACCAATTGTAGTTATTCTTTAGCTCAGAGACTCTGTATAATCTGCCATCAGTGAGCTACACTTTGGGCATATAACTGAGTATGGTGATGTGCATACCTATTTCAAAGAAATTGTGGATGTATTTAAATGATGTATGTGTATTGTGTAATGGGATTTTTTGCTTTAGTATTGATCCATTATTTTCTAGCTTCACAATTATCTGGCACGATGCAACAAAATGTTATTCCGCCTCCATTTTCTTTTGACCAAATCTTGAGTTACCCAATGTTTATTGGAAGCAATGGAAGGAGGGTTTTGAAGTATACCTAGATGCTAATGAGTGTGAGGCTTTTACACAGAAGAAGTAGTATGTCCTGCTTAGACACTGTTTTGGAACTGAAGGAAGGAATGTTCTTAAGCATTTGCACCATGTACTATGTTATGAGAGAGTGATGTTTTAGATGGCTATGCTGCAGTTATTTAGATGTTAGATATCAGGTATTAACTAAGGGTGGGCGTAGCTGGCAGAGTACCACTACACGGAATTCTGCGGAATTGATCAAAAACTCAGTGAATGCCGCTACGCAACTCCGTTCCATCTCACCACAATTAATAAAACAGAAACCTCACATATCCTTGGTAAAACAACAAGTAACTCTATCATTACACGCTAAAATGCATATAATCATCTCACAAAAGTGAAAATGAAAATACAGCAAGCAGTGAGAGAGGTGATGAGTTTGGTGTCCTCACTAATCTAGGGAGAGAACCGAGCAGATGCCTTGGACACAAAGAGTACATCATGCTGAACGATTGGTGGTGGTCCCATCCTCCTAGGACACCCCAAGCACAGTTATGGGCAAAAAATACAATACCAACCAAAGGCCCTGCAAAGCATCATGGGACAATATTTTAGAGTGCAGTGAATATTATAGTATCCAATATTAAATCATTCCTCAAGAATCAGGCTCTGGGGATCAGCTGAGAGCTAATACTATAAAATTCACTAAACTCTAGAATCTCGCCCCATAATGATTTGCTGGGCCGTTGGTTGACATTGTAATTTTACCCATAACTTTGCTTGGGGTGGTCCTAGGAAGATGGGACCACCACCGAATCATTGAGCATGATATGATCTTTGTGTTCAAGGCACCTACTTGGTCCTCCCCCTAGATTAGGGGGGACCCCAAAATCTTCACCTCTCTCATTGACTGTTTTTTTCCAAAGTTCACTTTTGTGAATTGGTTATATGCTTTTTAACATGTGAAGATAAAGTTGATTTACCAAAGAGTTGTGTGTACAGTAGGTAACTCCACTGCATAGCAGGAGTGGGAATTCTTGCCTGAATTCTGTGTTTTCATTGAAATGCATAGTTACCAAATCTCGGAGTTCATTGCCCAGTTAGTATTAATCTCATTTAAATGTAATTTTGATGAGTCATAGGTTATATAGCTGTCCCCAATTACTGAGGGTATCAGTTAACCCTGGGCGTAGTGGGGCTATGTGGAGCATTGCGTAGTGTGGCCAAATCTACGCACACTCGCGCGCTCCACGTAGCCCACTACGCGCCGCCCGCCACCCACCCGCCCTCACTTTAAAATAATTTAAAGTATTTTAAAAGTAAGAGAAAATGCCTTACCTACGGTGCGGAGTCCCGGGGCTCCCTCTTCCTGGTTCACGGCAACTTCTTCTCATAAATGCGCATGTGCGGACACCCGCGCAAGCACATTTCTCGCAAGAAATGCGCATGCGCGGGCGTCCGCGCATGCGCATTTGTGAGAAGAAGTTGCCGTGAACCAGGAAGAGGGAGCCCCGGGACGCCGCACCACAGGTAAGGCATTTTACTTACTTTAAAATACTTTAAATTATTTTAAAATGAGGGCGGGCGGGATTGCGGTAGGCGGGTGGCGGGCAGCTCTGCTCCGCCGTGGCGCGTGCATAGCGCTGTCTGCTATGCCTACTTCGTGAACGGCGAAGCAGGCAGCACTACGTACACTCCGCGGGCGGAGCGGAGCACTACGCCCAGGTTTAGTATCAGGACAGAATATTGTGAGGGCCTTGAGAAAGTATGGCCTCAAATTGGGAATACAAAGCTTTTAGAGGAGTTATTTAGAGATCAGTTAATGGAGCACACCAATAATAAAAACATCCAGGAAACTTTGTTGACCACATCCAATCTGATGCTTAGCAAACCAGTATAAGTAGCTACTGGCATTGGGAGCACAATTTCTTTCTTGGCTGAGATATGTATATTACAAAGCACATCATCTTGGTAATTGGTGGCTGTTGTCAGGGATAAGACAAACAAAAACACTTAAAGCAGGTGGCGCCACCAAAACATTTTGAATGTTACAAATGTGGCGGTAACAATCATTTTGGTAATTCTGTTTTTGGTTCTGGTACTGAAAAAGTGTGCTCTAGATGCAAGTACAAAAGGTCATTTTGTGAAATTATGTAAATCCTTTAAGAAACAGCAATCCAAGGTTGCCAGTCAAGTGGGGCTGTGTTACACACACCTGGGAAATTTGGATTCTTCAGATAAAAGTGTTGTTTTGTGTATGGATGGACATCTTTCTCAGGAGAACAGTAAAGTGGAAAGTGTAATACTGGTAGAAAGTGTTCCTTTTAAGAGGCCGTTTTGTCAAGTAGGCATTGGAGAGGTCTTAACTGATGTGATGGTAGACTCTGGGTCACCCATATTGTTAATTGAAAACAGTGATCAGAAACATTTCCAAGGGGTCAAACCTGTAGCATATGGAGAAAAATGATTAAGGTTTTGGGTGAGTTTGATGATGTAGGATCGTTTACAGGTAATCCCACTCAAGCCAGTGTGTAAATTGAAAAGTGTGACTCATCCCTTTCAGGGTGTTTTGAACAATGAAACCTGGAAATTATTTTGGGTTCCAACAATCCAGAACAGGTACGCCTTAAGAAAGAATGTATGAGTGCATAGGCAATGCAGAGTGATAGTTGAGTTCCCTAAAGAGTTTACTGAACCCTTTGGTAAATTGAAGGGTTTCAAAAATAGGATTCAACTTAATTCTAATGCAGAACCTGTTGTACATAAGCTCAGAGATATTCCACAAGTTATTAGACTAGTTACCTAATCAACTGGACAAAGTGTATGCCCAAGAATTATTGAACCTATTGAGTATTCCATATGGTTGTTTCCAGTTGTATTGGCACACAAACTTAATGGCAGTTTAAGGATGTGTGTAGATTTAAGAGGTCTCAATTCTAGAATTGAGGTGGATAGACATCCTTTGCCAAATATAAAGAAAATGTTGACAATGATTAAAAATGAACAGATGTGTTATACCTTGGATATGGCATCAGCATATCACCTGATTGCTCGGCGTGACACCTCATGTCACTTGATATAATTTGCAATGCAGAGGAAGCATTCTGATTCAGGAGAATGCATTTTGGATTGGCTTCTGCTGTTTTTTCAACTTTTAATGATCACCTTTCAAGGACGTCGAAGGAGTTACGTGTTTTCAGGACAATCTTTTAATTTCTGCTGAAGACAAAGCTGTTCATGATAGTAGATTGATATATGTGTTGTCTTTCTTTGAAGAGAAGGCAGTAACTTTTAGAAATGGAGTAATGTAAATTTGGAGTACTCTGTGTTAAGTATTTGGGACTTACGTTGTCTGCAAATGGCACTGAACCTAAGGAAACTTTTGTGACATCTGTTGTGGATGCATCCGTACCACAAGACAATGACCAGTCATGTTTTTTGTTGGTCTTATGTATTTTTGCTGTAGGTTTATACTCATGTGTGCAGATAAGACACATTTGATGGGTGAATTGTTGAAGAAAGGTGTCAAATTTGAATGGAGTGATGATTTCATGTAAGAATTTCATTTATTCAAACTATGTATTGCCCAAGCTATTCCTCCTAAGCTGTTTCATACCAGAGATCACAGTATTGTGGTGTTGGATGTCAGACAGCACACTTTTACTTTAGGTGTTGTTACAGAAGAGAGATAGTAAAAGAGAAATGATAACTGTTGCAAGACTTAGCCTAACGCTTGCTGACCCATCATATTCCGTGGTAGAGGATGAAGCTTTGGCATGTTGGTGGGCCAAAATGCTATTTCGTCAATACCAAGGGGGTTCAGAGTTTGTTGTACGTGTGGTTCATAAAGCCTGGGTTGCCTTGTCAACCATTAGAGGTGGTAGTAGATCTCGGCCCAGAATTGCCAAATAGCAGTTTAGATTCTAGGAATATTGTTGTTACATTAAGTATATTTCAAGGATCAAGAATGTCATGGCTGATTTCCTTTCCAGGCTGCCTTTGAAAAATTCAATGGATATGGAAAATATTGAAGATAAAGAAACGGTGGTAAGTGAATTATCAGTGTTGACTTAAGGTGCTATTTCTGAGCAAGAGGGGGTGTCAGCTATTGAAAAAGACAATGTTTTGCAGGTGGTCATTAATTATATGGTCACATAGATGGGTTTTGCCATATTGGGCTGTCTGACAGAATATTGAAGCTAAGAATATTGTGTGTAAAGATCATCATGTCAAAAATATCAGGGACCAAAATATTGAGAAGGTAAGTTCAAATAGGTAAGTATAGATTTACTGGATGTATGACATTACAATGCGTGTCATTACAACGCGTGCAGTTACATTGCATGCGTTACAACGCATGCGATGTTACAACGCTATGCCATTACAACGCAAGTCCTTACATCGACTTGCACTAGATGGCGTGCTAACATTAGAAAAGTGTAATTTACTATTCCAACTCCAGTCCACGTAACAGTAGGGAAGGTGTTGGGATAGTAAACTACACTATTTGTAATGTTAGTACGCCATCTAGCGCAAGTCGATGTAAAGACTTGCGTTGTAATGGCATTACGTTGTAACATCGCATGCGTTGTAACACATGCGATGTAAAAGCTGCGCGTGGTAAAAACCGCGTTGTAATGGCTGTTCCCCGATTTACTATTCATACCTATACATCCACGTACCTTGATGATATATACATCCTCATGGTATACATGTGCGGAGAATATTATAGTAAAACTTTACTTACCCGTGGGAACTTACCTTCACAATATGTTTGTCCTCAATATTCTTAACATGATATTTTGTCCACACAATATTTTTAACTCGATATTTTGTCCAAACACCCCCTATCGCTCCAGAGTTGTCTGTTGTCCTGGGATCATTGCACACATTGGATACCGTAGTGGTAGCTAGTGCCATTCGATCAAAGGTAGTGGAGATAGCCCATGAGGGACATATTGGAATGCAGAAAATGAAGAGAAGGGTGAGAGAATCCTTTGGTGTGCAGGAATGGACAGGTAAGTGTGACAGTTTGTTAGGCAGTGTAGGTTCTAGGAACTGTGCTATTGTCAAGTTCTTCGGTTAATGACATATATAATCAACATCTATTGCGACATTCGTATGGCTCAAATGTATCCTTCTCACCATGTCAAGGTTAAATAAGAACACAATGGCAGAAATCTCAGGCCTTACCTTCTCAGAAGAGGAGGTAGAAATAATTTGATCATCAATATCTCCATTTAATGACAAATCGAACACAGATATAGATGCAGCGGTCCCAAGCTGGGACGAGTTAACGGAACTTAAAAGAAATCAAATCAAGACCATGATCCATGGGATCATGATGACGGAGTACCTGAGAGTAAATGCAGCACCCCGTGGTCTGATTGTATGCAAGGAAACTTTCATTTTCCAACATTTTCCAACAAGATAAAGCATTCAAGAAGGATTGGTCCCTAATCTTGTGACATTGTACCAGAGACTGGTTTGTCCTCATTATTAAGACGGCACCACGGCTTTCACTAGAAATGAATGATGAGATTTACACTATACAGGTTCACCTAAAGTTGTTTCAATCAGTAACAGAGCTAAAAAAGAGCCTTGAGGAGCTGAATAAAACAATGCACGAATTTGAGGTAACCCTGAAAGACACCAAATTCAAGAAAGACTCAAAGAATTTCACGCATGAAAAAGTCTACCCCTACATACGAGAAAACCTCAATCCAACAGGTAGAAATCCCAGATACAATATGGATACTGATGGGTCAGACACCGGTTCTGACAGTTCAGATACTGGCAACAATAGGAGAGGCACTTTCAAAAATAGGCGAAACTACACAAGACAGATGTGACACCAAGGAGGACAAGGGGTGGCTTCCCTTCCAAGGCCCTCACATATCTAGGACCCCCTTTCTTCTATGGACCACCACAATTCCAACAACAGCCATACACTTACTGGAATTCAGCACAACAGCCTGATCATCGACTCCTTTTTTAGGGAGAGTGAAAGGAGCACAAAGAGGATGGATGAGGAAAGGACAACAAGTGCAGTGGTCGAACCCACTAGAACTCACGAGGATGACAATGAGGAGCATGGAGCCCCAGAACAACCCAGCAACCTGCAAATGCCCAGCCTAGTAGTCATTTTGACAGACAAAACTCTATCATCAACCCAACTCAAAGTGCTGGAAAAAGGCCTAGGATTCGTCCCTACACCTAGTCTGGATAAATTCAAATTATGCTGAGAGATCAATGAATTCATTTGCAGAATTAAACTACAGGTACAAACCAGCAAATGAAACCAGTGACAGTGACACAGGACTACACCTGAAATCGAATTTCACTTCACCATCGGCCACATCACCCGTTGAACTTCTAGCTTTTGAAAAAGCGATTCTGAAAGAAATAGGGGAGATCGATCCGAGGACCATTAAAATCTTCCATAATACAAGCAAAGGAGAACAGTCGACCATCCAACAACTGGCTAATGACAAGGATGTGATAGTGAAACCAGCAGACAAAGGGGGCGCCTTTGTCCTAAAAACTATGGAAGCCTATCGGCGTGATTGCATGCGACTACTGGAAGACAAGAGGAATTTCCAACGCATCAGAGACAATCCCACAGAATGCCTAAGGATATGGATCACGAGTATGGTGGAGGAGGCGACTCTACATGATTGGATCACTAAGAAAGAATGGGATTTCTTGGAAAACCCACCAGGGAGACCGATTGTATCCGGCATAGGTTCGATACTGGAACCTCTTTCAAAATTTGCGGACGCCTTCTTACGTCCTCTAATACAAGGAACAGGCACATACCTACAGGACACTAAGGCAGTCCTATGTTTTCTAAAGGACCTACAGTTCAACCCTGTCACCAGCATCCTCATAGGGTTGGACGTTGAAAGTTTGTACAAAAGCCTCCCACAGAAGGAGACTTTAGAAATCATCTAAGAAGTCCTGTATGAAGGGCACTGGAACTACCACACACCTAGACACCTGGTGTTAGAATGCATCAAATGGGCTCTAACGCAGAATTTCTTTCGCTTCGAAGATATCGTGTTCCGCCAACAACACGGAACTAGTATGGGCAGTACTTTCGCCCCTAGTGTGGCGGGATTATATGTACACCATTTAGAGAAACATAAAATCCTGGCAGACACCAACCCTTATCTCCAACACATCACATATTGGAAAAGGTATATATATGACATTCTGCTGATTTGGGAAGGAGACGAGTCCAGGGCAGATGAGCATATAACCTGGCTGAATCTCCAGAACACGCTCCTTAAAATTACTCATACTATGAGCAGATCTAGACGGGTGTTCCTGGACCTCAACTTTATCGCAGCTGAACGCACCCTAAAAACAACAACACATGAGAAACCCACTGCAAAGAACTTCTTATTACAATACAACAGCTTTCACCCCAGGCATCTAAAAGACAATCTCCCCTTTGGCCAGTTCCTTAGGCTAAGGAGAAACTGCACAGAGGTCAATGATTTCAGAACCCAAACCGAGAAACTAACAGACAAACTTCTGGCAACGAACTGCCCAAAAAAGTTGGTGTCTAAAGCAAAGAAACAAGCAGTAAATAATCACAGAGATTCTCTGCTGGAAACACGCCAAAAACAGAACACTGTTGAAGACAAGAGACCAATCTGCATAACTACCTTTAACATAGCCTCTGATCGAGTCACCAAAATCATTGGAAAACATTGGCGTATTTTGAACAGTGGGAAACTTAACATCCCAAAACCAATGTTCTCCCACAGAAGGGGGAGGAATTTGTTAGACACTTTGGTACATACATGCCCGAAATCAAGAACCAACAGAGAAGGGAACCAAACTATGCAAGGCATACCACCTACAGGTCATTATCCTTGCTGGAATTGCAGTGTTTGCCATCTTACTACAGCCACCAAAAATGTGTCCTTCAATAATGGAATGAATTGGGAGTTGCGAAAGCTAACAAACTGTAACACAGCAGGAGTGGTATATCTCATCACTTGCCCCTGCAACCTACATTATGTGGGTATGACCACGAGAAAAGTAAGCACCAGAGTGTGCGAACAGTGCGGTAACGTCCGGTGTCAGTGCATCAACCTTAAAATGACCTCACATTACAAGGAACAGAAACACACACCCAAAGATTTGAAGTGCGTTTTCCTTGAACACATGTGTTATAGTGTGCTTGAACACCTGTGTTATAGTGATAATCTGGAACACAGACTTCTGGAAAAAGAACAGCGGTGGGTGTACAAACTCAACACTGACAACGTGGGACTTAATGACAATATCCCGTGGGGCTTCTTACGTTGAAAATGCACAACATTGGGACTAGTGGAGACATCTTTAGGAGTCTCTATAACTAAGTATAACACCTGTTTTTTTATACAATCACATGAGGACATAATAGTTTGAGACCCATCTAACAATAACTATGAAGGAGTCCCACACCAAAATATTTTGTTATAAAGACTAGACACTTTAAAACAGTGACCCCCTGCTTACACATGATTAGTAATACAGGATAACACTGGGAATGTATCATTGAGAGATTCTATTATACATATGTCTATCAATGGTACATCTGAGCGTGATAAGAGTGTGTTACTATTCGCAGGGAATGCATCATTGAGAGATCCTTCAGATAACATCTGTCCGATAATGGGACATCCCAGCAGTTGAAAAGAACCTATGAAGCAGCCATTAGTTTGAAATATGTATCATAAAATACTGACTGCTGTGTCCATGGTTACATGCATGCAGTAGTAAGAATAAAACTATCAAACATGGGAAGCATCCACTCTACATTATAAGCGAGTAGCCTGGTTGAATCAATATCACACTTAGGTAGTAGCCATTACATCTGAGCACCCTTGAGTAGGACTTGTTTTCTGGGCAGGGAAATGGCAAGATACTATACCTGTGTAATTCCCAATGTTTTTGTATGCATATCACTTGATTCCATTGTGCATTACATGAAACATTTTAATATAAACTCCTTTCCTCATACATTTCCAGTAACTTAGGGGCTCATTATACGATGGCCGGCAGACCTGAGTCTGTCCGCCATCGTTGCGGTGTTCGCGACCACCCGCCAGACATGCAGTGATCCCACCGCTGTCATTAGGATGCGCCTGCCATACTGGCGGGAGAATCCAGGGCATTTAACATTGCGAACGGTGCTGCTGGCTGCAGCCCCGTTTGCAATGTTAATATGACATCCATCGCATTTCCCTTCACTACGTGGCAGGCACCATGCGGTGCCTGCCACGTAGTGCATGGAAATGCATGGGGGTACCATGGGTACCCCCCAAGTGCACCCCCCAACACAAAGGGGGCCCGCAACTGGCCCCCGAATCCAGCCTCCGCCAGCCTTTCGATGGCAGTCCCACCGCCATGAAAAGGCTGGCTGACGCCAGCATTGTAATCTTCATGCCCCCTTGTCGGTCCGCCAAGCAATCGGCCTGATTGCTTCTGGCAGACCGGTGGAGGACAGACTTTCCATCCACCGCAGGCAGATTGGAATTCCCACCGCCACCCTAATTCGGCGGTGGGAATATCGCTGTGTGATGGCGGAAGGACCGCCACCACCAGCCCGGCAGTGGTGGTCCTTCCACTATCCTAATCGGCCGCTTAATGTTTTTCAGGATGGGAATTCTCCCAACATGGAGATGCCACTACTCCGGTAACAGCGCCCATTTTGAACTAACCGAATGGTCTAGTTCTACGAAGCAGAATGACAGGGCCTTTTTTTCCCACCGGATTGTTAGGAAAGGGCTTTATAAACGGAGACGCCTCATGCACCAATTAGTATGCAGTCTCCAGGGAGAGAAGTAGGTTACTGTATCAGAGGCGGCTTTGACGACGTAAGTGGTGGGGGGTTCTTTATTTCCTACAGATGGAGTACACTACCCACCTGTTAATCCGCAACAAGAGTACATAATATATAGACCTTTTTTCGCCCTGCCTCTTTTAGAGTGCGACTATAAGCCCCTCTACCCCTGGCAATAATATAGCACCTACAGAAGTACGTCACATGGATTATTTTTTCTATGTTTTATGTTGTACTGTCACAAGGTGTCTTGTTTCACAAGTGCTATTTGACGAGTGGTGTCACCCATTACAGTGGGTGGCATGTTCATGACACACTATTTGAGCACATAGGATAGACCATATGAGCACCCACAATATACGGGTGCAATATTTTGATAGTTGCATGCACAATCATGCTAATGCGACCTGTCAGCATGACTGACAGGTCACTGTTTTTAATATATATTTTTGCCTTCTAATTACAGACATGGATTGATCACTAGAACTGTATGTATACAGGGCGCATTGGGTGTGCATGGTTTGTGTCCTTATTACAGGATTCACTAGGAACTATTGGGGGAACAGCTTGAAACATGTTGACAAAAACACATTACTGAGACAACCAGACTCATTAAGGTCAGTTTTCTTCTCAGTATACGACTCCTGAATTTTAACCATACCAACTAGGGGCGGGAATAAAAGAGTGGCCAACTAGTTAGGTATTTTTAAATTTTCTTTCCCTTTCCACTCCACATCACTGCACTACACATAGTCTACAATAAAAAGTGTTCCTACGTAATTCGCAAGTCGCAGCACGCCTCAATCTGTAGAGGATTGAGAGGAACCCAATGATGAAGCATGCCACCTAGGGCCAACCCTGGTGGGTGAGGGGTCTCTAGAAAAAAAAGTATTTTTTTCAAGACAAGGGATTACAACGAATTCCTGCTGTATCCTATCTAATTCCCTAAGGGTAGATTTTCTTCGATATACTGGATTTTTGTCTAACTAAATACGAACCTGTGCAGACATATATACAAAACAATGTAGTTTGAATTGACATCCTTTTGCCTTATATGTTCATAGAAAACATCTGGAACGCATACCTTGATGCACATAATCTATATCAGACATTCCTAAATCTACGTTGGATATTCGAATTTCTGATAAGATTTAGTATATAAGGACTGCCAATTGACCACCTGTCAGGAGAGGTCATTCGTCCAGATTGTCATCCGAGATTCTGCCAGAGATTGTCTCACCTGTTGCCAGTGCACTTCACAGATGATGCATCTCACCCAAAGACTGAAGCTAATAAAACCAAGTTCCGGAAGACTGTCGACTGACTGCCACCACAGTAGATATTTACTTGTCGCGAGGAACACTTTCTTCACGCCGCTGCTGATAAAAAGAGCCTTCACTGTCAACAAGGTATCAGTGCATCTATTCTTCCCCAGGAAACTCTAGACTGTAAATTGATCTGTCTTTCATGCTCTCATAGTATAGCGCATACAAGTAGGCATTAGGGTGTTAGGTTTTTATATTACATTTTAAATTACATTTTAGAGATGCTGGGAATGTTAATTTTATTCTTGGTATTTGTAATGTGTCTTCTTGCTGTTTTTATAATATTCTGTGTAGTTGTTTTAGATGTACTGAGAAAGAGATTATTCCTCTAGTGGTACCTGTATCTCTAGGCTTGCTACTAAGCGGGTCACATTTTCTAGTGGTTCTTTTTTAAACTATTGTGTTCCTAATCTAATGTGGTGTTTTTAACTTTGCATACGTTGTTTTCTTTTACCTGTGCTGGTTGTGCTTTCCTCGCACTCCCGTTCCGTCACGGCTTGCAGTGCCGATTGTACGAAGGGACGCGACTCCTCCCATTTGTCTCCTCACTTCCTACCCCCCGGGTTTAAAGGTCAGACGCCTGCCTGGCCGCACAGTAGTGAGGTACCTGTATCTCTCGGTGTGCTACTAAGCGGGTTTCATTTTCTAATGGTTCTTTTTTAAACTATTGTGTTCCTAATCTAATGTGGTGTTTTTAACTTTGTATATGTTGTTTTCTTTTACCTGTGCTGGTTGTGCTTTCTGCGCGCTTCCCGTTCCGTCACGGCTTGCAGTGCCGATTGTACGGAGGGACGCAACTCCTCCCATTTGCCTCCTCACTTCCTGCCCCCCGGGTTTAACGGTCAGACGCCTGCCCAGCCGCGCAGTAGTGAGGTACCTGTATCTCTTGGCTTGCTACTAAGCGGGTCACATTTTCTAGTGGTTCTTTTTTAAACTATTGTGTTCCTAATCTAATGTGGTGTTTCTAACTTTGCATATGTTGTTTTCTTTTACCTGTGCTGGTTGTGCTTTCCTCGCGCTCCCCGTTCCGTCACGGCTTGCAGTGCAGATTGTACGGAGGGACGCGACTCCTCCCATTTGCCTCCTCACTTCCTGCCCCCCGGGTTTAAAGCTCAGATGCCTGCCCGGCCGCGCAGCGGGCACGCCAGCGGCACGCCAAAGGCAAGCCCGTCTGCGCCCATCCGCGCCTGGACACCGCCAGACGCCAGACACGCTGGAAGCGGCTTGTCAGGACATTTTTCCTATTCAAAGACGGAGCAACTGGCTATTAACACAGTGATTGACCCCTGCCCATCACCATCGTTAGGTTTTATGGAGGGGCCTTTCTGCTGTCGTAGTTGTGGGTGTAACTCTCACCCAGTCTTACCCACTCCACTCGCTCCCCTTGCTCCCAGGTCGCCCATTTTAATTCTGCACTTAAATGTCCGTTCCCTGGTTAAAACTTTATTTAGACATCTATGATCTGATTCAGGATAAAACCCCTGATGCCTTTTTTCTTACTGAAACATGGCTCAGTGATGATATGGTGGCAGAGCCGGGTCTTGCGCTTCTTCTAGGCTATAGTATTCTGACCCTGAATAGGAAATCTAGAGGGGGCGGCATCGCGGTTATCTTTAAATCCTGCTACTCCTGCTCGTTTGTAGAGGAACTGGTGCAGGGCTGCGAGTGTGCCCGTTGCAGCATTACTTTTAGTGCCAACTTCACTATGTCAGGGTTGTTGGTTTATCGCCGCCCTGGCCCAGCCAAGGAGTTTAAATTAGCTCTTATTGATGTTATTAGCACTCTGGCCATGAGTACAGCTAATTTTAATATTCTGGGCGACCTTAACCTGCATTTTGACCTCAATCACGACAGTGATATCAACAGTTTGCTGGCAGACCTGGCGGCCTGTCAATTAATGCAATTGGTTTCTGGTGCTACCCATACGGCCGAACATCTATTGGACCCTGTCTTTTCTAACATTCCCCATGCTTCTGTGGAGATCCCTAATCCCGTATGCTGGTCAGACCACTATTTGGTCCCAATGTCTTTTCCGATTTTTGAACCTCCTCACAGAGCTCTTCAACGGCCTTCCTTTAAACGCCCTTGACGCAAACTGAAGCTGGAGGATTTTCATGCTCTTCTTTCTGCTCACCCCCCCTCAATGGCACAGTGATCCTGATGTATCTTATAGATCGCTTTGCAAATGGATTTCTAGAGCTCTTGATTCCCTCATTCCTGCTAAATGGTCTAAGGGCCGCAACTCAGATTCCAATCCTTGGTTTTACGAATCTCTGGCTGAGATCCGCAAATCTTGTAAAAGGTTGGAGCGTATCTGGAGAAAGGACTATGACATTCTGTCCGGGCAGCTATTTTGCTAAGGAAATTAAATTTAGTCAAAATCCGGCTAAATGTATCTTTAAAATAATTAAGGATCTTAGGGCCTCATGTAGGAAGCCAAATACCGGTCGTAAACGGCCGAAATTCGGTAAATATCTCGTTACCGACCGGTATTTAGGCATTTGCGATGTAGGTGGCTGATTTTCTGGATTCGGTATTTACCGATTCGGAAATTAAGAAATCGGTAAAATACCGATTCGGTAAATACCGAATCCAGAAATGCTATGTAGGGGGCACTCAAGTGAGTGCATCATTGGTGTCTGGATTCGTTATTTACCACCAACTACTAGTTGATGGTAAATGACGAATACCTTTCAAAAAGCATTTTTGTGCTATTTGAAAAGTGCAATGTGGCAGACATACATGCCCTTAGGGCATGTATGTGCACCACATGTGCACACATGCACGAATCAGGAGTGCAACAGGGTGTCAATGTGACACCCTGCCACCCATGATAATGCCTCCCCTATTACCGATTCGGTATTTACCGAATCGGTAATGCTAACTGGCTTCCCATTCATTCCTATGGGCCTCCAGGCCCATAGGAATGAATGGGAAGCGATGCATTATTACCGATTTGGTAAATACCGATTCTCAAATACCGATAGTTACCGAATCGGTAATAATTACCGATTGGTTACCTACATTACATTTACCGATTCATAAATACCGAATCGGTAAAATTCGGTATTTAAGAATCGGTAAATATAATTTACCTACATATGGCCCTTAGAGTCAGAAAAAACTCCACTACTTCTGTGATTATCTCTAAGCAACATTGTGAATATCTGGCAACTTATTTTGTGAACAAAGTGGATACTATCTATAGGTCGTTCCAGTTGCTGCCTCCGTCTTCCACTGCCCCTCATGGGTCACCTCCTACACATCTTTTGGAGGTTATCTCTTCCATCTCTCAGGAAGAGTTTCTTTTGCTATGTGGTAAAGTTAAATCGGGTTCCCTAGTCGATCCTTAGAAGCCCGCCCAGTTTAGAGACTCTCTCTCTGTGCTTCTGGCCCCTCTATGCCAGGTTGTCAATTCTTCCTTTGCTACTGCGGTGGTTCGTGAGACATGGAAGCAGGCCATGGTGGTGCCATTATTGAAAAAACCGTAGTTGGAAAACTTTCGCCCCATTTCTCTCCTACCTTGGGTAGCTAAGATCGCTGAGGCTCATGTTAATAACACTCTAACTGGTTTCTCAATAGTAATGGCACCCTGGATACCTCCCAGAATGGTTTCCGCCCTGGCCACAGCATGGAGACGGCTCTCTTGGCTGTGTCCGAACATCTGTGGACCATTCTGGACACAGGGCACATGGCAGCACTGATATTGTTAGATCTCAGCGCCGCATTTGATACGGTTTCCCACAGCATTCTTTTATGCCGTTTGGAGGAGGCAGGTGTTGTTGGCTTAGCCTTGGAATGGTTTAGATCTTTCCTGCCAGGGAGAACTTTCCAAGTGACTGCCCCGCCATTTCTCTCATGTGTCCAGGGAATTGGGCAGGGGGTGCCTCATGGTTCCGCTCTGAGTCCAGTACTTTTTAATCTGTACGTGCAACCCCTTGCGGCTGCAGCTAGGGACAAAGGTCTCTCTATGGTTTCCTATGCTGACGACACGCAGCTGGTGGTGGCCCTCTCCGACGACTCTATGCAAGACGCTTCTAAGTTTAGAAGTGGTCTGGCGGCAGTCGCGGAGTGGATGAATTCCAACTGCCTCCAGCTAAATGCTAATAAAACTGAGGTGTTGTTGGTGGGGAAAGATAGGAGCCTGTGTAGTGAGCAATGTTGGCCTTCTACTCTTGGCAGCATGCCTATTCCCAAGACAGTGGTTAAAAACCTGGGAGTTTGGATGGATTCCTCTCTCAGCTTTCTAGACCACACCAAGAAGGTAGCTGGGACTTGTTTCGGTCTTCTTCGTGGACTTAGACCCCTGTTGGGGTTTTTTGACCCACCCACTCGTCAGCTGATTGTCCAGGCAGCGATCTTATCGAGACTTGATTACGCCAGCTTGCTCCTTCTCTGAGCTAATCAGGCTGAGGTGGTGCGCTCGCAGCGAGTCCAAAACGCAGCTGCCAGAGTCCTGCTGGGGCTTACGCGTAGGTGCGCTACAGCTGGTGTTCTCCAACAATTACACTGGTTGCTCATAGCTAAGCGAATCGAATTTAAGGTTCTTTGTTTATCTTTTAAAATTCTTAAATTCGCGTCTCCCGGACTTCTGGCTAATTTGTTGACACCCTATGTTCCTGGATGCCAGCTGCGCTCCCTGGGGCAACACTTGGTCGTGATTCCCCGCGTGAAGCGTCTCCATATTGGGGGGTGGTCCTTTCTCTGTCTGGCAGCTAAGCTATGGAACGCGCTGCCTCTTGCCTGCTGACTTTCCGTAAAACCATCAAGACCTTTCTTTTTCCTGCGCTGTAATCTTGCTTTTTCCTGCCACTCTTTTTTTCTATTTTTCTTTTGAATTTCTTTTGTTGTTCCTGTCCCTCTACTGCTAGCGCCGGGACGCCTATTTGCTGAGGCAGCTGCGCGCTTTATAAACTTAGTTAACATAACAGTGATAAATACTTTTAATGTAAAAGTGTTCATTCTTCTTAGTACAGTGTGTGTGATACTGTGAATAATGAAATAAGGTTTTTGCTGTTTCCACGGTGCCCCTGATCCCGTTATGGGATTGTTAGTAACCCAAAAGCAATACTTCTACGCCAATTACAAATTGAATACTCTCTTGCAGTGCTAAATTAACTTGTCTTCCACATTCATAGCTGGTGCATTGAACCAAGTTCACCCATAACACCCGTGGGTCGGAAAGCACAACTTGTAGAGTTATTCCAAAGTCAAAACTTACATGACAATTGGCGTCCAACATGAGGCTCGTACCTTACCTTTATGCCTTGAGTAGTTTACATTTATCACATACATCTGAACCATGAATATGTCATTTCAGAGACATCCACACTAATCATGGTCACCTTCTATTGGGAATAAGGGAGCACCTATTTCCGTAGGTTTGTTAAGCTTCACTCTTTAAATCTTATTCCCCATTTTGTGGGTTTTCTAATTCTTTGAGTTCAATTACAAATTGAATCAATTCATCATGAGAGCACCTATCATTATAGGGGCCAATTTCAGGGAAGCAGTTACTCAACACCTCAAACTCGAGGTGTCCCCGATTAGGAAACGCAGCTACTTTTATAACAGCTGCACATCCAGCGTATGCCTTTGAGACTTTTTACTCATGAGTGGATTTCTAGACTATTGATGCAGCCTCAGGGCAGTTTCATGAATATACAGTGGTAGATTCACCTGCACATTATAGAACTTACCAAGATTTGGAAATCCTTTTAACCTATCAAGAACACCAACATTGGTTTGTTGGACAATTGCCAAACACACACAAACATGTTTGTTTGGGGCCTCTGAACAATGATGGGACTACACTGGCTGGTTAGACTCCCATTCCTTGCCCTGAACCTCTACCCCATGCCAAGCAAGTAGGGGTATTAAACTACACTGTCACCTCATACAGGAGAGTTGTGCAGTTCATGCAATGTACTTTGAGCTCCAGACCTGCTGTTGCAGCAGGACCTGCCGCTCCCACAGAAATATAAACCATTAGACCTAAGACTATTAAAGCTATCATGAGAAAAGTCCCTATGAAGCATGATGTAATGGCTTTCTAGATTGCTTGCAAGACCAACCGGAGAGAAGCAGTGTATTCATACACTACCCCCCAAGACAAACACAGAGTACTGAATATGTGTCTTCCTCTAGTGATGGTGCATCCGGTAGAGGAGTGTAACTCCTGGGGAAGCATATTTGCATGCATTTATACCAGTACACATGGTATGCTTTCATGGGCGGTCCTCCCTGATGCACTTATACAAGTACAAAATAAACACAGAGCTGCCCCAGCTCTGGGTTTAGGAATTACATTAATGGGAAACTTGTCTACGGTTTCCTCTATCATTGTAAACAACATAAAAGGAGGCGTCAGTTATTTCTATACGTCAGAGACTGGAAACAGTTTCTGGTTGAGGGCCGTGAACAAGATCTACCAAAAATAATCACAGACGTTTATACCTCTGTCGGTAGGAATACCTTAGGGACTCGACCAGTTAAGCCACATTTAAAACCTTAAAAATGACACTGAGGGTGCCGTTAACTAGAAATCTGCAACAAAAAGGGAAGAAAAAACTAAAAGACAAAGATAAAAGATGGACTGTATCCCCCACTTCTCAGGAATCCAGCAGTGATGGTTATAACTTAAGAGACCGGGAGACCATAGGAATGGATTTTGGAGGTGCTCTGACAGTGCACCACCTTTTTGTGGGTCAAATATCTGCATTAAAGCCCTGGGTATGGATTGTGTGCATACTCACACAAACATACACATATGGCATTATATGGCACTGTGGGACCTGCAGCTTGTGGTTGTGGGACTCCTTAGTTTCACATTGCTCACCCACTAATACTAAGTTCCATGCGCACCCATCAGCAGACATTCATGCCCAAGTTCATAAATTAATGGGCTGAAAATGTTGGTGAGCAGATACAAATTAACTGATGTCAGCTGGCCTACAACACCAACTCCCAACCACCGTGCAATTCACCATCTTTGTGTATGACCATGCACTGGAGTCGGAGAGGGAGTCTTGCGAGTTATGATAATATATTTAATTTCTTTATATTTCTGGTGGCAATGTTGAGCACCCACTATATTTTCCATTCCTCCTTCACGTTGAAGACTGGGGTAATGGAGGGACTCCCTGCAAGAGAAAGAGATGTGCTCAGCTGGATTCCCTGTTCCTTAGCCTCTTCCTTTACAAAATCAGTCATTTTAGTATGAATGTGCTAAATTGGTCATTCAGTATTTGTGATGGGGAGCATATGAATACCCAGAGAGATATAGCCACCCCCAGGAGCTTGACTAAGATCAGAAAAATCATTTACATAGAACTGCGTGCTATGAAGCGTGAAATGAAACCTGTTAAATTAGAGTTTAGAAGCTCAGACAACTTCTCCAATTAACGCTTAGCAACCATCAGTCATCAATGCAAGACCACAACCTGCCTTTTCTGTAATAAACACGTCAAGCATGCTACCTCATGAGATGTAAGACTATAACCTGCCTTAGCCGCATTAAATGAGCTGGGCATGCTACTTCATGAGATGCAAGACCACAGCCTGCCTTAGCTGCATTAAATGATTCAAGCATGCTACCTCATGAGATGCAAGACCACAACCTGCCTTAGCTGTATTGAATGAGCCAAGCATGCTACCTCATGCCATGCAAGACCACAGCCTGCCTTAGCTGCATTAAATGATTCAAGCATGCTACCTCATGAGATGCAAGACCACAACCTGCCTTAGCTGTATTGAATGAGCCAAGCATGCTACCTCATGCCATGCAAGACCACAACCTGCCTAGCTGCATTAAATGATTCAAGCATGCTACCTCATGCGATGCAAGACCACAACCTGCCTTAGCTGCATTAAACGAGCCATGCATGCTACCTCATCAGAGACCTTATACAAGCCTCCATTTTGCTGCTGAAACACTTGACAATTCTTTATGAAAAGACAACCACAAGTGGTCAACTTTAAGGAAGCAGGTAGATTATAGTGCCACAAGCTCACTGACATTCCAGATTTTATGCTAAAATAAAAGTCCTATGGCCAAAAGGGACATTGCACGACAATGGCAGTCTGCTGAACTGCCGCATCTGAGAGTTTGAAAACGGGAGATTTACTTTTGCATGGGACTTGAGGTTGCAGTATTTCAGGTGAGCGGGTGCCCCCAAACACATCCTAATATCCGTCAGAGGTGAGCAGATTACCGGGGATTGTTTCTAGAGCCTGTGCACACTGTTGAGCTACAATTGGATGCCGAAAATAGACATTATGGTCAGGATGTTCGTGAGTTTGCTGAAAATACATAAACCACAATTGTTTTAGCATTTAGATGCTACATCAGGGGTGGTGGGGTGCCAGGGGTTTACTGTTCATGTGTTTATGTTTTCTATGTTTTTTTTTGGTCTCCCTGTTGGAAATAAAGATATACGTTTCATCATGTGACACAAACTGTATGTACTTGGCTCGACTGGGTCACAATGTTGAAAAAAACCAATAATATTTGTTGTAAAAAAGTCCTATCATACAAGAAAAGTAGTGCAAGGTTGTTGTCCGGGCACCATTTCTGACTCAACAAAATAACATGCGCATCGTTCAAATGCCATAAACCAAGAATTTTTCATTTCTTTATTAATAAGTTATTCACTTACTTTTACTTCAGGCTACTTTACAAGGCTTGAGAGAGTATTCATATAAGTTTAGTCAGGTGAACTCCAAATAGACATGTTTCATATTCTCTCCTTGGACAAACATTGCATCAAGCCTTGGTTAATATAGAGTTTACTGAATTCTAAATGTACATGGAGTGGCTCTGTTCTGTTTTTAAAAGGGAGGTTATTAGACCTGTCATCCTTGGGGTGATCTTCCTCCAACGTTTTGCCTCATTATCTCCACTTTTGCTGTATCTTTTTGTTGGCTTTAGGACTCTGAGCACTCTACCACTGCTAACCAGTTCTAAAGTGCATGTGCTTCTTCCCTAAACATGGTGACATTGGTGTACACCTGATTGGCATATTTAGTTTACTTGTAAGTCCCTTGTAAAGTGGTATATCATATGCCCAGGACCTGTAATCTAAATGCTTCTAGAAAGCCTGCAACACTGATTGTGCCACCCACACAAGTAACCTTTCAAACCTTTCTCAGTCCTGCCATTGCAAGGCCTGTGTGTGAAGTTTACTGCCACTTGCCACTTTGACTCAGCATTTAAGACCACTCTCCAACCATCCTTTTATTAAACCTAGGTGACCCCTAGGGTAGGCTCTAGGCAGCCCTAAGGGCAGGGTGTTGTGTAACTAAAAGTTAGGACATGTACTTTAAAATGGATATGTCCTGGTAGTGACACACAGCTACATTTGTTTTTCACTACATTGAGGCCTACTCCTCTCATAAGATAGCTTTGGGAATTCCTTAAAACACTCCTGAGCTGTAATCCCAGACTACAAAGCAGTAGCTAAATCATAGTTCCTAGCTTTGGAATTGTAATGACACATCCTCTTTAGTGGCAACGTTGGATTTGACAATACTGTTTTAGAAATGCCACTTTTAGAAAGTGTTTTTACATAACAGGGCAACCCAATATTCCCCCAGGAAACTGGGTAATCGATATACAGAAAAATCGTCCTAGAGGAATTATTTGCAACAAGCTTTTCAATTCATTGGTGACACGATTCTACAATGTAATTAATCAAAATGTAATCTAAATCTGAGTTTATCATGCATGAAACATATGATATTCGGGGTCAAAAAGACACAATTGAAGAATATTATTACAATAACACTGTTGCAACCCAAAAGATAAAACAAACACTAATGGAATAAAACAGAACATAAGATCACTGGGAAGCAAGCAATTCTTCAATTGTGTCTTTTTGACCTTGAATATCATATGTTTTATGCATGATCAACTCTAACAAAATGAATTATTTGGTTAGAACAGCTCGCCTTTTATCTCATTTTTTGTTTTTTAGATTAATTACATTGTTGTATCACGTGACCAACAAATTGGAATACAGATTGCAGATAATTCCTTCAGGAACATTTTTCTGTACCTTTAAAAAGTAGAAATTTCTCTTCTCTTGATTTTACTCCATGTTACTGGAGCCTGTCTCCAATACACATCTGGACTGGGTGACAGCAATACTTTTTGCATTCCCTCCAGACAGCCATAAACACAGTAAGATGAGGCTCGTCTGCATTCTGAGCACTCGTCTTCATTCAACTGCATTCTGATGGGTCTTCCTGGGCAGATAGGAATGGTCGGGGATGACAATTACACTTCAAGTAGTGTCCTGTCCACACACAAAAAAACGTATTTTCTCCCCACAGGTAACCTGGCAGACAGGACTGGGTTGAAAGGTATCCTTGTGCACTTCAAAGAGCTTCTTTGAAGTCACCCCTTCCATCAAAGTCACTTTTGGACTAGGTCTCTGACCCTACCAAGGCAGTACACTACTGGACCTGGGAAGATCTCTGCTGGAGTAAAGGCTGCTGTGCTGTAAGGATTGCAACTTTGCCTTGTCTGACTGTTCCGAGGAACTGCTTCTCTGCTTTACTGAGCTGTCCTGCTGCCTGCTAATCTCTGCCCTGCTGAAGACAAGGACTGGATCCATATCATTTGAACCCAGAGTGACTCCAAGGACTTGCTGACTTGCCTCCTGTTTTTCTAAAGTCTCAGGGACATAAAAGACTTCCTGC
This sequence comes from Triturus cristatus, assembly GCF_964204655.1. Classification (NCBI taxonomy): domain Eukaryota; kingdom Metazoa; phylum Chordata; class Amphibia; order Caudata; family Salamandridae; genus Triturus; species Triturus cristatus. Next base: position 790,961,343 of record NC_140586.1, on the reverse strand, counting down.
AATCCAGATGTGCTGCTGGGCTCTGCCAGTTGTGAGTTCTACCCATGCCTGAGGTGCCACATCCAGTCCTGGGCCTCAGAAGTGGGTTCTGCAGCTGATTTCTGCAGACACCGTCGCATCACCATGACTGCGATAGAAATATCACTTCATTGCCCTTCAATGACAACGCAGAGGCTGGTCAACGACAGTGGGTCAACAGCCTGCACGGCTCAATGGCGATGCTTTGCGGGACTCGATGATGACGCATTGTATTCACTTCAACAGAGCTTGACGATGACGTGGGACCCTCTTTCCACGTCTCAACGACGACACAGTAGACTCAAGACATTGACACTTGCTCCAGCCAAGGTATTTTTTACAGTGGGACCGGCCTGGGTCCTGTAGCCTGTCTGCCCTCTATCACAGTCAACCTGTACTTTGGATTTGTACGGGTCCCTTGCGACCTCAAGTAAGCTTTTGACTGGTAAGCAATATTTTTGCAATTATTCTTCAAAATTTCATGTTTCTACTTCTACTGATTGGATGTTATTGTTTTGGTCTTATTTTACTCAGATACATCTTCTCTATTTTTCTAAGTCTTGGTGGTGTTTTTATTGTATTGCTCTGTTTGTGTGTATGATGCACAAATACTGTATACATTACCTCTTAGGTTAAGCCTGCCTGCTCTGTGCCAAGCTATCAGATGGTGAGCACAAGTTACTTTAAAGTGGGTATGTAGCTTACCCTTACTAGGATTGTGGTCCCTACTTGGACAGGGTGCAAACCTCTGCCAACTAAAGACCCAATTTCTAACATTGGTGGCAACGGAGGGATAGGACTTGTATTTGCACAATACCATATAGTAATTCAGTGTTCACTACAACTCTATTCCTAATACCAATTCGAGCCTTTTTTATTTCTCCCTGATTGGCCTTTTTGATTTTTCTCCTAAATTATGTCTCTGGAGAGGCTGTCCCTGCACCTGCAGGAATTGTTTGAGTTGGCCAGGTTAGAATGCTACACTGTGGAGCAGCTGAAAGATTTCTATAAGGCCTTCCAAGTTTCTACAAGGGGCTTCACCAGGAAGGTGCAGCTACAGAAAGATTTGAGGGCCTGGACAGAGACCAGGATGTAGGGGATGACATTCCAGAGGAGGTAATGAACAACAAGTAATCTCAACTGGTATCATTCAATGTAGACAAGTGAAAAGCATGTATACAACATTACAGTTGGGATAAGGAAGACTCTGAATAAGAAAGTAGTAGAGAAAATATATTGTATTGGATGAATTAAATACAGAAGGACATACAACAACTTAATTAGGAGGAATAATGGAACAGTTGTAACAGCACTGCACGAAAATTCAATGTAACATAAAGACAACCCGAACTTGTACTTGGTGCTTATAGTGTACGTGACACGAAAACGGCGACGCACGTGACAAGGTGCAAACAGCAGGGGACGGCGCAAAGTGAAGTGAAGGTGAAAGGTTAATCACTAAATTCAAGGGTTCTAATTCAATTTGTGACAATAAAAATGATTACATATTCATTTTAGAGAACCATAAGGCCATCAATTAAGCTGAAGTGTCGATAAGTACACTGTGCCTTGTTCACCCCATGATTACAAGTAATCCTGACTCCCTTCAGGTATTTACCTACCGCTTGTTAATCCTTACTCTTTCCCTCTCCTTCCCCCCCCCCATCCTCCTCTCCGAGTCCCCCTCCTCCTCCCACACCCCCCCCCCCCTTCCCCCTTCTCTCCCTTCACTCTTGTACTTACCTTGGTCCTTTTTCTTTTCTCCATAGAAATTTCTACTATTACAAATTGCCCTCCCCTGGAATATGACTTTAATTACCCTTTCCAGGTAACTTGGTTCAAACTGTTTTCGTTTTTATCTCTGTCCTCTTGATTTCTCAAGTTTCGTTCGCCATACTCACTTTTTCCATAAACCCTTACTAAATAATTTTTCTTCTTCTCATTGCTCTGTACTTATCAACAGTTCTTACAGGTTATGCTTATCACTTTCTCCTTTTTTCCAAACCCCCCCTCCCCTCGATTCTTCCTGTCCCCTTGCTTCTGTACTTAACTAATGTGCTAAAATCACTATTCATTTTGGCTCCTGCATTTCTCTTCCTAATTAATTTTAGTGTTCGCACACATAGTTCAGCTCCTCTCCTTTGCTTCCTCCTTATCCTTTTGGCCTTTTTCTTTCTCACACCCCTTTACAATTTCTTGTACAGCACCGTTTGAATTTTGCAACCCAGTCCTGATGAGGATCCCAATTCAACCGGATCGAAACGCCGTCCACACTTCAGCTTAATTGATGGCCTTATGGTTCTCTAAAATGAATATGTAATCATTTTTATTGTCACAAATTGAATTAGAACGCTTGAATTTAGTGTTTAACCTTTCACCTTCACTTCACTTTGCGCCGTCCCCTGCTTTTGGCACCTTGTCACTTGCGTCGCCGTTTTCGTGTCACGTGCACTATAAGCACCAAGTACAAGTTCGGGTTGTCTTTATGTTACATTGAATTTTCGTGCAGTGCTGTTACAACTGTTCCATTATTCCTCCTAATTAAGTTGCTGTATGTCCTTCTGTATTTAATTCATCCAATACAATATATTTTCTCTACTACTTTCTTATTCAGAGTCTTCCTTATCCCAACTGTAATGTTGTATACATACTTTTCACTTGTCTACATTGAATGATACCAGTTGAGATTACTTGTTGTTCTTTACATTATTACCCCTGTCTCAACGAGGTTTATGGGTTTATGCTCCTGTTGTTTATTATAAGATTCCAGAGGAGGAGCGGGAGATCCCTGAGGAGGCGGGTGACCCAAATCTGGAGTCTGAAGTGGCTCTGGAACTGTCTGAGGAAAGGGCCAACAACTTGTTGGGAACAGTAGTGGTTACCAGAGCAGGGATCAGTCTCTCCTCAAAGAGCCTATCCACAGAGTCACTGGCAGACACGAGAGAGAAAATAAAATAAAAGTTAGAGCTTGTCAAATTGGAGCAGGCTCATGTAGAAAGGAGGCTGGCCATGGAGGAGGGAAACTTACCCACAGGGCCTTAAGTGGGATGAAAAAACTGGGGGGTCTCTGAAAGGGGCGTGGCCGATACAGTTAAGGGCATGGCTGAAAAAGCGTAAAGTAAAAATATGTGCTTAGCATAGTGTGCCGTCTTCCAGGCATTTTGCTGCTTCTGTGGTTGAATCCAGATATATAATACAATAGGTAAGATTGCCTACAACAAGCCTGGACTATTGGCTTTGTCAATGGCTATTAGTTGCATAAGATACATAAGCAACAACTATGGCTTTGTTGCATTTAATATTCACAATACTTCCGTTCTGAAATGATGAGACTTTAAAAGAACTATAAGGAGTCCCTTTGAAGTTACCTCAGAGTCAGTGAAGGCCGGCACTGCTGCAAAGTTAAGATTTTGTTTCCACCCCGAGGGTGAGGGCAAAAATGAAGAGCCTAATAGAGACCTGTTTCGGCACCTGCTTTCTAGAACTGCCGGTGCTCAGTGCCAGCAAGACCAGCCCACTTAAAGCCCTGCTTACCCATGAGCTCAACCTTAGTAGAGCTGGACATAAGAGCCCTGCAAGTGGGGTCGAGCAAAAACAATGGTGGCAGCATACCTACAGTGGCCAGGATCCCAAAGGATTTGGTGCTCAGTTATGTGGTGGGGGATGACATAGATACATGGTTTGCAGCCTATGAAGTGTCTCTGAGAGTGCACAAAGTCCCAGAGGAGATCTGGGGTGGTAGTTTATGGAGATATATGCCCACAGTGGGGAGGCACACACTCCTTACACTGGAGGTAGAGAACCAGACATGCCACACTGTGATGAAGGCCATACTAGTAAACAAGTTTGGACTGACCCCTGAGAAGTATAGGTTCAGGGACAGCTACAAGATCTCTTCACAGACATGGTAGATTTCTTGGATTAGGCAGTGAAGGGTTGGGTGAGGGGCAGCAAGGTTGCTAATTATTCCGGGCTGTACAACTTGATGTTGAAGTAGCACATGCTTGATATTTGTTTTCCAGAGCTGTGCCAACAGTTGGTTAATAGCAAGTTAGACGACTCCAGGAAACCTCCTGATGGGGCACACATCTGGGTCAGCACCAGGGTTCTGCGGGTGACTCCCCAAAGGGTGGTCAGGGTTCCCAACAGAAGAAAAGTGGGGGATATAAAAAGACAGAGTTCTCTAAAAGGACCCCAAACAACTTCACATTCCCAATCTGGCCACCAGAAGACAACTTACTGTGACGGAGGTCATCAGCTAAATTCCATTAAGTGCTATGAGTTCTATGAGTTCAAGGGTGATCCCAGGTGTACAAAAGGAGCACCATTTCCCACTAGAGGAAAGAACCCTGGGGTGGCTAGTATGGCCCTGGGGGAGGACAAGTTTGTCACAGTTAATGGGGGGAGTTTAGTTGGGTTACCCTAGTGTCCTTGGGTCACAATGAGATGGTTCCTAAGATCCTTGTGCTTCAAATACTACAAAGTATATGCAATCGATCACCATGAGTGGGCAAGGTGTGGAGGCACTGAGAGATACAGGAGCCAGTAGGATTATGGTAAGGAGTCAGCTGGTTTCCCCAGAGCAGGCAATTCCTAATGCATTCTATCAGGCAGTGGTAGCTGGCAACAGAGAGGGTCACCATACTGTGGCTCTGGTTCCTTTTGAGTGGGGGGGGGGGTTACAGGTTTTCTGCACATTGCAGTGAGCACTCCCATGTCTGTGGACAGTTTGTTGGCTGATGACCTTGAGCCCACTATCTAGAAAGGAGTGAAGCTCAAGGCTCATGTGGAGATGTTGGGGTTACCTGATTGGATCTGTGCAATGACAAGGTCAATGACTGCACAGGATGGGAGTCAAAAGGAGCTGAAGCCAGGGACAATGGCCCAGCCAGCTGCTAAGAAGGGGAAAGGCAGAGAGCATGGTAAACCAGCCCCTCAGTGCCTTTCCAGTGAGATGGATGGGGTACCTGCGGTGGCCATATTGGAGCCCACTGAGGAGGGCAATGCTTCCCTTGGTCACCTGCCTACGCTTGCTCAATGGCATTAAGAAGGAGGACACATCAAGGTGGAGTTATGGAGGGCACAGAGGGAGTGTCCAACCCTTGAGGGTATGAGGTAACAGGCTGAAGCCCAAGCAGCAGATGATGTATCTGGGAGTTATCACATTTACTGGAAGGACTACCTCCGTTACAGTGAGCCTAGGGCTCCTGTGCATAGGATAGCAAAGGCCCTGGTGGTCCCCCAATGCTACAAGGCCTTCCTCCTGGAGATGATGAGATACCCCTGACAGGACACTTGGGCAAGGACAAGACCTTTCCTAGGCTTGTCCCATATTTCTTTTTTCCCAAGATCAGGGCATCCTCAGATGCATTCTGCAGGACCTGTGTAACATGCCCGGCTAGTGGGAAGATAGGGTAAAGGGTTAAAGCCCCCCCTAAACCCACTGCCAGTCATTGATGCACTCTTTGACAGGGTAAGCATCAACATTGTAGAACCTATGGATCCCCAGGCTGTTTCAGACAACAGGTTCATTCTGGTGCTGGTGGAGCATGCCACTAGGTACCCAGAAAGAGTTATGATTCATTACGATCTCCTTGAGAATCCACATAAGTAATTACAGAGGTCGAACTTTGCACCAAGGGCACGCTCACTGAACGCCTTTAAAAGAATCCCCTTTGTGGCTCGGTCACTGCTGGACTATCAGATATAGCAGCACAGCAATTTAAAGACTTTTCAGACTCTGACGCCATATGAAAAAAACAGTATCTCGACACCACAACAGCTTGACAAGTCATTGATGGTTTTAGAAACAACTTTGAAAGTTTCTCTTTCAAACATTCAGCTGCAGCAAGTGTTGGTCCTGATGAGAATCCCCACATGTGAAGGGATTCGAAACGCGTAGACCTTTTCGCTTCTGGCCAATCATTTCTACACAATAGAATGCAGTGTATCACAACTGTGTCAATTTATGTTTGTTGATGGCCCTATGTCCATTTACTGCATTTAATTATTATTTTTTCTGTCATAAACAATATCTACTAAGTATGTTTGATGAGTGTGTTTGATGAGTATATATGGGTGATTGCTGTATGTAAGTGTTGGTGTTGCGTTAATGTTCAAAAACGAGTATATAAAAATGTGGATGTTAATGTTGTAATGTTTATTTCTCTTTTGATATGCCGAAATCATGTTTTGTTAACAGAGAAAAGATCAATGTAATGTATGAAAATATTTTGGAGTAAACCCAACGGAAAAAGTGGTTGTTAGTGAAACTGTTTCATTCAGTTCATCGTCCAATCTCTAATAGAGTTAAGTGCAGCACTGGCACCGTTTTTGTTTTTTGGACTAGGTACCCAGAGGCAATCCCTCTGAGGACCATAACTGCACCTGCAGTGGCAAAGGCCCTGGTGGGGATTTTTACCCGAGTGGGTTTCCACAAGGAAGTTTTGTCTGACAGAGGCACAAACTTCATGTCTGCTTATATGCAGTCAATGTGGAAGGAATGAGGAGTAACTTATAAGTTCTCCACTCTTTACCATCCACAAACCAATGGGCTTGTTGAGAGATTCAACGAGATCTGAGAGGCCTGCCTGAGGCCCTGAGGAATAGGTGGACATTCTCTTTCCATACCCATTGTTTACCTACAAGTAGGTACCTAAGAAGGCGTTCGCCCCTTCGAGCTTCTATACGGGCACCCTATTAGAGGACCTCTGAGTCTGTTGAAGCAAGGATGGGAGCAAGCTCCGAGGAAGACTCCCCAGGATGTAGTGAGCTACATTCTGGCCTTCAGAAACCAAATGACTAAGTTGTGGAAGGCAGCTTTTGACAATTTAGAAGCCAGTCAGGCTGTGGTGAAAGAGGAGTATGACCAAAATTCTGCCATTGTGGAATTACAGCCAAGTGTGGGTGATGGAACTGATTGAGCCCAGGGCCCTCCAGGACCCTCCAGGACCATTGGACTGGGCCCTATGAGGTAATTGAGAAGACATGTAAGGTTACCTACCTGGTGGGCCTTAAGACCCCCAGGCATCCCCACAGGGTGCTTCACATCAATCAACTTAAACCAAACTTTGAGAGGTTTGAGCTCACCATGCTGTTGGTGACAGATGGAAAAGAGGAAAAAGAGAGTTAACCTCTCCCTGATCTCTTAGACTCCAAGGAAAAGGATGGGTCTGTGGAAGGAGTGACCCTTCCCCTACTCTAAATCCTGAACAGCAAAATGATTTCTGCCAAGTGTTGGGTCAGTACTCTTCTCTTTTCCCCTCTACTCCAGGGACTACCCACTTTGTACCCTTGATGTGGACACAGGGGACAATGTCCCTGTTAATAATAACTTTTACAGGTTATCAGATAAGGTGAGGGCCAGCATCAAGAGTGAAGTCTCTAAGATGTTGGGGTTGGGGGTGATAGAACCCTCCAGTAACCCCAGGCCGTCCTGTGGCTCTGGTACCAAGCACTGCTCCAGCAGGCATCACACCTGAACTGAGGTTCAGAGGGCTATAGAAGTTATAGAAGGCTACATTATGTGACCGAGAGTGATGCTTATCCCATCTTTAGGGTGGATGAGCTGTTTGACAGGTTTAGGGGCTGTCCAGCACTTAAGCATCTTTGTTCATACATCAGAATACTGGCTGATCACTCCAACAGAAGATGCCAAGGAGAGGTCAGCCTTCTCTCCTCCAGAGGGCCACCATTGATTTAGAGTGATGCAGTTAGACTCGGCATCTTTGGCATGGTTTCCTCTGACTTTTTGCCTCTCCCTCCTTTATTTTTGATGCTGTGCTGGGTTTTGTTTTTGCTGGCTTAGATGCTTTGGGCACTTTGCCCCTGTGGATCAGTGTCAAAGTGCAAGTGCTCCCTGCGTAAATTGTTTTTACAATTAGTTCTCCCTGATTGGCATATTTGATTTACTGGTAAGTCCCTAGTAAAGTACACTGAGTGTACAAAGGGCCTTTAAATCAAATGCTACTAGTGGGCATGCAGCACTGATTGTGCCACCCATAGGAGAAGCCCCGGAGAGGCATCTCAGACCTGCCACTGCAGTGTCTGTGCGAAGTTTTAAACTGCCATTTCATCCTGGCAAGACCAGCCACTTGCCAGAACCAAAACTTCCCTTTTCTTACATGTAAGGTACCTCTATGGTAGGCCTAAGGTACCCCCCTGGGCAGGGTGCTGTGTGTGAGAAACGTGGGACATGTGTGTGTGTGTGACATGGGTGTGTGTGACATGTCATGATAGTGAAATACTGACAATTTAGTTTTTCACTATTAAAAGGCTAACTGTCCCATAGGATAGAATGGGAGGTACTTTATAGCATCTTACAAGTATAACTTCCCATTGGGACAAGATAGAGTTTAGGTTCTATGAACTCAGAATGTAACAACACATCTTTTAGTGAAGATGGTTTTTAAATTGTGTGTTTGAGAATGCCACTTTTATACAGTAGGCATTTTCTTGTTTGACCATTTTGTGTGCCTCTCCTGTTTGTGGATTGCCTGTCTGGTTTTGGAGTGACAGGGGCTGGGGATGTGCATTTACTGTAGAGAGCCACTAGGGTGGTTGAGATGTACCTTGCCCTTCCTGGATGATTTAGAGCTGAGCTGAATGGAGCTTGGCTGCATTTAGAGTAGTGGGAGAAGATTTCCTTGCACCTGAATAGGGCCTGTCTCCCTCCCACAATGCTGTTTCCACCCCCTGTGGTCATACTGCACCAGTGAGGACAGAACTGGTTTGGACTGGGCTCAGAGACCCATGCACAAAGAGAACAAAGACAAAATGGGGTATAAGTAGTAGACCATAAACCCCAGACCTTTGGATCACTTCTGGACTCAAGAGGAACATTTGCCAAGGAGAAGAGCTGAAGAACTGTGAGGAGGAGTACTGCCCCTTTGCTGTCAGATATATGGGGTTGGCCTGCAGTTGCTGTTTCAGCCAAAGAGAGGACGAAGACTGGAACTTTGCTGTGAACCTGCTTGAAGAAGAATCTCCAAGGGCCTGAGTGTGCTGACCTCCTGTTCTGAAGTCACAGGGACACAAAGACTTCACCCCCATCGCCCTTGAACTATATTGCTGAGAGTTCTGACCTGCCGGGAGGTGCCTGTTCCAGTTTTGGGTCTCTGGAGGTTTTTTCTGCTGTCGGGAGCTGGAAGAAACCTAAGAAAAGTAAGAAAACCTGTCTCTGACGCCGTCAGCTATGCCACTGTGACACCACAACCTGCATCGAGACCCGGGGCACCACTCGTGAAGTGAACAACGCACCAACCTGGCCTGCACTACATCTCCAACGGCCTTCGACACCTGCAGTTATCGACATGTGTGAATGCCAGTACTCACACCGACTCCGTCAGTGCCAGTGCCTGCATCCTGTTATGGCCGTTTCGATAACCGCCGAGGGTGACTCCACAAACTTACTGACTAAGCATTGACACCTCACCACAGATGCATCAGTCTTCCCCTGTCTAGGACAGGAAACGTCACCTCTTTGCCGACACAATGCTTTGCCCCGCCCGTGGCAGCCAGGAATCCAGTCTCGGCACCGGCGCCTCACCTCCACGATGCCGTGCATCGTCATAAACTTTGTTTCCAAGGTACTGTTTGTTTGAGGGTCCATGTGACTCCGTGCCCAACACCACGCACCTCGCAGTTGGCTCCGTACTTTGGATTTTTTGCTGTCACAACGTTGCAATAGCCCCAGGTGGAGCTATTTGTTTTCTACAACCTTTATTTTTGCAATAACTGTTCTAAAAATCATTTCTTATTACCTGCATGTTGGATTTTTGTCTTTGTGGTCTTGTTGAGTTAAGATAAAGGTACTTTATTTTTCTAGACTGGTGTGGTGTTCATTTGTGTGTGTTTTGAGTACAAATACTTTACACATTGCCTTTGGGATAAGCCTGTCTGCTTGTGCCAAGCTACCCAGGGGGTGAGCAGGGGTTATCTAAATTGTGTATCCCCCTTACTCTGACTAGAAGCAAGAGTCCCTATTTGGACAAAGGCACCTACCTCTGCCAACTAGAGACCCTCACTTCTAACAGAGGCCCTTTGGACTCAAGAATGCCAAAGCCACCTTCCAGAGGTACTCGCTGGTATAAAGGCCTTCTCAGCAGGCTATCTGGATGACACAGCTGTCTTCGGTAGCAATTGGAAGGACCACCTTCTTCACCTCTGGGAAGTGCTTCAGGCTCTGCAACAAGCAGGCCTGACTATCAAGGACAGTAAGGGCCAGACAGGTCAGGGGACTGTGGTGTACTTGGGACACCTGATGGGCTGGGGTAAGGTGCAGTCCCTCCAGGGCAAGACAGAAACTATCATGACCTGGGAACACTCAAAACCCAGACTGAGGTCAGATCATTCTTGGGCCTCGCCGGGTACTACAAGAGGTTTGTCAAGGGATATGGCATCATTGTTGCCCCTTGACAGAGCTGACTTCTAAGAATTAAACCAGGAATGTGATTTGGACGGAGGCATGCCAAACTGCATGTGACTCTCTGAAGCATCATTTCTAGAGATGGGATGCACACCAAGTATTCAAAGCTTTTGCCAATTTTATCACAGTAATCAAAGAATGCGTGCAGAGTGGTGTAGCGGCATGCCCAAATGCCACTGAGTTCAACTCCACCGTGTACACCGAGATTTCACTGAGAGTGCCCTTTGGTGCGTTGAAGGTATGACTCACCGTCCTTTTCCATTTGAGAACCAGGCAGCCTTTTGCCAGGTCCATACCTTATTCAATCTATTTTTCAATTTTTGTAGCCCCACCATTTGAACAGTATGTTCATCACCCCATTAACCAAACAACTATTGACTCATTCAACGCCAACGATCAGGTACCCACTTATTTGAATGCTTTCACCTGACTAGTGTAGGGCAGCCTAGTCTCACTTACACCGCATTTTGTCATCTTTTGTTTTTAGTTTCTCAAGACCCAGTCCTAGTCCTGAGGAGAACCCCCATCAAGTTGGGGTTCGTAACGCGTTGGCTCCAGAGTTTGGGTTAACCAACACAGGTCATACCTCAAGGGTATCAGTTTGAATTGTTGTTCCCCCATTAGACAACACCTGTTGTAATTGTGTAACCCTACTAGTCAAGTCACAGGCAGGACAGTAGGCGTAAGCCTTATTGCTAAACAAGACAGTATCCGCCTAGTGCTAGTTTGTAAATAAGGACTGGTCATTCGCACTGTTCATGAGTGTTTCTGCATGTTTATTTTGGTTTTGACCTTTTCAAATCACAAATGTGTTGTTTCAATGTGTTCATGTGCATTTTTTAGGTAAATGTTTCACACTCACAATGTGCATCCAAATGATGTGATGCCCATCTCATGACATGAAATGAATGGTACAATTTTGTTCTTGAAAAAGTCACAAGCTTAAGTGAAATAAAGCACGTAGACTTTAGAACTGTGTGTCTAAGGTTCTATTTAACTTGGTAGTAACAGTCTACCTGGTCACTCTGTTCGTTTGACAATATTGCAGGGGTCTAGGCCAGGTAGTGAGAGGACCCAAGCCTTGCTTGTTCATACAGTTAGAACACTTTACAGCTGCAATTCCTACTTAGAAAGGAGTGGCTAAATTATGTTTCATATTTTTGGAATAGTAATGATAAATTCTCTTAAGTGGTAAAGCTGGATTTCTTTGACATCACAAAATTATGAAATGCCACTTTTAGAAAGTTGGCATTTATCTGCTCTCAACTTTGCTCTCTGTGCCTGCAGCCTGTCTCCAATACACGTCTGGGATGGGTGACAGCTACACTTTGTGCATTCCCTCTAGACAGCCACAAACACAGCAAGGTGAGACTCATCTGCATCCTTCGCACTCCTCTACATTCATCTGCATTCTGAGGGGTCGTCCTGGTCTGGGAGGAATGGGAGGGGCTAACACATACTTCAGTAGGCAGTGTTATGTCCACACACAAAACACTGATTTACCCCCACAGGTAGCCTGTCAGACATGGCTGGGTTAAGAGGGATCCTTGTACACTTCAGTGAGCTCCTTTGAAGTGATCCCCTACATCAAAGGTGCTTTTGGGCATAAATACTGGGGCTCTGACTCTATCAAGGTAGTATACTACTGGGCCTGGGAAGACCTCTGCTGGAGTAAGACTGCTGGGCTGTAAGGATTGCCACTTTGCCTTGATTGACTGTTCTGAGGAACTGCTTCTCTGCTTTTCTGAGCTGCCCTGCTGCCTGCTGATCTCTGCTCTGCTGGCTTGACTCCTGTTTTCTAAAGTCTCAGGGACACAAAAGACTTCTTGCAATCCTGTTGTGCTGCTGGACTCTTCCATCTGTGAGTACTACCCTAGCCTAAGGTGCCCCCTCCAGTCCTGAGCCTCAGAAGTGGGTTCTGAAGCTGATTTCTGCAAAAACGATCCATTGCCCTGAATGCGTGAGAAATTCAGCTGCATTTTCCTTCAATGCCGACTGTGAAGCTGCTCCACAGCAGTAGTCCCACAGCCTTTGTGGCTCAATGATGCCTCTCTGCGCGGTTCGAGGACACAGTGTATTCACTTCAACGGAGGTCAACGACAACGCAGGACTCACTTTGCACGGCTCGACAGCGATGCATTAGGCTCTCGACGTTGACACTTGCTCCAGCCAAGGTATTTCTTTAGTGGGATCTGCCTGAGTCCTGTAGGCTGCCTGCCCTCTATCGTGGTTAGTTTAAACTTTGGATTTGTACCGGTCCCTAGCGACCTCAAGTAACCTTTTCACTGCTCGAGACTTCTAAGCACTATTTTTGCATTTATTCTTTAAAAATGTGTATCTCAACTTTTACTGATTGAATTTTTGTCGTTTTAGTTTTGTTTTACTCAGATAAATATTCTCTATTTTTAAAACCTTTGTGGTGCCTTTTTGTGTTTTTTTCATTGTGTTACTGTGTGTGTGTTTGTGTGTGTGTGTTGCACAAATACATTACTCATTGCCTCTTAAGTTAACGTTGCCCGCTCTGTGCCAAGCTACCAGGTGGTAAGCACAGGTTACTTTAAAGTGTGCATCTAGCTTACCCTGACTAGTATTGTGGTCCCTACTTGGACAGGGTGAAAACATCTGCCAACTAGAGACCCAATTTCTAACAGAGGTGGAATAAATTAGGTTACTGATTGAGGGGGGTGAAATGTAGATGTGGCCTTCCAGCTAGAGCAGTCAACTTCCAAGCTCGGAAACCGGGTTCGAGTCTCGGCAGGGATGCTCAACATCCTGTGATCCTGGGCAAATCACTTAATCTCCCCGTGCCCAACAAAGATGAATCTGTCCATCCGTAACACAACTGGTGCTCATGTAAAAAGCTCTGATACCTTCGGGTCAAGTTTGCGCTATATAAAACGCTGGGAAAAAATACACGGAAAATAAACACAATCTTTGTTAGGGTGAAATCACAAGCAGACCTTAAATTAACCTATGCTCAGCCCTCTGGCAGCTTGACACAGAACAGTCTGGCTTAACTTAGAGACAATGTGTGAAGTATTTAAGCAGCACTTCAAACAGTAATAAAGTTAAACACAACACAAGAAAAATTCCAGACCAATTTTGAAAAATAAAATAAGAGATATTATTTAATTTAAGACCAAAACAACAAAAATCCAATCAGTAGAACTGGAGATATGTCATTTTAAAGGATTAAGTGAAAATATCACCAAAAAGCACAAAGTGCCAACTGTGAATATCTGGTCGTGCTAGACAGGGACAAAGTCACAAGTTCAGGCCACCTGCAATGAAGCACAGGCAGACTACAGGGACCCACTTAGGCCCACTGGACAAGAGTACCTTAAATCCTGGTTGTGAAGAGTTGCGTAGTCCCATACTGAGGATGTGTCACGCAACTGAGGAGATGCAAGAACCTCGTCAGTGATGCGTCAAACAGCGTCTGTTCCAAGGTGCTCTGAGGCTGCGATGTAAGGTTCAGTGTCATCGTTCAAGAGGCCGTTGATGAGGGGGCTTGCAATGCAAAGTCCTGCATCGAGGATGCGTTGCTCCGCGGCTGGTTCCAAGGAAGCTGCAGCGCTTACGATGCAGAGTCCTGTATAGTCATTGAGGCTGCCTTCAATGAGAGAATCGTAATATGAGGGCCTGCATCGAGGATGCATCGCGCTGCTGTAGTTCCAATGAGGCTGCGAGGGCAATGCGAAGTCCTGGCACCGGGAAAGTCCGCACAGCAGAGGTGGTGCATCAGTTCTGTTATGGAATGCGCCATGCAGCAAAGGAGATGTTTCAGGGCTGCTAGGTCCACAGATGGGATGGCAGAGCACCTTCATACCCACTTGCAAGGGTCAAGGAATGGGGTGGCCCCACTTGGCAGGGTAGGACATACAGGTGGCAGAGTCCAAGTGCTATGTTCAATGTTATTGGAAACCTTTTATGTCCCTGAGGCTTCTGATCAGGAGGCCAGCCGACTAGCCCTTGGACTCACTTTGAGGTCCTGGGTTCAGATACGCAGGTCCAGTCTTTCTCACCCAGGCTATCAGTGGTTAGATACTGATAGCGGGTCATCCCAAACAACGTTTTTACTTCCTGACATAGTCTCTGAAATGAGAGTCAAAATCTTCCAGCGGGACAATGTTGCAGGTTGTGTCCAGTGAAGTGTTCTCATAGTCAGACAACCATTGAATGAAGTCCCACTGAAGCTATTGGTTTCAACAAGAAAAGTTACAAACTGTAAAAATAAAAATTGCAGCTGTTGAAGTCTTATTGTCGGGTAATAGTTGATTGGCACATTAAAGCAGCAATTAAAAGAATGCTATGGGCAGGAATGAAAAAGTGAAATCCTCATAATTTGAATGGTTGAGAAGTCAGAGAATTGTGGGATAATGAGGAACGCACACACCTCTATATGTGTCTCATCCTCCTTCCTGTTCATTAGCAATCCTTTGTACTGCTTAATAATTTTAGATTCCTAAATGTTTAATGCTAGATCTCTGACCTTGTTTGCAGTATTAGCTCTGAGTACTTAAATTCCCTTGCAAATATCGTCTTTCTTTCTTAACTAACTCATTATATTAGAATAATAGAGCATGCAAAAATATTGACCATTGAAAGGCGTCCTGTTCTGCACAGAGAATTGCAACCTTAAGCCTACCCATCATGTTGTGGGGGATGAAGCGGAAAACAGACTTGTTTTCATTCTGTCCTCCTGGTGTTTTCCTTCCTAGCTCTGTGTGTCTCTTCCATATATTGATCACAAATGAAACATAAAACATCTTCAAATAATTGACAAATGGTGCTAGGTTTAATCAAGAAGTTAATTCAGGGGTCAAATGTGCGTTTGTATTCAGATGAGAAGCCAAAGCGGTTTTAAAGAAAGGGATACTTTACAGTATCTTTGGCTCCTAACCTGTAATTTATTTGTCAATAACAAGCAAAGACGTTAAAAAATACAATTTTCTTAGGGCTGTTTGCCTTCATCTTTTATGTCTGAGGGCAGCACTCTCTAATATAAAAATGTTTCTTTACTGCTGAGAAATTCTCATCTTAAATTATGATATTTCGGTAGTCACTTTAGAGCAGACTCATGTTTTTACATATTTGGGTATTACTCTAGGTAGAAACTCAATTGGAAACCGCACCTTGACCAATTGGTCCTCAAACACACCCAATTGTCTGGTGCCCTTTTAAAGCAACAGCGTCTTTCCCATACTAAGCCTGTAGCTCCAGTCCTAAAAATGTACAACTCCAAAATTAGTGCCTCGGTTTTATACGGTGCAGAATTATGGGGACTTGACAATCTAGCCCCTTTGGCGATAGCCCAAAATAAATTTCTGAGGGGCATAGCTGCTCTTCCCCAATCAACTCCTTTGCTGCCCCTCTATTTAGATATGGGTTATCATCTTATTGAGGATACGGCACGATATAGACCAGTGTCTTACTGGAGAAGGCTCTGGGTTACACCAGAATTGTCTCTCTACACTCAGGCCCTTCTCGAAGTCAGGGAGGCATACCGTATGCTTAAAATCCCCTGGCTGAGACAGGTTAAAGTCATATTGAGCGAGAGGGGATGAGCCGACTGTGGGAAAACCCCGTTGACAATGTCTTTCCCTCAAAGAAGGAATTCAAGGCGATGTATTGGAGTATGGTCAAAATGAAGCGCTTTTCCTTCTTAACAAGGCCGTCACCAACAAGGGAGTTCTTAGAGCTTAAACATTGTACAGAGTATGAAGGGTACTGGGATTTTATTACTGTTTTTAATGATAGGAAACTTTATCACCAACTAAGAGTGGGTTCACTCCCAATCAATTCGTTTGTTAGTAAATGGCGTGCCACGAATCACAGCAAATGCCCCTTTTGTCCAACTCAGAATGAATCTTTAGTACATATTTTATTCATTTGCCCCGTTTATAAACTTCCTAGACACAAGTGGCTAAAACCTATTTGTTTGTCTTTGGGCATTAGCTCTGGCAACGAAGCATTCAGGATCTTAAAAACAGAAACTGATGAACCTATAGTGATTGCAGTTGCCAAGTCTCTAAGTTGGATGTGGGCTATACGAGCTAAAAAGATGAGGTCATTTGAATTTGTTTTAAGTGTACCGACCTGGTCAATTTTACTAACAAGCTGAATCTACTGTTATAGATTTTTGCGGTACAACCGTCAGAAGTTTTTATTCATTTTAAAATATCTATTTATCATATATCTAAGCACTTTATCTATTCTCCTTGTGACCATTATTTTAATGTAACTTCTTACGAAAATGAACTGGATAATTATGTTTTAAATGTCAACATCTTTTATGATTTTCAATCGAAATAAAGACATATTGAATTGAATTGAATTGATATTTCGGTATATGTAAAAAAAAGAAATGTAGTCCAATCAACAGTTTTGAAAAAAAAGAAATCACTGAGAAGAATTGGTTTGGTCTGAGAGGTTGTTATTTTTAGAGCAGCTATTAGACTGGTAAGTTTCTCGAGTCAAGCACTGAGCAGAGGTTTATTAAGTGGCCTGTCTGAATGTGTATCAAACCTGTCCCTGGTGGGGGCCTATGTTAAATTCCATCATTAAAACCTATACTGAGCTCTTGGAAGCCCTCTGTAATTCCGTATAATGACCTCATTTCCCTAAGTGTCACCCGTGTCACTCAATGGAAGTTTTGCTGATTGCGTGGTTCAGCCCGTCCCAGGCCTCCTCAGAGCTGGGAGAAAATCAATGACGAGAAGGAGAGAGATGTCAAGGCGCTGGGCTCTGCAGCTAGGGACCCACGAAAAGTACCCAGCCTTTCATTTCCCCTCGCGTTTATTAGCTGCTTCAGTCAGCGTACGCCTTTGGCTGTGATTGAAGGCCGAACTGAGACCAGATTGGCGACGAGGTCCAGGCCAAAATGGCCGCCAGACAAGTCTGCTTTATGGCTTCCCGAAATCAGTCATGAAAGCAGGTGTATATAAAAATGGATTAATGCATTAAAAGTTCAAAATGGTCCGTTTTTCTGCTCCTGAGATGGGGCATGAACGGGTGGCAGAGAGGAGAGAGCGGATGTTGATGGAGGAGAAAGGCGCCTTTTTTTTTTTTATCCTTTTCCATTTTTTCCATGAAGTCATTTCGTAAATACAAGAAAGGCCCCCCGGGCTATTGGTGCCCAGGCACTCATTTTTAGAGTGGATAATTGACTTCTTTCAGTTGATAATTCATAGCTTGCATATGCTGGCTAATACATCAGCGCCCTGAGACTCGGGAGAGCCCGGAGCAGAGACAGAGAGGGCGAGAAAAGAATTCATATGATGGATGGCTGCATTACGGCTTTATGAATGAATTATGTCCCACAAATACCTTGAGCAGGAGAGGCTGTCGGCCTATATCTATCCTAATCTGTGAGGAATTATGACTATTTTCACATTAAAGAGAAGAAAGGAATGGAATTAATCGACCAATTGGGCCATTAAAAATGTATGCCGGGGCATTTCTCTGGCTGTTTTCACATTTATCATGGGACGTCCTGCACTTTTTCATGCCGTTCTTTGTCATATGAAAACATTTCAGGATTATTGTGACAAGACAAAGTCTATTTTATGTATAGATATCACATCCACGTGTATATATCCTTTCTGTCAAATCGTGCCTCACTAGCTATCATTCTTGGCAACTCTCTTCACATTTTTATTTTAAATTCTATACAAAAGGAAAAGCCCTAAAACTCACCATTTCACGTCTTTACTGCTGGCAAACTGTTCTTCTGTAAAAAGGAGGCATTTTTTTCTGTTATATTTTAGTAATCCATTCAAACTCGTGAGTTATAAAACCATATTACTCAAATAGCTCTGGGACCCATTTTCAATAGGTTTTTCGAGCTTTCTATGCCAGTGGGAAAAATTGTCGCAAAGGACGGTCCTTTGGGGCGACAAGACATGTATATCTATCCAAAGGCCCTTTGACCCACATTTTAATGAAATAGGGAAATCGCACTAACAGATCAGCGGCAGAATGCGCCGGCTGTGCAAAATTGTCTCTGACAGCGACTGAAGATGGGAAGTACTTTGTCCCTTCTTTAGAAGTCAACTCAAACAATATCACTTTGGAAAGATAGATATATATATGAAAAATACATTATACGATATACTGTGCATTCAGAGCACATATTTACTTTAATTCTTTCAAATCAGTTATTTACTCAAGCAGCCACATGGCAATAGAAGTTATATGCTGATAAAATGTATTTGTGTAAAATCAAGTGTACTTCAGGTTTTGATCCCAGTAAAGAAGTCCTTCGTCCTTCACAGACAGCAAAGTAAATACTTTAATAAGGTGACTGAAAATGCTCTCTGAGTGTAACTTGTTTGCAAATTTGCTTACAAATATTTGTCTCACTTGAATGTGCTATTCAGCAGTTTGAAAAAACGTGCATATCATGCACATTTTAAAACATTTCAAAATTTAGAACAGTCTGCGACCACGAAAAAGCACTCTGGCTTGAAACATACAGTGAAACTGAATCGGTAGCTACCTGTGACTTTTAAATATTGGCTAATGATTTTATAACTCCTTTGCTTTTTTACACTCTATTGAACGAGCAATTTTCTTTGAATAGGATTGGGATGGTGTAGTGGCTCAGTTCCATTGTATGGCCACCATCACGAGAGATATCAAGCATATGTCGAGGTGGGCACGTAATCTAAGAGGCTGAAGTAGCCCATTGAGGCTAGCAAGTGCCATTGAAGTGATGCACAATATTTGATTGGATATTTAAGGTTTTTTTGTTCATCTGCTCTTTAAAGGCGGCATTGTTGGTGAAGTTTGGAGAACACAGAATTAGTAGGGGGTCTCCTGAGAAGCAGGGGATGAGCAAAATACTATCTCAATATCAAACATCACATCTTAGATAGAAAGCTTTGTCATTCTGCCATGGTACTCTTTCTAGGTAGAAAACCTGGCAAAATCCACCTAGTATCCCCAGTTATGTATGGCTGGCTGTTAAGTTGTGCTCCACCCAGCCAAACAATTAAAGTGATTGGTCTATTTTGATGGGCTTAACATTTAAAATTCATTTCGCCCATTAAGAGTCACTGGAAACTTCAGTGACAAACAAACCATTCCATGACTTTGTCCAAAGACTGTGTCAAATTGATAGACCGAATCACTAGCCTGATCTTGTAGATTGAATCAACTGCTTCAGCAAATCTGATGGAGCTTTCATCTTCTTCTGGGAATGGGCAATTAAATATTCCCCACTGAAGTATTTTCCCTAACGAGAAGTCATTTTGCTATCTGCTAATGTACGTATGTGGTCTGGGAGAAAGGACACATTTTTGAGGTGGTCCTCGCTGTTTGGGATTTTCTTTTCTGGGATTTTTCTTTGTGTCCTTTGTGCTTTGACACTACAATTCAGTGCACATTGCATGTGCTCTTTCCCTACAAACATAATGTCAAGTCTGTTCCGTCCATTTGGCATTCCTAACTTTCCAGTAAGTGTATGATAGGCTAGTGTATGAAATGCACCAGTGAAGTGGAAGGTAAGTGTTATATGTGAGCTGTAGTGTATATTTATGCCATCCACACGTATGACTAGAAAGTATGGCTCCAGGTACTCCATTGTGTCCTGGCTGACAGCAGTTTTAAACACTGTAGTAACACACGTTTCAGCAGAGAGCCTGACTTTACCTATTTTAAATATAGGCCTTTAGGAAGGTGTGTTGTCAAGTTAATACACAAAAGGAAGGGAAGCCAAAAGTTCATAGGATCATGTGTCCAGTGTATCCGAGATTGGTAAGTCAAGGCACTCAGGTAAATCGGTGCTCACCTCACAATGTCTCCAATTTTTAGTATTGTATGGTTGTAAGTAGTTACCTTTCGTAACAATAATACTGTGCGTCTATATATATAAATATATTAAAATATATTTTAGGGTCCTCACCTACAGGTACCACCTATGGCATGCTTCATCACTGGACCCTCACCCAAACACTGAATGTCTACGGGTGGACTCAACACTTTTGGAAGCGGAGTTTTTTGAATGGTTGATGTGAGTGAAGGCAGGGGTTGTAGGTGGATTACAATAACCTCTGAATCCTAATTATGAATCTTTAATAATATAGGACTAAGGGCTAAGTTAAAAATAGCGTGATGCTCTTAGGATATAACACTCCCAGGGGTCAATTTAGATTGACATGTTTCAGCCAATATATTGCGCCAAAGGGTCATTTGGCTTTCTCCAGAGACAAGTGTTAGCCCGGGTAACTATCAATATTAGCCTTTTGCTTATGTAATTAGTTTTGTCGAAAGTATGCATGATATCATACAGACCATACTCAAAGGACCTTTTCCTTATATGGTTTTAGATTTCTAGTTGATTTCACAGACATAGCGAATTTCAGGGTTGGACCATCCCTGTCGTCAAATATTCATCAAGGGTACGTGTCAGCTTTCACTCGAGCAGTGCCCCTGTCTTCCCACATACTGAAAGTGGGTGAGAACCCTAAAATATATATATTAATATATTTATATATATAGATGTGCGGTATTGTTGTTACAAAAGGTAGCTACTTACAACCATACAATGCTGAAAATATAGGAAATTGTGAGGTGAGCTGTGACTTACCAATCTCGGATACACCGGACATATGCACCCTATGAACTTTTGGTTTCGCCTCCTTTTGTTTATTTACTATTGATATTTGGGAAGATGAGGGTATACCCATTAAAGACCTCTCACTCCTCCTTTGGTGGTTGTGTTGTCAAGTTACACAGGAAATGCAGAAAAATAGGTTTTAATAGTGATGGGGATGGCACAGTGATTGGGTTTAGCTACCTACCAGTCTCTACCTTGTGCACAGGAAACATTTGCAGCCCATCACCAGCTCTTCTGGAACTTTCTGTAACAAGCATCACAAGAAGAAAGAATCCAGTTGAATTAACTGAAATAACTGAAGAGACTTCTGCTCTTTATTTTATTCCAGGCTGTCTGAAAGAAGCAACAGCCTAATTGAGAGTGGACAGCACAAGACCCTGTGGGTGGACTTAATGGAATTAAATTTGGGACCTAGAGACCTTCCCCAAGGATTTTGGTGCTGTAGGAGGGTCCCGAGAGACTTTCTTAACATGTAAACAAATATGAAATGTATTAATTTTCTGACCACCTGAGGACTGGGTCAAGGCACCACAAGCTCCTAGGGAAAGGTGCATCCTCACCAGCAAAGGATTGATGCTTGAGTTTTTTCAATTGGAGTACAACATTCAAAAAAGTATCTGACCCATGGAGTCCTTGTCATGAAGAAGAATTCTGAGAATTAGAAAAGAGACTAAGAGAATATTTGGAGAGTGGCAGATGTGGATGGAAATTTGGCATATGTCTTGTTCACTCTATTACGGTGTGTATCAGAGTACACTCTTTAAATAGGGAAATCAGGCCATCTTCCAATTTTTATTCTTCCACAACCTCCAAATTCTAAATGACCCCCTAATTGTGAGGAAAGAACTTGGTGCCAGCTGGTAAGTAAGATGGCTAAGCATCTTTCTACTCTATACTGTTGCCGCCATTACTGGAGGCTTCAATGGAGGCTCGCTGACTGCATACTTTGAAGGGACCCTTTTCAGCTTCGCATTCAGCTGTGACCACCTGAGAGAAACTAAGCAAAACAAGTATAAAGGTAAAACATTTCACTGGTGTGAGCTGCAAGCCTTACTTGTATCCCGGTCCATCACTGTCACCATGATGATCCACCTAGGTCTGGGACAAGCTTGACAATGTACTTTAATTGGTGCTTTGTAGTTTCTAGCAGCTTTTCAACATAAAACTTTAAAAATCAATATCAACAGTCCCCTTCATCAATTTGCAACCATTTATGTAATTTTCCTATTAAAGTGTTTTTGATGTTTCCAGTTTAGTTGGGAATTTTATTTTGCTGAATTCTTAACTTTAATGTTTGGTATTGATTGAACATAGTGTCCATTTCTCTGTTGCTTGTAACATAGCTAACAGGGGCCAATCAACGATTTTTAGTGAATGAACGAAAATTAATGTGTTCAATTAGGTTGGTAGTGCCACCTACCTCTTTCACGGGTTCATTGCCTTTCTCAATCGAGATTGCATTGGTGAAAGGGACCAGGGACATGTCCAGCAGAATGTCAACAGGTGAGTTAATGTGCATTGATGATGTTAGTGAAAACGAGTTGTTATAGTGCCTGCAATGGAAGGTGTTTAAATAATAATGCAGCGTTCTCCTTAGGTGTAAGTTTTGCATTTGTGGGAATTGGGAATGGATGTTATTGGAAAAGGAGAACATGGCAATGTAACCAGTCCAGGGAGAATCGATTCTGGAAGGAAGGCACAGTAGAGAGGAAGGGGCTGAAGAGCCCTAGAGTGCTCCTTTCAAAATCTGTAGGGGCATTGATGTGAGAGGTGGAATTCAGGTATGTGGATGGGAGATAAAGGATTCATCCTAGCTACTTACTGGCAGGGGCGGCTCCTCTATAATGGCGGAGGAGCATTGCCCCACTGCCAGCAGATGATAAACAAAATGATGATCAAACATTGTTATAATCATTCAATTTATCACTGTCTGAGCTCCTTACGTCTGACGCAGATGGAGTGGGAGGGGCAGGGCTGGGCCATGGCAGGAAGTAGTTCTGTGCACTTATAAGTATGCATGTCAGTTTGACACGCTGTCTTAGGCTGGCCAAACAGATATGTGCACTAATGTTTCTTCAACCCAGCTGTGGAGAAACACCACAAACCCCCAGGCACTATCTGAGTGGCAAAGCAGGCTGCTCAGAGCAATCTCGGTGCCGCTCGAGAGCAGAATCTGAATTGGGTGGGGAGCCTGTGCCTTCAGGCCAATCCATTTCCGGGACGTGAGGAGCACGAGCAACGAGGTGGCCAGCAGAGGGTGCGGACCAGCAGATATGTGGTTTTTATTATTTTTTTAAATTTCCTAAACCCTCCTTCACCTCAAGCCCCACCACACAGCCCACCAGTTTCGATTGGCAGCAGCCGCCACTGCTTATGTGTGCGATATTTAGGAGATACAAGCTCCCCAGATAGGTATTCGTGAAGGTGTGATATTTGTGAAGCTCCTGTGATCATCTATAAAGTCTTTTTTATGTTCTGATTCCCGTAGATGATATGAAAGGTTTTGTATTCACTGACTAAGAGGGAAAGGGGGGCAATCAGGAATTGAAGTAAGTGTTTTACGTTGGTTCTCCCACGAAGAAAAGTTTGAAGAAATAGAGCATTTTGGGGCACAATTTCGACAATTCCTCCTGCCTTTGTTTTCTGCCTACATATAGGAAATGTTCTACTTAGAAAATATAAAAAAATACCAATTAAATGCTTATTATAAACTGACTTGGAATGGATGACTCTACACCTCTCCTGACATCCTGCAAAAACTGTTGCTTGTCAGACAGATTCATTACCACAACAGCTGGAGGCAGCACAAATTGTGCAACCTAAGTTGAAAATGCACCATTTAGCCAGAGCTCTAAGTAAATGGTGAATAATGAAATAATCTGAGATAGAAATCAGAAATCCTCACCAATTATCTCTGCCAAGATGAAACCTGAAGAGGCAATAATTGTGAATCCCAGATGCACAGTTGTCGCCAGTCTAGATCACAGATCACAAGAAAAGCAGACACAAAGAAGGCCTAAAGACAGCTTATGAACAGCAAAGGTGGAAGTTGAGGGTGCACCACAGTGAGGAAAGAGAGGTAGGAGACAAGGAGACTCCATAACATTAACAATAACCAGCAGATTCTGTAGCATCATGGTGATTGTAGTGTACAGGAAGAAATATGGACCACCTATGACGGTGGGGAGGGAGGTGCACAAACCCAGACTGGTTTTGGCCTACACTGGGCTAAAGAAATATAAACTCAAAATTGGCTGAGATCAATTCAGTCATTCCTTCTTTCATTGCGGAGAGAGGAGCCAGCTCCCATCATGGCCGCTCAGAGCTACTGTTCCGTTGCGAACCCTCCTTCAACCCCCAGAATGGCGTTTCCACCACTTTTCTTCACCACCCGCTACTAAGTTTCCGAAACTAGAACGTAGGTGGCTCACACCGAGACCAATTCCGCCTTTCTCCAAGCGATCTCCGCAGATATATTTGCCGAGAACTCCCTCCCACTGAATCAGCCAAGGTGGCAGTCACCGTCGGGAGGGCAATGCCGGACACCTGCAGTGCTTACTGAGCGGCGCTTTAAATGCGGACGACTGCGACGGAATCGCAGGCCTGCTGAGGACATAGCTGGCTGAGGTGAGAGAAAGCGGCCCGCAATACTTCGTGATCGATGGTTAGGAGGCCGGTGATCTTCTCCAGATCCCGATGAGTGGGGCGCGACCGGTGGCATGCTGGTTGGTGTGAAGGGTAGCCGAGGTGCCACTGACTGCGTTGTCCCCTCTGCAGACATCGGCGATCTCACTGTGCCGATTCACATTGACTGTACTGGCGTGGAGCTCCCGTCCATGTTTGTGAGGTGTATTAGAGGCCCGGACTGCTTGTGAAAGCGTGAAGACGGCCTGCTTGCTGCAGCAGTGCAGCTGCCTGTTTTGCATATTCGTCTGTGGCTGCACCGGCTGATACATCGAGCGCGATCGTAATTATTGCTATGTCATACCTGCATTGGGAGGCTTGATATGGCGCAATGATGAGTCGGCAGGCCTGCTGACATCCACCGAGGCCGGTGAAAGCGTCTGCGGCCACCATTTCAAGCTTTTGCTGCCGCCATTTCGAGTTCCTGACGACCCAGTACCTGGCCTCTGCTGGCGTTATCACTTTGTACGAGGTGCGCTAGGGAGGCAAGATAGACTAATGCATTGGAAGTTATGAAGCAGTACGCAACGTGGTGATACCCTCTGCATATTGTCTGCAGCATGCGCTTATATCACTGCATCAGTTGGAAGCCCCTAAGCGGCCTCCTTGACTTCAAAACGGCGGCCTCTGGGACAAAGACAGGCATCAATACCTCCATGAGTGCCCGAGACGGCGTGGGAGGCAAATAATGTGCAGGAGAGAAGGAGCAACCTAGATCCTGATGTGATTGAGAAATCCGGCGGTGCCTGACCTTATTATGTTCATCATGCTGATCCTCTGCTTAGTTTGCACCCCCTTACATCTGGATCATAGAAAATTGTGGGGACCCTCTGAATTTGTACATCAAGGACTCACCCCCCCGCCTGACCTCAAGATGGTCACCTCAGTCATTGACTCTGCGAACTCTCCATCGACAGCTGAGACCCAGCCATTTTGACTGATGCCCGGTGGAGTTACCTCGCGAGCTAAAGGAGAGATGGGCTATGGATTTCCTCCTTGGCCGTCACCTACCCAGCCAGTCTCTGGGCAAACTCTCCTGCATCTCTCCTGACCTTATCTCCTTCCTCCCCCTTCACCCTACCCCCTACCGCTCTACCCTTCTCTTCTTTCCAGCTATTGACCTCTGCCCTCACCCGTCCTTGCTCATAGTTCCCTCCCTGTTTATCCACTGGACTTTCTTATGTGAACTTTCTCTCGTCACTTGAGACCTAGCTATTTGACAGATGCCTGATGGAGCTACCTTGTTTAGCTAAAGGGGTGACGGGTTGTGGATTCCCTCCTCAGAAGTCACCTACCCAGTCGGTCTTTGGGCAGACTTCCCTTTGTCTCTCCTGCCGTCTATTCCCTCATCCTCCCCCTTCACACTTCCCCCCTCCCCCTTCCTCCCTACTTCTCTCACCTCTCTTTTCCTCTTTTAATGTGTTGCTTATTTTTGACGTAATGTGTAATTGTCATCATTTTCTGTAACATTGTGTAACCTAATATAAAGTGTTCTGATACCTACGGGTCTAGCCAGCACTATATAAAACTCATTAAATAATGTGTTTCTATACAGTATATTCCCTAAGTGCGATGGGTAGGCGCAGATGTAGGCACCTTGCTCAGTGTACTGCAGTGATCCAGCTATATTTCACTAATAAGCCCTAAGGTGGTCAAAACTGGTCTGAGATTGGTTGTGTTACTTCTGGAAAGCAACCTGGCCTGGTAGTTTGGGTTGGACTCACCCTATTGAAGTAGGACCAAGACTGAGTTGCATACAGATGGTAGTCCTCTGTCTGAAATGACATAAAAACAACATTGGCCTGGAAGGCAGCCTGAAGCACTTGTCGCGACTGGGATTAATTCAGGATTTATTTTGATCACTTTTTTTGTTGCATTGTTCATGCAAAGGCAGATGGAGACCAGTAGTCTTGGATGCATGGCCATGAACGATAGGAGGGCCGGATAAAAGCAAAGGTGGCATTGCTAATACAATATGAAAAAACCCTTCAAGATGGAGATAAAGTATGCAGATAACTTGTGGAAATTTGTTTATTATTCTATGGGGCATGTGCATTAGAATTGTGAACCCTAAGTGGACCTGCATATAGAAGCTTGGACCGTGCAATCTTCACCTGTACTGAAAATAAACGTATTTTAATGGTGCACTTTGTGGCTGGGCCCTAAAAATCCTGCCAGATATATAAGCTAAAAGGGCATACAAGGTCTACATAAACAAAAAGGACATAAAAAACAGATCTATGACTCATGAGGAAAATTTGTGGTTATATTGGGGAACTTGTGTCATCTGCGCAAGAAGGAAATACTTTAGATGATATGATGGACTTTGATAATAATTAGCGTTTTTCTGCAGCAGGCGGATATTAGAGATATTTCAGTGCAAACACTATGATGAAAGATATCTGTGACAGTCTCTGAGGACTGAAGCACGTCTATGTCTCAAAACTGGTCTGACCAAGCTACACTGTGAGATGAAACCTGAAATGGTCTTTGAAATCGTTGATAATGGAAGGTGCAAATCTTGCACTTTATACATGGACTTTAAACGACTGAATAGTGTTTTAATGGCAAATCGATTCCATACAGATTTTAAAATAAACGATATTGGGTCTAGTCACAAACTACTGTTCACTGTTGTTGTGTGTTTTAGTTGTCACATTCCCTGAATTTGGAACAGTGTTTTGCAGGGAGAGCATGTATGTACGGGTATGTTGGCATTTTTTTTGTATACATCAGTGTTTCTTTTCTCTAGGTGCTGCCCTTCCTTTCTAACATCTTGTCCAAAAATATTTGTACGAGTTTTGGATAATTTGAAAGTGGAGCAAGGTCATTTGCAGATCCCCAGACTGATGAACAATGATTATTAAAATTACAGGTGCGTGAAGTTGCAAAGTTTTTGTCTCTCAACTTTATTGTGTATCTCACAAAAAACGATGAAAACTGCATGAAGGTCATGACGTTTACATGATTGGCTTTTGCATGAAAACCTGGACTTTTATGATGCTGTTAAGCTCATATACAAATGTACATAGGAGTAGATTGTGAGGGATTAGTCAGTCAAAAGGAAAAGGTACACAAGGTTTGCACTCACACACAAAACACTGGAGTTCTCAAACGATATCAGTACGTTCAGGGGAAATTAAGTTGGGTGTAGAAGAAGGTAAAGCAGGACACTTAAAATATGCGTAAATACAATTTCATATTTATTAACCACTGCAACTTCATTATTATTTGTTAAAGATTAAATTAGAAGTTGCACTGAAAATGATGGCATTTGACAGTGGAAGGTTCATTAAATATGTTCTAATCGTGTTTCTAGAATTTCTGATGTTAAATTCTTTAAATCTTCAAGGTTAATAAAATAATAGTTTCTGTCGAAGAGATTGGGCCACATCCCATAAAAGGAGTTTTTAAAGTGTTAGTTGAATTCACAGTCTGTGGCATTATTTTATACTGATTAGTATCATACAAAGTGTTAGCGCGGTAGTGGTGGCGCTACCTTTTGCAGTAGTAAGTAGTTGTTCTCACTTGAACCTTATTTGTATGTGCCTGCTTGGCAAAAACTAGAATAGCATTGGTAAAAGGCACTATAAACACAGTACCATTACACTAAAGCGGCACAATATAACCACACAACACAATGAAACAAGAACAGAATGAACAAAAAACACAGAGCACATTAGAAGAGCACAATAATATACAACACAACACACTGCAATAACTTCAACTTCAGCCTACTTGCTTAAATAGGCTCAAACATTCTTTTCCTACACCACTACCATCACAACTATATTTTTGGGATGCAATGGTAAAAGGTGTTTGCACTAAGCACTTTACCGTGTCTTCCCAAGACCATAGAATGATGCCACCCAAATACAATTTTGAAAACAGCACACATGTGGCTTGGATCCTGTCAAACTTACTTTAGGCTGGGGTGGCACAAGATAAGCATCTAAGAGGATACCCACAAAGACAAATTCAGCTGTAAACATTATCTTATGACTGAATTTAACATTTCTGCTCCTGCCTGCCTGAAATTCGCAAAGGGATTCTTGGCAGTTGTAAATGGTTTTGTGAAGGTGGATTTCACCACCACAAGTGGGGAGAGTTCGGCATTCTTAAATCTCAGTGATGAGAAGAGGATGTTGTGAAGCAAGGTGCCGTAGACGTTTGGGAACAGACAGAAACTTGTAAATTTGTGGGTGTTCTCAAACTCTTCTTTGTCCACTTACTAGCCTAGAAATCTGAAAGTCTGTAAGCGCCCCTTCCAGAATGGGAAGGAGAACGGATCACCCTCAGATTTTGTGGGTGTAGGGCTTTCTCCATGAGGATACATGTTTTCCCTGCAGAGAAAAAAAATATTTATATATATATTTACAAGCAGAGATCCGTCTCCTGTGGACTTCTTTGGTTTTGTAAACTGTGCAACAGCAAAAAGAGAATTTTAAAAAAGTTACCTGACACCTCCTGTAATTCTGTGCCAGGTCCAGCTTTCAGGGAGTGCTTCTAAGCATGTCAGTCAACCAGACTGCCTGGCAGCATGTCTATTTTCCTTCCTTCCTCTCCCCTCCTTCTTTTCCTCCATTCCTTCCTTCATCTCTTGCTTCCTCTTTTTCTTTCCTGTGTTTGTTATTTGATGTCCCTAGCTTGTGAGTTTAGAGACTACCACCATCCCTCGTTCTGTTTATCACTCGCTCTCTCTTTCCGTTTTTGAATATTTTCATTATTATTAACAAATGAACAAACAGCAGAAATGAAGATCTATTTTTTAAAGGTCAGATGCATATTTACAAAATAAAATTCTAATTTGTCTTTATCAGGCACTGATGTGCGTCTGTTTCGTGGGTTGATAGTGTGAGTCAATCGATTCAAAAACACTCCATACATATTACTGGGAAAAACTCGGTTTTTCGGGACTTCTTGCAATGACATTTTAAGTACGTTATTTCTATATGTTTGCATGACTTTTAATCTAGCAATTAAATGCACATTAAGAATGTGATCAAGGTTTTTTGTAATGCACCAGGGAATTTGATCTTTGTATTTGGAAGAGAGTAGCAAATAGATTGTGAGATGTTACAATTAGTATCTATATCGCATTGCAGAAGGGAAGAAACAATGGGGCACATTATCAAGACAGGCGATAAAATTATCGCCGCTTTAGCAGCAGAAAACTGCCGCTAAAACGGCGGTAATGGGCTTGATAATATGCTCTATTGAATTCCAATTGAAGCCCATGTTAGATGTGAAGGACGTCTAACATGAGCTTCAATCGGAATTCCATGGAGCATATTATCAAGTCCATTATCGCCGTTTTAGCGGCAGTTTTCTGCTGCTAAAGCGGCGATAATTGTATCGCTTGGCTTGTTAATATGCCGCAATGTGAGCTGTGAGAAGGATAAAAGTATATGAGGGCCCTACGAGTTTTTTTTAGGACACGGCCATCGTCCCACCATCCCGTCAGGTTAGTAGAAGCCATGACCTCCACTCTCCTGGAAGGAGACCATTGGCTCTGTAAGCCTTCTTTAAAGCCGCCACACCACAGTGAAATGCAGAGTGGCGGCCGCGTTGTCTTTGCCCGGCTCTGTATTGCTATTTGTTTTACACAAATAAACTCCAGAGTGGGAGCTTGTTTGTGTAAATCAGTCAGTGGCCCAAAATCACAGGACATCTTCCAATGAATTAAACAGGATTTTCCAAAGTCTCACATGCTGATAGGGTAACTACTAGAGGTAGGCGGAACTCGCCGAGTTTCACTCAGCGGAAATCCGCGAAGTTACAGAAAAACTCCCTTAAGTTCAGTGAGATTCTGCCAATGGGCAGAAAATATTCAGCTTGGTCGTGCCGCAATTTAGCGCCAATAGCATGAGCAGCAATGACAATGAGTGCATGCACATGAATTGCACAAGAGCACACAACCATTCAAGAGAAAATCTTCTCAAGCGGCTGCAAATCCACTTAAGCAGCTGCCCTCTGACCGCGACCACTCACAAACGCCAGTGGCCATCCGTATTAGAAAATCATGCGAGGGTATGGCAAATCTCGCTTGCGCATGCCAGCTCACATATTCTGGAGCCTCGCAGGAGAAATATTCCTCCATGCGGTGATTTGCGGAATTTAACAAGAACCTGCGTTAAAGAGTAACGTGGAGTTGCCACAATTCTGCCAATTGGGTGGGTGGAATGGAACATTTTGCCCACCGCTAGTACATCCAGCAAAAAATAAAATGTCAAGAAAACAAATGTCATCAGGAAGACATCCCATCACAAATTTGGAATCCTAAAGATTCCCCAACATCACATGCCTCACTCTAGTATATTGAATACAGAAGGAATCCTGGCCCAAAGTTTACTTGTACTCCATTCTTGTGCCTTGACCGCATTCTCTGCTGGCTCTTTGATTGCTCATTATTCCCAGGAGTCCTGTCCCCTTCCTTGATCCACTTCTGTACTCAGCTCTTTCTTAAACATTTCTTAACAAATTTGTGGCAACTGCTCCCGTGGAGTTCCATGTGCTAACAGACTCCAAAAATATTGTTTGTTAAAAAATAGACAACATATTATAATCTGCCAAAATCATAATTTATATGCATATCTCGAGACACAAAACGTATCCCAAATTTAATTTCTAAATCCAGTGGTGGCTCGCAGTGGGAGTGTTGCGAGGCGCTGGGCAGGTTGGGAGAGGCGCAGGGTGGGGGGGGGGTAGTGGAGTCGGACATACGATGGCCAGGAGTAAAGTAGGTAAGTAAATAAATAAACTATTTACCTTGCGCTCACAGCATCGCCAACTCTGCAATGCAGCGAGCTCAAGGTAAATAATTTTATTTATATATTTACTTACTTTACTCCTGGCCATCGTATGTCCGACTCCACTAGCCCCCCAGCCTGCCCCTATCCGGCCTCGTCACACCGCCCCGCAGCACTCCCTCTGCGAGCCACTACTGCCTAAATCTAGCCAAACTCTCTGTCCACATATTTTATGACTGGGACTATTTATTAAACTAACTCCTTACCTAACATGCACCTGGGGCAAGTGCTGAAGACTGGATTTAGGTGAAGGTTGACATTTTTGTATGGAGATGTTTGTTTACAAAAAGACGAGCTTTGTTTAATCTTATGTTTTGGAGCCCGGTTTAAAATAAAATATTTCTTTGCAGCCTGGTAGTTCTAATCACAAAGCTATTAGTACAGGTAAGTGTTATTTACATGCTAAATAACTTATTTTCAGAGTGCGATATGACTGTAGCATGCCACAAATGTCACTTCCACACTTGTAAAAGGATTACACAGATAGAGCTTTCTATGAGAGTAAATCTCCTAATGTAGAAGGGAGTGGGCATTCCAGCACAGAAATGCCCAGGAAATTTCCGAACACCTACAGACTTGCAAATTTGCCATTTGCCTGCATCTCCAAGACTTTCCCACCTCTTGAACATTCGACAATATAAACCTGACAAGGACATGAGTAAATCTCTATTTAGGGAAGCAAAGGAAATGGACTCCCCCCACCCAAACCGGTGTTGAAGTTGCAGAGTGAGTCTCTCGACAGGAAAACATATCTTTCTCTGTGTAGGAATGACAGTGTTTGCTGGTGCATTTGCACATTCTCTTGTTTCCACCTCATAAAAAACAAGCACATTGAATTTTCAGTTGCGAAAATTGAATTCTTAAAATAGTATTAGGCTTGTGCATGCGAATTTGTGCCTGTCATGTTTCCCGGCTTAACCTAGAAAGATTAAAAAGCTCCTAAAATGCAGAAATGCACACTGCCGAGATGCAGCCTGTTGTTTCCTACCTGAGTTGTGATACAAACATCTCTACCATACATTCCAATATACCTGATTCAGGTGGGAGACGCCCGAATTCTTAAGCCAAAAATGGCTTTATTTTAGCGGTTTTCCGTCTAAATTACATTTCCTTCGATGCATGTCAATGGGAAAATTAACTCCCATGATTTTTATCAAAATCTTCCTTTTCCTAGCATTAAAATGTTAGCATATGTGCACTACCTACATCCGTTTTTTTGTTTAAATCTCTTAATTAAACATTTTATATTGTTGTTCCTTACATACAGTCTTCATGGTAGTCACAACAGGGATACATCATCATGAACAGCCTGCAGTATAAATGAGAAAATAACAAGAGCAGCCAGTGGAATAATGTGTCAGCTGATGATATCTGTGATGCCCAGGACAGCTGGTCTGAAGAAACAGCGTGGTACACAATTCTTATGCCCAGGTACGAGTTAGGACCACCAGTCCATATTTGTGACAATACGCAAACAAATCAAAACAGATAAACAATATACACAAAAAAAACAGACCTGCACCCATCCATGCAGTACACCGAAAATATACAGTAAATCCAGCAGGAAGTGAAAAAACCAATGATGAGTGGCTAAAATGAGTACCATTGAGTTGGGTAACAATCAACATCTGTTATTCAGCGCCAAGATAGCCTTCTGGGTGAACGTACGCTTTACATATAAACATGTTATGTTATGTCGTTAGCACAGGGCCAACAGCAGGTCTCATAATAGTGCTCTACCTACATCCATACATGAGATTCAGGTCGTGTGTTTTAATGCTACCATCCCTCATGTTCCTATGGCGGCTACTTTCTTACCTCTGCTTCCAAGTCCCATTCAAAGCATTTAGGGGCATATTATCAAGACAGGCGATAAAAGTATCGCCGCTTCAGCGGCGGCGATAATTTTATCGCCTGTCTTGATAATATGCCCCTGTGTTTCTCTTATCAGTCTTTCCTATTGTCTGTCTCCTATTCTGGCACCTATCCACTCCTACTGTGTCCCACTCCCCAGACAGAACATTTTATTGTTTTCCATATTATTAAAGGTCTCATGGAGTGTTTCCTACACCTCCCCTCTTGATGAGTCGCTATTGGAACAGGTTCCAAGGGAAGGATGCACTTAAACTCCCATGTTCATCTTTCTCAGAGTGCATCCTTTGTTGCACACATCAGCACAGAAACAACCTTCTTGGAAACTAACACTGTGTATGGCTTGCACCTATTTAGGAAGGCATGCGACACCAAGAGCAGAAGTTAGAGCGCTCAATGAACCCCAACGATCCTGAGAATTCTCTAACCAGGGTTTAGTTACTTCTTCCCATGCTTAATTACACTCTGCCAATCCCGATACGCTTGGGCATGTCCCTGAGAGTTTCAGGGCTTCCAATCTGGCCATTGTGTGTAAATCTCTGGAGCTGCCCTTTCTCTTACCTCTAATTAAGAGCTCCTTCCGCAGTGTTATTCAACACAGCCAACATTTTTGCATACATTCAGATGACTGCAAAGCATGGCGGAGAAGGGGCGCGAGCGGTAAGCGTGGAATTGGGCTTGACCCATGGAAATTAAGAGCTGGCTCGCTGAATAATTGAGCTGGCCACTAAGGCATTGGAACACTTTGCATATATGGTAAAACCCGGAGGTATGCATTTCAGGGGAGCGCGCATCTAGATTATGCATTTGAAAATCTTCCATCCTGATCCCCTAGAGGTCCTCCCATTTAAAAAGCTTTTCCTTTCATCGCCATGGGCACAAATGGGAAAAAGACTTTGAAAGTGGAACTGGAGTCAAAACCTTCAATCTCATCAGAATGATCATTGTGCGCGCGGCTAGATAGGTTATTTGAGGTGCCACCGGTGCCTATTTCTAATCATTACAAAACAGCATGATTTTCATGCATTCCGTCTTCACTAGGAAAGGTTAGTCTTACCTGGGATACTAATTGTTATAGCATTGCCACAACTACATGCAGCATAAATTAAAAAGATGATTGCATTTACAGTATTTCTGGCCTAATAGGCGCACAGACAGGCATACTGTTGCCTCTGAAGCAATTGGCTCAATTAGGAACCCTGGGGCATATCAAAAATAACCGGCGATAATTATCGCTAAGCGCACTTAGTGCTAGGATAATTATCGCCGGCTAGCATGGATTTTTATCGCTGTGATAGCGTGCTATTAGCAACGCTTATCTCAAAAGCGATAAAAATCCTAGCGCTAACTGCCAAACGTGAGATTATCGCTGGAAACCCAGCGATAATCCCACGAAGTTTGGCGATAACTTGCTGATAGGGCCTCACATACTTAGCCATGATATCCACCTTCCATAGGATATCATGGCTAAGTCAGTTTCAAAGCAGGCGTAAGGAAAGTAGCGATAACAGAGGTTATCGCTATTTTTCTTGTCGCTATGCTGCTTTGCGTGAGGCTTGATAATAGGAAAAATGTCGCTTAGCGACATTTCTCCCGTTATCCTGGGGAGGAACGCCCACTTTGCATCTCATTAGAGATGCAAAGATGAGCGTTAGGAATTCAGGCGCTAAGGCAAGGTATCACGCGATAGCGTGACCTTGCTGATATAGCGATAAAATTATCACCGCTTTTTGGCCGAAAACGGCCGCAAAAACGGCAATAATTTTATATCGCCGCCTTGTAGATATGCCCCCCTGTTTTGTTCAATTTGTACACATGTCCAAATTGTCCAGAAGTTTGCAATAACATTTTTTTTCTCACGATCCTACCTGACGTCTATTGGGCCCATGGTGTACTACTGTTACAAACAAGCATTGAAAAAACAATACATGATGCTGTTGTGGGAGATTGGGGAAGTGTGAACAGGTGAGACGGGCAGAATAAAACATTTGTGTTCTGTACAAGGATTTTTGTATGAACACATGAAGGTTCATATAAAAAAAGAGAATTCAAGCATAACAAGTGAGCAGGGTCGTGCTCTCTCTAAAGAACATTTGTTATCTATGTATTTCTTCTTGCCGTCGAATGTGCTAGAGTTAGCTAGGTCTTTTGTAGTTCACATTGAGGTATCTCTAGAGTAATCATTTGCAATAACTCATCTGAATACTTTGATTTTATGATAGCGTCTGGATTTGTGCAAAAAACTCAGTTTACTCTCTAGAAAACGGGGCCGTAACTATGGTCTCCTATGAATACATGTGTTTGTTAGTTTATTGCTAATAGATATTTTGTAAATATCGACATTAAAATCAGTCCCCAGCTTCTGTTGTACAACTTGTATTAGAAATCGCCATGGAGAGAAGCTCTAACTTTTTAAATACTATTCCTCAATTATATTAATATTTTTGGAAGACAAATGTATCAGTGTTTGTTCGGAAGGATTTATTCAACATGTTCTGTTTCTGGTACATTGGTATTTATCTTTTCTCTGCAAAATCAACAAAATTTCAAATATGCCAAAAACATGAGACCTTCGGGGCATCATTACGATGCCGGTCAGACTCTTTTCTGACCTGCACCATAGCGGCAGAGGGACCGCCCGACAAGGAGTTGGCTGTTCCACGGCCCTTATTACGCCCAACAAGGAGTCGGCTGTCCCACGGCCCTTATTACGCCCAACAAGGAGTCAGCTATTCCACAGCCCTTATTACGCCCGACAAGGAGTCGGCTGTTCCACAGCCCTTATTACGCCCGACAAGGAGTCGGCTGTCCCACGGCCCTTTTTACAATGCAACCGCCTTAACGGCGGTCGCAAAGTGTATATTTTCTATTGTGGCTTGTGCTGCGTAATGACGCCCCTAATCTGGAGACATGTAATGGAACAGGTTTGAATTCTCAGCACACTACCAAGTGTCCAGAATTATCTTTTATGTACAAACGAGGCGGTCCGGCCCCCGTGCCTTTTGCAAAGCAAGAAGAGTGTCGGTCTGTCAAAGTAAGGGTCAGCCTTACACAGACACACTATGTCAGGGTCAGGCAAACAGGTGCTTTGCATGCAGAAAATGTGCAGTTATCTGACAGCCTGAGTCAAGTTTTGCGGGGCTGAAGATTTTACAATCCTGAGGGCGTGACCTCATCAGCACGGCAAAGGCATCATTTATGAGGTTTTGGCGCAGGGCAGTGCAGCAAGGAATCTTACTGTGCCGCCCTGCATCAGAAGAAAAGGGCAGGAATCGGCTGTATCTATGAGATATGGTGCATTCCTATCCTTTTCCCCTGCGCTGGCGTACAATGGGCTGCCATGTGCCAATGCAGGCACCCATGTGCCATTGTGCAAGTCTGTCTGCGATATAGGGGTGATTGTTTTTGTGCAGGAAGGGGCACCCCCTGTATAAAAACAGTCACAAGAGGTGTTTTCCTCTTTCTATGTGTGCTGCAGAATGCATCACACATAGAAAGAGGAAAAAACAAGGATAAATAAGTATATTTCTCCTCGCTGTGCCACCCGAACGACACCCCTTGGGGGGGCGTTTGAATCTGATGCATTCCCAGGTTTATTATTTCCTTATAAATCTGGGAATGCTTCAGATTCCATGGATGTTGCGTGCGAACACCCACAGCAACACCCATGGAACGCCCCTTTCACACAGTGTTCTGTGTGAAAGGGGTACATATTTATGAGGCCATCAAAAGCCACACAATGTGGCTTTACATGGCCTTGTAAATATGCTGCAGCGCATTGTGCCAACAGAGCGTCAAAAAAGTGATTTTCAAGCAGCGCAAAATTGCCACTAGGGGCATC
This sequence comes from Triturus cristatus, assembly GCF_964204655.1. Lineage (NCBI taxonomy): Eukaryota > Metazoa > Chordata > Amphibia > Caudata > Salamandridae > Triturus > Triturus cristatus. Next base: position 790,924,072 of record NC_140586.1, on the reverse strand, counting down.
ATAAATGATGCCCCAAAATCTTTTGTGAGCCGCACCCCATGACTGACTCACACGTGGACACTTCAGGTAAGCCTGAAGTGCCCAGGGCTGCCTGCTCATCATGATGCTGTGTCACAGATTGAGTGGGATCTGCAGCTCTCACTGACCCCATTGCACTCTGTGAGGAGGTACGGAAGGTACGGAAGGTCACCTCTCACTGGCTGACTCATGACAAGGTCAAACAGTAAGAGGAGGCGGCTAGACTTTCTAGCAGTCCCTTCCTTCCCCAAGGTCTGCAGGAATCACTGAGCCCTTTCTGCTTCTCCTTCCCACCACCTGTGTATGCCTGTAAATGGGTGTGTGCATATGCCTGTGAATGGTGTGTGTATGTGCGTGCACATGTGAATGGGTACGAGGGAGTGGGCATGTGAATGAGTGTGAGCATGTACGTTCTTTCATGAAAAAGAGTGCGCGTTTGTGTGCCCCCCCCATCACTACTGCACATTATGGGTCACCACTGCACATATAGCCTTAGGTGGCCAGACATATCTTTCATATATCAAAATAAAGCCTCAAGTGCCCAGATATGTCTTTCATATACCCAGATAAAATCTCATATGGCTAGGTGGTGTTTCGACATATTGTTAAAAGAGCACCGTCAGACACAAATACCATGTCTCAATTATTTTGATGTCAAAAATGTCATGGGTCAGACTATTGTAGGTAAGATTATCATTTAAAAAAAAAAGAATATCGTTGTTAAAAATATCATGTGTGATATCGTTGTAATTTATATTGTTTTGTTAATTATTTTTCTATTTCTTTGCATGAATATATTGTATTTGTTTTCAAATGTTTGTAATTTTTATGTATAATAATTTTAGGCGTGGGATGTTGGGTTTATGGCCAAAATGGTAGGAGGTAAATGAAACATTTTATTTAATGAGTTTGTTATGTTTAAAATTGTTGTTATGCTAATTTCTTTAATTGAAATGTTTTTAAAAATAAATTATGTTAAGGAAATTTTAATCTTTAAATGTTCTTTTACCTTCTTTTATTTATAATTACGTAAAAATATTATTGTAAAATAATTTTTATTCTTTTATTTCTTTTAAATATTATTATATTTTGGAATATTTGTAATAAGTATGTTCTTTGTATATAGTTTTGTAAAAAGATTTTGAGACTTGAAATTGAAACATAATTTTAAAAAAATAGTTCATAAATTAATATAAATGTATTACATTAATTTTATTATCATCAATTTTAAAATGTAAATTATTGTTATTTAGATTTTTTTGAGTTAGAATGTATTTTCTAATAATCATATTGATTAATTTCAAATGTATAGTAAATATTCTTTATTTTTTCGATTCTTTGGTAATACTTCATATCTACTTTAACTTATGTGGTTTACTTTTTTGGGATGGGTCTTCTTTCATAGGACAATTCAAAAGGTTTTCTGTAGTGCTGTATTTTTGTATAGGGTCTTTTAAACTTGTGCCCAAGTTTATTTTGTATATTAAAAAGGTATAGCAATTTATGTAATTGTCTGTTTTGTAATGCAGTTTTTGTAAAGTATCATTTTTTTACATCTTATTGTCATATAACATTTCAGAATTAATCTTTTAATACATAACTTTTTGTACTGGTCAATAGTTTTTAATAATTACAACAACATTTTGGCTTTTTTTCATTCAAAGAAAGAAATCATACTTTTAATTCAGAATAATTACAATTACACCTATGATATAACTGCAGAGTACATGCATTTTTATTTGTTGTCATACATTTTTTAAACAGTTAAAAAGTTAAACAGTAATTTGACAAATGTATATATTTTTCAATATTATAGTCTATTGAAACAATTGGTTTTATGAGAACAGCACTCGGGGAGGCAAGATGGCGGCCGCGTGAAGTGGCTGTGAGCAGCTGATCGCAGGAGAGAGATGCCGATTGTGTGGGGGAGAGAGCACTGAGCCGCACGCTGCTAGCTGAAAGCCGATAGAGCTTGGAGGAAAGTTTGATGTATATCATAGCACAGCGTGGGATTTAATCACAACCTGAACAACTTGAACGATGGAATAATGCTCCTAGAACCTACCGGCTCCAGAGCCCCGCTTCTGTGGATGTTGGCTGCTGCCGCGGTTCGCGCATCTCGCCGCTGGCGCTTCGTTGCTGTTTGGGGGAGGAGACTGTGTAGCGGAGCGGAACTCCGCGCGAGCTTGGTCGCTGGAGGTAAGGAGTCGAGCAGGATTCGGGACTGGGAGCCGCACTGTCCGTGTCCCAGGAGTGACATCTCTATGACCAGGAGGAGGGTTCGTACGACGAGACCGGCCACGATGCCTCCAAAAACTGTAAGGGCAAGCCCGGTGACACAGAAAGCAAAGGGAGGGCCGGCAAGTGGATCAGGGCAGGAGGGGCAGGCTAACTCCACTAGAACGCATTCTCCCCTGGCTCGGAAACAGCGGATAATTGGGAAGACTCGTCAGGCTTCCTCCACCATGCTAATGGATATGTTTATTAAATTAAGTAAGGAGAAGAGGGTGGATGGCAGTCAACATTTGATGTCCCCAGGGAAAATACAGGAGCCAGCGCTTAGTGTAGGCGGAGCAGGAGCGGAAAAGACACATACTTTGGATGTACCTCTAGTCGAAGGAGCTGAAGGTGAACCGGTGGGTGGTGTCTTGAGCTGTGTATCCGAGGATTTATCCAATACTAATAATATCTCGGCTGTGCACGGAGCATTGGCCCCTATAAAAGCGGATGATGTTATAAACGCTGGCATTCAATCCACCGGCAGTATAGGCCCCTCTGAACTTGGCAACGAACAGCAGGGCAGGGGGCAGGATAACTATGCAGTCTGCGAAACCCTCGAGTCTGCTCCTAGGGGGGCCGCCCTAGAAGTGGAGAGGCTGGGACAGGGGCAGGGGCAGGGGCAGGGGCCAGCTGAAAAAGAAAAAGTACCAAGTGAATGCTTCTTTTCATTATCTGAAGATGCGGAATGGTCAGACGAGGAGGAAGAAGGAGATCAAAGCTTCGTATTAGATGGTAGTACCCGGGGTACTGGAAGTGATCAAGAACCTGAGCCACCCACTACCACAGTACGGCCCATTGTTGGTCCAAAAATCTTCAAGAGTCAGGTTAATCAGGAGCTTAGATGGGAAGACTCGTCGGACAGGCCAGTACAGGGGAGTCTCACCCTAGAGGCATCTCAGGCATCTCAGGCATCTCAGGCATCATTATTGGAATTAATTCATCAAGAAATCGTCGCTCACCGTGAGGAGACTCGCCAGGATAGTAAGAAATCACAAGCAGCTATGAGAAAAATGCAGGGAGCTGTGAGGAAACTATCTAAGGCATGTTCAACTTTGGGCGATAGGGTCTCCAATTTGGAAGAAAGGATTGTAGCCACAGAAGCTCAGGCCACTGAGGCAGTGGCCAAGGTGGATGCTCATAATTCGCAGCTTTCAGATATACAGTGGAAGCTCGAGGATATGGAGAACAGATTGAGGCGGAGCAATCTTAGGGTCTTGGGGATCCCTGAGGGGTCCGAAGGCCTAGATATTAGAGCTTACGTCATTAAACTGTTTGGTCAAGCCTTTCCCGAGCTATCTAGTTGGAACTGGTCCTCGGAAATTCAGAGGGTTCATCGAACCCCGTTCAGAGTGCGTAGAAATACGAAAGAGGGCGACAAGCCGAGAGCTATTCTGATTTTTTTTGGAAACTTTGTTTTAAGGCAATTGATTGCCGAGATGGCGAGGCCGGATATGAGAAGATCTAGTGAAGGGGTGACTTTCTTTGTTCGCCCGGACTATTGCCATGTCACGGTTGAAAGGCGATGGAGACTGCGGCAGCTCATCAAACCTTTTCAGGACCAAACATTTCAAGCCTATCTGATTAATCCAGCCCAGTTGAAAGTTATTAAGGAAGGGAAGATTAATTATTTCTCCTCTGAGATTAAGGCGAAGGAGTTTCTTGATGCATTAGGCTAACGGGACCAATTGGGAGTACTGAATTAAGGGAATTAATTATTTCAAGCATTGTATTTCATTAGGTGGCTGATAAGCATAGGGTTTGGTTTGTTTCTTTTCTTTCTCTCTCTCCTTCATATAGTAATGGCCTCAACGGCTTTAGAGGAATGTTTGGTTCCTGAGTGTATTTTGGCTTTATGTCTCTCTCCTGCGACCATGCTCGCATCACATGCTCAGACTCTACTGAGCGCCTCAACTATGGGTAAGGGGCAGGGGTGTAGGGGGGTGTGGGGGGAGGTTGGAGGTGGGGAAGGGTTGGGGGGAGGGGGAGGGGGTTGGGGGGAGCAGGGGGAAAAAATTAAAAGAGAGTTTGTCTGGTGTGGTAGGGAGGTATTTCAAACAGAAAGATGTCGATGTAGTTGTAGTGAAGGCTATGTGTGCTGGGTGTCTTGTCTTTTTCTCTGTGGGACTGTGCATAAATCTGTGTTGAATTCATTCGGGGGCTTTGTGGCTAAGGAGGTTTTAAAATTATGAGAATGGCTAAAGTTAATATATGTACTATCAATGTTAATGGACTGAATAATCTGAAGAAGCGTCAAAATTTGTTTCATTTTATTACGTTTAACAGGTTAGATATAATCTGTATACAAGAGACTCATCTACCTTGGGCCAGCCGTAATTTACTCTGTATGAAAGGGTTTGATATTATAGCCTGTACCACACAAACGTCCAGTGTAAGGGGGGTTGCAATCCTGGGTAGAACGTCTTTGGGAGGGGCAAAGAGGGCAAAAAGTGACAGAATGGGTAGGTGGGTGATAGCAGAAATGAATTTCGGCTATACAATTTGCTCAATATATGGTTCAAACTGTGATGACCCGGATATATTTGATTTGTTGGAGGAAGAATTAGCGGACTGGCCAACCCCATTGATAGTATGTGGCGACCTAAATATTTCTATTGATGGACACAATTTACAGAACTATTCTGGGCGGAAGCCAAGGGTTTTTAGGGCTCTTTCCTCCCTTATAAGATCTCATGGGCTGGAGGATGTTTGGGGAACTAGGGAATTACAGAACCCAGGCTACACTTACTTTTCATACCCGTTTCAAAAGTATATCAGACTTGATTATTTTTTTATTTCGTCGTCAGCTTTGTGCAAGGCTGGTATCAAGAAGCTCCCCAGAACAATATCCGATCACAATCCTCTAATTCTTTCTTGTTGTATAGTTATGGCAGGGCGAACTCGTACCAATTGGACCTTCGAAAGAAGACTGCTATCTGATCATAGATTTATAGATCATATTTTAAAATGGACCAAGGAGTTCTTCGATGCCAATCGATATAGTACCTCAAGGAATGTCGTGTGGGAAACTTTTAAGTCGGCCTTTAGAGGGGAATCAATTAGCTGCTCAGTGAATTTAAAGAAAGCAGATAAACTGGAGCTGGAAAGGTTAATGATAGATTTAATCAAAGCAGAGGAGCTTCATGTGAGGGATATCGGAAATGGAATAGATGGCTCGGAAAGTGCAAAAAGTTTGACTATCATCAAAGCCAATATACAGAGATTAGTTACAGAGAAGGAGGTAGGTGAGTATCAGGCTTCCAAGGCCAAGCGCTATGAGACAGGCGAGCAAGCAGGTAGGATTCTTGCCCTACGAATAAGACAGGATAGAACGAGGAATGTAATCTCAAACATACAAGAGGATGGTAAAAATTATTCTGAGCCTCAAGACATCCTCAGGGTCTTTAAAATTTTTTATCAAAAACTGTATGACTGTGAGGATCTCTCTATCGATCAGCAAGATCATCAAAGATGTGAGTTTGATAATGGAGGTAGAGTTCTTGATGAATCACTGAGGGAAAAATTGGATAGAGACATTACTGAAAGGGAAATTAAGGATGCCTTGCATGAGCTGGCTGTCGGGAAGGCTGCAGGCCCCGATGGAATCCCCCTAGAAGTTTATAAGAATATTGAACCTGAGATTGTTCCTATCTTGCTGGATTTGTTTAACGGTATCCTGTGTACAGGCATTATCCCCGATTCATGGAAAGAGACAAATGTAATTATTTTCCATAAAAAAGGCAAACCTAAAGAAAACCCAGGCTCGTATAGGCCTATATCACTCATTAATGCAGACACTAAACTGTATTCTAAAATTTGGGCCAAAAGGTTGGGGGGGGTTATTGGCGGTCTTGTATCCCCCTGGCAGCATGGGTTTGTGCCTGGGCGGGGCACTACAGATCATATACGGAGAGCAATCGCTCTGTTCGACGCTCACGCTGCCAGGGGGGACGAGATGGCCATGATCCTCCTCGACGCAGAGAAGGCCTTTGACCGTGTAACCTGGGACTATCTTTGGGGCATTCTGGAAGATAGAGGATTCGGTACAAAAGCAGTTAACGCTATCAGAGCCATGTATAAAGATCCGGTAGCCAGGGTCTCGGTGATGGGGGAGAGTTCTGAGAAAATTATGATCAGGAGAGGCACTCGTCAGGGCTGTCCCTGCTCCCCGATACTCTTTGCGCTATATATAGATCTTCTGATCTATAGAATCTTGAATTGTCCATTGATTCGCCCAGTGATCGTTAATGGGTATAGTAATAAGTTGTTGGCTTATGCCGATGATCTGGCGATTCTTACGACTCATCCACAGCAGGCGATGACGGCACTAGCGGAGCTGGCAAGAGAATTTGGCAAAAGATCTGGGTACTTGTTAAACGAGGGGAAGACCCAGATTATTGGTACAAATAACATCATTAAGTCAGATAATAGATATGTTGATTCTGCAATATATTTAGGGGTGAGGATCAATGCAGCAGTGGATAAGATTAATGTAGAAAACTACGGTCCGCTTATTGGCTCAATAGAAGCGGAGTTAAAAAGATTGGACGTTCTACATCTATCTTTGGTGGGGAGGGTGAATGTTCTCAAAATGGCAATGTTCCCCAAGGTTCTTTATTTGTTTCGTGCTATCCCCCTCCTGCTAGAGGAAAAACTACTGAAGAAGTTGGAATCAGTTTTCAATAGGTTCATATGGCAATATGGGAAAACAAGACGATCTTTGATGTTCATGTCCCTTCCTTACGATAGAGGTGGAATGGGCCTCCCAAACCTTCGATTGTATCATTACTCTTCCCAGTTAGCTCAAATGTCAATTTTATTCCAATTAAATGATAATCTACCAGGGATTCAGGGAGACAGTCAGGACCCCCCAACTATATTCGAGCTTTTATTGGGGAAGAAGGCTGTAGGGCTACTATTGATGGAAGTCGACCGTAGATATTATTCAAAGGTGAGGCTCAAGATTGTAAGTGGGATATGGGGGATTTGGAAAGCTATTCAAAAGTTGTTAGAGATTCCTAAAGTTAACACATATTTGTCTCTATGGAATTCTAAATTGTTTCCACATCTGGATACAGGTATGCACTATCAATTTTGGAAAGAGCACGGAATCGAGACCATCGGGGATGTGTGGGAAAGTGGAGCGGTTATTGGGTTTGATGTGATCCAGGTCAAATTTGGGATACCACCAACTCACTGGCTTTTTTATAGTCAGGTATTTCGGTTGTTAAAGGCAATCAGACCGAAAATTACTGTTACTACACGCTGCCCGTTATTGGATTACGTAGGGAAAGGGGGAAATAAAATCAAATATATTTACAATCATCTCATGGAGGGTGTACAGGATGATATGGAAAAAACCGAACATGCATTATCCATTAAGTTAGACAACCCGGATGTGGACCTTGATTTAGCGCTTATATTAAATAAAAAATGGCTACGTTCATCTAATTTAAGAGCACAGCATTTTAAAACATTGTTTAATTTGTACTTTACTCCAGCCAAATTGTTTTCGTGGGGATTGGTGGAGAATGATAAGTGCCCTAGGTGTCAGACCGGCCCAGCAGATTTATTACATATGTTTTTTGATTGTGATAAGCTATCCTTGATACTGAGAGAAATCTCTGATTTTTTGGCTGGATTGTTAAAATGTAGAATTGTACTATCTTCTACGCAGGTGTTCGTAGGTGTAGATAGCAAAGCAGACTTGTCTAACTCTGCTGAAGCATTGGTATTTGTATCGGTTGCTGTGTTACGTATTCTTATTTCAACAGGATGGAAAGATCTTTCCCCCCCAACCTTTCAAATGTGGATGTCCAGGTTTTTGGCGATACATAATATTGAGTCTTGTCTATATGATCAAAAGGGGGAAAAAATAAGGGAAATGGGTAGAAATATGTGGGCTCCTCTTGATAGCTGGAGAAGATCAAACTGATGACTAATGTTGTGATTACTTTCTGATTTTGTATTATGTAATTCCTTTCTTTTTTAATCAGCTCGGTTGGAGGAGAATGTTTATATATTCTACCATTGGTTTATTTGTAATGACTGATTGGATTACTATGTACACCTGGCAAATTCTCAATAAAATAAAAAAAAATAAAAAAAAAAAAAGAAACAATTGGTTTTATAATTTTATCAGTGTTATGTAATATATAATTGTACATGAAACATTTTGGTATATTTTTAAACACAGACACATTAATAGCTTTTTAACATTTAGGAGTTTTAACATGAAGGAGAAATCCAAACACAGGATTTCATCAGTTGGCCTCCTGAATTACAGAGAGAGGAGACAATAGCTAAAGGAAACCTCTAATCTCCATTTCATTATCTTTTTGAAGAGGTGAATTCTGAGGCTCTGATGAGTACAGTAAAAACAATAACATTATATTCTACAACTCTTAAGTTCATAGACCTGTGAGAAACATATCTGTAGTAGTATATGAAATAACTATTCTGGTATGGAGGATTTTCAGCTATTTGAGCAACAGTAGATGTGCTGATACAAACAGCAGACTTTAGAATTATGTGTAAATATCAGGTTTAGCTATGTGAAGAATTATCATCCAAAATTGTACTTCAATGACACACATAAGGAGTAGTAGCAGTCTTATCATAATAGAGTATGTCACAAAAGTTTTTAAAATATGTGAAGATTTGTCAACTATAATTACAACTCAATGACCTCTATGAAGGAACAGTGACAGTCTTGCCATCCTAAAATACACTATAGTAGAAGGAGAATATCATATTGAAATGTGTGGTTTCTGTCTGCTACTTTTAAGTGAAATTCTAATATGAGGTTAGGAATATTATGTCTACCCTTTGATAATTTGACAGGTTTTGCCATTATTTGAAGTCTCGATACAAATGTGAACTTGGGGATATGAGAATAAGATAATTATGTTGATAAAGCAAAAAGATGTATTATTTGCATTGTATAATGACTTTAAAATTCTCTAAGACTGTATTTTGTTGTTCCCTGTATCTTTTTCGGTTTTTTTCCTTCTCTTTTCCTTTCATGCCTTTTTGATATCTTCCAGAAGTTCACCCCATGATAGAAGTGAGGAAGTGTTTGCAAAACACATGTAGGCTGTTGGACTAAGACATCTGTGAAGCATGTCATACTACAACATTCATATGTATAAAAATGTGCTATTGGAAGAAAACCCTACTGTGTAATTAGACGTGTGAATGGTGAGGAGCCAATTGGGATCTTTATTAAAGCATATTAGTTTGTATAGAAGATGCCTTAAATATCTTAATGTGTAAATATATTTTTTTCTATATATCTGTAGCATGTAGATCAACAGTTTTTTTCAGTAGGTTAAAACTTAATTTCCATTTGTTTTATCTGTATATTGAAAGTATTGAATATATGTAACTCCCCAAGAACATGCTGAAGTAAAACTTAAAGCGCAGTGTCCCTGCTAAGGGGTACACTCTGTCTTATTGGCAGGCCCTTGTTCATGGGAATGAGGTGGTCCTTAGCGGAATCTCACCTGAGGTTCTTTGATGGGGACTGCATTAGTCTGCCTCTACTAACCAAATGTCAGTGACCCTCTTTTGATTTGCAGAACGTAGTGATCTTTCTGGTCAGCACTGAACAGTGTTTTGCGGATGACTGTTTAAACCGAAAAAGAATAGGCCTTATTAAGGTTTTGTTTGCATTCATGGATGTATTTTAACTCTTAATGAGGCATTTAACATATTTGCATTTTAAGCAATATTGTTGTATAATTTAGGGCCTACTACAACAAATTAATTTGTATAACTAAACCATTATGTATGTGCTAATCCCTTCACCTTTTTAAATGTCCCTTAAATGGTGTTTGTTAAACTGTTTTAAAAACTTCTGAAAATCATGAGTTAGCTCCAGTTTCAGAATTAGGCTATCGTTATTGTGTGAATGCATGTACTCAACTGTAAATCAGTGCAAATTTTATTCTTAAGTAAATACAAGATTAACCTTAAAAAACAGCGAAACATTAAACAATGCTTGTGCATATGGCAGTGCAGATTTTAGAGGTCCTGTGTGCAGGCTGCCTCTGCCTCTGCATGCATGGACATGCTGTTGGTAGCCAGTTGTATTTAGACTCGGAAGTTGTGCACAAAAAGTGCTGAAAATTACATATATGCATATCGACATTGGTGAGTAGAACAAATAGAAAAAAGTAGAACATAAAAAGAAACAGGAGTAATGGTGCAGCTAAAGTTTGCAAAGTTGAAGATTAGAACACCACAAAGGTGAGAGAGCAGACGTGTTTTAGGAGAGAGTGAAACTGGTGCTACCAGGATGTGGAAAATAAATGAATGAGTAGAAATACCCTTCAAATTTTTAATCAATTGTCTAAGAGCATGGGTTTGGTTTAACTTTGGATTCAAACAACAACATCCAATTAGTGCAAAAACAGGCAGGGTCATCCGAGCCGAATACAGAAACCAGCATGGAGATAGGCTTTTGCTTGTTGGGCATCTTTTTTTCCCTTTGCAATGGTGATGTAGGAGAGGGAGTAGAACATTCCATTCTTTGACTTCCCCTAGCTATTCACCAACCAACAGGAGGATACTGAGGCATTGGGATGGACAATATTTGAGACTTCCCACGCCAAGTTCCCACCTTTAGCCATCCACCTGCCTCTCCAATTGGCTGTTTGTAAACTAGAAACCACAGCAACTAAAACAGAATAGCAAAGGATGTAAAGAAATGAAGTGCATCCCTCACATCTGTTTATTTTCTGGCCCTTTGGCACTCTTCCTGCTATCTCTCAGGCCTGGGGTCGCACAAGAAGTATCAATGGTCAAAATGCCAGTGCAGCGTCTACTTCTGGCAACTCCTAATTGACATCTGTGCCACAGCTTTTATTATCAATATTGAATAGTTAGAGAGAGGGGCAAGTGCTCAGCCTCATTTAGCTATTGCTCATTGGAAGTGTAACTCACAATTTGGAACAGCTCACATGACAGCAATTGGGTGATACAGTCATAACATATGGAATATTTAGGGTGTGTTTGCATAGAATAGAAGCAAGAGTCAGCTTAGGACGGGGTTTCTATTCTTTGTCTTTATGATTGTTGCTGCTGAGTAAAGCTATGGATCGTGGGTTAAAAAAGTTTTCGAAGAGTTAAGGAAAAGAGATACCTTTCCTCTCACTCTGTGATGGCTTGTTATTCACCCAGGCAATGTAAAGAAGTCCAATTCACCATTCATCCACTCTCATTAACATATTCATTCATCCATGTTGTCATTAATTTGTCAGTCAATGTACTCAATTCATCCATCCTTGCAGCCATCGAGTCATTCATTAATCGAGCCATTTGGGCATGCATTCACCCGCTGAATTAGCCATCCATGCACTCACCAATCCAACCATTCTTCTAGCCATTGACACATTCCACTCACTGGTACACTCACGCACACAACCAAAAACTCACAAATCTATTTTATAAAAGCAGCTTAACGTATAAAACATTCAGACCTATTGGCTTTGCCAATGGATATTTGAACAGAATGAGGCTCTTATACAACTTTCCTCTACTTCACCCCTCTTCTCCTTTTGTAACTATTTTGATTTACATCATGGGCCTGAAGAATTTTGATTACATCACCCCCCCTCGATAGAACTCCACAGGGCCCCCTTAACAACTTGAACAATTTTAAAAACTAGCTGCAGCATCTACAAATCCATCACGCTCTTCCTCCCCTGCCTCTCCCAGGCTATCGGGTGGCTCTTGGCATACCCACAGCCAGGATGCCCTCTATAGACAAAAAGGAAGCAGAAAGGAAAAAATCAAGGCTTCAGGCCGTCTCCGTGTATGCACCCAGGAGATGAAGCAACATCCCTGTATCCATCACAACTGCTCCAACCCTACTTTAATTTAGGAAAGAGCTTTAAAAAGTACTACATCATGACAAAGTAACAATCTACTTAAACAATGAGAACCCCCCTTCCATCCAGAAAACATTGATGGTATCTCTTCCTTTGACCATGTAAAGCACTTATTTGCTAGGTTTGTGTTATAAAACTATGACATCCATACAAACGTTTAGTCATTTGAACTGTTGATAATTTTGACTAACACAATCATGAGCAAGAGGCACTACAAAGGACACCCTCATAACTCACTTCAAGTCTCACCCTTGAAGCTACTCAGTCAGCAACAGCAATAAAAGATTGGAATAAACTTGATCCTCTAATCAGGAGCGGCCAGTGCAGGTAAGAGCGGTGGGGCGAGTTGGGGACGGAATCGACAGACCAGTGGATTAATAGTTGAAGTGGAATAAGGAATAAGGGCACATCCCTTAGGAGATACTTCTAGTTCACAGTCATTTAAATCTGAGCTCAACCGTTAGTAGCTCAGAGCCTACAGGCTTAATTTAGGAGAAATGTTTAAAACATTTATCAGTACCAAAACTGTGAAAAGCAAAAAACTTAACACAATAAAAATTCCACCCAAATTTATAGAAATAGGAAAGAAAACAATAAACAAATAGACACCAAAATAAAAAAAATTGAATTTCGGGAACCAGAGATATGATTTTCCAGATTTTGGGTATTTTTATCAACAAAAAGCACAGAGCACCAACCATGGGTATTGGTTGTATGATGGAACCACACATGCCTTTACCGCACAAATCGTTACCACAAATATGCCTTTACTAAGCATGCCTTTCCAAAAGAAAATTTCATTGTAAAGACATGTATGGTTTAAAAAAAAAAAATGTATTCAGTGTTTTCTATAGCGCGACCAGACCCAGGGTTTGGGTGTCAGAGCGCTTTGTATTTCAACTACCTTCGATATCAGCAGATATCAATACTTTCACATCAAGAGCATGTCTATGTATTCCATTAACATTGGCATATATTTATCCATCCATAAAACAAATGTAATAAGGAGTAACATAAATCATTAGATTACAATCAAGATTGTCGTGCTGTACATTAGATTTAAGATAAGACCATTCCTGAGTTCTTCTATATCCAATTTGGGTATAGTATTGTTATGTTCACCACATTGTTCGCTATGGGAGAAATGTACTCATCAGAAAGAACTTGGTGCGATGACGGCCGCGGAGCACCACGCCGCATAGCCGTAGGTGATCGAAGCCCCGCCCCCCCCCCTTGGCAATGGCGGATTGAATCGGACTGAGATCGGGTGCAGGACGTTGGCGTTCTCGCTCCTTTTTGATGTTTAGAGAGCGCGGGCTGAAGTGGATTAAATCAGGATTAAATCAAGCATTACGGTGCAGAGAATTGTCATATTCCTTCTCCGTTTTTTGATGTTAATAACAGAGCTGTTGACAACAACGGAGCTTTCCTAGAGCCTTTTTTCACCCGAACTCTGCCCGAATGGAGGCTGCCAGGTGTGGATAAGAGCCGGCTGGAGGTAAGGAGAGGCAGGCAATAAGACTGTGGCAGTGGTGGACGTCCATATATATATATATATATATTATCTACTGGCGGTCGCCAGTAGATAGTTATAGTTAGGACCGTGTTTCCATAGGAAATCTCAAAATTCTATTTTGAATAACTTTGGCGCCGGTTGACGAATCCTCGCGAACTTTTCAAAACTAATGGGGCGCTCCGCTCAGCTCCTACCCTGAAAGTCTTGGGGTGATTTGTCAAGCGGGGGCCGAGAAAAAGGAGGGGTCCCAAAACGCGTTTTCCCCATGCAGAGAGGTAGCCATAAGGTCAAGGAAGTGCCTTTCGCAGGTCTGGTGTAAATCTGTTCAGTATTTCCTGAGAAAATAGCATTTAAAAGCATATCAATATCTATACGCGCGCAGCGCGCGCGCACTGTGCAAGCCCTGTGCGCGCACCCTGCCGTGTGCGAGCGTAATTCTGATTGATGGTTAGATGTCAGTAAACATTTGAATCAGTCGAAATCAGGAAGTGTCGGCCGCCATTTTGTCTGTTGCACTGAAAAGGAAAGATGGAGAACGTGAATAGGGGGCAGAGTAGGGAGTTCACTCTGTGCGCACCCGAAAAAAAACATTAAAAAAAATAGAAATAAAAATCAAGTTTAAATGTTTAGATATTAGGTGGCTCTAAAAAGAGCCCTTGTGTTTATTGAGTGTTTTTCGGTACCTACAAGTAAGTACCGATGCAGAGTCTAAAGTTCAAGAGGAAGACTCTGTTGCCTTCATCATTGAAATGTACACCGTCTCCTCTATAAATGTCTTGCATGTTGTAACGCAAGTTGTTCTGGTATATAGAACCCATACCATAGTCTCTGAGGAAAGCAGAAACAGACTTATTGACGTGCTTTCTTGCTTTGTCAATCTGTGGACAATGTTGGTTGGACAAGTTCCACTTTTGCCTTTGGCATATATATTTTTTTTGTATATTTGTGGGGTATTTATAGAGCGCGACGTTCGCTCCGGAGGGAGCATCTTGGCGCTAGGGAACCTAAGTGAGCCAGTGCAAGAGGATTAGATGGAAGCTTTGGAGTGATCGTCCGGGAGATTAAAGATCCAGGTCTTTAGCAGTTTTCGAAACGGTTTTTCCTGGGTTTGTTGTCTGAGGGATTTGGGTAGTTTGTTCCAGGCTTTGGTTGCAAGGAAGCTGAGGGTCTTCTCGCCCTTCGTTTTCAGATTGTATTTGGGGAGAAGAATGAGGTTATATTATATTATAGATATTAGAATATACAAAGGCAGTTTGTGGAAAAAGTGACATCAATTGCACAAAGGTGTCCTTAATAAGCATTTCCAGACCTACCCCAGTTAAAGTGCCTAGGTCATTTCCACCACAGTGCACAATAATAAGGTTAGGCTGTGGGAGATGTAGAAAGGTTTTCACCAAAGGCATTAATTGGTGCCACTTTAACCCTCTCTGACCAATCCATTTAATGTCTACATTTGGCAAAGCAAGGTCTTTCACAATACCTCTTTTTTTTGCAAATTTTTCACTCCAGAAGACATATCTATGACCTACAATCCACACTGTGAACATCTTTCAAGGAGAACAGGATGCACTCAGGAGGTGTCTTTCAGTAAAATGGCAATATGAAAAGAAAGACAGTTGAAAAATGGAGGCATACATACTTTTTTTTAATAAAAAGAACTCATTGGCTAATTCATACCATTTTACAGTTAAAACTAGGCTGCATGTTTACATTTTTAAAAGCATGTTATGGATTGGTACAGAAAAATGTGTTCCCACTGAACATTACTTTGGATTTGCTGTTAGGTTTGAAAAGTCAAGCACTCTTGCTCTTTAGATTTCAAACATTGTGTGCTGAACTTCTGACCTCTCTGCTCACACCAGTGTTCCATGACCTGTTGCTATGGTAGCAGGCAGAAGTCATGTTGGGGGAAGGGATGATTTGGAATGGGGTTGAAAGTTGCAACCAATAGAAATGTGTGATTCCATTTAAAAAAAATTGGGAAGGACTGTGATTTTACATTAACATGTATATGTGTGAAAAAAGAGAGGGAAACATTGCCATTTACTGGTTGTGGTAAGAGGAGAGAGGTGTACAGCTCTGAGATTCTGGCTCTGATAATCTGCTGTTTGAGTGCCACATTTCTTTCTCAACTAACTAATTTTAAAGGTGAGTTATGAGTTTGAGAGGGGATGTATGTGGTGATTTTTGATATAAATATTGTCATTCTTCTTTTAAAGTTGTGTTTTACATTTTGTGTTTTAGGAGATATTTAACTGTCTTGAACTTGTAAGATATTATGGAGTATGTCTTCACTGTAAGTTAAGGTGTACTGGTATCACTGAGGAATACTGTTTTGTGCCTAGAATCACATCATGAGTCTGTCTGCACACAGGATTTGTTGTCAGAGATTTAATTTGTGTTGCTCTTGTTCTGTTAGCCTTGCACTCGCAGGAAAGGGGCAGTTTGTTTTCTTAAAGTGTGATGGTTATCATTCAGCAGAAATCAGTTACTCACAAATGAGAGGCAAATGCAAACACATTTGAAAATAGCATGGTACATTTTCCTACCACTTTAAAAGTTGTGTTTTACATTTTATGTTAAGGAAGATATTTAAGTGCCTTGCACATGTTAGATATTATGGAGTATGTCTTCACTATAAGTTAAGGTGTACTGGTATCACTCAGGAATACTGTTTTCTGCCTAGAATCACACCATGAGACAGTGTGCACACAGGAATTGTTATCAGAGATTTAATTTTTTTGTTGCTCTTGCTCTGTTACCCTTGCACTCGCAGGAAAGGGGCAGCTTGTTTTTTGTAACACATGGTCATGGTCTCAAGGAGCTGTTAGGACATGTGCACTTTTCTGCTTGTCTAAAATATAAGAAAAATGTGTCAGGCTGTCACAGTAATTATCACTTGCTCCACCACAGTACTAAATGTGCTTTCAAATTGCCAAAGAAAATATCGCTTTGTGCCTAGAATCACACCATGAGTCTGTGTGCACACAGGAATTGTTGTCAGAGATTTAATTTGTGTTGCTGTTGTTTTGTAAAACTTGCCCTTTCAAGAAAGGGCCAGCTTGTTTTCTTCAACTGTGTTGGTTAGCACTCAGCAGAAATCACTATCTCAAAAATGAGAGGCAAATGCTAACACATTTCAAATCAACAGGGTAGATTTTCCATCAAATCTTGCAATGGCTGAGGTTGTTCCTACATGTTCAAAAGTCCAATTAACCCTTACCACACATCTACTCTTACACACATGTCTGCACTCTTCATGCAGTTGTGCAAGTCTCCATGCAGATCTCTCTTGCACCTGACAATACACAGTCTTCAGAAACACACTTTTTGCACACACGCAGCAGCTTCTCCTACACTCCCGTGCGTACTACTCAGCTCTGTGTGGTGTTTCAGATAGCAGTGTGTAACGCAAACACATTCAACGTCACCAAGGCTCATTTCCTTTGCTCTAGTCTAATCACTCACCCTGTAATACATGGTCATGGTCTCAAGTAGCTGTAAGGACATGTGCTCTTTTCTGCTTCTCTAAAATATAAGAAAAATGTGTCAGGCTGTCACAGTAATTATCACTTGCTCCTCCACAGTACTAAATGTGCTTTCAAATTGCCAAAGAAAATATCACTTTGTGCCTAGAATCACACCATGAGCCTGTGTGCACACAGGAATTGTTTTCAGAGATGTAATTCATGTTTCTCTTGTTTTGTAAGACTTGGACTCGTAGGAAAGGGTCAGCTCATATGATAGGATTTGAAAAGCTCAAAAAAAAAATTGTAATGAATTAAAATTACATAAAGGTATTTTTTTTTAGTTTCTTGCAGGTATTGCTGAGCAACAGTGGAACAATTTAAAGATGCCTATAAAGTCAAGAAAGAGAAAAGAAAAGCAACAAGAACTATATTTATTTATTTATTTATTTATTTATTTTTTAAACCGTTTATTACAAAGTTCAAAGAATATACAAAGATGGGCCTACAACCTTCAGGCCGGCCGCTAGCAAACAAGAGGAGCATAAGATACACACAGTAGAACGCAGGCAGCGGCAAAGGGAAACATACAGGAGTTAGCCGCGTTGATGGCCACACCATACGGACCCCACATGACGGTTTCTTTTAAACATAAATAACAACAAACAAAATCCAACCACAAGGCAACCCACGATCGAAAACAGCAGCATGTGCTCCCCTAAAAGGGGGACCCTACCAAACCTTAGGAGTATCAAGGGGGGGGAGAAGGTCAGAACAGGGACTGGGTGGACTCAGTGCCCGGTACCGGAGAGCTAAACCGGCTAAGGGGACGGGGCAGGCGATGGATCGGGCAATAACGGCGGGGCGCAGATTCCCCCACGGTAGGCGTTCCAGGGGCCCCATACTTTCACCCATGTCCCAGGCTTACCTCTCGCTATATACACCACCTTTTCCCGAAACATGCACCAGTCCATATTTTCCTTCCAGGCCGAAACAGTCGGGGGCCTCTGGGAACCCCACAGTTGAGCAATATCGCGCTTGGCCACCATATATCCCAGAGTCACCCACCACGTCTGTGGCGCCGAATAGTCGGTTGGTTCCCACACGTTCAACAGGCATCTCCTCGCTTCGGGCAGCAGCGGCACACGCGTAACCACCCGCAGGACCTCATGCACACCACGCCAGAATCGCTCCACCTCTGGGCATTCCCACAAAATATGGAGAAAGGTCCCCAAAGAACCACACCCACGCTTACACAACCCGTCCACAGCATAGCCCATACGCAATAGCCTTGGCCCCGTTATGTAGACCCTATGGAGTATCTTGAGCTGGACGAAGCGAAGGCGGGCCGGTATGGCCACCTCTTTCGGGGAGGCCACCGCAGAGACCCAGTCCTCGTCGTCCAGCTCCAATCCATCGGCAACCCAAGCCTCGCGAAGATCAAGCAGCAATCCCACGCGGACATTGATCAGTTTTTTATAGATTAACGAGATCGTGCTTTCCGGTACATGTCCATCCAGCACTCTATCTTCCAGAGGGGAGTACTTCGGGATGGAGGCAACGTCCGGGAAGGCGGAGCATAGTGCATGACGGATCTGCATATACCGAAAGTACTCCCTATCTTGCAACTGGAATTCCGTCTGCAGCATCCCGAACGTTTTGAATCCCCCCCTCGTCCAGAGATCCCCCACCCTGCTAATGCCTATCATGTCCCACTTCTCGAAGCCCTTCGAGGTCCACAGGGAGCCCAACTGCTCAGATGCGTACAGTGGTGACGCCCGGGTCAAACGATCCTTCCACCCCATCGCTACATTAGCCGCGTGCCACACTCGTACCATGACACGCGTGGGGCCCATCAGACGTGCGATTATAGTCACCACCCGGCAGCAGCATCTTATCCATTTCAAAGGCCGGGTTTAGGGCGGGTCCGTATAGGCCGTGATTAATCGCAGCCAGCTGGGAGGCCCAATAATACCGTTTAATATCCGGGAGGGCAATCCCCCCGTCATACCACGGGAGCGTCAGCTTCGCCAGGGCGATACGCGGTCTCCCGTCCCAGAACAGGCGGCGTTGCAAGCTCTCCACCTCGCGGAAGTAGCGCGCCGGGACGAGGTCCATTGTATTCTGCAGAGCGTACAGGAAACGCGGCAGCGACATCATCTTAAACAATGCCGCCCGGCCGAGCGGCGAGAGCGGCAAACGCCGCCAACGTGCGACATCCTCCTTCAGGCGCTGGAGGGGGGGCAGCAGGTTTCGATCATACCGGGCCTCCGCGTCTAGGGTGATGAAGATACCCAGGTACCTAAATCCCTGCGGGGCGATCTGGATAGGACAGCCCCGCGGAAGGATAGGAGCCTCCCCAGAGAGAACATACACGCACGATTTAGCCCAGTTGATGACGAGGCCGGAGTTACGACCAAATGATTGCATTTACATCAACCAGTACTATCAGTGATTTACGTGGGGAAGCCAGGTACAGGAGAATATCGTCAGCATATAGAGACACGCGGTCCTCATACTCGGGGGTCCAGCGGAGACCACGAATAGAAGGTTCCCACCGCAGCCACTCCGCCAGGGGCTCCAAGGCAAGCGCAAAAAGAAGCGGCGATAACGGGCAGCCCTGCTGCGTGCCCCTGCCCAACTCAAACGGAGCCGACACTCTACCGTTCACAACCACCTGCGCCAGTGGGCCAGAGTACAACAATTTAACCCAGCTGATAAACCCTGGGCCAAACCCAAATTTCGCGAGCGTCGCCCAAATATATGGCCATTCAAGTGTGTCAAACGCCATAGTGGCGTCCAAGGATGCCAAGATGGCCGGCTCCCGTATGAACGGGACACGTGCGAGCACCCCATGCAAACGCCGCAGGTTAAGCGCTGTGTTACGATGGGGAATAAAGCCGGACTGGTCCTGGTGGACCAAGTCACACACCACGCCGACCAGCCGATTGGCCAGAACCTTGGCGAGAATTTTGGGCTCCGCATTCAATAACGAAATGGCTCCCCTCCTTGTGGATAACCACGATGGTAGCCAGACGCTGGTCTAGCGGGAGGGAACCCACCGAGTGGAACATAGCACGGAGATGCGGCGCCAGCGTATCCGGTCGCAGCTTATACAACTCGACGGGAAGACCATTAGGACCCATGGCCTTGCCGGAAGCGACCGAGCGTATGGCGAGGGCAATTTCTTCTGAGGTTGGAGCGGCGTCCAACAACACTCTGTCCTCCTCAGAAAGGGAAGGCAGCGCGATGTCTCTGAGCAGGGCATGGGAATCCTCTTCAGAGCGGGAAGACACTGGGGAATATTCCCCACGGAAATAGTCCGCGAAGCAGGAGACAATTTCCTCCGGTTCAGTGACACACACACCATTCGTTTTCTCAATCAACGGGACAACACGACTCGCTCTCTCTTTTTTATCCAGCCACGCAATCAATTTACCAGCCTTATCACCCACATCATACAGTCTCCCCTGTTGCTCTCTACTGAGGCCCCTGGCCGCCTCCGTGACGAGGGCCTTATAGGCCGCCTGCTTGAGTTGGAGAACATGTAATTTATCCTCCGTCACCCCACGTTCTAGATCACCCTCCAACTCGGTTATCTCAGCTTCAACACGGGTCACCTCCTCCCGCTCGCGCCTCCGGGAGTGGGAAATAAGGGACAGGGCTTCTCCTCGGAGTACTGTCTTGAACGCCTCCCACAGTGAGACCGCCGATGACACAGACCCCACATTCTCGTCAAAATAGCGCTTAAGGGATTTAATCAGCTCTGCGCGAATGGTGGGGTCACGCAGGTACCAGGGATTGATCGGGGCCACTCTACCCTCTCCCCTCGGCAAAATATCAAAGTGCAACAAGAGCGGGGAGTGGTCCGAAATACCCCGTGCCAAATGGCGCACTTCTCCCACCCTCCCCACATAAGCCGCTGGGACCAGGACATAATCTAGCCGTGAGAGACTACCATGGGCCCCTGAATGGAAGGTGTACTGTAGCTGCGTGGGATGTTTTAGACGCCAACAATCCACCAGCCCCAGGGTATCCAAGAGGCAGATAACCACGCTTGGGCCCGGGGGAGATCCCTAGGGGGGTGACGATCCACAGTTCCGGAAACTACAGCATTAAAATCCCCCCCCACCACTAGAATCCCCTCCGGAAGGCCAAGGAGGAGGCGCCCCAGGTCCGCAAAGGTGGTCGTCTGCAGCCCCGGTGGGACATATACTGACACAAAAACGACCACTCTGCCCTCCAGTCTGCCCACCAAAACCGTGTAACGTCCCCTATCGTCGTGGCGCACCTCATCAATCTCCAACGGGAGCGAGTTTTTAACCATAATGCCCACACCCCTTGAACCGGACATGAAGCCCGAATGGGCCACAAGGCGGTAGCCCCGTCGATTCATAGCGCAAAAGGAGTTGCCAATGAGGTGCGTCTCCTGCAGAAAAACTATATCGGGCGAAGTTCGCTTCAAGAACTGCAGGACCACACCTCGTTTTATCCTGTCCCCCAGTCCATTAACATTCCAGGACAACAAACTCAGTCCCCTACCCCCCATCATAAACAGAAGTCATCACTCGTCCCCCAGAGAGCACTGTAGAGATAACACAAAGATACGTTTGCCTTGTGGTGTAAACGAACAACACCCCACCCCAACCCACCCACTCCAACAAAACTCCCCCCTCCCTGCACCCCTGCATGAGCCCGGGCAGCCCCCCCAACTTGCAGTGTGCCTGTCGCCCCTATAAAAAGAAACTAGCTAGACCCCCTAGAGGAGGAAAGAGTACCCCTTCTAGATCCCACACAGCCTCCATGGGAGGGGAATGTACAAAGACAGACGCTTGATCGAAAGTAGCATCGTATTCGTCCAGAGTGAGGCCCAATATTGACCCCTCAGTCCCGATCCAGTGGGCCGCCTCCTCCCGCCGCCCCCCCTCGCCATCTCGATCACGATCCCCAGACAGAGTGTCCAGCCAGTCCCCGGCCGCTTCGGGACGATCAAAAAAGTGCGTGCGACCATCCACCTCCACTCGCAGCTTGGCCGGGAAGAGCATGGCGTACTTTAAATTCAGGTCCCGGAGTCGGCGTTTAACGCCCAGGAAGCTCAGTCTTTGCTTCTGGACCGCTTGGGTGAAATCAGGGTAAAAGTTCACCTCCATATTGTCCAACTTAACCGGCCCATGTAGTCTGGAAGCTTGCAGGATAGCGTCTCTGTCCCGAAAGTTAAAAATCCGGGCAATGAGAGGTCGCGGAGGGGCTCCGACCTTCGGCCTTCCCCCGGGAACCCTGTGGGCCCTCTCCACAGCAAAAAATTTACTCAGGCCCCGAGGCTGGAGATGGGTAGCGATCAGGTCCTCCACAAATAGATCCGCCGCTGCTTCCTCCCGTCCCTCGGGTACTCCGATGATGCGGATGTTATTCCTCCGGGCCCGACTCTCGGAATCCTCGAGGCGCCGATCCATAAGTGCGCTCGCCTGACTTAGCCGGCGTACCTCCAGTTGTAGTGCCGCCACCTCAGTCGTAAGGCCCGATGCGGTGTGGGCCAAAGAGTCAACTCGATCGTTGGTCTTGGAAAGATCGGCCCTCACCAGGCCAATGTCCACAAGGACCGCGTCGATCTTCTGTGCCAGGGTGTCGAACCGCTGGCCCACCGAGGCCTTCATCTCGGAAATGGCGCCCATGACGTCGTGGAGAGTCAGATCCGTGGGCAAGTCCG
The DNA here is from genome assembly GCF_964204655.1 of Triturus cristatus. Classification (NCBI taxonomy): domain Eukaryota; kingdom Metazoa; phylum Chordata; class Amphibia; order Caudata; family Salamandridae; genus Triturus; species Triturus cristatus. The sequence goes on along the minus strand of NC_140586.1, from coordinate 790,901,194 downwards.
GGGCATCAGAAGGGCCCTCAGGGGACTTGTGCGGTCCGCCGGGAGATCCCCTCTGGAGGGTATAGCGGTCCATGCTGTTGGCCGGATGGACGGTGCCACGTCGGGTCGACTTGGTCTTGTTTCGTGGCCATCGCCGCTGGTCCCACAATTGAACCAGCAACGCCGTAGAGGGCAGGCAATCAGGGCCACTAGCTCCGGGGGGCCACCCCAGATCGGCGGGGTGGGCCACAGCAGGCAGGCCGGGTCCCCCAGCGAGGCCACACCAACACAAAAGGCTCCGCGATCTCACTTGCGGAAACGGCGAGAAAGCGAAAGCGAAAGTGCGGGGTACGCGACTCGCCAGGCCCGGCCCGCCGTTGTTGTTCACTTTGCCACTGGGTCACCCCCCAACGCAAATCCGGGGTTCGGCGAGAAGAAGGCCGCAAACTTCAATCGGTGCTCACTCCGGCACCCGAGGTCCGATTCGAGAACGGAAAACGGGTTCCACCTCAGCTCAGGCTCACCAACACAGTCCCCTCAATCGAGGCAGGATGAATTCAGGATAAATGTAGGAGGTTGCGGAGGTCCTCGGAAGCCTCGCACCTACGCGGCCATCTTGGTTGCGCGCTCCCTCCTCCTAACAAGAACTATATTTGAAGACAACTGGTAAAAAACAAATAGGAGGAGAAGCTCGTGTTGGAAAACAGAAAAAGTCTTCTGGTAAGCAGACTAAAGAATTTTTTAAAAATATCTTTAAAAAAAAAAAAATGATAGAAAGATATCTTCAAACAGTGTTTCAAGTACAAAATAACAACAGAGTCAACACCAAAAACAAAATGCTAATGTAGAATCAGAAGTAAGAAAGAGTGACTTAACACGAAGAATAGATTTTAAAAACATTCGTCGAAAAATGTTTCAGAGAAGAGTGATGTTAAATTTGCTAAAAGATGTGAAAAAATATAAGAAGAAAACCAAATTTTATAAGAAAAAGAAATTTATTGAAAGTATTGTTACGAAGGCTTTAGAAATAAAAAAAAAACTATTCATTTTAATTTTGAACAGGATGTGTAGATTAGATAAATTCGTCAATGCAATGAAGTCACAAAGCAAAAGGAAAAGAAAAGTGAAACAAAATAACTTTTGTAAAGTGTTCTTAGGAGAACGGAAGCATAGTTCAAGTACTGAACCATTTTTTAATGAAGAGAGTTATCTTCAAAGTAATGGATTGTTGCATGCAGTTGACACCAATGGTAGAGCATATGAAGTTAAGGATGGTTGTGTAATGGAAAATGAGAAAATGGTTCCAGAAATGAGGAAGAAGTGATGGCTGATGAGGTTATGGGGAGACGTCCTAAAGCCCCAGTGTACACTTGGAATTGTAGTAGTATTTGTACTGTGCGTCAGGAATCTATTGATAAATTACGTGACTTTCTAAGAGAATATAGTAAAAAGAGTGTTAAACAGAAGATTAAGGTGCTTCAAAGACTAGATCCATGCAGAGTGAGAGAGAATACTGGTTTGCAAGGACATTCTCTGGCTTGTCTATCTAGGAAAGTGTGTCAAAGTGTTATTCACCATTTTAGGATGCTGGCAGTACATCATACTGAAATGAGAAAGTTTGTGAGAACATTGTATTTTGCTAAAAGTCCAGCACTAAAGTTAAATGATTTGAATAATGCTCTGTTCCGTGGATCTGTATCAGATGTAGTGAAGGTTACTGATGAGATTCAGTTTTGTTACTTTGGTCCAGAACAAGAAAGTGCAGAAAATGACACAGTTATTGATGAAAATGTGGAAGAGAATGTAGAACTTACTGTTAGTAAAAATTTTGAAGATGAAATGACAAAATTTACTATCATCTCTAATGAAAGACCAAAAATTACTTGTATTTGTTGCCGGAGAAGCCATTATAAAATTAAAACAAGGTATGTTGATCTGTAAAAAAAAAGTGAAAATGAAGATAATTATAAGTGGAAAGATTTTGCAACATTTATATTTCTGGAAAATTGTTTTGAATTGGGTGAAGATCAGCGTATTTGTAAATACTGTTATAACAAGTTAGAAGAAAATAGAATGCCAGCAAGAGCTGTACATAATAAATTAGAATTGGTTGATATTCCTCCAGAACTTTCTGATTTAAATACATATGAGTCTATACTCATTCAATGTGTCCATCCGTTTCAGACCATAGTGCGTATGGAGCCAAAAACAGGTAAATTACCTCCTTCGGATTTACAAAGAGGATTAAAAGGAAGAGTTGTCTATTTGCCATTGGATTTGAAAAAAAATATGGAAACAATTGATGCAGATACTTTGGAAACTGAACCATTAGTTATTCTGGTTAATGGTGTACCTACAAAGAATAAGAAAATTTGGCAGGAGCTGGTGGATGTACGAAAAGTACAAAGAGCAAATTTGTATTTGAAAAAAAATAATAAATGGTATGAAGCAATTTATATGGATGAAGATGAAGAAGTTTTACTAGAAGACACAGGAATACCAACTGGGCAAATTGAAAAAGTGGATAAGTCAAAAGAAGAAGAAATTTATGAACATTTCAGCATTCATCCTCTTCATTCTAAAGAAGTTATGGGAAACGCTATTGATCTGTTTCAGATGAAGAAAGCAAAAGGAACTCCTGTAAGTGTATGGGAGGAGAGCTTGGAAGCTTGTTGTTTTCCCCAACTGTTTCCTACAGGAGAAGGTGGACGATATGATGAACGTCCAGTACAGATTCCTGCTTCGGAGTATCGGACTACAAGATTATATGCAGAAGATCCAAGATTTCGTCAAAGTATTCCTTATTTGTTCCATCTTTTATTTGAAAGTGACTTGTCTGCACTATCTTATGCAGTAAATCACATTTTGAAAACTGGAGTAAATCTACATAATGTGTCAGCAAAGGACTTTATCAACAAAGTGCAACAGCGAGATGATCATTTGGAATCTCATTTGATCAATTTGATGGCTTGTCAGCGTGGGACTAATGAATATTGGTACCGACGCCATGGAGAATTGAAGTGTATGTTACGGAATTTAGGAACTCCTACATGGTTCCTTACCCTAAGCTGTGCTGAGTACGCTTGGGATGATCTTCTAGATTTTCTTCGAGAGGCAAATTCAAACATTAAAAACATACAATACAAGACAGCAGGAGAATTGTGCTCATTGGATCCGGTTAATGTTTGCAGATATTTTAATCATAGATTTGAGGCTATGATGTCCTTCATCTGCAATAATAAAAATCCACCTCTTGGAGAAGTTGTGGATTTCTTTTGGAGAAAAGAGTACCAAGCAAGAGGTGCTCCTCATATTCATATGCTGTTGTGGATCAAGGATGCCCCAAAATTTGGAACAGATGCTGATGAAGCAGTTTTATCTTTCATTGAAGAATATGCAACATGTGCTATACCTAAAAGCACAGAAGAGAAAAACTTAAAAGAGAAAGTTTTACGTTTCCAAAGTCATCGGTGTGGAAAATACTGTCGACGAAAGTACAAGAGTAAAGATAAATTCTACACAAAATGTCGATTTGGATTTCCACGACCTGTTCTTTCAAAAGGAAGAGTAAACAGTTTTATGTCAGCTGTGCGACATACTATTACAAGAAAATCGCCTAAGAATACCTACAACCTAAGAAGAAAAGAAGAGTCAAAATATATAAATGACTACAACCCAGTCATTTTATCCATGTGGAATGCTAACATGGATATACAGTATGTGGCTAACAATTCTGTTACTGTTGCTCGGTATGTCACATCTTACATCACTAAATCTGAGAAAACGGAATTGAAGGAAATGTGGGAAGAGATTTCTCACGAGAAGACTGTCAGTAAGAAGCTATACAGTTTCAGTTTAAAGATGTTATCGCATTGAGAAATTGGATCCTACGAATGCTCAGATAGGTTATCATCTGCAAGTCTGTACTCGAAATCCAGAAGAATAATTTGGGTAAGTTTAGGCCTTGCAGGAATGCGAAATCGGGTACTGAATTCTATAAATTGAATATTTAGCAGAGTTCGAACCAGAAAGTACAGACATTTTAAGAACAAACATGTTGGACACATATTACCCACAAAGAAGTCATCACCTTGAGAACATGTGTCTCTATGAAGTGCTGCAGAACTTCATTTTTAAACGGAATGCCACAGAAGACATCAACAATGGAAAATATAAAGTCAGTGGTGAGGAAGGATGTTTGGTGAAGCAAACAAAAAGGAAGTTTGATAAATCACCGGAAGCTGAGTTGCGACACTCCTGACAAAAAGGAATTTTACTACTTGGCACTTTTGCAGCTGTTTAAACCATGGCGTTCAGAGGACGAACTACTTGGAGAATTCCAGAGTTATGAAGATTCCTTCAATGCTAGCAAAGACAGCATAGAATGCAGTACTTTCACAACTTACGGTCAAATGTTAAATGAAGAAATTGAACAAGAAGCAACAATTGCAGCTGAAGTAGCTAGAGACAGTTCTCAAGACAGTCAAAGTTCTGGGACGTTCAATCAAGATCCTCTAGGACAACCAATCGTAGAAAATGAAGCAGCAATAGCCATGACTGAAGTCGAAACAGCTATGAATCAAGCTCAGGATGTTTTAATAAACTTACCGAATTTGGAAGAACAACTGAATGTTGAACAACAACAAATTTATGAAGAAGTCAGGAAAAAAATTGATCACGGATTACTACATGAAAATAAAGAGTGCTCATGCACATCTTTTGAACCAATGAGAATGTATGTAAGTGGACAAGCAGGAACTGGGAAAAGTTTCTTAATTAATGTAATTAGAAGCTACCTACAGAAGAAAACGGATTGCATTTTGTCTTGTGTTGTTACTGCTCCAACTGGGTTAGCAGCGTATAACATAAAAGGAGTTACCTTACATCGTTTGCTAATGTTACCAGTAGAGCATGAGAACAAAATACAATACCACAAACTAGCAGGAGAAGCATGCTTGGAAGTTTCAAGAGTATTGAAGAAAATGAAAGTACTCATTATTGATGAGGTAAGCATGGTATCAAACTTAATGCTTGCCTTTGTGCATTTAAGAATGCCGCAAATACTAAAGACAGATTATGACGTGCTATTTGGAGGAAAACACGTCATAGTTTTTGGGGATCTTTTGCAACTTACTCCAGTTAAAGGACAACCGGTATTCCATACACTTACACATGAAGACACGAAAAAGTTGTTAGGAAGTATAGGCAATGTAAATATTTGGACATATTTTGAGTATAAGGAACTCATTACCAATATGAGGCAAGCCAATGATGAGGATTATGCAAGTTTTCTGAAAGATATAGGAATTGGACTACTCACAGAACATGGCAGAAAAGCATTACAGAGTCGATTGCTGAGTAATTTGTTTACAACAGAAGAAATAGTTCCAGAGAAAATATACAAGAAAATTGCTGAAAAAAATACTGTAATCTGCTTAATGCCAACACTACATGAATGCTCTGTATTCAATCAAGAACTTTTGAAATTGGAAAATGAAGAGATCATAAAGCTGGAAGCTGTGGATAAAATTCAACATGAACGAATAACTATTATATTGGCAGGCAAATTGGCTACTAAATTGGATTCTCTGGAGAAAAACATTTCAAAAACAGCTGGTTTGGAAAAGAATCTTTATGTATGTATGAACTGTAGAGTAATTTTAAGACGTAATTTGGATGTAGAAAAAGGTTTAGTGAATGGAGCTATGGGTAAAGTTGTGGGTTTTGTAAAGTACCAGAAAAAAGATGGAATTGAATTCTTAAAAATAAAATTTGATCAGATTGAAGAGGTTAAAGTCATTAGTCGTTGTTCAGTTCGTTTTATGCTAGTGAAAGACTTATATGTACGTAGGAAGCAGTTTCCGATTTCTCTAGCATATGCTGTAACTATTCACAAGTCTCAAGGATTAACTGTTGATAGTGCTTTTGTAAACATTGAATCTACTGTGTTTACTGAAGGTATGGCATATGTTGCTTTGTCACGCGTGAAAAAATTATCTGGTTTATTCATGATAGACTTTGATGACTCAAAAGTAAGTGCTGATGCAAACTGTGTAAAGGAGTATAATAGATTAAGAAGAAGCTATGCTCCTCATTTAGGTCAGTATCCTGTGTTTGAAAAACGTGTTGTTTGTCGGAAAAGGAGATTTGAGAATATCTGTAATGAGGATGTACAGAAGAGAAAACAAAAAGACAGTGATGTGACTGCAAGCAAACAGAAAAAGGACAGTGTGGAAGAGGTTGTTGGTTGTCATTTTGAAAATAGCTCTGGTGTCAACTGCTACGCAAATGTAGTGCTGAATGTTGTATTTTATCTTGAATTTTTGCAAGAGCAGATAATAGTAAATCAGGGAAAAAGATTCTGTTCTTTGCTGAGTCTCCTTTCTGAGAAGCTGAGTAATGATAAAAATAAATTTAAAAGTGCTTCTGATGTTAGAAATCTTTTAGATGTATGTTCTGGATGTACACAGTTTACACAAAATGTCCAGCAAGATGCACAGGAATTCTTAATGTATATGCTGATGGTACTGGAAGATGAAGGGGTAGAAGTAGAACATTTATTTGGTGTCTCTTATAAATGGGAACATTGTTGTGAAAACTGTATGAACACATGCAGTAGTAATGTTGATTCTGAAAGGTTCATATATTTACCATTACCAGAAAGTAAAACAGTGACTTTTAGAAAATTAGTTAAAGATGCTAATCACAACATGGAATGTTCTGAATGTAAATCTGAAATGTTGTCAACATTATTTTTAAAGAAATATGGACAGTATGTAATTTGGTACAACGTTGTAGAGCTGATGGAACAAAATTGGAAACTTTCCTAAAGAAGTTTGTTGGTAATCAATTATCTATAATCTGGAAAAACTTTTGTAGCAGTTGCAATAATTTTTCATGACGGTACTTCTATAACTTCTGGTCATTACACAGTTTATCTTAAATGTGAAAAAGGATGGACACTGTGTAATGATTCTCAATTGATTTTCAAGCAACGTTTGCCTTATGATTTACCCAATTGTTACTTAATTTTTCTGAAACCCAAATTTTAAATACTAAATTCAGCATCTGAAGAAAGCATTATTTAAATTTTAAAGGATTACAATTGAATATTTCACTCAAAAAGGATTTTAAACTTACCATTTGGCCTCAAGGAAAGGTAAAACAAACAATTGTGGACTTTTTTGACAGATATTATTTTGGCATATGTTCTTTTGCAACAAGGTTTACAGACGTTATTTCTTGAAAATTGTTATTGTACTTAAAAGGTATTTTTATTACATATGTGACATTTCTATTAAGGTATGTTTTAGTGAGGATACATTTGGGGCTTTTTTAAACAATCTTTCAGATTGTTTTATTTTTTGCCCGCTGTTAAATGATGAATACAATTGATTTCACTATTTTCAGTGAAAATCAAAACATTCTGAAAACAGCAAAAAAAGGGCACAAAATTGCTTTGCTAAATATGAAAAAACATGTACTGTTTAATAAAATGTATTGTTGAATATTAATACTTTTTTTCTTTTTTGCAGAACTAGAAAGAAAATTTAGAAAATGTAATTCAGTTTCCTTGCAATTAAATAAAAACATTTATTTCTAAATAAGTTAATTTGATGGTCAGGTAAGTTTAAAATATCTGTATGTCTCACTCCTTTCGTTTCATGCTTCCTTTTCTTCACCTCTCCTTACTCTGCTTTTCTCATTTCTCTTCTCTCTCTCTCTCTTCCTGATTTACTACTCTTTTGTAACTCCCTCACTCCTTCTCTACTACTCCCCTACCTTTACTACCTCCATCACTAATTTTTCATCCATGTTTCTTTCTCTGTATCCATGTGTCTTAGTCTTTTTAACTGTTAGAGAAAAGAGGGACCCCCTGCAGGGACTTGCAAAACTCCTAGGGCAGGGTAAATAACAATATGAACTCAAACACCTAGGCAGTCTAAAATGGACAACAAAATAGTACCATAGGAAGATGCTGATAGTGCAGAAGGAGACACAGCGTACATAGTATTAATAAAAACGTATACAAATTTTATTTTGTGTAAATAGCACAAAGTGAATCATGGTAATAAATGATAAACAGTTATACATTAAAGAATGCAAATTGAATTATATCAAGCAAGAAAAATATAAACAATACATTATAAATGATAAACCATATTACATAGATAATACAATAAATCTCAAATTACAGATATAAGAAGGCAAACAAAGGTGGCTGGAGCTGAGATGTTCTCAACGCGCGTTTCGACGCTAACAAGGCGTCTTCATCAGGAGAGCCACAATATCTTTTGTCCTATAAATATACAAAAATATTAAATAAAGGACAGAAACGAACATAATTTTTTTTGTTTATTTTTTTCCGTTAAAAAGCACTGCGCTCCTTCGTATAAAATTGTTCTAATTACAAATGGGTGCTGTCAAAGCCAACCTCTATTCAAGATCCCAGGTTAAAGGAAAAACACCCGAAAGATAGGTGTAAATGTGAATAGAGTAGAACCAAGTGATATAATGACCAAGCTGAACCCAGTGATAAGTGAAGCAAAGGACAAAGAAGAAACAATAAAATATAAAAAAAAATATAATAAAACTAAAAAGACAGTGATCCAAATGATAATTGTCTGATCAGCGTGTTTTACAGATGAAAAAGACAAAATGGATAAAGAAATGTGAATCTTACTGAGTTAATCGTAATAAGGTGGAATGAATGAAAAGGGTCCCATCAGGACCTAAACTCGATAAAGAAACTCCCTGTATTTGTAGAGAAAAAAAACAACAAGGGACATATAATGGGAATGTGATACAAAAGATACAAGTTAGTATGTTTACAGGTTAGAAAGGACCTAACAGAGTTATTATTAGAATGTCAAGATGAATGAAATGGCTCCTTACATATATGAAAGACGAAGTCGTCAAAAGGAGTTAAGGAAGAAATGCCTAAAAGGTCCAATGCAGGCAAATGGATTCACACTGAATTCAGGAAATAGATACTGAAAAGCAAGCCAGAAAAAATATATATGCATGTATTACAATAAGTAAAATAAAATGTTTGTAGTGGTGTAGCGTACTGCATTGCCAGGAAAAAAAATATATGTATATAAATAAATCGCAAAAATACCTGCAAGGTCGTTCCAATTGATATATATATTGACGTAAGAGGCTGAACTGATGGCGATCATTGAAGTGCCATATTACGAAAGAAAACCACAGCTGGCATGTTTGTAGCGTACATAGATAAATTTTGACAGCACCTATTTGTAATTAGAACAATTTTATACGAAGGAGCGCAGTGCCTTTTAACGGAAAAAAATAAACAAAAAAAATTATGTTCATTTCTGTCCTTTATTTAATATTTTTGTATATTTATAGGACAAAAGATATTGTGGCTCTCCTGATGAAGACGCCTTGTTAGCGTCGAAACGCGCGCTGAGAACATCTCAGCTCTAGCCACCTTTGTTTGCCTTCTTATATCTGTAATTTGAGATTTATTGTATTATCTATGTAATATGGTTTATCATTTATAATGTATTGTTTATATTTTTCTTGCTTGATATAATTCAATTTTTATTCTTTAATGTATAACTGTTTATCATTTATTACCATGATTCACTTTGTGCTATTTACACAAAATAAAATTTGTATACGTTTTTATTAATACTATGTACGCTGTGTCTCCTTCTGCACTATCAGCATCTTCCTATGGTACTATTTTGTTGTCCATTTTAGACTGCCTAGGTGTTTGAGTTCATATTAGTCTTTTTAACTGCCTTACTCCTTCTCAGTTGTTTGCTTTCTGTCTCTGTATCTGTCACTCTCTGTTTGTCTGTTTTACCCTTAATTTCCTTAACATCTCTGGGGCAGATTTACAAGCCACGTGCGCCACTACCACTTCACTTATCTTGACGTACTACTGGCGCAGGGTGCTCCTCCATATTTACAAGGAGAGGATAAGCCACTCTGTGTGTCTTTTCCTCTCCTTGTAAATACAGCCAATTCAAACGCAGCAGTAAAATGAGCTATTATCTTTTTTGATAGGTTTAGGGTACCTATACGTAAGTACTGATGCAGAGTTTAAAGTTTAATAAGAAGACTCTCTTCCCTTCATCTGTGAAATGTACACCATCTCTTTTTTAATTACTTTGCCACTCCCTTCTCTTTGTCAGGGAGTCCCTGAAGGTTTACTAAAGTTGAAAAAAATTATTTAAAAAAAAAAATTGACAAATAGATTCAAAAAACAAGTTTTTGTGTTTAGATTTTAGGTGGCTCTAAAAAGAGCCCTTGAGTTAATGTAGGGAGAGAGGAAGAGAAAAACGAAAAAAAAAATAACAAAACTATGGCCTAGTGCAAGAGTGCTCCTCAAATTTTCTCTGAATGAGATCAACACTGCTCTCACCCATAGTAATAAGAGTACCACAATCCATGCACCGTGTAGACATCCTCTCAAAACAAGGACGAATATCCAGAGGTGTGTAAGAAGGTGAAGGCACCATCGCAGAAGAAGTGCTCGGCTGAGCTGCCAAAGATGTGCTCGGCTGAGCTGCTGCAGATGTCGTCGGCTGAGCAGGTGGAGGGTTTGCTCCAGAAGCTTGACGAAAAGTCACAGGATGCATTTTCTCAATGTGCCTCAACATTGTGTGAATACTAAAAGCGTACTTCTTATTAGCATTCCCACGTGATAAGGTCCGCTGACAAAGTATGCAGGTGACTTTTGGTGCATTCACCTTCTTTTGTCCCTCAGGAAAAGTGAAAAATTGCCATACAAAGGAGTCTTTCTGCTTCCTCTGCCTCTGTCTCTCAAGAGTGTCCTGTTCACTCTCAGAAGATGGCTGGTGCTCTGCCATTGTCTCACAAAAACAGAGTAGCTCCGTCTCCAAGGGAATCAGAACTAACAATGAGGGGATTGGGTGTGGTTTTGGAAGAATCTGGAACTGAAAGTACTTTGAACCAATGAAAAGTGATGTTTCTTGATCACATGACTTGCCATGAGGGGATTGGGTGTGGTGTTGAAACAATCTGAAACTGAAAGTAATGAAAACCAATTAAAAGTGTTGTTTTATTAATCACATAACTCAAGGTGCGCGCACGGAGCAAGCTCAGAGCGCGCACGGTGCAATTACACATGCGTGAACGTGTACTCGCGCATGCGCATAAGTATTATGCGCGTACGTAATGCGTATACGCAGCACACGCGCATGTGCGAACGTCAGCGTGCGTACTCCGCGCGTATGCGCGAGTGTAGCGCACGGAGCACGTACGACGCACGCAAGCGTACGTACGCATGCGTACTGGGTGCGTGCTGCGAGCACGTACTAAAACGTACGTATGCGAACGTAGATAACGTACGCATGCGTACACAAAAGACGTACGCATGCGTACTAGGTGCGCACTGCGAGCGCACACTAAATCGTATGTATGCGTACGTAGATAACGTACGCAGGCGTACATGAAAAACATACGCATGCATACTAGGTGCGCGCACCCGAAAAATTTATAGATGTCATCAGTGATGTCACTGACCATGTCATGAGTGATGTAATATGTGACGTCATCAGCAGTGGATTTCGGGCGCGCGAGTTATAGTTAGGTGAACTAACTATAACGGTGGAATTTCATTGGTTTTTTACGAGTAAAATGTCCAGCTAACTATAACATGTGTGAAGCCTATGGTTTTTTCAGTGAATTTGCAAGGTTTTTTAAATGCTTATTCCTAACTATAACGTGTGTGAAACCTATGGTTTTTTCAGTGAATATATATATATATATATATATTATCTACTGGCGGTCGCCAGTAGATAGTTATAGTTAGGACCGTGTTTCCATAGGAAATCCGCAACATTCTATTTGGAACAACTTTGGCGCCGGTTGACGAATCCTCGCGAAATTTTCAAAATAGGTGGGGCGCTCCGCTCCTACCCTGAAAGTCTCGGGGGGATTCGTCAAGCGGGGGCTGAGAAAAAAGGGGGGTCCCAAAACACGTTTTCCCCATGCAATTTTCCATAGGGACCTTTAGTCCAAGGTACAGCCCAAACGGCTGAACAGAATTAGTTGAAATTTGGCAAAGAGGTAGTCCTCAGGTCAGGGAAGTGCCTTTTGCAGGTCTGGTGTCAATCTGTTCAGTAGTTCCTGAGAAAATCAAAAGTAAAATCATATATATATATGTGGGCGGAGCCTAACCACACATCTCATCCTGAGATCTGATTGGCTGTCAGCACTTCATCCAAGAAGTGTTGGCAGCCATCTTGGGACCAATATACATGATAGCACCTCATTAAAAAGCATTGCAGTTAATAGAAGGTTTTAAGACTTTAGTTACATTATAAATCATTTGTTGATGGTACCATACTCATTTTAGGAATTGTGGTATGTTCTAAGGTGATTTCACCATGAAATATTTTCTCATGATTTTCCCACAGAGGTTTGGAAGGTGATCTATAAGCGAAACTGAGAGCTTATTTTCTGTAAATTCACATTATCTTTCTCAGTCATGTGAGAATGAAGTGTGACATTTTCAGTAAAACATGTGTATCCAACAAGGGCAGAGACTGTCAGTTGATTCCTTTGTGTTCTACTGCAGCTTCCCAGAGTGTTGCAAAGAACTACTAGAGCGCTAACAGTCCTACTTATGATAAACGTATGACACACCTGAAGCCATCTTGCTTGGATTAAAGTGGTAACTCTTAAAACGTTTAATTTAAAAAGGAACAAAATGAGGGGGTTCATTTTTCCATAAAAAGTATGATTAGTGCTGCAGAAAGAAAAATTAGGGCACATTTTGAGTGACTTCTCAAATCCTCTTCTATTTCATTAAAAAATTCTGACATGCAGACTGAAACATGCACTTTCAATACCAGCAGCAGTTTTCCCTGGTGAGCAGTAGCTTTACTACAGTGATCTAATGAGCAAAAAGAGTGCTATCATTCTGAATTTATGGCAAATGTGTGACACATCTGAATGCCTTCTTGATGGAATCAAAGTAAAAAACTGAAAGTATTTCCTATTGAGGAGACTGCAGTAAATGAGGAAATTAGGAAACTTCATAACAAATAAATCTCCCAAGATGGCCACCAGAGACAAAAGAGCCCAAATGTAGCCCAAATATCACCCAGATGTAGCCCAAGTATAGCCCAATGACAGAATGTCCCTGAGTGTTCTTAAAAACAACTAGAGCGCTTACTGTCTTCATTATGACAAAAGTATGGCACACCTGAAGCCATCTTGATTGGAATAAACTGGTAACACTTAAAACATTTAATTTAAAAAGGAACACAATGAGGGGGTTCATTTTGCCATAGAAATTATGATTAATGCTGAAGAAAGAAAATGAGGGCACATTTTGAGTGACTTCTCAAATCCTCTTCTATTTCATAAAAAAATTCTGACATGCAGACTGAAACATGCACTTTTAATACCAGGAGCAGACTTCCATGGTGAACAGTAGTTTTACTACAGTGATCTAATGAGCAACTAGAGTGCTAACATTCAGAATTTATGGCAAATGTGTGACATATCTGAAAACCTTCATGATGGAATCAAAGTAAAAAACTGAAAGCATTTCCTACTGAGGAGACTGCAGTACATGAGGAAATTAGGAAACTTCATAACAAATAAATCTCCCAAGATGGCCACCGGAGACAAAAGAGCCCAAATGTATCCCAAAATCACCCAGATGTAGCCCAAATATAGCCCAATGACAGAAGTGTGCAAAACACTTATTATTTTGTGTTTTTGCAGTGTTATATAGTGCAGACTTGTCAGGTATTGGAGTGCTTTACATGAGCATTGGTTACATCACACAAGAACAAATTCATTTTGGTTGTAGACATGGGGAGACTAAGTGATTTGACCAGAATCACAGAATGTCAAGCTGAAGCAGAAACTCCAACCTGGTTCCCCAGTTGCAAAGTCTGCAGTTCTGGAAGTAACACCACATCCTCTCCCCTAAGTGCAACATTTAATCAAGTGGTCAACTGGATAAAAAAACATAAAGATAACAAATAATTTAAAAGTGCTTTGTCGCTATTTGAAAACTCAGAAAATATGTCCTTATTTTAGTCTTTTAGAGCACTAATCATAATTTTGATGCCAATAAGACCCTCTCATATATGTAATTTCTAAAGGAAATGCTCTAGGTATTACAGTTTTGATTACATCAAGATGACGTCAGGCGTTCCACACTTTTGTAATAAATATAGAATGTTAGCAATCTAGTTGTTCATTAGGATACTGTTGAGAGGCAGAGGACAGGGGCACAGACTCTGAAAATTGAAGGCAGGTAGGAGGGTGCAAAGGCAACAATTTAACCACACTGAGCAGGCAGGAAGGGCGGTGGAAGCACAACAGACTATGGAGGGCAGTGGAAAGGGGGGCAGGGGCAACAAATAAAACAATACAGGACTTGCAAGAGAGGCTGTGGCAATGTGATAGACCTTTGTGGGCAGAAGGAAGAGGCAATGGTAGTACAACCATACATGCCAACAGACCAGATTCAGCCAGGAAATGTACACTGTTTTTAAGCTCAAATGGGTTTTATTTGATCTGTCTCCTGTCTACAATCTCCTCTTTTTCAATGTAACTCAAAGGGGAAAATCAATACCCCAGTTTTTTTCCAAAATCTCCCTCTTACCAAGTTCAAAATGTTCGCAAGTATGGTACATTGGATCATGGAAGGAAATGGGGTAGGGACATGGACTTGGATAACAGAGGACAGGAGGGACATGGAGAGGTGCACCAAACTGACCCTGCAGGGCAGGCATCAGGGTTTGCAGCAGCACAATACACCACACAGGGCATGCGGGACGGAGTGCAGCACAACAATCCATAGAAAGCATGAGGGAGGGGACAGGACCATGCACATGGACAACAGAGAACTGAGGGGCAAGAGGCAATGGTAGCTAGCTGACCATAATGGACAGACAGGAGAGAAAGCTGCAGCATAACAGACCATAAAGGGCAGGAGGGACGGATCAGGGGCATTACAATGGAACAGACAAGCCAGGAGGGAGGGAGTAGGGGTCTGCACATGTAAACAGAGGGCTGGGGGCAAGGGGGCAGGGCAGGAGCAGCAAGATAGCCATGGAGGTCAGACAGGATGGGCACTAGAAGCAAGACACACCATGAAGAGCAACAGTGAGACTGTGATGGCATACACACAGACCATGGAGGGAAGGTGGGAGGGGGTCAGGGGCAGCTAACTGACCACACAGTGAAGGTGATAGGGGCCATGGCAGCACAGAAGACCATGCATGGCAAGTGGGAGGGTTAGTGGCAGCACAATGGCTATGAAGGGCAAGAAGGAGGGTGCAAGGGCATGCACAAAGGACAATGGAGGATAGAAGGGAGGGTCAGGACCTGTGCACAGACAAGAAAGTTCGGGGGAAGGGGCCTCACAACAGACCACACGGGGCAGGCAGGAGGAGCAGTTGCAGCACAACAGACCAGGGAGGGCAGAAGGGTGTGGCAATACAATGGACCATGTAGGACAGGAGGAAGAGGATAGGGGCATGGCATGTGGACAGGCAGGGTGGAGGTGGCAGGGACAGGTTACAGTCATCTGACAATGCTAAGCAGGTGGGAGGGGAGGGGCAGCTCAACAGAACACTCAGAATAGATAGGAGTGGCAGGTCCATGGATCATGGTGGGCAAAAAGGATGGAGCAGGGGCATGCACAAAGACATCGGAGGGCAGGGGGAAGGAGAATAGGGGCAGCAAGCTAAGCACAGAGTTTAAGCAGGAGGTCAATGATGGGGCATAGAATTGGGCAATGGAGGGCAGGAGGAGTGGACTGGTACATCATACTAAATTGAGGGCAGTGGCAGCACATCAGACCATGCATGGCAGGAGAGAGGAGGCTAGTCCATGGATTCACACAACAGAGGATAGGGAGGAGGGGGATGGGGCAGCAAGCTAACTGTTCAGAGAAGGCGGGTATTAGTAACTTTATTGTTTTTAAAACGTGTGTCTGTGCGAACTACTTAAAATATGAACAAGTATGCAGCATAATCTCACTTTTATTCAGGAAGAAGAGGACGTTTGTGACTATGACTCCGGGCTCACTTGGCAGAAACACCCCCTGACCGTCCACCCCCTATCGCAAAATGTAATGCCCGTGAAAAGGGTAGGTGAACACAGTGTTATATAGAACATAGTCCTGAGAGCACGATTGAAAATGAAAACTAGATATAGTGTATGGTATAAACTATTCACCAAAAAGTGTGATATAAGTTGAACCGGGCGTGAAATATAATATGCAATACATTGTGCGCAATGACAGATTCATTGGAGAGCACGAGATAGCACAGGCACTAGCGCGTGCTATGCGATATGCGCCTTGGAGTGTAATATGCACAGGGCAAGTAATATAAAATATGTGCTGGGGAGTGTAACGTTGCATATGCACTGTGACAAAGATATGGATCCCAGATTGTAATATGTATGGCATAGCACTGTGCGGTATAACATAGGCATCGAGGAAGGCACGTTAGATGGGGCAATATAACCCGTGCGAAGACAAGTGTGGCATGACAAATTCACGGGGTGGTGTTACAGTGCACATGGGCTAGAGAGTGTCATAGCATATGCACTAGCTAGTGGAATACAACACAGAGGTGTGTGGCACTCGGCAGGCAATGGTGGGTGTAACACAGCATTGGGCTCTGCCAGGAGCGCGCTGTGACTCTCAAGTGATGTTCGTCCCCTTTCCAGAGAGTAAAATAAAAAGTATTACACATCCGGCAGTGGATGTGTGTTTTATTAACCGTGAAGGGAGTTTCTTGCAAAGTTTTGGTCGAATTTTTGTCGAATCCCCTTTGAATGGCTTGGTGTGCATGTGTATTAAATGTGCCCGTCAATAGCTACCCATGTTTGTATAAATAAACTACAAGGGTGTCTACCGGGATTAGGCACGGTAGGGCATCAGACATGTCAGAGCTTCACTAGTTGTGTAAATACATTCCACATGGATTCATTGTATGCATAGTCGCCTTTTAATGAATATCACGCAAATCGTCATGGTGATAGGTATGTACGGTTTGTCCAGCATGTCCTAGGTGTGTCTATAAATATATATTTTTTAAAGTTATAAAAAACAGTGGCCGGCCCTGGGGATTGGGGTCAAAAAAATATAATTAGGAGACAGGCCCTGGGGGATGGGGTAATCAGGGCCAATAAATTAGAATAAGAAGGGGAACCACACAGCCCCACTTCTTAAAAAATTAAAATAAATAAAAGACTGGCATTGTGCCGGAGGCCATGCCCCCTCCTTGCAGCACTCTGCAAACGCGCCCCCTGGCGAGTTGTAAGTTGGGAATTAATTCCTCTTCAATACTGAGGGTCCCCGAGGGCCAACTAGCCCAACAGGCATCTCCAATATGCGCCAGGGAGCTGCGCTGCAGACAGGTGTTCTGAGGCCAAGCCCCTTTTTACACCTCTCTGCAACGCAGCTCTGTGGCGCTTACTGGAGGTACCTAGTGGTCTAGTTTGACCCTAGGGACCCTTGGGATTCAAGGGGACTTAATCTCTCAACTTAGAACAGCCACAGGGCGCGTTTACACAGTGGTGAAGGGAGGGGACGGGGCCTGAGGTGACGTGTGCAAACACGCACTATGGCACGTTTTAAATTGGGGATATAATTTCCCTTCAATACTGAGGGCCCCTGGGGGCTAACTAGCCCACCAAGTGCTTCCAGTAAGCGCCACTGAGCTGCATTGCAGAGAGGTGGTCCAGGCCGTGCCCCTTTTTACACCTCTCTGCAACGCAGCTCTGTGGCACTTACTGGAGGTACCTAGTGGGCTAGTTGGACCCTAGGGACCCTCAGGATTCAAGTGAACTTAATCTCCCAACTAAAAACGGACACAGGGCGTGTTTACACAGTGGTGAAGGGAGGGGACGGGGCCTGAGTTAACGTGTGCAAAAACGCCCTGTGGCCTGTTTTAAGAGGTAGTTTTAATCCCCCTGCCCTATTATATACTAGGGGCTTACAGAGGAGGTCATGCTAATCACAGGGGGACCCCAACGCATAATGTTCCCTAGTGTATGTAGGTGTTTTCACTGTATTCTAAGTGTCTTTTAACATAGCACTGGCTCTAGGACTGGTTAGTCAGACTCAGTTACCACCAGTATCCGTCTGAAAAAGTTGAGGGTACAGGATGATTTTGCAACAAGGCTTCTTTCTGCTCTTCTTTTTGTTCTTTCTGCACGTTATCCTTCTTCCTGCACTTTTCTTCGTCTTTGAGGACTTCTGTTGCTTCTTTCTGCACTTCTTTTTTTTCTTACTGTGCATTTTTTCTTCTTTCTTCACATGTCCTATCTCTGTAGGCATAGTTAGAAATTAGCATTGAAAAAACCTTTGAAATTCACAGAAAAAACCATAGGTTTCAGGCACGTTATAGTTAGGAATTAGCATTTAAAAAACCTCAGAAATTCACTGAAAAAACCATAGGTTTCAGGGGTGTTATAGTTAGCTGGACTTTTCACTCGTACAAAACCATTGAAATTCCCCCGTTATAGTTAGTTCAGCTAACTATAACTCGCGCGCCCGCAATGCACTGCTGATGACGTCACATATTACATCACTCATGACATGGTCAGTGACATCACTCATGACATCACTGATGACATCTCCAATGACATCACTGATGACATCACTGATGACATCATCGTTGTGATAGAGTGGCAGACCTCCTCTCACCCTAATATAACCTTTGATACACACATTCAAAAATAGAGACTAAAATTTTCAAAACAATGGACATACCAATACCAGTTACAACAACCTCTTCAGTAATTCTAAGATCCACATACACATCCACTCATTCACCAACAGTCCTATACAGTCACTCATACATGTACTCACTCATCATATGTACTCATACACCTATACATCCTGTTACACAATGCCACTCATCCATAGAGTTACTCACACACATAGTCACTCATGCTAATAAAGAATCAAACATACATTTACTTGCATATACAGTTATACACACAGCACCACACTTACTTCTACGGAAACTTACACAGACTTAGTCTTTTAAACAATCAATTATAGAAACACATACTTATTCATACAGGAACTCCTTCAATCTCTCACTCTCACATATACTCACTTATATACACCAATAGTCACATATACTAGTTTAAAACATATGTAGTTACTCATAAAGACACTATTGAGACAGTCATTCACTCACTAACACACCCATACACACACTCATCCACCCATACAGTCCTGCACACATGCTGTGTTCAACACATACAAACAGTGAGTCACTCATTCATGCACCTATGCACTACGTAATACCCCCCACCGAACCATGCAGACACTCAGACTGATACTCAAAAAAGCAACTAATAACCTATATAGACACCCATGTAGCTACTCATCAACCCATGCAGCCACTTATACACAAAGTGAGAGACTGATACAGATATTTACATATTTAAACATTACTCACTAAGCCATGTATTCACTATGATACACTTAATCAGTCAGTTACACAATCAATTTTTCAAAAACAAATCATCCATTTAGACACTTATATACCCATTTATTCTTCCATCGACCTTGAGATATACATATATAAAACATATTTAATTTTCAGAAAAACACACATTCACTGGATGATGTCATCAGTGATGTCATCAGTGATGTCATTTGAGATGTCATCAGTGATGTCATGAGTGATGTCACTGACCATGTCATGAGTGACGTCATCAGCAGTGCATTGCGGGCGCGCGAGTTATAGTTAGCTGAACTAACTATAACGGGGGAATTTCAATGGTTTTGTACGAGTAAAAAGTCCAGCTAACTGTAACACCCCTGAAACCTATGGTTTTTTTCAGTGAATTTCTGAGGTTTTTTAAATGCTAATTCCTAACTATAACGTGCCTGAAACCTATGGTTTTTTCTGTGAATATATAGAAAAAAAAAATTTAAGCATATTGCAGCAATAGCAATACAATATTGAACTTGGACATTTTTTTTTTTCTCACAAAATAAACAACGTTTTGGTATGCTGTATTTCTTGCTTTAGTTAATACAGATTTGGCTCCACTGTTTATTTTTTGTTCTTTTTTTTTACTGCCTCTCCGTGCCTCTCTATGCTCTGTTTTTAGCTGGTAACAGTCTAGTTTTTTTTTGGCTCCATCTGCCTCATATTTTCGACCTAACCCCACGCTATACAAAGGGGAAAGTTGCTGTGGATGCCCTTTTGAACTTTATTCCTTATAGGGCGTTTAAGTTTAATTATAAGCGCCATATTACTGTCCTAAGGGCTACAAGGAGTGGCAAGGCGGCGCCCCTGGTTGGAATTGCAGCTAGAATGGGGAAATTGATTAATGCCTGCCTTAAGGTGAAAACTCGCCGCGCTCAGGCCAAGGAGATAAAGGAAACTGCTAGACTGGCCTGTAAAGAAAGTGTTCCAAATTTGCTTGACCCCCATTCGACCTTTGAGAGCTCTGAGGAAGAGGTTCCATCCTCTGCTCTACCTCTGGATCAAAATGGTTTAACGGATGTGGCTGATGAAAATACAGCTACAGTTATGCCTGGATTCATTCCACAAGATATCTCAGGGTCCGAAGCTCCTAAAAAAGTGAGAGTAACAAAAGAAGCCAAACAATTTTCTTTATTTTTGAGAAAAGCAAATCTGCAGTCTCCTGTTCCGGGCTCTAGCTTTGGCCCCAAGCTCTCTAAGGAATCTTCTAAGGAATCCTCGGCTGCTATTACTCCATCAGTGTTAACAACAGCAGCAGCAGCATTGATAGCTGGCTCCATTGGCCCCAATGCAATCACAGAAACTTTTCTGGAGCAAATATCCAATCCAAATGAGTCAATATCCCTAACTCTCCCAATTGCTCAGACAGGGAGACAAGTGGGGTATTTAGGAATCATGGGAATTTCGGAAAATACTGATGTATCAGATTCAGAATCGATTACTACTATATCTAATACCTCCAGTACAATACTTACTTCCCAAGTTGAGTCATCAATCCAGGTCCAGGCCCAGGCCCCTTCACAAGAGCCTGCAGTCTTAGCAGGTACGGTCTCTTCTGAGAGGATTTTTGAAGGGAGCAGTGCTTCTACTGTGGACCCTCCCCAGATTGTCTTTAGCCCCAATTTGGAACCAGCTGGTGATTTTCAGATGAGTGTTAAAGATATGCGGAACATAATTCTGGAGGAGGTCCGTGAGCTGAAAAGAACTCAGAAATCGGAACTTGTCTCTCTTCATCAACGCCTAGAGAATATCGAAGGCACAATGTCAATCCTTCCAGTTAAATTGCAGGAGGCAGAGGCTAGGATTTCCGCCTTAGAGGACCAGTTGACCATCGTAAGGGAAGAAGCCAAAGCGGCAGCTAATGTAACCATACCATTGAGCATAAACTGGAGTAGATAGAAAATTACTCCCAGAGGGCTAATCTCCGAATAGTGGGAATTCAGGAAAGAATTGAGGGCTCTCAAACCCTGCAGTGGGTAGACTAATTTATTAAACAAAAGGTCATCCCAGAGTTTGAAGGTGACCTTACCATCACCAGGGCTCATCGTGTTCCTGCCCGCCCATTCCCGAATTCTACGGTACCACGGACAATTTTACTAAATTTTGCAGACTATCGCATAAAAGAGAGGATATTGTCTAAAGAAGTCCAGCAGAGACAATTCCCAGTGAATGAAACTGCAAAATGTCGTATTTTTTCAGATATGTCTGCTGTGGCGGCGCGTAGAAGGAAAGAATTCATAAAGATCCTCAATTTATTTAAAGCAAATGGGGCGCAAGCATCCATCGCCCAGCAGTCTAAATTGAAGGTTCTGGTTAAGGACACATTTTTTATGTTTTCTGATTTGGATGAAGCCCAGAAATTACTAAAAGAAATTTCGCAGGGCTCTGGGATTTAGGGAAAGAATCTGTTTAGTATTACAATCATTTGGGCTAGGGTACTGTGGGGTTTCGGGGGGCTAAGCTACAGTATCCTATGGCTTCATCTATTGATGGCCTCTTTTAAGGCTATGTTGGGTGCTTTGATCTGGATGAGCCCCAGAAACTACTGATAGAGATTGTGTAGGGTTCTGGGACTTGAATTAAAATATTAGTTATTATTATCATGATAAATGTTATAATTTGAGGGGCCACATAAAGTTGGGTTTTTCCTTTTGCCCCTGTTCTTTCGGAAGTCAAGGGGTTAAGGTGTCCTCTTAACTATAATTGATCTTAATTGGGGGTTTTTTGTCTCTTGATTCATATAGTGTGGTTATGCTTCAATATGTTTCAATATATTTGATAAAATTGAGAATTGCTGGGGGGGATAGTGGTTTGATCACTCGGGTGTAATTACATGACACCCATATTGGAGGGGGGGGGTGAAATGTGGTTAGCGTGGTTGGTGGAGGGGGTTCCCACATTTTTGGGGAGGGGGTATGCGGGCTGGGATGTGAGTATGGAAAAAAATGAAGTCCGTTTATTGCAAATGCATTTATGTCCTATAAATTTATATTTGAGTTTGACTTGGGCAGGATATGTATTGGGGGTTGGTCCTGGTTAGGTTTTAACTATGGCTAGTAAACAATTGCTAAGGGTGGTTTCTTTTAATGTGAATAGTCTACACAATCAAACAAAAATGTGGGCAATTGAATCATGGATTAAAACAGAAAACCCGGCGGTGATATTTCTACCAGAGACCAATATACCAACTGTAAAATTGCCAGAATTTTCTATGTTTAGGTCTTGGGCAGTTTATAAGGGATTCTCTTCATCTTTTGCTTCCCATAGGGGGACAGCATTATTTTTAAATAGAAATCTTCAGGCGGAGGTTCTTAATTTTGAGAAAGATCAACAGGGCCGCTGGTGTTGGGTTACCTGTATGCTTAGACAAAGCCAGAGACCAATTACTTTTATTAGTATATATGCCCCAGTTGAGGACAACCCTAAGATTTATGAGGATTTGTTTCAGTCCTTAATGCAGGTTTCTGGTGATTTAATCGTGGGGGGTGATTTTAATCTCTTAATGAATCCTAAAATAGACTCATCAGTGCAGGCCAAACGGCAGTTGAAACCTAAATCTTTTAGAACCCCACAACATTATGAAAGAACCCTAGATCTACAGGATCCCTGGTGCGCCGCCTTTCCTGTCAAAATAGCATATACGTGCTGTGCTGGTCAGCTAGATTCCGTACCTCTTCACGGATTGATTTTTTCTGGTCTCCCGGAGGCTGTGTTTCAACCAGCAGAGATTCCTACATAATGGTTTCTCTGATCATGCAATGTTGGTGCTTGAGGTGCAGCTAGGAGACTGTGTTAAATCACCTAAACGTTGGTCGTTGAATAGACAATATTTTAATGAAGAGGCTTGGGCGGGTTTTATTGGGACGGAGATTAAGGAATTTTTACTACGAAATAGTGAATCTGCACCTGCGAGCGTGGTATGGGATGCACTTAAGGCCTTTATTCGGGGGCTAATTATTGATAAAGATGCCGAAATTGTAAAAAAAGTTAGGGAAGATAAGAGAATTTTGGAACAGAAAATCCAAACCTCCTATGCCGCATTTCTAAAGAACCCCTCTGCGCTTAATCAGCGCCAATTCGATCAGGCCAAGCGGGAACTTAGTGCTAACTACCACGCTCAGAGTGAAGATTCCTCTCAACAACTGCGTCAAAAAATCTATGAGGAAAGCAATTTTACCGGTAGGTTTTTAGCTTGGCAAGCCAGGGAGCAAGCTGCTATAAATCAAATGAATGCACTGAAATGCCCTGCAACTACCCTGAGTACAGATGACCCAGTCAAAATTGGGGAAATAATGCTACGGCATTATGTGTCTATTTACGGCCAAAAACAGACGGTGGACATGACATTATTAAAAAGTTTCTTACAGAAAAATGAATTACCCATGCTTTCAGGTTTAGAAAAATTATCGATGGCAAGTCCCTTTACTATGGAAGAGTTGGAGGGAGTCATTAAGAATCTCCCAAGCTGCAAGGCCTGTGGCCCGGATGGGTATCTACCTGAATTTAAAAAAATCTTTTTTAGCTCAATTGCAGAATTTGTTCTTCAATTACTAAATTCTTTATTGGAGGGGGGGGGGGAAATACCAGAGACTTTTAGACAGGGTAATATAGTCAGTTTTTTGAAAAAAGACAAGAGCAGCGAGGAGCCGAACTCTTATCGCCCGATTACGTTATTAAATTCAGATTATAAAATAGTCACCAAATTGTTATCACTTCGGTTTAATCAATATGCGGCGCAACTGATCTATTCGGATCAGAATGGTTTTATTGCTGGTCGACAGCTGGCTACTAATACACACTATTTAACTGAGGCTCTCGACTATTTTGATACACAGAGGATACCCACATTAGTCCTTTTATTAGACGCAGAGAATGCTTTTGACCTCGTTGTGTGGGAGACACTGTTCAGGATTCTAAATTATTTTGGTATTCCTCCCAAGATTATGATCTATATAATAATGCTGAAGCTAATGTCATTATTAATACATCGGTGATTGGGCGGGTCACAGTAAAACGGGGCACAAGGCAGGTGCCCTTTATCGCCGGTTTTATTTGCTTTTTGTATCGAACCGTTGGCGATAGCAATAAGGTACTGTGTCGATATCTGTCCCCCATTTCCATCTTTGGCGAAGCTGAAATTATATGCTGACGACATAATGCTTATTATTAAGCCAGAGATAGAGACTCAGGCTAAAGTTTTTCAGCTTTTTGAAGATTGCAAGGCTTTAGGTGGGTACTGTATTAATAAAAGAAAAACTGAAATTTTACAATGTGGCGGAGCGAGCTGGGATCTGCACCCTGATATTCTTCCCTGTGTTAACACCAAACCTAAAAGATATCTGGGGGTATATTTCTCTGAAAAAGTTAGTGATTTATACCATCTAAATTTCACACCGCTCCTTCGAAAAATTCAGGCCTTGTTTTTACGCTGGCACTCTCTCCATTTATCCATTCTGTGTCGGGTGGCCTTGATTAAAATGTCTGTTCTCCCTCTGTTTAATTTTCTGTTCTCAACTATACCATGCATTTTATCAGGTTCATTTTTCACCCAGGTACAATCAATGTTTACAGCTTTCCTTGGGGCCAAAAAGTCATCACGTATTGCACTCAGCACTTTATATGAAGAAGTGGAACAAGGAGGTTTATCTCTTCCGAATCTCATGGATTATTATTATGCTTATTTTGCACAATATTTATCTAGATTTAAACCTGAATTACAGTCAAACTTTTTTATCAATAGTTTTGTGGATCTTATGTGTAAGGAAGGTCAGATCCACTCCCGTGTCTTAATTTTCAAATCTCCCAAATTGGTACGCTACAAGTGTCTCCATTGGTTTTTTAAGAAACAACAAGCACTTTATAAAAGATATTTCATTCCTGTAATTAATTCAGCCTCCTTATTATTAGGGGTGGGCGGAATTTGCGAAATTAACTTTTGCAATTTATCGCGAAAATGTTAAAAATCTCCGCAAACACGCGGAAATATCGCGAAGATGCAGAAGTTTTTTTCCCGCCCGTTCGCGGTATTTTCTGCATGGTCGCGGCTCGCCAACTTACCCATGCGGTTGCTCGCGGGCGCGGCCATCTTGTTTTCACTTGTCTCGCGGTACATGATCGCGAGAAGAAAGACGTGATCGCGCGACGAATTACGTTACTGCGGGCGCGAACTGTCGCGAGACAGCGCAAATGGCTACCAACAATCCAACATCTCGTGGAGAACGCGACCAGATCGGGAAAATTTGTCGGCAAACGCGGGGATTCAGGTAAGGCGATCGCGCGCACGCGAGAATGTATTATTTTACAGCGCGAGCAAGCAAAAAATTTCCGGTAAAATGCGGATTGCGAAATTTTGACATTTTTGCGCTCTCCGCGGAATGCGAAAATGTCAAATTATCGCAATTTCCGCGAGCGGAATGGAATTTTAGCCCAGGCTATTATGCAGCATTCTACCATTAGCAGGAATTGCGCAATCGGCAGAACTTACTGCAAAATGGGCTCCGGTAGGTTTCTGTAAGGTCTCAGACTTTCTGAGGAATGGAGGATGGCTGACTTTGACTGAAATGTCGCAAGTAATTACTAATGATTTTAAACTTCTAGGGTCATATAATGTCCTCCTTAAATTTCTTTGTGAGCTAGATGCTTCTCAAATTGGCAAACAACATCAATTGGTTACTGAACTCCTAGAGGATACTTCTGGTAGGAGTCCCGCGATATGGAGAAAACGTTAGCCACAACTAGGAGATTGGATCTTGGACAAAAGGCAATAAAAAAATGGAAGGACCATGAAGTTTTGAGATCTCTGTTAATTTATGGTCGGCCGTTAATAAGTTGAATTTTGGCACATTAAGAGGGGCGAATTGGCGAAGGATGCTGTTTTTTAGTAAATGGCAACTTTACCGAACCCCTCTTTCTCTTTCAAAAATGTATGCCAATCACTCAGCCAATTGCTTCCACTGTAATATCCATCCCTCATCCAATTGGTCGCATATTATGCTGCAATGTTCTAAGATTCAGAAGTATTGGGAGGACATTTTTTGTTATTTGGACACTGAATGTTGTATCCAATTAGCAATGAACGATTTGTTAATCATTTTCGGTTTTGACCCAGACTTTTCTATCTGCGATCAATTGGTAAAATTTTTATACATTTCAATGGCGGTAGCTAGATCATTGCTATTGCAAAGGTGGCATACTGATTTGATTCCCTCTGCCCTGGAGTGAGTTCATAAAATGCAAGCGGTTAGAAGAAGTGAACGTATTTATGCACTTCGGGTGGGGGGGCCTTAGGAAGTGTGAAAAAATCTGGGACACATATTTTGATTAAGTTTTGGAGGGGTTATTGTCTTGCTTTGAATGTATTTTTCCCTGATATTTAAGTGCTTTAGTTAATCTCTGTGATATTTATACATTTCTGGAAATTTAATGATATGCCCGATTGTAACTCTCTTTTATTAAATGGACATTTTTGATCTTAATGTATTTAATATATTGCAATAATTACGGACTACAATAAAAAATTTAATATAAAAAGAAAAGAAAGGACTTGGGGGCATATGTATGAAACCAAATTTTAGTCGCAAACGCAGAGAATTGCAAAAAACAGCGTTATTCGCTATTTCATATGTATGACACACATTCCTAGTGCAAATTAAGAAATCGCTAAATTAGCGATTTCTTAGGCTGCGAAACTCCAAAATTGTGATTATGCTTGCGATTTCTTAAATTGCGATATTCTCAGTTTGCGAAATTCGCAAAAAGGATATCACAAATTAAGAAATCTCAAGCAAATGTATGAAAAACTCGCTAATTGCGAAATAACGAAATTCGCAAAATAAGAAATCGCAATTAACACCAAGTGCATGCAGGTGGTAAACAGGTGCAAGGTACTTAAACCACCCCACAATGCAACAGAACCAACCACAATGGCAGCACTGTTTGTGATAGCCAGGAGGCTGCGTATTCGGGCTCTTGCACAGAGGAGAATGAGACAGGAACGTATTTTCAGGCTGCGCATCACTCTGTTCCAGCACACTGAAGAGGACATCCATGACAAGTACAGGCTGCACCCACCGACCATATTGGACCTGATTGAGGAGCTGAAACCCTACTTGGAACACCCTACACGCAGGACACAAACAATTCCCACACATATGCAGGTCCTGTGCTCCCTGCACCTCCTGGCGTCAGGGAGTTTTCAACGGGTCATAGCGGAGGTTGGTGGGGTGTCACAGAGTGCACTTTCGCGCTTCTTTCATGCCTTTCTAGATGCAATGCTACAGAGGCTCTCACATCACATATACTTCCCCACCACCCAACAGGCATTACAGCAAACAAAACTTAAACTTCTACCAGATTGCACGTTTCCCCCACGTCATTGGCTGCATCGATGGGACCCATGTGGCCATCACACCCCTATCAGCAACTGAACATGTCTACAGAAACCGTAAATGCTCCCATTCCCTCAATATACAGATTGTGTGCAACGCAAAGTATATCATCAATGACATCGTACCCAAATACCCTGGCAGTACACATGACTCTTTCATCTTTAGACACAGTGGAATACACAGACGTCTGAGTGCTGGAGAGTTTGGGGAGGGATACCTGCTAGGTAAATACATGGCACACATCCATACATCCACTACATCACTGGAGGGTGGGGACATTGACTTACCTATTGTGTCTATCCCTGCAGGTGACAGTGCCTATGCAGTGCGGGACTTCATCCTGGATCCAGCCAATGCAAGTGAGAGGAGATACAACAGGGCACACAGATCTACACGCTGCGTCATTGAGCCTACGTTTGGAATCCTTAAGAGCCGGTTCCGGTGCCTGCATAAAAGTGGAGGCGCACTGCAATACAGCCCTGAGACCTGCTGTAAAATCGTGGCAAGCTGTGCAATGCTCCATAACATGGCTATGAGGAAAGGCACCACAATTGATGTGACCGATACAGACACATCGGATGACGATTGCCCTGCTCCCCCTGGCAGACCAGCGTCAGGAGTCGGGGCAGCTGCTGGACGCCAGAGACGGACTGAGATCACACAAAACTACTTCTAGGTGAGCAATGATGACATGAGACAAAACATCTTTCTAATGTGTGCTGTGTTTATTCACACTTCACAATCATTAAAAGTGTAGCTGTACCCAGCACATGTTATACACACAGTGCAGGTACGGCACAAGTAACTGTGCAATCTCCATAGTTGGGTTACTTCACCCTTTTTTGATTCATTGTCACTGGACAGTTCACCTCCTTCGGTGACGCATTGGAGGTGTTTGGCGTCCAGGCTGAGTGCCCTCCATGGTGTTCCTGAGTCCTGCACCCTGTCTCGAACTGCGCCGTCTTTCTCCAGGCAATGTAGGAGTGATGCTGCTCCTACTGGAGGTTTCTTCACTCTCGCCAGAGGCCATGAGAGCGCTGCCACTTGAGTTGGCCATCTGCAGCTGCTCCAATGCACTGGTGACCTGTGCTAGCCCTCTGGCTATGTCCTGACAGCAGTGCGCCATTTCCACCTGCATTGTGACGCTTCTGCGTGTCAGAGTGCTGGTGGTGGTGCAGAGGCGGTTCACGGCCTTGGTATATGTGTGCAGGCGTGCATTGGCACGTCGGGCAGCCCTGTCACTGGCGGCTTGGTTGTGCCTCAGAGTGTCACACAGGTCACGGATGGCACGTGCCATGGCCATGATGCCCTCCCCCATGTTTTGCTGATCTTTGTGAATACGGCATAGCTGCCTATTTATTGACCTCAATTTATGGAACTCTGACCTTGCACCAGCACGGACGCCACTCACCTGCCTGAATCAGAATGGCGCATTCTTCTTGACGGGGCACCCACGCTGTTTGTCTCCCCCGCTGCCCTGACGACATCGAGGGCCGCGGTGGGGGGAGACTACAGCTCCCGTGAGCCTCCACTGCCACGCCCCCTTCCAGGAGATTGCGCGCCCGGAGGCGCTTTAAAAATCGGCGGCTCCCTCGGTGGAGCGGGGGAACTCTGACCTTGCACCAGCACGGACGCCACTCACCTGCCTGAATCAGAACGGCGCATTCTTCTTGACGGGGCACCCACGCTGTTTGTCTCCCCCGCTGCCCTGACGACATCGAGGGCCGCGGTGGGGGGAGACTACAGCTCCCGTGAGCCTCCACTGCCACGCCCCCTTCCAGGAGATTGCGCGCCCGGAGGCGCTTTAAAAATCGGCGGCTCCCTCGGTGGAGCGGGGGAACTCTGACCTTGCACCAGCACGGACGCCACTCACCTGCCTGAATCAGAACGGCGCATTCTTCTTGACGGGGCACCCACGCTGTTTGTCTCCCCCGCTGCCCTGACGACATCGAGGGCCGCGGTGGGGGGAGACTACAGCTCCCGTGAGCCTCCACTGCCACGCCCCCTTCCAGGAGATTGCGCGCCCGGAGGCGCTTTAAAAATCGGCGGCTCCCTCGGTGGAGCGGGGGAACTCTGACCTTGCACCAGCACGGACGCCACTCACCTGCCTGAATCAGAACGGCGCATTCTTCTTGACGGGGCACCCACGCTGTTTGTCTCCCCCGCTGCCCTGACGACATCGAGGGCCGCGGTGGGGGGAGACTACAGCTCCCGTGAGCCTCCACTGCCACGCCCCCTTCCAGGAGATTGCGCGCCCGGAGGCGCTTTAAAAATCGGCGGCTCCCTCGGTGGAGCGGGGGAACTCTGACCTTGCACCAGCACGGACGCCACTCACCTGCCTGAATCAGAACGGCGCATTCTTCTTGACGGGGCACCCACGCTGTTTGTCTCCCCCGCTGCCCTGACGACATCGAGGGCCGCGGTGGGGGGAGACTACAGCTCCCGTGAGCCTCCACTGCCACGCCCCCTTCCAGGAGATTGCGCGCCCGGAGGCGCTTTAAAAATCGGCGGCTCCCTCGGTGGAGCGGGGGAACTCTGACCTTGCACCAGCATGGACGCCACTCACCTGCCTGAATCAGAACGGCGCATTCTTCTTGACGGGGCACCCACGCTGTTTGTCTCCCCCGCTGCCCTGACGACATCGAGGGCCGCGGTGGGGGGAGACTACAGCTCCCGTGAGCCTCCACTGCCACGCCCCCTTCCAGGAGATTGCGCGCCCGGAGGCGCTTTAAAAATCGGCGGCTCCCTCGGTGGAGCGGGGGAACTCTGACCTTGCACCAGCACGGACGCCACTCACCTGCCTGAATCAGAACGGCGCATTCTTCTTGACGGGGCACCCACGCTGTTTGTCTCCCCCGCTGCCCTGACGACATCGAGGGCCGCGGTGGGGGGAGACTACAGCTCCCGTGAGCCTCCACTGCCACGCCCCCTTCCAGGAGATTGCGCGCCCGGAGGCGCTTTAAAAATTGGCGGCTCCCTCCGCGACGCGGGACGCGCGCGGGCGGTGCCGGGCTGAGCCCGGGCAGAGGGCGGGCCGTCTGTGGCCGTCAGGGGCCAAAGGAGGCCGGGCCGGGCCATATCCCTTTCGTCCAAAACATAACTTGTCCAGGAGGATGTCGTCTCCAGGACTTTGTAAACTGACTGCCAAGGAAGGGGGCTGTAACGCGGGGACATTGGACAAGTACTTTAAACCTACTAAAGATGATGTAGGTAAGGAAAAATCACTGGAGAAACGCAGGGTTGAGCGGCGGCGCTCCATTGATTCCTTGAAGAATACGCCCCTGCCAGAGATCATCCCGTATCCTATTACCCAAGAGGATGATACGCCCCCACCTAGCTTAAAATCTCTGACCCCTGAGGATTTTCCTCTTTTATTGCGGGACATTCCCACTTCCCCTGA
Organism: Triturus cristatus; assembly: GCF_964204655.1. Taxonomy (NCBI): domain Eukaryota; kingdom Metazoa; phylum Chordata; class Amphibia; order Caudata; family Salamandridae; genus Triturus; species Triturus cristatus. Next base: position 790,869,935 of record NC_140586.1, on the reverse strand, counting down.
GCTGGCCTCTGGAAAACCCCCAGATACAACCCCTTCTGGGACTTGTCCTACTTTTGTTAATCTGGTCACCCAAATCCCACCCTCGCACGCAGCCAAGAAATGCAAGCCTAAACAAAGAGTTGAGGTAGAGCTGCACAAGCCCCCACCGAGTAAACGGAGTAAAAAGTTAACAGGGGGCAGGGGGAAAATCAAACCGACGCATTTAGATTTCGGTAAAAAACTTACGCTTGTACCCCAACCTGGGAGGGATAATAAGAACGCTCCCACTGCTCTTCTCTCAAAGGTCTCTAGTTCAACTAGAGCCCCTATTCTAAGCACCCCAGTGGCTGATACATCTAACCCTCATACAGCTATAGGGAGCTTAGAATCGCTATTGCGTTCTCTTTTACAGCCCATTAGCGATAGTCTGATAAAAGTAGAGAGTAGGCTCACCTTATTGGAAACAGCTTTTACTATTCTGAACATCATAATTAGCAAGCAATCAAATAATATGGGACCCTATCCCCCCGCAGGAAACCTTACCAAAAAGGGAGGTACGAAGGGTAACAATAAAGTCTCCCCCCAGAGAGTGACTACTGCCCCTCCTCTACAACCATTAATGGCTGTTTCAGACCATGTACCGCGCTGCAACGCACCCAATAGGCCCAGAGAGACATCAAACCCCGCCTCTCAAAGTTCCAACTTGGGGATTATTGACGGCAACTTAGAAGCTGGTGGTATCTCTCTACCATCTCCGGGTCGGCTGGCCCCAAGTCCACGGAGACCAGACTTGCCACCAGAGGCTAATAGTCTAACGGTGGTTTTAGCAGGTGCCCCCCGCTTAAGACTAGGGGAGAATGAGGATTACCAATCACTAAAACATAAGGTCATTAAATGGCTGAATTGGAATCGACCCCTACCGTCCCATTTTAATAATGAGATTATTATGGTAAGAAGGGTCTCCTGGCTAGGTAAAACTAGGAAATCTATAATAGGGGACTGCATCCTGACAAGTTTTAAGGATCCGGGCACTGTGCGGCATATTTGTAAAGGAACAAACAGGTCATTGGATTCTACTATCCAGACCATGCCAGTATCCTTTTTCTTCCCCCCAACCCATATGCATCATACTCCGACATCAGATGAGTGGGTGAGGGTGGAACATAGACATAGACATAGATATAGGGATTATGCACAACGTCCAAACTTTCAGGTGCAAGACAGGCCCTACTTCCATTTTAATCATTTTAATCGTTTTAATTGCCTGAATGGCTTGGATGGGGTCGATTGACTCTCTAGTGATAAACCAATGGCTGTGGATTGTGGTGCCTGCAGTTCTCTTAAGCTACCTACCTTGACTGCTGTTGTATTGGATGGGCCACTGAATAATCGGGCCGTTTTGGATAATTTATCGGCCCATAATGTTACCAATGCTCTTGGAAGCTCGATCAACACACCATTGGTGGAGAATGTCTGTAGCAGGCCCTTTGACTCACCAGCCCCTAGTGTTAGCATTACATTAGTATCTCCGACATTAGTGGGGCCTGGAATTACATTTTTCAATACTGTCCCATTTCAATCTATGGCCACACAGCCTACTACTGACAGATCGCGAGCTGCATGTGAGGACGCAACATTAACGCCACAACCTAATTACAAGCAGACCACCAGTGTCAAACACCTAGGTAGGCAAAGTGGTTACGATCTGTCCATCCTTAGCTGGAATGTTGCAGGCATCGGATCAAGACTGTCTGACCCCCAGTGGGTCCAGCTATTGGATGGCAAAGATGTCATCATGCTTCAAGAGACTTGGGCTACAGGGAATGTGTACTTAGAGGGCTATCACTGTTTTAGTGTACCCGCCTCTAAGCCCGCCCATGGTCGAGCAATGGGAGGACTCTTTATAGGGATCAGAATATTGGCTGGCGGCACTTTTAAGGACCTATCATTGGGGAACCCAAATATTCAGGTCCTCGAATATAAACGAAAGACCTTGATTTATTTAATCAATTTTTATAATAATGATTTTAATTCGACACCAAATAGGAATTATGCAGCACTTTCTAATTTATTGGTACACCTTGATGCAAATATGAATATAGGCTCAGGCGAGAAGTCAGGGATCCTTATTGGGGGTGATTTTAATGCAAAAATCTCAAGTAAATACCAAGCAGAGGACAAAAGCTGTCCCGATCTAGCAGATCGCAGAGGCATTGAGCTTGTTAAGATTTTAAACGACCACATTCTTAGTAATGTTATGGAAACAAGCCAATCCCCAGGACTGACCCACGCCCCCACGTTTAGAGGGAGAGATTCAAAATCAACGATTGATTTTATTTTTACATCCCCCCACTTAACAGACTGTGTTACTGACTCAAATGTGGTAGAGACCCTATATGGAGATCATAACCCTCTTACAGTCACCTTGTATTTGGGCCCTAGCCCAATACATGCTAAATTCAATGGCGCAAGAGATATCACGCCATCGGGTGACGGTCTCCGTCTTAAATGGAGGAGAATTGACTGTGAAGCCCTACTTGACCGCGTAAAAAATGATCACCTAGCATTGGTAAACTCTTGTCTATCAATGGATGAAGATTGTCACAGAATAGTCGCCGATTTTGGGAAATTATGCGTGGCAATTAAAAATTATTTGTTAGTCCCTATACCCCCTGAGACGAAGGACCCTAGATGGTTCGATTCGGCCTGCTCTATGGCAAATAGGGAATTACGTAGGGCACTAACCACCAAACCAAGGAACACAGCGGAGGTACAAACAGCTAGGAAATTTTACAAACAAAAAATAGCTGAAAGGAAGGCGGCACTTCTGATGGAACAGTGGGAGTCCCTGGTTGATAGCGCCAATTTAAAGAGCAGCGGGCAATTCTGGCCCGCTGTTAGGAAAATGCGCGATATGGGTAAAAATGTATCCCCTATTGGCTGTAATATAACTGGCCCTACCTGGGAAGCCCACTTCTCTAACATTTATGCTGCTCCCGCTGAAGAAATAATTACCTTGGATCTGAAACAGTTGGGAGACTTACGGTTTGATCTCCCTGAGGTGACGCTAGCCATTAGAGAGAGTCTAGGTAATAAGGCCCCTGGACCAGATGGCCTACCTATAGATTTTATAAAATACAGCACAGACCTATGGGCACCAATTTTATATAATGTTTTTAATAGTATGACACGAGCGTCCATCCCCGAGACATGGTCCCTTAGTATTATTGTTCCAATCTATAAAAAGGGCGATAGGTCAGATCCAGCAAACTACCGACCAATTTCGCTTTTGGATAATACTCTAAAAATACTTGGGCGAGTAATTTACAATAGGGTGGTAGAGTGGGCTGAAGATTCTGACCTACTGGACCCATGTCAGATGGGATTCAGGAGTGGGGTGGGCACGGTTGAACAATGCTTGAATTTAAAATTAATAATTGATAAGTATACCGTTGCCCGATCCTCTCCTATATATCTCGCTTTCATGGATCTCTCATCCGCATTTGATCTGGTAAACAGATCAAAACTGTGGTCAATGCTTCTCGGTTATGGACTGGACGAGCCCTTAGTACACTTCCTGGCACATCTCCATACCGATCTTAGGGCACAAGTCAGGATTGGGTCAGGAGGAGAAGTCTCTGGTGCTATAAAAATTGGCAGGGGGGTCAGACAGGGGTGCGTTTTAGCACCCCTGTTGTTCATCATTTATATTAATGGCATAGCAAAGGCCCTAAAACAAGTAACCAGAGATGTCCCAATTATCCAGGGGCACCCCTTGCCAGTTCTATTATACGCAGATGATGCGGTCCTTATGGGCCGCACCCCTAATGCCCTCCGTGTGCTTGTGGAAAATTTTGTACATCATATGGAGGGCTTGGACCTGCGTGTGAACTTTAAAAAATCCTTTGTTATGTCATGCGGACCTGGTAAACGGAAACTTAACACCATCCATATCGGGTCTGACAAACTTGACTCCGTAAACTCTTTTATATATCTAGGGGTGGCCTTCGCTGCGAACAACTCGTGGAGTGGGCATTCTGCCCACGCCACGAGCAAGTTCTCGAAGGCCATCAACTCAATATTGAGTCTCCCACGCCCTAAGAAATTAGGTGCAACCAGTGCTATTTTAAAAATTTTTAAATTACAGTGTGTTCCTGTTGCCACCTATGGGGCCGAAGTTTGGGCTACTGCTAAAAATCCCGGCATCCAACGAGAAGAGACTCGTTTTTGTAGAAAAGTTTTGGGTGCCCCAATTTCGTCCTCTGAATTTATCTGCCATAAAGAGCTAAACCTCCCTTACGTTTGTGATTTCATTAGAAGCAGACCAGTTCTATTCTGGTTGAGAATTTGGAGGAATAATGCAGCCTCGCTAACACAAGACATAATCAAAGACTGTCTTAAATGTGATCATGGGCTTTTAATCCCATGGTTAGCGGGAGTTTCAAAATCATTAAGCACCGTGAATAAAGGTGATCTCTTTGTAGATCCCTCCAGTATTGGATGCCAAGACAAGGTAGAGGTCAGACAAGCACTATATGCACTTTATGAGGCAGAACGGTTGGAAAGGGAAACATTGAAAGCTACGGTTATTAGATATATCGAGAATGACCTGCCCAGGCAACCTCTCCCACTTTATCTTATTCTACCTATGACTAGTTGGGAGAGGTCTCTGTTATTTCGATTAAGGGCCGGCACCATAAAATTCATGCTGGGTTTCCCTTTGGGTTACAATTTAATTATTGACCGCAACCCGTGCCCCTGTGATAGCACCAGTAAGCAGAATGAGTTACACTTTTTATTCTTTTGCAAATTTTACTTAAAATATATCAACTGGTTTTTAACACCCTATTTTAGGAAACACAGACCCCTTTCTCTTATGGAGTCTTGTCAAATGTTACTCTCCCTGGACTCTGAGGAACTGATTTTCCGTACTAGCACCTTTCTAAGACTAATAATCCGTGTACGCAATATGATGGAAAATCCCTGAAAGATTGTTGTTTTAATTCCTTATAAAATTTTTTAGAGATATTGTATTGTATATTGTAATGATGAATTGTTTTTATGTTTGTACTTTTATGAATTCAAGTAATTCGAATAAAGGTCTTTTGAATTGAATTGAATTGACCTCACAGATTTACTTTGCAGGCGCTGTTCCTGCAGCATGCTGTGTTCCAGCCCAGAAAATACGGTTTCCTCCGCTTCAGTGGCAGTGCTGCTCCTGGGCCTTGACCTGCGTCTATCCTGTGGTGGAAGGCTTGGCCTTGGTGTGTCCTGACTGGGCATGTGTGACACACCCTAACTCCCCTCTCTTCTGTCACTGTCCTCCCCTGTGGCCGGTATGTCATCCTCAAATGGAGGCAGTGGGGCCACATATGTGCGCTTCCTGCGCAGGATTGGTGTGTGCTCCGTATCATCACTGGAGTTCTCAGGATGTGCAGGCTCCTCTCCCCCTGAACTGTCATCACGTGCCCTGGATTGTGCTGTGGATGTAAAAGGGACTACATGAGTTTGTGTCTTTGTCTGCAATTTGCACTCAATAAAGTTTCTACAGTTTGTATCGGCTAACTTCTGACACTGTATCATTCCCTTATCCCCAACCCACATGTTGCAGTAGATTTCCTATGTCTCATGGACACACTGTCAGACATATTACTACAAGTTCCATGATGCATTGCTGGGTGTGCTGTAAGACTTGGACTGGAATGACATTTTGTGAAGATATTTAGTGCATTTGGGGAAGTGTGCATGGGATGGGGATCAGTGCAGATTGATTTTGCATGCATCTTACCTTGACTGCTGGATGCAGGGTCGGAGCTGTCAATGTCAGCCACACCACTGACGCTCTCAGGCAGGAGAGTGGACTCCACAAGCTCCTCATGGGGTGTTGGCTGTGCCGCTGTGGATGGTCTTCCCCCGGTCTGGTTTGCATCCTTTAGTCTGGCTGCCACCCTCTCCTTCGACCTCTGCCGCATATCATACCATCGCTTGCGCAATGCCTCGATGGTGCGATTGGTCACTCCCACAGCCTTCACCTTCTGTTGAATGTCCAGCCAGATTTTGCGTTTCCTTGCTTCTGGGACTCGTAGTGCCTTTTTCCCAAAAAGGAGCTCATGGCTGCATACCATCCGCTCTATGAGGACCTCCTGCTCCTTGTCAGAAAACTTGTGTTTTCTCTTCCTCTTCTCTGCATCCTTGCCCTCATGTTGCTTGTTGGAATCCATTGGTGTTTGTTCTCTCCTGGGATGCCTCCTCACACTCTCCAAACAGCCTCTGGGTGTGGCTCAGGTAAGCAGGTGCAGGAAATCACTCCCACTTCCTGTTTGTGATGTCATCAGGCTGCACCTGTATTGCAGATTCCCGTTTTTGCGATTTCTTAATTCGCGAATTTCGCAATTAAGGAATCGCAAATGATGTTTCTGAGACTTTTTTGCGATTATTAAGAAATCGCTAAACATTTGCGATTTTTTTTTTACATACCGATTTGCGAATCTCAAACTGCTAATCGCGAAATATCGCAATTTGAGATTCGCAAAACGGGAGTTTCATACGTAGGTCTCCTTTTTGAATCGTGGAGCAGAGGGGATTCTTCTGATGTTCGGTGGGAGCTAATTCCAGATCCTTGGTGCAGCTCCCGTGAGCGCTCTATCGTAAGCCTTTTTCTTATGGAAGAATGTTGGTTTCAGTAGAAAATCCTCCGATCCCCTCGAGGTTCTACTGCCTCCGGACAGTGAAAGTTTATGGGCTAGGTAGTGAGGAGTTTTGTGGTGTATTGCCTTGTGTTTAATACGTGCAATTTTTAGCTCTATTCTTGCCTTGTATGGTAGCCAGTTGAGCGCTTTCAGATGTGAAGAGATGTGGTGCTATTTTTTGGTTCCCGTTATAAGTCTAGCTGCTGCATTGGGACAGGCTTTGAGGGTAGCTGTTGATATTTTAGGGAGTCCTGATAGCGTTGCGTATCCATATTCAATTCTTGATATGACCAGTGCCTATACTGCCATTTTCAGATCCATTGGGATCGATGAGTGGCTTCATTTTTCTGAGGTAATTCAGATGAAAACGTGTTTTTTGCCATTGTGTTGATGTGTGCTTGCATGTTTAGATCTTTATCCAGTGTGATACCCAGTGATTTGGTTGAGTCAACTATAGTTAGGGTAACGTTTAGTGCTGTGATCATCTTGGTCCATTCTTTAATGTTGGCTGAACTTTTAAGAGGGGAGAGCAGAAGGATTTTGTTTTTTTGTGAGTTTAGCTTAAGACGATTGTCAGCCAGCCATTCAATGTTTTTTTTGAGAGCTTGGTTCATAGTGTTGATCTCTTTCGGAGATGATATCTTTATATACAGCTGGGTGTTGTTAGCATAGATGTGAAAGAAAATGTTGGCTTTATACAGTACTTCAGTTAATGGTTCGATGTATAGGTTTAATAGTGACGGGGATAGGGTTGATCCTTGAGGAACCCCAATTTGGATCTGAGATGGTGGGGATAGCTTGTTGTCCTCCTGGAATCTTTGCGGTCTGTTCTCTACGAAGGAGTGGAACCATTTCAGTACAGTACCCGATAAACCCATCCTATTTTCCAGTCGTTCTAGTAATTTGGGATGGTTTACTGTGTCAAATGCAGATGATAGGTCCAGAAGGATCAGGAGACAGGTTTCATTACTGTAGAGGGCTAGCAGAGTGTCATCTACTATGTGTCGAATTGCTGTCTCCGTACTATGGTTTGGTCTGAACCCTGATTGGCAGTCATTTAGTAGTTCAAATTCAGTAATTTGTTGACTTAATTGATAGTGAGCAAATTTTTCTAGTACCTTGGCTAGTAGGGGAATAGTTGTTACTGGACGAAAGTTGTTTGTGTCCGATGGGTTCTCCGTAGGTTTTTTTAGAAGAGGGATAACCTGGCCTGTTTTTAGGCAGTACGGAATTGATCCTTGGGCAAGTGATTCATTAATTATCTTAGTCCAGAAGGGTATGACCATGAGGTTGCAGGAGGGCCAGCATTTTGACGGCAGAGGGTCATTGTAATGATTATTTGGTTTCAAAGATAGTAATATTTTGGTAATGTCCTGCTAATCATATAGTTTGAACGTTGACCAATGGGCATTATTTTTGGGCATTATTTGTGTTGGTAGGGCATGGTTACTCCCTTGTTCACTCCTTAGGATTGATGCTTTTTCAGCGTTGTTCTCGAGTTCTCTCTCCAAGGAGCTGGCTTTATCAGTAAAGAATGTTGAGAAATCTTCACAGTTTTGTCTGATTTAGATGTTAATAGGGAGGTTTTGGCTAATTTGTTCGATTGTTCTTTTAGTATATCGAAGAGTTTCCTCAGTCTGTTCTTTGCATTTTCAAGTTCCTTTCTAAAAAATTATTTTGTTGATTTAAGTACGCTTTTATTGTAGGTTTATCGTGTTATTCTTAGCGGTTTTAAATGGGGGTATGACGGAGTTTGTCTCCATATTCGTTCAGGTAGAAGCATATGCGTGGTAAGAATTTAGCAGTTAAGTATAACCCCTCTCTCTCTGCCTGTATATATGTACTTAACTGCTAAATTGTATAAGGGTATATATTGAGCTAAATATTCTTTACTTTGTAAAAACCCATTACATAAACCAGATAAAAGATTTTTTAATTCATCCTGTCACGGCCCACGCTATCATTAATCCAATTAAAACATAAAAAACAATGTTGTTAATAAACAATTCATTTCAGTACTCAATAGGTTTTGAGAATACATTTTACAGTTGATTTTAACTCGCCCTCACTTGCAATTCTGTGATAACATTATCATCCATAATAGGCTATAGATTTGCTTGAAGATATACAACGCAATATCCTATTATTATGCCCTGTATGGGCTTGGATTCTCAGCCTACATCCTACCTCAAAAGTGACCGTACTTAACCTAAAGTGACAATGTGCTTTGTGCACATCCTAAGTTAAAAATTGAATGATCCTCATGGTTACCAGTAAGAAGTTAAAGTTAGGACTTGATTTCGATTAAAAAACTGTTTTTCAGTTGCCTGTATCTTTGGCGGCGGTTGACAAATATTCACAAAATTCTCCACCAATATTCATCACACATGTCAGCTTGTGTCTGGAAAGTTTTGGGGTGCCCTGTCAACTGGGGGCCAAGAAAAAGGGGATCCCAAAACGTGTTTTCCCTCTGTTAATTCCCATACAACCTTTGAACATGCCTACAGCCGGAACTACTGGATGGAATTACACTGAATTTGGCAGAAAGGTTGAATTGGGTATGCAGATCACACTTCCACTTATTAAGTTTAAATCCATTCAGTAGTTTTGGAGATATTAACTGGAAAACAAATTTGTATATGTGTAGTAGAAGTATCTCTATTCGATTTTATATAAATCTTAAAAGTACATCAAATCATACAAGTACAATTCAGAGAATTCCAAATTCCCATTCTAGAAACAAAATAATAAAATTCTAAAACATAAAACTTCTGCGCACAGTTCAATTAAAAATAATGTGACTTTCCCTTAAGACTCTGCTCGATATAGGTTATATCCAGAATTTATCACAGCTGATAATAATAGCAAATTGTATACACTGAAATACTGAATAGAGTGCCGTGTGCAGTATTTCATCGTTACAATTGCTATGTAAGAATTTCTTTACAAGAATGGTTAAAATTTGCCCGTTAATTCAAATCTTTGCCCATTATGCAGATACTATTACAGTCTTTTTTCTCTTTCTTCTAAAAACATAAATGCTTCCAGATACAGTTGAAATTAAATAAATGGTACACCTATCACTGGAAGGTATATTCATTGAGAGCTATGTTCAAAGTTTATGGCACAGCTATATTAGTGTTCATAATATGCTTCATAAAGTGTCACGTGCAATGTTTCATTGTTCTAATTACTACATATAATGGATTTAGTTCATCAGAGAATGAAATCTCCAGAAACTCACCAGATTTGTAAATTAGTTGAATCGCTCTGTTACGAAACAATGAATAAACATAAAACACAGTCACATGCGATACATCATAATTAATTTAGTTGTTGCCCAAGGTTTTCAGCATTTTAGATCTTAGTCTCCATCCATTTAATAGATATCTAGACACAGTGAAAGTTAAGTACTCTGTGCAGTCGCTTTTTAAATCCTCATAATCTCAATCATTTTGTTTGCGGCGTGAATTCTACAGATAGGTATTAACCATGTTCTTCTGATGTGTGTGTACCTGGTACAAAAGAATAAGAAATGTTCTTCATTTTCAAGTTCACCCTTACATGCAGGAAAACTGGGCGAGATGTTGGTTCCCCTCCAGTTACTACAAAAGCTGTTCACAGGTAAGATATTGTACCTAAATTTTAGGTATAGAGATTTAGCTAACGGGGGGTTCAGTGCGATTCAGAAATACTTCTTAGTGAATGTTGTCTTTGAATCTCAAAAACCTGCTTGTCAGCTCCCCTGCTGCTCCCTTATTCAGCCATGTGTCATTGACATAGAGCCAGTATCTCTTTTTGAGAATGGGCAAAATCCTTTTTTGAATAGTACTAGGATTAGAACAGAGTTCACTCATACCCAGTTTATCCAACCAGCCCTTAGTGAACTTAAGCCACTGTATGCTCCCTCTAGTATCGAGTGATAATAGTTCGAGTAGAGATTCTTTCATAGGCAGTGGTGTGTTATTTGACCAGATACGGATCCAGTAAGCAAAGGGCCTAAATGCAATTGTATGAGCGACGTTCTTTAGACCCAGGTCCAGACGCATCGGTGTTAAAGGAGCATGCCAAGGGAGCTCCAAAAATGATCTCATGAATGAGTTTTCAGTTTTTTTCTATGGCTCCTACATTGTTGTGGCTCCAAAGCTCTGTCCCATAAATTGCTGCTCTGATGCCCTGACCTTTATACACTTTGATGACTGGTGCCAAAGGTCTGAACGTTGACTTCCTTAGCTTTTTAATCAGGGCAGTGCCTACATGCTGAAGTGAGAGTTGGCTCTGTACTAGTTGAGGGGCCCAGGATTGTGTACTAGTCAGCCTACACCCAAGTAGTCAAATTGGTTCACCTTCTTTAGAAAGGTATATCCCATCCTTATGCTCCCCCTAAAGGACTTGTGTCAATTGAATGCCATAAATTTGGGATTTAAAGTGTTATTTTCTAGTCCAAAATCCTCACAGTCTGCACTAAACCGATCCATTATATTTTTAAGCCCCATCTGTGTTCTATAAATGAGCAGGGTGTCGTCTGCAAATAGTAGTGTGGGCACTACTTGTTCAGCAAGCTTGGGGAGATCACCTATACAGGCTGTTAGTGATTTAATCAATAATGTAGAACAAAGGAGTAGTGCGCGCACAACCGCAAGAGAATATTGGGATTTTGTCGTTGAATCGTGCTCCGGGGTATCACTCTCTGAAAGTGAGTGTCGGTATGAATTATAAGATGCACCCTCAACATGGGGTGTGTCCCCCTGGCACTGATAATAGTCCTCGGGAGAGGTTTCCAATTTAAGAGAAAATTGTTGTCGAGTTTTTTTTCAACAAAAAGCTTTATTGTTCATTTGAAGTTTCATAAAGCTCAGAATCGTATGGCGATTCATATACATTTTAAACAATTGGTACTAGGTTGAATTCCCTTGTTTTGTTTTCCCAATGCATTTCGGCATTATATGCCTTCGTCAGGGGAAATCTGAAGAGGACAAATGAGAGTGTAAGAATGGGGTATGAGGACTGATGGTTATTTACATAGAACAGTGAGGAGAAGAGCTTGTGGGTGATTGTGAAATTAACGGTGATGTGCCTAATATTACGCATAGGCGTTGCATGCCGAAAAAAGATGTGAAATATAGGAAACGGTCTAATGAATGTGGACCCCTGCGTGGTAAAACTAAATCCGGTAAATTGTGAACACCTGTGACTGAAGCATTAAGGATATGAACTGTTTAACGATTATTTGTTGACGAGATCGGGTGAAAACATTTAAACGAGGTGAAGGAAGATAGAAGTCTAAAGCGTGATGTGATAGCCTTAAGAGGCTAATGTGCGGGAGCCAGTTGCTAAACTCTTACCAAGTATCAATAAAGTCTTCCTATCAACCGGCGGTACGCGGAAAGCGTGCTCGCTACAGTTCTCAATCCGGAAGTATAAATGGTTCTATAGGGTGTGACGTGAATCGTGTGATAGATATAGTAAACAGACTATGGTGATGGATAAGTGAACATGAGAACAGACTGAAGTCGATGTCAATGGTGTAAAAAATGTGTGTACTGGTGTACGAGAGAAAAAAACGACAAAAGTGCTATATAGTAAAAGTGTGTTAGAAGTGGTGTATGGGGAAAAAATAAGAGGAAATGTATATGAGGTGTCGAAAGATGGAAGCGTGGTGTTACACGAGTGAACAGGAACATCAGTGAGAAACGTCATAGGAAGGAAAATCGAGTGTGTCCAATGGTAAAAGGAACCATAATAGAACACTGTAAAGAATCTGGACAATTGAATCAACGAAAGTGACATTCATCAAATAATGTATAGCGAAAAATGTATAAGTACAAAATACAAATGCGAAATATAAATACAAAATCTCTGATTCAACCATGAGCGTCATGGACAACTGGGTACTTAAAGATAGCATGTAAATTCCATACGGTCATTCATGCCGAAAGGTTTCATAGAGTTCAGCAGGTAAATCCAGTAGTTCTCTCTTTGCAGTGTGAAATTGTGATTGTCTCTGCCTTCTTTTTTAGTGATTGTTTCAAGGATACAAAATTTCAATTGGCTGACATTATGTCCAGCTTCGATGAAATGTTGAGCAACTTTTGATTTGAGTTGTTTGATCCTGATGTTGGATTTATGTTCGTTGAGTCTGGTTTTTATTTTTCTCTCTGTCTGTCCAACATAAATCTTGCCACAGGGGCATTTGAGCATGTAAATGACATTGGAGGTGTCTACATTATTGATTCCGAAAAATCAGTACGCGGCACACCAACCAAATCAACATGCAATTCGAGGAAATTTCCCACCTCACAGAAACCAGAGCAGATACATTCGTTTTCGACAAGAAGAAGCAGCTAGAATATATGCTCTTATCAACGAGGACACAACCACTTTTTCCAACAGAAACACGAAAGAACAGAACATCCGCCAATTATTATATCTCTCAAAGAAGGAAATCAATCAACGCTTACATGAGAGTACTATGATCAGGTATCACAAAGCTCAAAGAATTCCGAGAGGTCTGAGAATCCCACTGAAACCTTCCTTATGTAAAAATCAACAAAAATTCAAAGACAGATGGTTCGCCCTCCTAAATAAATGTTCGTTGGACTTGATCCTCCTAATCATAGAAGAACTGTCCACCATCTTAGAAGAATTAACCAAAGAAATTCACAACATCAAAACCGAACTTGAAAACTCCCTAACAACAGACAAACTAAACAATATACTTGAAGACATCAACAATCAATTAGCCAAACACACAGCGGAAGTAAACGAATGAAAGATTCGCAAATTCCGTAGGGATACGATTGATTATAAGATGGGAGAAGTATATTCTTGGGCTGAAATTTACGCTAGACGCAGACAGAATAAACCGTACACTACCAACACCGATACCTCCTCCTCAGATAGTGACCAAACTCAACAACCCAGAAGATACATGGCTAAGGATAAAACACCAACAGCAACCCCGATGAGCATGCCCTCAACATCAGCTACCAATATCACAACTGAAGACACCCCTTTTTTAGGGGTAGGCCATTCAAACCTAGACGACCCAGGAGGGGTCGCAGAAAAAGCCAAAGAGAAGGACAAGGATCAACCACAAACAAGCATGACAACAGCAAAGAAGGATCGATCAAAGAAAGGGAATTGACGGACAATCTTGTCATTAACATTTCCGATTACCACTTTAGTGATATAGAACTGAAGATCTTACAAAAAGGCACATCGTTTGTCCCTACGTCGAATACCAACACCTTGGAACTTTTTTTAAACTAATGAGAAAACTCAGACTACGACATTTTTTTGACAACATCCTTGAACCTAATGATGAACAAAGGGAGGATCCCCTCATGGGTTTACATCCAAGAAGTACCTTCATGGCACCAGTGAGCCACAAATGTTTGGATCTGTTTGAGACAGCAGTCAAAAACGACATAGCTAAACTCAACAACAAAAAAAGATCAAAATCCAGTAACCTCACCAACAAGGAAGTGGGTATACTAAAGACGATAGCGCAAAATCCAGATATCATTTGCACCAAAGCAGACAAAGGTGGTGCTCTAGTCGTACTCAACTCTACCTATTACAAAACCCAAGTATTAACCCACCTACTGGATTCAAACACGTACATGAAATTGAGATTCAATCCAACGACACAATTCAAAGAAACTCTACAAATCATCGTTCAAACAGCAGTCGACAAAGGTACCATCAATGAGAAAACGCAAAAATATCTCATACAACCCAACCCCAAGAGTCCCACCATTTTTATGGTACCTAAAATTCACAAGAATCCTATTAAACCACCATGTCGACCAATTGTCACCACCCGTGGAAGTTTACATGAACCAGTGGGCAAATTCTTAGACCGTCACCTACAACCCAGCGTCAACATCATGAGATCCTTTATCAAAGACACCACCGATTTCCTCATCAAATTGAACCAAATCAACCTTACAGATGAAGATGACACCTACTTATGCACCGTAGATGTCAACTCATTATACACATCCATTCCCCACCAATTAGGTCTGGAAGCCATTGAACAAGCCCTTCTGCATTCAAGTTATTCACAGGATCTACAAGTTTTTTTGATGGAACTGATACAATTCACTCTACTACACAGCTATTTTCAATACAATGATGAATGGTTCCAACAACTAACGGGCACTTCCATGGGAAATTGCGCCGCTCCAGCGTACGCGAATATTTTCATGAATCGTTTTGAAGAAGATCATATCCTCACCATACCTACATGGATGAACCATCTAAAGCTATACCTAAGATTCATTGATGATATATTCATCGTATGGAAAGGCCCAGTTCAGATTCTTGAAAATCACCTTAACCAACTAAACCTAATTGATCAACGTCTACAGTTCACTTTCAACATTCACCCACATTTCATTACTTTTCTCGAAGTCAACATCACCAAAACTCCGACAGGATTTGACACAGACCTATTTAGAAAAACAACCGACAGAAACAATACCCTACATTACCAAAGTTTCCATCCTCTCCCCCTTAAACAACATCTCCCATATTCACAAATGCTTAGAGTAAAAAGGATTGTTTCAAACCCCAACAAAGCCACTGACCAACTAAACACTTTAATACAAAGATTCAAATCACGTGGATACCCGGATCCTGTACTACATGAAGCTAAAGAACGCTCATCTATCATAACTCGCAACGAGCTTTTGAGAACTCAAACCAAAACTGATAAAAATCTAATCACAGTAGTTTCTAAATATTCCACCATGAGCGCCTCCTACAAACATATCATCAAAAAACATTGGCAGCTCTTGAAACTGGAATAAGATTTCAATCACATTTTTGACAATGAACCAGTCTTTGCCTACACCAGAAACAAAAACATTGGAGAAATACTCAAACCAACACAACCATCATCTGGACAATCCAGTTTCAAAGGGACCACTCCATGTTTAAACTGCAATAACTGCAACAATATCATGAAAGGCAATTACATCACACATCCGATGAAGGGGCATAAGATCAAAATCAAAGTCACCGCAACATGTGACACCTCCAATGTCATTTACATGCTCAAATGCCCCTGTGGCAAGATTTATGTTGGACAGACAGAGAGAAAAATAAAAACCAGACTCAACGAACATAAATCCAACATCAGGATCAAACAACTCAAATCAACAGTTGCTCAACATTTCATCGAAGCTGGACATAATGTCAGCCAATTGAAATTTTGTATCCTTGAAACAATCACTAAAAAAGAAGGCAGATACAATCACAATTTCACACTGCAAAGAGAGAACTACTGGATTTACCTGCTGAACTCTATGAAACCTTTCGGCATGAATGACCGTATGGAATTTACATGCTATCTTTAAGTACCCAGTTGTCCATGACGCTCATGGTTGAATCAGAGATTTTGTATTTATATTTCGCATTTGTATTTTGTACTTATACATTTTTCGCTATACATTATTTGATGAATGTCACTTTCGTTGATTCAATAGTCCAGATTCTTTACAGTGTTCTATTATGGTTCCTTTTACCATTGGACACACTCGATTTTCCTTCCTATGACATTTCTCACTAATGTTCCTGTTCACTCGTGTAACATCACGCTTCCATCTTTCGACACCTCATATACATTTCCTCTTATTTTTTCCCCATACACCACTTCTAACACACTGTTGCTATATAGCACTTTTGTCGTTTTTTTCTCTCGTACACCAGTACACACATTTTTTACACCATTGACATCGACTTCAGTCTGTTCTCATGTTCACTTATCCATCACCATAGTTTGTTTACTATATCTATCACACGATTCACGTCACACCCTATAGAACCATTTATACTTCCGGATTGAGAACTGTAGCGAGCACGCTTTCCGCGTACCGCCAGTTGATACGAAGACTTCATTGATACTTGGTAAGAGTTTAGCAACTGGCTCCCGCACATTATCCTCTTAAGGCTATCACGTCACGCTTTAGACTTCTATCTTCCTTCACCTCGTTTAAATGTTTTCACCCGATCTCGTCAACAAATAATCGTTAAACAGTTCATATCATTAATGCTTCAGTCACAGGTGTTCACAATTTACCGGATTTAGTTTAACCACGCAGGGGTCCACATTCATTAGACTGTTTCCTATATTTCACATCTTTTTTCGGCATGCAACGCATACGCGTAATATTAGGCACATCACCGTTAATTTCACAATCACCCACAAGCTCTTCTCCTCACTGTTCTATGTAAATAACCATCAGTCCTCATACCCCATTCTTACACTCTCATTTGTCCTCTTCAGATTTCCCCTGACGAAGGCATATAATGCCGAAATGCATTGGGAAAACAAAACAAGGGAATTCAACCTAGTACCAATTGTTTAAAACGTATATGAATCGCCATACGATTCTGAGCTTTATGAAACTTCAAATGAACAATAAAGCTTTTTGTTGAAAAAAAACTCGACAACAATTTTCTCTTAAATTGGAAACCTCTCCCGAGGACTATTATCAGTGCCAGGGGGACACACCCCATGTTGGGGGTGCATCTTATAATAGTGATTTAATCAAGCCATTGATGTGAAGAGTGAACAGGGTCGGCGCAAGGACACAACCTTGACCCACTCCTCAGTTCACCCTAACTCGATCGGTCAACCCCCCTGACTCCCCCACCTGACCTGGGCGTAGTTGTTCTTGTGGAGTCTCATAATAATCTGCAATAGATTGCTCAGGATCCCCATTTTCTTAAGGGCTGCCCAGAGTTTTTCATGCGGGACTAGATCATATGCAGCATGGTGGTCCACAAACACCACATATAAGTGATCCTTTTTGATTGCTACCTATTTCCAAAGGATCAGCAAAAAACGAAACTGTGGGTCTATGTTGCTTGTGCTACCTATCTAAATCCTGCCTGGAGAGGTGACAGAATATTCACATCCTTCATCCAATCTAGGAGCCTTTCCAGCAACTGCCAGCAGAATAATTTCTGTGTGATATTAGGGTTACTTTTATCCCCTTTTTAAAATATAGGCACTATCTCTGCACCTAATCAGGAATCCGGAACTTCTGCTCACTTTAAAATGACATTGTAAGTGTGATTTAAAATCACACCCCAAAGTTTGGGTTCAGAAAGATAGAGATCACCCAGGATTTTATCGAGACCTGGTGCTTTACCCCATTGCAGAGTAGCAATTACTCCCTGGGTTTCTTCTATAGTAAAGGTAAGTTGGTCTGTTCCCAATTCCACAACAGGATAGTCAATGGGTGCCTGACTGGTATTCTTTGGTCCTGCATAGAGCTGACTAGAATAATCTTCCCAAACCTTTGGCAATATATAAAACTTTTCGTCTTTGATTAGGTTTTTCGACCGTTTGGATATTAAATGCCAACATTCTTTACTGTATTTGGTTTGCGCTTCAACTAATACATCTCTCCAGAAGCCTTCGTGCCAATTGCTTTTTGCCTCAATTTGGGCAGGTTTGTATTCTCTCCTTTTTGTGGATTCCAAGGTTCTTGGGCCAGTTGTAATAGCCCCCATCAAGGATTGTCGAGCACGCTTACAGGACTCATCAAACCACTTATTCTTGTTCAAGGGCATTTTCTTCCCCTCTCTTGTTTGTAAAAGAACTTTTTAAGATTATTTAATAGGATTATAAATGTATCCACCAGAAGTTCTAACTCCGATCCCTGTTTGCCCAGGTTAACTAATGAGAGGACTACTATATTGTATATTTGTGCAAAGGTGTCAGCGCTACTCTCGATCGCTGGCCATTTAACCCTCCTTCTGTTATAACTAAGGACAGTTGAAGTGGGTAAAATACTCTCTGGTTGATCTAAAACGTTATGATCGCTATCCAATCTCTCAGTTTCCCACATATCCACCACCTTACACCAATGGAGTGCATCAAGCAGAATATAATCAATCCTCCTCAGGGTACTTTAAGTACCCTGAGGAGACTCAAAGTAGTACAGCATGCAGCGGCCAGATTGGTCCTAGGGCTTCCTCGTAGAGCGTCTGCCTCTGCCGCCCTGAAGACTCTTCATTGGCTCCCGATCCATAAAAGGAATTTGTTCAAACTACTGTTGACAACTTTCAGAGCATTTCCCCGTTTGGGTCCTGTATACCTCTCTACAAGATTCAAACCATATATCACAACAAGGACACTTAGATCTAGCTCCGCAAATCTACTTACAGTGTCAGGCTTCAAATTGTCAACCAAAGGAGGGAAATCAGCAACGGTATTGGGGGCAAAGGCTTGGAATTGTATGCCAAAGGCACTTAGAACGATAGAACAGGAAGAGCCGTTTAGAAGGCCCCTAAAGTCTTGGGGGCATATTATCAAGCCAGGCGATAAAATTATCGCCGCTTTAGCTGCAGAAAACTGCCGCTAAAACGGCGATAATGTGCTTGATAATATGCTCTATGGAATTCCAATGGAAGCCTATGTTAAATGTGAAGGACGTCTAACATGGGCTTCAATTGGAATTCCATAGAGCATATTACCAAGCCCATTATCACCGTTTTAGCGGCAGTTTTCTGCCGCTAAAGCGACGATAATTTTATCGCCTGTCTTGATAATATGCCCCTATGATTTTTGGAATAACAGATGTCTGTTGTTCAGCCCTGATTTAGCTTTCATATTGATATAGCAGACCTTAGTTATCTACAGCGCCAGGAGACTCCGTTAGGAGTGACAGTTGCGCTATATAAGCTACAACTGTTGGCCTGTTTATATGAATGGGCAGGTTTTTGATCGGCAATAGAATGCCCATTACTAGCCCTCAGCACGTATTTAAGGGTTAGAGATGCGACTTGGAATGCTGCCTTGTTTGGAAAGGAATATTTAAACTGGATTGGCGAACCCTTAGGTGGTGAAGAGCGGAGTTCCAGGTTAACTAGACCATCCGTAATATCTTGGCCAGCCAGATCCAGTATGATGTAATCCAATCTCTTACCTATTGAGCAGCTTTTTGCAGCTATTATGTCTGATCTTATGACTGAACGCCATTGCCTCACCTGTCTTATCCAGCGGATGACTTTGTTGATTAAAGCTTCATTTGTTTCTGCTGAAGCACATGTCAGTTTAGATACATGTTTTATAAACACTATAGGGGATATTCTCAAGAACGTCCAATAATCATCACCAAAATAGGTTAGGGCAATGTTTCATATTGCCGTCTATCGTGGGAAAATAACTCTGTGTTAACATCCTATTCACAACATGGCGGTAACATGCAATAGATTCCTGATAACTCGTCAAATGTCCGCGATAAAATCACCGGGACGGCGATAAAAATCTAAACCCGAACATGAAAAAAGCTGCGATGGGCCCAACAGCGATAAAAAATTCAGCGATAATCTGTGACAGGCCTGCAATTCACACACGTCAGGCGGGAAAAATCACTATAAAAGTAGAAAATAAAAACACAAACAAAACCAAAACAACTGCAAAGCACAATGGAGGTAGCTGGAGCAAGTACAGAGGACAACCAGAACCTCAGAAGCCCCACGGAGGACCAGCCTGGGACCTCGGGGTCAGGAAAGGGCAAGGAGAAGAAGAGGAAGACGCGGTTCAGCCCGCAGGTAAACAGGATCCTGATTACAGAGGTGATGGAACACCATCAACTACTGTTGGTCACCTCCACTGAGGCAACAAAAAATGGAATATGGCAGTCCATCGTGGACAAGGTAAATGCCGTCGGAGTGCTGAGGAGGACAATGGAAGAGGTCAAGAGGTGCTGGAATGATGTGAAGCGCAAAACCAAGCAGAAACTCGGCAACAACCAGAAGGCAGCAATGCAGACCAGAGGTGGGAGTCAAGTGCCACAGGAGGAGCTGGATGAGATGGAGGAAATTGTGTCCACAGTCATCAGTGTGGAGACGGTGGCAGGAGTTGGAGGACCGAACACTGCTCAACATGACACAAAAGCAACAGGGTGAGTAACGAACAGGGACTGGGGGGACAGGGGGAGATGAGCACAATGGCACACATGCACAATTAAGTATAGCACAGTGCACACCCACAATGACTCTGGATCATGTCCCTGATCCCCTTGGCACACTGCCGCACACCTAGAAACAGCAAGTATGCCCCCGTCGACTATATGCCCAGAGGGGGCTCTTCCCACACATCACCAATCTCACAACCAACCCATGCATATGTGCTAAACCCAGCAAAGTGACACTGCATGACGATTAGCATTGCTGCAGTCAATAGATCATGACATGTTGCATGCCACAACACTGAGGTGGCTGAGTGTGGACCACATCCGTAAAGGAGCAGGTCACACTCTGACACATCCCCGTGCACAAACAACCCCTGACGTCAATAACACATCTGCAGACGAACCATGCCCCAGAGTCCCAACTCCCAACAAATATGCAAAGTCTCAGCACTGTATAAGCACAGAAGTCAAAGGCACACTGCCTGAAAGGGATAAGGGGCAGCAAAATCAGAGCTGCAGGGGCGGCTCTCCCACAATGCAGCACACACACATAACATTCAGAGCACATCAACATTGACAACAATGTGGTACAAACTGCAACACATTCACAAGAGAACAGAGGACACAACTGCTGCCACTTGTGTGTAGAAACTGGCCAATCACATTTGGCATAGCAGGGAAATGTGAGTTGATGATGTACGAGTACAAACACACATCTGTGATGTTGTCAAAATGTCCACTGTCCCACATCAAATAGGCAGCTCCTCCCAAACAGTCACAATGTACATTGTCATGCAGTCTGTATGTAAACATGTGCAATGCGTCAACATACATGTGAACACAATGTTAAACTGCATCTCCCCTTCACTTTGCAGAGGGAGAACCAACACCTCCTGCAGAGCAGACCAAACATCTCTTCACTGATGAGGAAGAGGACCTCCACACCTTCGACCCCGTGCCCGCCGACAGCTCATGGACAGCCTCAGCACCCCACCTCCAGGAGCAGGGCAGCCCAGCCACATCGAGGAGACCCCACACCCTGCACAGACCACACAGCAGGAAGCACCCACCACCACGGCTGTCTCCCAGGACCCCCACGAACAACACATGGCCTTCCAACGCCGTGTGTTGGTGTGCCAGGAGAAAATGGCTGAACAGGTGCGGGTGGGAATCGACCTCATGGCATCCAAATTAGATGCCCTACGTAGGTGTTTAAGTCCCATCAGGGACCACTCACAGTTCCTAATGGACACCCACAGTCCGCTCCATGCTCTCCAACGATCCATGGCTGACATCGCTGGAGTCCTGACTCGGAGACAAGAACAACTGTCTAGTCAGAGTGCCTCCAGCGATGTCAGCCTGGAGTTGGGACACATGCGGAGGATCATGGCGAACATGGAGCGGACGCAGGTGGAAGAATGGCTGCCAAGGCTGCACACCAGCGAGAGGTAGCTGGGTTCTTACATGCCCTACAGACCCTCATCATGGCATTGCTGCCACAAGGCCTGGCGAGGATGAATGTGGCTGCTACCACTCCATCCACATCTTCGCCCCCTGAAGTGTCAGTGCCACACAGTGCGGCAGACATTCCACCTCCATCCCCTGCTCTGTCACAAAACAACACCACCCACATGTGAGGCATATGATACATCAGAGGACGAATATGTGGATGATTCTGCCTCAGTGGTAAGAAGGAAGCAGTAGCATTCATCTCAGCCATATGGCCTGTTTCTGCTTGGTTCTGCCCTCTGCATCATCACCTTCCACTGTCCCTGATACACTCTGCGACACTCACCTTGGACCTCGACATGGACTGACATATTCTGTTTGGTTACCAATGACACAGCAATCAGACTCTGGACTGAACTCTTCCTCTTCCGATGAACTTGTCACTCCCTAAAGGACTCTGGCTGACCCTCCACGGTTCAACAATGTGAAGTGGGGTTTGCATGGCCCTCTACTGCTCCAGCTTCAATACTCCACTGAATGTGAATAAAACATTCCAATTCACACAGATGTGTCATCATGTCTATGAACAATCAAGTATGAAAATATGGATGAATGTAGGGGCAGTGATTCCCCCTTACGTCCATTATGCTAATGTTGAGGGACTTGAGTCACAGGGGTACATGTTTGAGCCCACATGACGCCCTGTTGTCTTTTCTTGGTCACAAATGACAGCCTTTATGTCATGAATTTGGACACATGATACGCTGCTGAGTGGGATTACGTACTATCTTAGACACCCTGAAATGGCATTTTGATGCGTGACACCCTACACAGGCTCTCTGTACAGAGGTGACACACCCACAATCTAATTGCCATTTGTGCGTTTGTTAGCACTAAATGTTGCACTCACACTTGTCAGGAGTGACATGCACACAGGGAATGTGTGTTGGAATAATTTTATTTGCACATACTGTGCCTGTGATCATTTTGTCCTGTCCCATGATTGCTGAGGACAGTCACAATGTGACGTGCTCATGAGAAGAAATTGTTAATGATTGTGTTCCTTTGGGCTATTCCTGCTGCACTGGGGTGCGGTCCACCTGCCACATCTTCATCATCATCGTCCGGTGCATCTGGCACTTGGATCCATGGGGCATTGGTGTGTACACATATGTTGTGCAACACACAACATGCAATGATACACTATTTCCAGGCTGTACAGAGGAGTCTTCCACCTGTGAGAACCAGGCACCTGAAACATAACTTTAACATGCCAAATGAGTGCTTCACAATGCCCCTGGTGTGTTTGTGGGCCGCATTGTTATGCCTCTGGGCCTGGGTGTTCGGGTCTCGGAGGGGTGTCATCATCCACGGGCAGAGTGCCTTGATCACCTGTGACAGGAGAGAGAGATATGTGTCAATCGGTGGTTCTGAATTCTGTGTTGGCAGGCTTATTAGTTTAGTGGTGTATGATGTGTGCGACATTGGGATTCATGTTTCACATGTATTGCTTGTGGCAAATGAGCGGCATCCATGTGTGTTACGTTGCCTCACAGCTGCTCCTCACTCCCCCGAGCCTAATTACTTGTGTGCGCTGCACGGTTGCATCCCTTGCACTCCTAGGACACACCATTGTCATGACTGTCTGCGCATGTCTACAAGCCTGACAACGACACTGTGATATTGGCCGTTGAAGGTGGTCGGCCAACTGTGTGTAGGCCTATGGTCAGGATATGGTGGACACTGAGGCACACGCAGTATTTACTTTGTGGGCAATCCCGGAAGTGAACCACACCCAAAGCCTAGGGCTATTTATTCCGATTCCTATGCTGGACTGGTGTACGCCGACCCAGCCCACTCCGCTTACGATTACAGGGGGGATGACATAGCTACATGTCCAAGGTCTTCCCCACTGCCTGAGGTAACATGGTTGCATCCACTGTCCACAACACTACAAACACCAGCAGTATATGTCCACATGGACATGTCTGTGCTCTGCACACTGAAGTCTGTCCAGCACATCACCGCCACACTTGGCATTGTGTACATTCTTATTCATGGGTCACTTGCCTCCTTTGCACAGACTTGATTCCCACCTCTCCCCACATTCTGCAATTTTATGGCAGAGGGCCTGTGACATGGATGGTTTGTCTACATGGCTGGTCACGGTTACCACAGTTACTTGTGTTGTCGTGTCTGGTAGGTGGGCATGTTGTTTGGCATATTGTATGTTATTTTGTAACGTGTGCATTCCTACAGTTGTGAGTTGCATAATTGTGGAGTTGAGGTGTGTGGTGTGTTCATTTGGTACTTGGCAACGAGCAGTGCGCTTCCATAGGTGCCATCCTGGAAGCGCTGGTTGATGATGGACTGTCGGAAGATGTAGGAATCATCCACACTGTCTGGGTAGTTGGCGACGACGTTGGTGAAGAGTCCCCAGTGGTCCAGTATTGCCTGCACATTGATGGAATGCGTGTGCTTTCTAATTGTAGAACATGTGTGCAGTCAATTGCCCCCAATACGTGTGGGAAGCCACCTATGACGTAGAAGCCTTGCTTGGTCTCCAGCTGTTCCTGCGCAGTGTGGGGGAAGTGAGGGTGCTGGGGTACCAAGCTGATGATGGCATCCAAGACAGGTGTGAGGAACTTTGATAGGGCTGACTGTGAGACTCCTTCGACTCTGGCAGTTGTTGGTTGTAAGGTACCAGAGGCCAACAGGTGCAGCACAGCCAGCAGCTTTGTCTGCAGACGGATGTTGGTTGTCTGCTGTGTTGGTACCGTCAGCCTGTGGGCAATGTGGGTCAGGATGGGTGGATGGTTGTCCTTTTGAGCCTGTAGTGAGCAATGACATCCTCTGGCATTACGTCTGTGATGCTGGTGCATTTCTGGAAGGTCTGCTGTCCTGTTCTGCGCTGCCTCTGTGGTAGTCCGGGGAATGGGGTCCAGAGGGGGTGGTCCTGGGGGTGGTGGCGGTGGGTGTTTTGGCCCTCTTGGGTCTCCGAGCTGCATGATCAGTAGCTCCATACCATGTATTGGTCTTCAGATGTGGATCTGGGCTGGGCTCCCTTTCATACTGCAGGTTGTCGTCCTGCTTAACACCAGTAAAAGGCTGGTATTAAATACCTGCTGCTAATGTGCCTTATCGCCTGTTTTTGGATCGCATCGTAGATATGGCTGGTCGTTGAGAATATCACAAAGTGGTTTTTTTGTGTGTTTTTGCACGGGAACGCCTACTCTGCACATCATTAGCGTTAGTTGTCGCTCTCATCCGTGGTGATGTTTTTTACAGCAGCTATCGCTGGGAAACTGGCGATATCGGCAGTTTGCACCAGCTTGTGAATAGGGCGATAAATTTATCGCCATGGTTGCGGCGCTAGAGTGCGGATAAATTGTTGAAGAGTCCTTGAGAATATGCCCCTCTATTTCGAGCGTCTCTAGACAATTCCAGGGGGCTTCTCCTGGATCTGTGGAACTCACTGTCAGTACCCAATCTTGTGGGAAATTAATTCATACCTGGTACCCATGGCAGAGCCTTTACAATGTGGAGTCCTACCCTGGGGTTAATTTTCCCTTGGACCCCACCTTGATCGTGAAATCTGCCCTGATCCTGCTGACCTTCGTGTAGTGTAGTGTTCTTCCCTGGGACCTCCCCTCCATTAGGGCATGGGGGCACTTGTTTTTTAAGTTACTGCTGATTGGTGTGATAGATTTCAGGGGTGTTTGGGAGGGCTAAGATCATAGATTGTGTGATCATTCCTATGCTTCTATTTCCATCACCCTTGTCTGCCCGATCTTTGCTCTGATGATGAGTGATATTACCCATTCCCAAACCTCTGTTTGTACTTGAGTTTATCCTGCTAAGCTGATCTACAAGAGACCCCACAGTCATTCTCAACTAAAGCACCTCTAGAGGTAATCCCTTAACAGTTATTTTAAGCTCACTCAATTTGCTCTGAAAAGTGCTGATGTCTGTTTTTCCCCCTCTTCCTCTTGGCTTCAGCCTCATTGGCCATAGAGGCAACAACGATCTCAACGGGATTACTACTGACAGTAGCTTCAGTGCTAGCAGTGAGAGAATCAAACCGATTCGTACATACAATGTCCAGAGCTTCTGTTTCCTCGGGGTTTGGATTGGTATGACCAGTTTCAGAGGGTACAGGTAAGGGGATATACTCCAGCTGCTTCCCATTGTTAGCATCACTGGAGATCACTGAGCATATAGCAGTATCACTAGGGGCTGGGAGCTTGGACGGGATCTTTTTTCAGGGGAATCCTTTGCGGAAAATGTCTACCACTTAGTAAACTTTCTACTTCTTCAATTAGAGTGTCTATATCGTCCATCAAACAGTTCGCTGCAGCACTCACTGCGGATCTATTAGCTTGCTTAGGCACCCCATTTGGACTACCCTTGGCTTTCCGTTTGCCCATTCTCCAATGTTTAGCAGTATCACCTAAAGGTGCAAAAAGCAGTAGCAGGCCTATCAGAGGTAATGCCTGCAAAGGGAACTGTGTTAGTTTCACTGCTTTTTTGGCTGTTTCGCCTACTATATTATTTAAGGAAGAAATTTAAGGCCAACAATTCCTGTGTTAGTACTTAGTGGAGGTATCCGCTTTATGGTCCCATCATCTTGAGCCCTGGAACCAATAGGGGTGGCCCAGCCTCCTCCGGGGCTCCGACGGACATGGATGGGCTTCTCCTGGGCCTCAGGCCCACACAGATCTTAAGAGCGCATGGAGGGTATGGTCTCCAAGAGAGAATACTGGGGGCTGTAGTGCTCCCCTCGAGTGCCGGTTCTAGTGTCCTGCTGGCGGTGTCAGTGTCAATTACTGCGGGGGCACGCAGCACTTCAGAGCGTTAGGTGGGCGTGGCCTCCAAGAGAGAATACTGGGGGCTGTAGTCCTCCCCTCGAGTGCCTGTTCTGGTGTCCTACTGGCGGTGTACAAATGTGTATTAATAGTGATGCAGATCCTCTGCGGATCCACTCGCAGGGGATCCACGGATTCACATACCACAGCAAAGTCCTGATTGACTGGCCATACCTTCTCAGAAAAGTTGCAACTGCCATTTTTTTTGTCGGGGAAACAGTCCCTGGCCTAAATTGTGTTTGCAATTTGAATAAAGAGGTCAGGTGAGATGTTTCCTGACACCTTGGGTATGTTGTAGAAGAGGGCTGAGCATTTATCCTGAGGTTAGAAATGAAAAAAAACCAGGCTTTTTGGCCACTCGTGAAATCCTTGGATCCCTCGCGGGGCTCAGTGCGTGATGTCATTAGTGATGTCATTTGAGATGTCATCATTGTCATCAGTGATGTCACTGACCATTTCATGAGTGATGTAATATGTGACGTCATCAGCAGTGCATTGCGTGGCGCGAGTTATAGTTAGCTGAACTAACTATAACGGGGGAATTTCTCTGGTTTTGTATGAGTGAAATGTCCAACTAACTATAACTTTCCCTAAAACCTATGGTTTTTTCAGTGAATATATATATTTATATAGAACCACAAATGCCCCAAAGCAATAAGAGCGCACTCAACGTTCAGAGGAACCGCATGTGTAATAAAGGAAAACGGGCAACAGCATTCATTAATGTAAAGTTCCGACGCGTTTCGAGGCTCCTGCCTCTTAGTCATGGATTAAAAATGCGGACGTGCAGCAGACAGCTTTGATCATTTTATTTACAGAATGCCCCTTTAAATAGCCTTGGTAGGCCTTGCTGAATGCAAAGTTTTTCGTAGTGCCTGCTTGGACTTGTGGTCCTAATCAAAGTAAATTGTTAGTGGGCTCCGCTATGCATATTCTTGTGTAGATCAAATTGTTGCCCTCCAATGGGCCATGAAGCCGGTGCACATTCTCTTTTTCTGCCTCTGAAGTGTTGATTGAGTCCGACATGGTTCCTACTCACAGCCTCTTAAATTAAAAGATGGTGCTGCAATGGAAAGTGCACAGAGCCAACTGAGGGCCCAATATGCTCGAGAGTTGAACTACACATTCCAGCATGCACTAGACGGAGAGTGTGCATTAAGCAATGCCCACTGAGGGCAGGTACTGTACAAATATGGCATTCAAGAGCACTCAGTGAGACTTTTAATCAGCTGCCAAGAAGAAGAGGTTAATTACCTCAAAACGCGTTGGCACGAAGATTTTAATAACCAGGATGATCCTGTTGGTTGCCATGTATCAATAAACCGTGAGGTTTTCAGCAGCAGTTGAGTGCGTTCAAAAATGCTTTGTGGCGATTGTTTAAAAAAAAAAAAAAAAAAATATATATATATATATATATATATATATAGAAACACCTCCCATTCCAAAACGGGCAGAGACCACGCACACAGAACTGCAGAGTAAAAGCTTCTTTAATTCATCAGGCCATTCCCAGCCCGAGAAGCACAGAGAGATGCGTTTCGGCTGTCACAGCAGCCTTTATATATATATTTTCCAGTCGCACTAAATCCGCGGAGCCCCCGTGGAGTTACACGGGGTCGCACTGAGCCTAGCTGACCAGGTACCTCCAGTATGTGCCAGGGAGCTGCGTTGCAGAGAGGTGTTCAGAGGCCACGCCCCTTTTTACACCACTCTGCAACGCAGCTCTGTGGCGCTTACTTGAGATACCTGGTGGGCTAGTTGGCCCCCAGGGACCCCCAGGATTAAAGAGGAATTAATTCCCCAACTTAAAATGTGCCACAGGGCGTGTTTGCACACATGTCACCTCAGGCCCTGCCCCCTCCCTTCACCACTGTGCAAACGCGCCCCGTGGGCCGTTTTAAGTTGGGGGATTAAGTCCCCTTGAATCCTGAGGGTCCCCCCCGCTAATTTTTTCGAAAGGCCCCGGGGTGTGGCGGTCCCCGGGGTTTGGGGGGCCTTGGAGGCCCCCACCCATTTAAAAATCAAGCCTGGGGGTGGCTGTGTGCCCCCAGAAACATTTTTAGAAAGCCCCGGGGGGTGGCGGTCCCGGGGCTGCCGGGGTCCCCCTGGGCCCCCGCAACTATAGTTTTGAGATGCCGCCGGGACTTGGCCCACCCGGGGGCTAATTAATAACAATATTTTTAAAAAATTGCTTTTTTTGGCCCTGGGGGTCCTTGTGGGACCCCCTAAGCAGGCCTCGAGGGTCAGGGTGTTTCTACCCTGCCCCTTTTTCTTGTTTTGCGCCTTTGTTTTTCTCTTTTCTTGTGCCTCAGTTCTACTGAGGCACAAGATGGCTGCCTACACTTCCTGGTTTGAAGTGTTGACAGCCAATTAGAATGCAGCTCGTGATTGGGAGGGTGCGCGGATCCTCCGTGGCTCTAAATATCCAAACTTTTATTTTTTATTGTCTCAGCAACTACTGAACGGATTTACACCATTTTTAAAAAGGTAGATTTCTAAGCCAAGCAGTACCTTTTTGCCAAATATGGGGTAAATCCGTTCAGCAGTTTCGGCTGTATCCTTGCATAAAGTTTCCTATGGGAAATTGATTTTTTGACTCTTATTTTTTGAATTTCTCAGCAACTACTGAACAGATATACACCATTTAAAAAAAGGTCTATTTCTGAACCAAGGGCTACGTTTTTGCCAAATTTGGTGTAATTCTGTTCAGCAGTTCGGGCTGAAGTCGTGTCTAAAGTTTCCTATGGGAAATAATATGGAGAAAACGCATTTTGGGACCCCCTTTTTTCTCGGCCCCGCTTGGCGAATCACCCCGTAACTTTCAGGATAGGAGCTGTCCGTAGCAAGACCAAAGTTTTGAAAATTTCGCAAAGATTCGTCAACAGGCGCCAAAATTATTGGGAAAAGTAAAAACGCTTTTTGAATAGAAACAAGATCCTAACTATAACTACCTACTGGCGACCGCCAGTAGGTAATATATATATATATATTCACTGGAAAAACCATAGGTTTCAGGTACGTTATAGTTAGAAATTAGCATTTAAAAAAAACATAGTAAATCACTGGAAAAAAACATAGGTTTCAGGAACGTTACAGTTAGTTGGACATTTCACTCGTACAAAACCATAGAAATTCCGGCGTTATAGTTAATTCAGCTAACTATAACTTGTGCCCCCGCAATGCACTGCTGATGACGCCACATATTACATCATTCATGACATGGTCAGTGACATCACTGATGACATCATTGATGACATCATCCAGTGTCTGTATGTTTCTGTAAAGTTTAATTTTGTTTTATATATATGCCAAGCTGTATTGAGGAATGAGTGGGTGTATAAGTGTATGGAGGATTTAGTAGGTACGTGACTGACTGTACAAGTGAGTGATTAAATGTGTCTTACTGAATGCATGGGTTAGTGACTAAACTGTGGGAAAGTCTGTATCAGTGTGTCTGTTGTTGTTTAAGCTGCTGCATGGGTTGGTGAGTAGCTGTGTGAATGTATATATGGGTTATTGATTGCTTGCCTGAGTATTTGTATGGCTACCTGAGTGTGTGAGTGGGTGGGTGGATGGGAAGTGTGTGACTGTGCATATTGTGAGTAGTCGATTCACTGGGTGTATGGGTTCAAGAGTGCATGTGGAAACAGCTGTATGGGTGGGTGAGTGTGTGTATGGTTGTGTTGGTGAGTGAATGGATGTCTCAGTGGTTCATGTGCAAGTAACTACATATGTTAAAGGCAGTATATGTGAGTGATGGTGTATATAAATAACTATATGTGAGAGTCAGTAATTGTGAGAGTGGCTGCATGGATGAGTGTGTATTTGTATGAATGATTATATAAGAGAGTAATTATGTGTTAATATCTGTATGAATAAGTGAGGTTGTGTCTGTATAACTGTATAGGTGAGTAAATGGAAGTATGATTGATTCTTTGCATAACTGACTAAGTGTGTGAGTAACTCTGGATATGTGGCAGTGTGTGTGTCTGGATAGGTGTATGAGTGCATATGATAGTGTTGTATTGATGAGTGACTGCATGCATGAGTGACTGTATGGGTGAATGAGTGGATGTGTGTATAGACCTAGGAATCGGTCAGTGCGTATTTAGTAACTGGTATTGATGTGTCTATTTTTTCGAAAATGATAGTCTGTATTTTAGAGAGGGTGTATCAAAGGTTATATTCAGGTGTGAGGAGGTGCATCAGATTTTCATGTGGATGATGTCATCGGTGATGTCATTTGAGATGTCATCAGTGATGTCATCAGTGATGCAACTGACCATGTCATGAATTATGTAATATGTGACGTCATCAGCAGTGCATTGTGGAGGCGTGAGTTATATTTAGCTGAACTAACTATAACGCCGGAATTTCTATGGTTTTGTACGAGTGAAATGTTCAACTAACTATAACGTTCCTGAAACCTATGGTTTTTTCAGTGAATTTCTATGGTTTTTTAAATGCTAATTTCTACCTATAACGTGCCTGAAACCTATCGTTTTTCTAGTGAATTTCAAAGGTTTTTTAAATGAAAATTTGTATATATATATATTTTAAAAAATTGTGAAAAATTTTTAGTTAGGAAAACTATATTGATTCTTTTAAAAAATGTATATATTATACAGAAGTCACACACCCTTCGCGCCCCCTACACGATGGCTGCACGCATTCCGGTAGCCATTTTGAAAAGTCGCACTGGGGTCGCGACTTCGGCGTAATTTGTAAAGTATGAAATATCTTTAAATTAATTATAAATAAAAGTTTTCCTTTAAGTGTTTGTCTAAATGTATTAATAAAAGTATTTTTAAAGTTTTATTTTCAATATAATTTCGACTAAAAATTATTAGATTATTATTGGATTTGGAGGTTAGGAGGGATGGCCATTTTGCTCGATCTGTTTTGCAAGATTTTTTGGTCTAGTCAGGTGGACACCCTCCTCCGGGTGAGGTACGGCTTGAGGATTCTATTCAAAAGGTGAGAAATCAAAAGGCTGAAGTATCTATCAGAAGAGCAAGTTACTTACCTTCGGTAATGCTTTTTCTGGTGGATACAGTATCTGCCTGTGGATTCCTCACTGTCCCACCCACCTCCCCGTTGTCCATCTGTTTCTACCAAAAAGATGCTTTTACTGTTTGGCATGAATATTTTTAATGTCTTAATCATGCTTATGTTTTATTAGTGAGAAATGATTGATCTATTGCTATTTCTTTATGCCTTTGTTGGTTATGCATTTGTGTATATCTATATTCACTGAAAAAACCATAGGTTTCACACATGTTATAGTTAGCGGAAATTTTACTGATAAAAAACCAATGAAATTCCCCCGTTATAGTTACTGCAGGCAACTATAACTCACGCGACCGCAATCCTCTGCTGATTCTAATACTGTATTTAGACACTTATTTGCCCATGTCTTCTTCCATACATTTTTAGCTATACATATATTACAAATATTTTTTTTTCATAAAGACACATATGTCATCAGCAGAAGATTGCGGTCGCGTGAGTTATAGTTGCCTGCAGTAACTATAACGGGGGAATTTCATTGGTTTTTTATCAGTAAAATTTCCGCTAACTATAACATGTGTGAAACCTATGGTTTTTTCAGTGAATTTGCAAGGTTTTTTAAATGCTAATTCCTAACTATAACGTGTGTGAAACCTATGGTTTTTTCAGTGAATATATATATACATATATATACATTGCACATGCTGCCACTAGTGCCTGTGCTATCTCGCGCTCTCCAATGAATCTGTCATTGCGCACAATATATTGCATATTATATTTCACGCCCGGTTCATCTTATATCACACTTTTTGGTGCATAGTTTATACCATACACTATATCTAGTTTTCATTTTCAATCGTGCTCTCAGGACTATGTTCTATATAACACTGTGTTCACCTACCCTTTTCACGGGCATTACATTTTGCGATAGGGGGTGGAGGGTCAGGAGGTTCTTCTGCCAAGTGAGCCCGGATTCACAGTCACAAACGTCTTCTTCTTCCTGAATAAAAGTGAGATTATGCTGCATACTTGTTCATATTTTAAGTAGTTCGCACAGACACACGTTTTAAAAACAATAAAGTTCCTAATACCCGCCTTCTCTGAACAGTTAGCTTGCTGCCCCATCCCCCTCCTCCCTATCCTCTGTTGTGTGAATCCATGGAATAGCCTCCTCCCTCCTGCCATGCATGGTCTGATGTGCTGCCACTGCCCTCAATTTAGTATGATGTACCAGTCCACTCCTCCTGCCCTCCATTGCCCAATTCTATGCCCCATCATTGACCTCCTGCTTAAACTCTGTGCTTAGCTTGCTGCCCCTATTCTCCTTCCCCCTGCCCTCCGATGTCTTTGTGCATGCCCCTGCTCCATCCTTTTTGCCCACCATGTCCCATGGACCTGCCACTCCTATCTACTCTGAGTGTTCTGTTGAGCTGCCACTCCCCTCCCACCTGCCTAGCATTGTCAGATGACTGTAACCTGTCCCTGCCACCTCCACCCTGCCTGTCCACATGCCATGCCCCTATCCTCTTCCTCCTGTCCTACATGGTCCATTGTACTGCCACACCCTTCTGCCCTCCCTGGTCTGTTGTGCTGCAACTGCTCCTCCTGCCTGCCCCGTGTGGTCTGTTGTGAGGTCCCTTCCCCTGAACTTTCTTGTCTGTGCACAGGTCCTGACCCTCCCTTCTATCCTCCATCGTCATTTGTGCATGCCCCTGCACCCTCCTTCTTGCCCATCATAGCCATTGGTCTTCTGTGCTGCCATGCTCCCTCCCACCTTCCCTGTGTGGTCAGTTAGCTGCCCCTGACCCCCTCCCACCTTCCCTCCATGGTCTGTGTGTATGCCATCACAGTCTCACTGTTGCTCTTCATGGTGTGTCTTGCTTCTAGTGCCCATCCTGCCTGACCTCCATGGCTATCTTGCTGCTCCTGCCCTGCCCCCTTGCCCCCAGCCCTCTGTTTACATGTGAAGACCCCTACTCCCTCCCTCCTGGCTTGTCTGTTCCATTGTAATGCCCCTGATCCGTCCCTACTGCCCTTTATGGTCTGTAATGCTGCAGCTTTCTCTCCTGTCTGTCCATTATGGTCAGCTAGCTACCGTTGCCTCTTGCCCCTCTGTTCTCTGTTGTCCATGTGCATGGTCCTGTCCCCTCCCTCTTGCTTTCTATGGATTGTTGTGCTGCACTCCCGTCCTGCATGCCCTGTGTGGTGTATTGTGCTGCTGCAAACCCTGATGCCTGCCCTGCAGGGTCAGTTTGGTGCACCTCTCCATGTCCCTCTTGTCCTCTGTTATCCAAGTCCATGTCCCTATCCCATTTCCTTCCATGATCCAATGTACCATACTTGCGAACATTTTGAACTTGGTAAGAGGGAGATTTTGAAAAAAAACTGGGGTATTGATTTTCCCCTTTGAGTTACATTGAAAAAGAGGATATTGTAGACAGGAGACAGATCAAATAAAGGCCATTTGAGCTTAAAAACATTGGACGTTTCCTGGCTGAATCGGGTCTGTTGGCATGTATGGTTGTACTACCATTGCCTCTTCCTTCTGCCCACAATGGTCTATTACATTGCCACAGCCTTGAAGGAGGGTAGATTTTGTATCACAGGGGGCCCCTGGCCCGTTCTGTCCACACCTGAAGTATGAGACCCTTGTCCTTGCCCTGCCAGCCGCATTTGTAGGCCGTATTAAATTGACCAGCGGGTCCTGTGTTGCTATATAATTATCCTGAGACATCCTTACCACTCAGCCAGCATAAAACCCCTGTGTAGGCCCTTCTGTTCAATATGTAGGCCTCTTTGTTAAATTGACCATAGCTCTGCAATTTTAGTGTATAGCAGTCTGAAGGCAGGTCTGCGAGGCCTTCTGCTCCAAACTAGTAGCCCCCACCCTACCCGAGTGCTCCGTGCTCGGTATCAAAGTTCAACATCCCACTGAAGCTGTCGACATACAGTAGGCTGCATCCTGGACTGGTACTTGCTTCCTGGGCAGGTTTCCCGCTTTTAAGGAAGTGGCAACCGCAGAGCGTCAAGTTAGGAGAACT
This sequence comes from Triturus cristatus, assembly GCF_964204655.1. Classification (NCBI taxonomy): domain Eukaryota; kingdom Metazoa; phylum Chordata; class Amphibia; order Caudata; family Salamandridae; genus Triturus; species Triturus cristatus. Next base: position 790,834,965 of record NC_140586.1, on the reverse strand, counting down.
GAGGAGATTTTGTACATGAATATATTGAATTCCCGTACAATACCCATTATTTTCTGCTTGCTCTATGGAACTTACGATAAGCGATTGGCCTGAGAGACTGACCTTTTCACCCAGTCCATTGTCAGCATTAAGTGGGTAAATGACGAAATGTCTGGTAAAATCTGCAGACGAAGCTTTTGGGTAGCATACGTAGGTAGATGTAGCGTGCAAAGGAGCCCACAAAATGATATAAAAAGGGAGCACCCACAGATATCGACGGACTACCTCGCCGTCTGTATGTAGGTTAACAGGCTGTGCAGGTTTTCCCCAAGAGCTGGGAGCTCTTGTCTTCCTTTGCTTAAAATGTCTTGCTCTGCTTTGCTTGAAGTATCTTATTCTATTTTACCTATATGAAATGTCATGTTATGTTTAACCATTGTTCTCTTTACTTTTGCATTTAAAAGATTTTGTATTGTAATTGCAGGAATGCTTGCTCTAAGAGTAAACATGAGTGTTCCTAGGTAACATTTTCCTTGGTGTAACTTGTTTCTCATGATGCATTTATAGATGTGTTTTCTCTCTCTCTCTGTCAGTACATTAATTGAGATACAGAGAATATCATGACAGCTGTATGATTATCTGGATTCTGTATTTTGTACTTTATGTCTCTATTCTGCGGTTTCTTTGAAGTTGTATCTTCTCATTAAACTGCCATTGTATTCTGCCACCAATTCCATGTCTCATATGTCTGTTTTCTTAATTTTTGGAGCAAGCGTTCCTAGGCACCCCGGCTCAAATTAAGGTGCCCCTTTTGTCCCTGACTCACTCTCCTGCTCAGTTCTGTGGTGGCTCCCGGGGCTCTGGGGACCGCCTCTAGCTTCCTTGACCCGTAATAGATCTTCCCTCCAACAGCCTCTCTTGCAAGTCCTGTATTGTTGGTTTGTTGCCCCTGCCCCCCTTTCCACTGCCCTCCATAGTCTGTTGTGCTTCCACGGCCCTTCCTGCCTGCTCAGTGTGGTTAAATTGTTGCCTTTGCACTCTCCTACCTGCCTTCAATTTTCAGAGTCCGTGCCCCTGGCCTTTGCCTCTCAACAGTATCCCAATGAACAACTAGATTGCTAACATTCTATATTTATTACAAAAGTGTGGAACGCCTGACATCATCTTGATGTAATCAAAACTGTAATACCTAGAGCATTTCCTTTAGAAATTACATATATGAGAGGGTCTTATTTGCATCAAAATTATGGTTAGTGCTCTAAAAGACTAAAATAAGGACATTTTGTCTGAGTTTTCAAATAGCGACAAAGCACTTTTAAATTATTTGTTATCTTTATGTTTTTTTATCCAGTTGACCACTTGATTAAATGTTGCACTTAGGGGAGAGGATGTGGTGTTACTTCCAGAACTGCAGACTTTGCAACTGGGGAACCAGGTTGAAGTTTCTGCTTCAGCTCGACATTCTGTGATTCTGGTCAAATCACTTAGTCTCCCCATGTCTACAACCAAAATGAATATGTGCTTGTGTGATGTAACCAATGCTCATGTAAAGCACTCCAATACCTGACAAGTCTGCACTATATAACACTGCAAAAACACTAAATAATAAGTGTTTTGCACACTTCTGTCATTGGGCTATATTTGGGCTACATCTGGGTGATTTTGGGCTACATTTGGGCTCTTTTGTCTCCGGTGGCCATCTTGGGAGATTTATTTGTTATGAAGTTTCCTAATTTCCTCATGTACTGCAGTCTCCTCAGTAGGAAATGCTTTCAGTTTTTTACGTTGATTCCATCATGAAGGTATTCAGATATGTCACACATTTGCCATAAATTCTGAATGTATTAAAAGTGCATGTTTCAGTCTGCATGTCAGAATTTTTTAATGAAATAGAAGAGGATTTGAGAAGTCACTCAAAATGTGCCCTCATTTTCTTTCTTCAGCATTAATGATAATTTCTATGGCAAAATGAACCCCCTCATTGTGTTCCTTTTTAAATTAAATGTTTTAAGTGTTACCAGTTTATTCCAATCAAGATGGCTTCAGGTGTGCCATACTTTTGTCATAATGAAGACAGTAAGCGCTCTAGTTGTTTTTAAGAACATTCTGGGACATTCTGTCATTGGGCTATACTTGGGCTACATCTGGGTGATATTTGGGCTACATTTGGGCTCTTTTGTCTCTGGTGGACATCTTGGGAGACTTATTTGTTATGAAGTTTCCTAATTTCCTCATTTACTGCAGTCTCCTCAGTAGGAAATACTTTCAGTTTTTACTTTGATTCCATCAAGAAGGCATTCAGATGTGTCACACATTTGCCATAAATTCAGAATGTTAGCACTCTTTTTGCTCATTAGATCACTGTAGTAAAGCTACTGCTCAACAGGGAAAACTGCTGCTGGTATTGAAAGTTCATGTTTCAGTCTGCATGTCAGAATTTTTTAATGAAATAGAAGAGGATATGAGACGTCATCAGCAGAGGATAGCGGTCGCGTGAGTTATAGTTGCCTGCATTAACTATAACGGGGGAATTTCATTGGTTTTTTACGAGTAAAATGACCAGCTAACTATAACATGTGCGAAACCTATGGTTTTTTAAATGAATTTGCAAGGTTTTTTAAATGCTAATTCCTAACTATAACGTGTGTGAAACCTATGGTTTTTTCAGTGAATTTGTACGTTTTTTTAAATGCTAATGTATTTATGTATTATTATTTGTTTTATATATTTATTTACAATAAACTACGTATTAAAAATTATTATTTTTTTTTTTGGTTTTCACCCTGCGTTTTTTTTTTTTTTTAATTTGGGGGGTTTTTCAGGGTGCGCGCACTGTGCGCGCACCCCCGCGATTTAAAAAAAAAATGTGTTTTTCCCTTCGGGGTCCTTCAGGGACCCCCTGACAAAGGCTAGGGGGTCAGGAACTCTCTACCCTGCCCCCTTTTCACGTTCGCCACCTTCCTTTTTCACTCTCGCACTGAAAACAAACAAAATGGCGGCCGACACTTCCTGATTTCGACCGATTCGAACGTTGACTAACATGTAACCACCAATCAGAATTACGCTCGCGCACGTTAGGGTGCTCGCACGGTGCTCGCACGGTGCGCGCACGGTGCGCGCGTATAGATATATATATGCTTTTAAATGCTATTTTCTCCGGAAATACTGAACAGATTTACACCAGACCTGCAAAAGGCACTTCCTTGACCTTATGGCTACCTCTCTGCCAAATTTCAAGTAATTCTGTTCAGCCGTTCGGGCTGTAGCTGCGACTAAAGGTCCTATGGAAAAATGCATGGGGAAAACGTGTTTTGGGACCCCCCTTTTTTCTCGGCCCCCGCTTGACGAATCACCCCGAGACTTTCAGGGTAGGAGCTGAATGGAGCGCCCCATTAGTTTTAAAAATGTCGCGAGGATTCGTCAACCGGCGCCAAAGTTATTCAAAATAGAATTTTGAGATTTCCTATGGAAACACGGTCCTAACTATAACTATCTACTGGCGACCGCCAGAAGATAATATATATATATATATTATCTACTGGCGGTTGCCAGTAGATAGTTATAGTTAGGACCGTGTTTCCATAGGAAATCCGCAACATTCTATTTGGAATAACTTTGGCGCCGGTCGACGAATCCTCGCGAAATTTTCAAAACTAATGGGGCGCTACGCTCCGCTCCTACCCTGAAAGTCTCGGGGGATTCGTCAAGCGGGGGCTGAGAAAAAAGGGGGGTCCCAAAACGCGTTTTCCCCATGCATTTTCCCATAGGACCTTTAGTCCGAGCTACAGCCCGAACGGCTGAACAGAATTACTTGAAATTTGGCAGAGAGGTAGTCCTCAGGTCAAGGATGTGCCTTTTGTAGGTCTGGTGTAAATCTGTTCAGTAGGTCCTGAGAAAATACCATTTAAATCAATATATATATCTGTAAGCGCGCTCCGTGCGCTTACCGTAAGCTTACCGTACGCGTACGGTGCCGTGCGCGAGCTCAATTCTGATTGGTGGTTACATGACTGTAAACATTCTAATCGGTCGAAATCAGGAAGTGTCGGCTGCCATTTTCTGTCTCTCGCACTGACAAACAAAGGTGGGGAACGTGAAAAGGGGGCAACGAAGAGAGTTGCAGACCCCTAGTGTTTGTCAGGGGGTCCAAGAAGGACCCAAAAGTACGAAAAATACATTTATTAATTTTAAAAAAAAATCGTGGAGTGCGCGTACGGTAAGCTTACCGTACGCGCACGGGAAAAAAAATAAAAAAATAAATAAAGAAGTAACAAAAACATTTATTAAATAAATTAAAGTACCCACAAGGGAGAAAAAAACAAATGTTACTGTGTAAAAAAAGGGGACGCGCGCACGGCATGGACTGCGCAACGTGGGCGCCCGGTGCGCGAAGCGCACCGTGCGCGCAGGGTGTGCGCACAGTGAAAAACCAGAAAAAAAATAAAAAATAAATACATAACTTAGCATTTAAAAAACCGTACAAATTCACTGAAAAAACCATAGGTTTCACACACGTTATAGTTAGGAATTATCATTTACAAAACCTTGCAAATTCACTTAAAAAACCATAGGTTTCACACATGTTATAGTTAGCTGTACATTTCACTCGTAAAAAAACAATGAAATTCCACGTTATAGTTAGATCAGGTAACTATAACTTGCGCGACCGCAATCCACAATGTGTAATTTCAGATGTCATCATTGATGTCATGAGTGATGTCACTGACCATGTCATGAGTGATGTAATAAGTGACGTCATCAGCAGTTTCTTGTGGGCGCGCAAGTTATAGTTACCTGATCTAACTATAACGTGGAATTTCATTGGTTTTTTACGAGTGAAATGTACAGCTAACTATAACATGTGTGAAACCTATGGTTTTTTAAGTGAATTTGCAAGGTTTTGTAAATGATAATTCCTAACTATAACGTGTGTGAAACCTATGGTTTTTTCAGTGAATATATATATATATACAAACACGCGATCACGGAAGTCCGGAGCTTCAGGCGTGGAGGTCCTGGATGGGCTCCGTCAACCCCATATCAAACACCAACTTTTGCTCTTACAAAAGAAATCAAGGACACGCAGGAGTCTTTGTTGAAAGGATTTATTGGGCGAGGTAGCGCCTCACCAACGCGTTTCGCTTGACAGCTTTTTCACGGTATGGCGGACATCTTACTTTCCCGTATTTACATCATGCCTCAAACAATAACATTGAGGAAGGACTAAAAAGGTTCTATGGGTTCTCTCTTGTACACATAAGCGCCATTTTGACATATTGTGTTATGCTATACTTTACAATTACAAATTGCTGAGAAACCATCCAACAAAAGGCACAAGTCATAAATACTCCTCGGTTATACATAATCACTGTAGTACCATATCTCCACAATGTGCGTTGGGACATCAATGCGTCCGTAATTGTATATGCAGTAATATCGGCACACAAACAAAACCTCCTTTGTATTTGAACAATAAAGCATTATTGACTCTCTGTATTGTTGTCAATGCGCCTGTAACCAGCTCAACATTTGTGACTATACAATTGATGGTCATCTCAGGATTATATAGACCCCAGTGGGTTGCAATTCTGACAATCTGATTCGAATGTGGGATCATAATACGATCCAACTTTGTATGCTGTTACAATAAAGCATTGGTAACATCAACTGCACGAAATGAATAGACCCCTAATTGGTCATTAACTTCACTGCTGATTGTCAGGTCTTAGGAAAATTATAAACCCAAGTGGGTTCTGAATCTGCCCTCCGCATATTGCTGGTATATGGCTGCAAGTCTCGCCCAAGTGGGCCAAGATTACAATATGATCAATATCCATTGATAACATTTAACTAACAAGCACTTGATGTTTCTGGTCTATTAGATTGACATAATGGCAATTATTCTAGTCATTTATCTAGAATCAGCCCATAACCTTAGTCCTTACATCTTGGGAAGTAAAGAAATCCACCTCAACATCAATTAATTAAACTACAATAGCTAAATCCCACATACTAAAATAGTACTGAATACATCAAAAAAAATTTAAATAATTTTTTTGTACACGAATTTGTGCACTGTTAGCGAAATCTCTTCTTTTTTACAGAAAACATATCAACTCGTAATTTTTACAAATGTACAGCCATCTCTTCGCTAGAATTGAGTCCTTCAGGCATCACGGTGTCAAAGTCAATTATGTACCTTGATTCCAGGCATCTTAACTGGCGCACTCTGTCACCTCCTCTTTCTTGTCGTGCAATCGCATCTACAACAACATAGGATACAAGTTTTTCATTTTGCTCATTTATGTTGAAGAAGTGACGGGCTACTGGGTACTGAATGTCATGTTTTTTAATAGCGCGTAGGTGCTCTAGGACTCTTTTCTTTGCTTGGTGTACTGTGCTGCCTATGTACAACTTTCCACATGGGCAGATCAAACAATATACACAATGTTCCGTTTTACAATTAAAATTTCCTTTGATTATGAAATCCCTTTTGGTACCTAATAACTTGAGTATCTTACAGTCTGTACTATGAGCACAAGCCTTACAACGTTTACATGTTGTGAAACCAATGGGACTTGTGCGCTGGCCAACTTCTGTAGCAACTACCATGTTCTTGCATAGATCATCTTTCAAAGATTTACTCCTACGGAAAGTTATCTGTGGAGTGTCATTCAAATACTCATTTAGAGTCGAGTCACTCTTCAAAATGTGCCAGTTTTTATCAAATAGTTGCCTAATTTGAAATGCATTTTTCGAAAAGGTAGTTATAAACCTTACCGAATCCTTGGTTTCAGATAACGTAGGTTTCGAATGTGGAAGATTTGATCTATTCAATGAATCAGCCTTAACAATTGCTTGTTTAATGGTCTTATCACTGTAACCCCGTTGTTTGAATCTAGTGCTCATGGTTGTTTTCTCTTTTTCATACTCCCCTGTAGTGCTGCAATTGCGCTTAGCCCTAATTAACTCCCCATAGGGAATACTTTGAATTAGGCTGGACGGATGGGCGCTCTGAGCGTTTAAAAGACTGTTTGGAATATGAGGCTAACACTTCCGAATGATCTACGCAATGACAGCTCCATTGTCATCAGAAGTTCCGACAAGGGGGGCAATGTGGTGGTGTGGAGCAAGGTTAAATATTTGAAGGAAGGGTTAAGACAACTCAATGACAACACTTGCTACACTGTCAGTAACCATTCGGAAGTGTTAGCCTCATATTCCAAATATAATGAAATGCTGGTTAATTGGAATGATTCGGGTTTGCTTGAGTGGAAGGAATTTCGTCATTATCTACGCCCTTTTGTCAGTGCTTTACCAGCATATCTTAAAGATACCACACATTTTCTAACGATGATTGATGGTGTGGTGTGGGAGGATGATTTTTTACTGGTAACCTTAGATGTTACCAGTCTCTATACAAGTATACCACATGACCTGGGGATCCAGGCCATCAGGCACTTTTTGAGAGCTAGACCAATCTCATTACTAGCCCACACTGAAATGCTATTGAAAATGACGAGGTACTGTTTAACTAATAATTACTTCCTGTTCAATAATAACATTTACAAACAAATCCAAGGTACTGCAATGGGCACCTGCTTCGCCCCCAGCTATGTCAATCTTTACATGGGCTGGTGGGAGGAGCAGGTGTCCCAAGATGGGGTAGCTCAGGATGACAGGATTGTCATATGGGCTAGGTTCATAGATGATATATTTTTAATCTGGAGAGGTGATGAGGAGTCAGCTGTAACTTTTATTGACTCCCTTAACAACAATGACAAGAATTTACAATTCACTTCCCAAATAAGTGATTCTATGATTGTGTTTTTGGATGTGGAGGTATCAGTTTCCAACAATACACTGGTTACTAAGTTGCATAGAAAGCAGACGGTGGGGAACAGTCTTTTAAACGCTCAGAGCGCCCATCCGTCCAGCCTAATCCAAAGTATTCCCTATGGGGAGTTAATTAGGGCTAAGCGCAATTGCAGCACTACAGAGGAGTATGAAAAAGAGAAAACAACCATGAGCACTAGATTCAAACAACGGGGTTACAGTGATAATACCATTAAACAAGCAATTGTTAAGGCTGATTCATTGAATAGATCAAATCTTCTACATTCGAAACCTACGTTATCTGAAACCAAGGATTCGGTAAGGTTTATAACTACCTTTTCGAAAAATGCATTTCAAATTAGGCAACTATTTGATAAAAACTGGCACATTTTAAAGAGTGACTCGACTCTAAATGAGTATTTGAATGACACTCCACAGATAACTTTCCGTAGGAGTAAATCTTTGAAAGATGATCTATGCAAGAACATGGTAGTTGCTACAGAAGTTGGCTAGTACACAAGTCCCATTGGTTTCACAACATGTAAACGTTGGAAGGCTTGTGCTCATAGTACAGACTGTAAGATACTCAAGTTATTAGGTACCAAAAGGGATTTCATAATCAAAGGAAATTTTAATTGTAAAACGGAATATTGTGTATTTTGTTTGATCTGCCCATGTGGAAAGTTGTACATAGGCAGCACAGTACACCAAGCAAAGAAAAGAGTCCTAGAGCATCTACGCGCTATTAAAAAACATGACATTCAGTACCCAGTAGCCCGTCACTTCTTCAACATACATGAGCAAAATGAAAAACTTTTATCCTATGTTGTTGTAGATGCGATTGCACGACAAGAAAGAGGAGGTGACACAGAGCGCCAGTTAAGATGCCTGGAATCAAGGTACATAATTGACTTTGACACCGTGATGCCTGAAGGACTCAATTCTAGCGAAGAGATGGCTGTACATTTGTAAAAATTACGAGTTGATATGTTTTCTGTAAAAAAGAAGAGATTTCGCTAACAGTGCACAAATTTGTGTACAAAAAAACTATTTAAATTTTTTTTTTTATGTATTCAGTACTATTTTAGTATGTGGGATTTAGCTATTGTAGTTTAATTAATAGATGTTGAGGTGGATTTCTTTACTTCCCAAGGTGTAAGGACTAAGGTTATGGTCTGATTCTAGGTAAATGACTAGAATAATTGCCATTATGTCAATCTGATAGACCAGAAACATCAAGTGCTTGTTAGTTAAATTTTATCAATGGATATTGATCATATTGTAATCTTGGCCCACTTGGGCGAGACTTGCAGCCATATACCAGCAATATGCGGAGGGCAGATTCATAACCCACTTGGGTTTATAATTTTCCTAAGACCTGACAATCAGCAGTGAAGTTAATGACCAATTAGGGGTCTATTCATTTTGTGCAGTTGATGTTACCAATGCTTTATTGTAACAGCATACAAAGTTGGATCGTATTATGATCCCACATTCGAATCAGATTGTCGGAATTGCAACCCACTGGAGTCTATATAATCCTGAGATGACCATCAATTGTATAGTCACAAATGTTGAGCTGGTTACAGGCGCATTGACAACAATACAGAGAGTCAATAATGCTTTATTGTTCAAATACAAAGGAAGTTTTGTTTGTGTGCCGATATTACTGCATATACAATTACGGACGCATTGATGTCCCAACGCACATTGTGGAGATATGGTACTACAGTGATTATGTATAACCGAGGAGTATTTATGACTTGTGCCTTTTGTTGGATGGTTTCTCAGCAATTTGTAATTGTAAAGTATAGCATAACACAATATGTCAAAATGGCGCTTATGTGTACAAGAGAGAACCCATAGAACCTTTTTAGTCCTTCCTCAATGTTATTGTTTGAGGCATGATGTAAATACGGGAAAGTAAGATGTCCGCCATACCATGAAAAAGCTGTCAAGCGAAACGCGTTGGTGAGGCGCTACCTCGCCCATTAAATCCTTTCAACAAAGACTCCTGCGTGTCCTGGATTTCTTTTGTAAGAGCAAAAGTTGGTGTTTGATATATATATATATATATATATATATATATATATATATATATATTTATTTAGTATACTATGTTTACATGTGAAAATGTATCGGTCCACCTGTTTACCGCGGTGGCATGGAAAAAATGGATGGAACTGACGTCAGCACGCCGACGATGTCCTCTTATGGCTCCTATGACATCATACGGTGTCGCGAGCGGCGCTGTAGTATTATGACATCGTCGTCGATGTGGGAGAGCTAGGAAAGAATTTCTGCGGAATGCTGACGCAGGGGATATTCACCTAAGTGTTCAGGCTAGTCCTTAGGGAGCAACTGTTTATGTTGCCACTCCAGAAACCGAAACCAGTGATCCGAGGGCAGAGGCCCTGCAGATGGCACACGAGGTGGGGAGCCCAGTCGTGTGCACCGGTGGGGCCGTGAAGTGACAAGCACCACTACCCACAGAAAAGGTAACGAGGGCACTCAATAACACAGGATCTTCTCTTTGTATCTGGCAGGAACAAGGTTAAAATGCCCTAGTTCCAAGATGTAGAATTAGTGCTACAACGGTCTTGAAGAGGACCTGCGATGGATGCCGCTTCTGCCTCCGTACACTGGAGGCGGCACATGGGTCACGCGGTTCGGTCATACTGCGGTGGAACGCACACTCGTTGACCTCTCATGGTACTGCTCCACACTTCGGGGACAATGCTTTCCATTAGCTGTGTTTTCTGATGGCATACCGCGCCGGCCCCGTCCAACAGCAGAACCCCTTTAGATCCAAACAGACTCTTCCACTCTCTCACCGGAAGTGAAACCAGGCCAAGCGGACACTTTCACAATACAACAGCCGGGACTGCACTTTTCGGTAAAAAAAACACATTCCTTTCTCCTAATTTATCAAATAAACGACTCACTGAAGAACAGGGGCCAGCTTCGATCAGTAAAGAGCTGTTAAAATTACTTTTTTACTTTGCGATACCATTACAACGCATGCATTACCACGCATGCGTTGTACATCACGAAGTCATTACTACGCATTTTTTAAGAGCGCATGGTCATTTAACACGCATGCCTTTACAACGAATTTTGTTCTAAAGGTACGTATGGTAAATGACCATGAGTTCTAAAAAAATGTAGACGATCCACGTCGTTCAAAGGAAACAGAGGCTGTTCCGTTTACTCACAACGACGTGCACCGCCCCTCAGACACGACATGAAGCAGGAACCACGAGGAGAGGGAATCATGAGGAGTGAAAGGTAAAGGGGATTGGGCATGGGGTGGTGGTTACGGTAGTGCAGTGGTGTTTGGATAGTGTAGAGGGTCGTGCTGAGGGTAGATTTAGGGTTTATGGTAGTGCAGTGGTGTTTGGGTAGTGTAGGGGGTCGTGCTGGGGTAGATTTAGGGTTTAAGGTAGTGCAGAGGTGTTTGGGTAGTGTAGGGGGTCGTGCTGGGGGTAGTGTTTTAGGGTTTAGGGCCGTGCAGTGGTGTTTGTGTAGTGTAGGGGGTCATGCTGGGGGTAGAGTTTTAGGGTTTAGGGCAGTGCAGTGGTGTTTGGATAGTGTAGGGGGCCGTGCTGGGGGTAGTATTTTAGGGTTTAAGGTAGTGCAGTGGTGTTTGGGTAGTGGGGGGGGTCGTGCTGGGGTAGTGTTTTAGGGTTAAGGGTAGTGCGGTGGTGTTGGTGTAGTGTAGTGGGTTGTGCTGGGGGTAGTGTTTTAGGGTTTAGGGAAGTGCAGCGGTGTTTGGGTAGTGTAGGGGGTCATGCTGGGGTAGTGTTTTAGGGTTTAAGGTAGTGCAGTGGTGTTTGGGTAGTGTAGGGGGTCGTGCTGGGGTAGTGTTTTAGGGTTAAGGGTAGTACAGTGGTGTTGGTGTAGTGTAGAGGGTTCTGCTGGGGGTAGTGTTTTAGGGTTTAGGGAAGTGTAGCGGTGTTTGGGTAGTGTAGGGGGTACTGCTGGGGGTAGTGTTTTAGGGTTTAGGGTAGTGCAATGGTGTTTGGGTAGTGTAAGGGGTTCTGCTGGGGGTAGTGTTTTAGGGTTTAGGGTAGTGCAGTGGTGTTTGCGTAGTGTAGGGGGTCAGGCTGGGGGTAGTGTTTTAGGGCTTATGGTAGTGCATTGGTGTTTGTGTAGTGAAGGGGGTTGGGCTGGGGGTAGTGTTTTAGGGCTTAGGGCAGAGCAGTGGTGTTTGGGTAGTGAAGGGGTCATGCTGGGGGTAGTGATTTAGGGTTTAGGGCAGTGCAGTGCAGTGCAGTGCAGTGGTGTGCGGGCAGTGTAGGGGGTCATGGTGGGGGTGGTGTTTTAGGGTTAAGGGTGGTACAGTGGTGTTGGTGTAGTGTAATGGGTTGTGCTGGGGGGTAGTGTTTTAGTGTTTAGGGAAGTGCAGCAGTGTTTGGGTAGTGTAGGGGGTTGTGCTGAGGGTAGATGTAGGGTTTAGAGTAGTGCAGTGGTGTTTGGGTAGTGTAGGGGGTCGTGCTGGGGTAGATTTAGGGTTTAGGGTAGTGCAGTGGTGTTTGGGTAGTGTAGAGCGTCATGCTGGGGGGTGTTTTAGGGTTTAGGGTACTGCAGTGGTGTTTGGGTAGTGTAGAGGGTTGTGCTGGGGGTAGTGGTTTAGAGTTTAGGGTAGTGCAGTGGTGTTTGGATAGTGTAGGGGGTACTGCTGGGGGTAGTGTTATAGGGTTTACGGTAGTGCAATGGTGTTTGGGTAGTGTAAGGGGTTCTGCTGGGGGTAGTGTTTTAGGGTTAAGGGTAGTGCAGTGGTGTTGGTGTAGTGTAGTGGGTTGTGCTGGGGGTAGTGTTTTAGGGTTTAGGGTAGTGCAGTGGTGTTTGGGTAGTGTAGGGGGTTGTGCTGGGGGTAGTGGTTTAGAGTTTAGGGTAGTGCAGTGGTGTTTGGGTAGTGTAGGGGGTACTGCTGGGGGTAGTGTTTTAGGGTATACGGTAGTGCAATGGTGTTTGGGTAGTGTAAGGGGTTCTGCTGGGGCTAGTGTTTTAGGGTTTAGGGTAGTGCAGTGGTGTTTGGGTAGTGTAGGGGGTTCTGCTGGGGGTAGTGTTTTAGGGTTTAGGGTAGTGCAGTGGTGTTTGGGTAGTGTAGGGGGTCAGGCCGGGGGTAGTGTTTTAGGGCTTAGGGTAGTGCATTGGTGTTTGCGTAGTGAAGGGGGTCAGGCTGGGGGTAGTGTTTTAGGGTTTAGGGCAGAGCAGTGGTGTTTGGGTAGTGAAGGGGTCATGCTGGGGGTAGTGTTTTTAGGGTTTAGGGCAGTGCAGTGGTGTGCGGGCAGTGTAGGGGGTCATGGTGGGGGTGGTGTTTTAGGGTTTAGGGCAGTGCAGTGGTGTTTGGGTAGTGTAGGGGGTCGTGTTGGGGGTTGTGTTTTAGGGTTTAGGGCAGTGCAGTGGTGCTCGGGCAGTGTAGGGGGTCGTGGTGAGGGTGGTGTTTTAGGGTTTACGTCAGTGCAGTGGTGTTTGGGTAGTGTAGGGGGTCATATTGGGGGTAGTGTTTTAGGGTTTAGGGCAGTGCAGTGGGGTTTGGGCAGTGTAGAGGGTCGTACGGGGGGTGGTGTTTCAGGGTTAATGGCAGTGCAGTGGTGTTCGGACAGTGTAGGGGATCGTGCTGGGGATGGTGTTTCAGGGTTTAGGGCAGTGCTGTGATGTTCGGGCAGTGTAGGGGTCATGCTGGGGGTAGAGTTTCAGGGTTTAGGGCAGTGCAGTGGTGTTTGGGCAGTGTAGGTGGTCGTTCTGGGGTGGTGTTTCAGTGTTTAGAGAAGCGCAGTGTTGTTCGGGCAGTGTCGGGGGTCGTGCTTAGGGTGGTGTTTCAGGGTTTAGGGCTGCGCAGTGGTGTTCGGGCAGTTTAGGGGTCGTGCTGGGGCTAGTGTTTCAGGGTTTAGGGCAGTGCTGTGGTGTTCGGGCAATGTAGGGGGCCGTACTGGGGGTGGTGTTTAAGGGTTTATGGCAGAGCAGTGGTGTTCAGGCAGTGTAGGGGGTCATGCTGGGGGTGGTGTTTAGGGTTTAGGGCAGTGCAGTGGTGTTCGGGCAGTGTAGGGGGTCATGCTGGGGGTGGTGTTTCAGGGTTCAGGGCAGTGCAGTGGTGTTCGGGAAGTGTAGGGGTGGTGTTTCAGGGTGTAGGGCAGTGAAGTGGTGCTCAGGCAGTGTAGGGGGTTGTGCAGAGGGTGATGTTTCAGAGTTTAGGGTAGTGCAGTGGTGTTCGGGCAGTGTAGGGGGTCTTGCAGGGGTGGTGTTTCAGGGTTTAGGTCAGTGGTGTTCGGGCCGTGTAGAGGGTCTTGCTGGGGGTGGTGTTTCAAGTTTTAGGGCAGTGCAGTGGTGTTCGGGCAGTGTAGGGGGTTGTGCTGGGGCTGGCGTTTTAGGGTTTAGGGCAGTGCAGTGGTGTTCGGGCAGTGTAGGGGGTAGTGCAGGGGCTGGTGTCAGGGTTTAGGGCAGTGCAGTGGTGTTCGGCAGTGTAGAGGGTCGTGCTGGGGCTGGTGTTTCAGGGTTTAGGGGAGTGCAGTTGTGTTTGTGTAGTGTAGGGGGTCGTGCTGGTGGTAGTGTTTTAGGGTTTAGGGTAGTGCAGTGATGTTTGTGTAGTGTAGGGAATCGTGCTGGGGTAGTGTTTTAGGGTTTAGGGCAGTGCAGTGGTGTTTGGTGTAGTCTAGGGGTCGTGCTGAGGGTAGATTTAGGATTTAGGGTAGGCAGTGGTGTTGGGGTAGTGTAGGAGGTCGTGCTGGGGGTAGTATTTTAGGGTTTAGGGCAGTGCTGTGGTGTTTGGGTAGTGTAGGGGGTCGTGCTAGGGGTAGTGTTTTAGGGTTTAAGGTAGTGCAGTGGTGTTTGGGTAATGTAGGGAGTCGTGCTGGGGTAGTGTTTTAGGGTTAAGGGTAGTGCAGTGGTGTTTTAGTGTAGGGGGTCGTGCTGTGTGTAGAGTTTTAGGGTTTAGGGAAGTGCAGTGGTGTTTGGGTAGTGTAGGGTTTGTGCTGAGGGTAGATTTAGGGTTTAGGGTAGTGCAGTGGTGTTTGGGTAGTGTAGGGGGTCATGCTGCGGTGGTGTTTTAGGATTTAGGGCAGTGCAGTGGTGTTTGGGTAGTGTAGGGGGTCATGCTGGGGTAGTGTTTTAGGATTTAGGACAGTGCAGTGGTGCTCGGGCAGTTTAGGGGGTCATGCTGGGGGTGGTGTTTTACGGTTTAGGGCAGTGCAGTGGTGTTCGGCAGTGTAGGGGGTCGTGCTGGGGGTGGTGTTTTAGGGTTTAGGGCAGTGCAGTGGTGTTCGGGCAGTGTAGGGGGTCATGCTGGGGGTGGAGTTTTAGGGTTTAGGGCAGTGCAGTGGGCTTCGGGCAGTGTAGGGGGTCGTGCAGGGGTGGTGTTTCAGGGTTTTGGGCAGCACATTGGTGTTCGGGCAGTGTAGAGGGTCGTGCTGGGGGTGGTGTTTCAGGGTTTAGGGCAGCGCAGTGGTGTTCGGGCAGTGTAGGGGGTCGTGCTGGGGCTAGTGTTTCAGGGTTTAGGGCAGTTCAGTAGTGTATGGGGTCGTACTGGGGGTGGTGTTTTAGGGTTTATGGCAGAGCAGTGGTGTTCAGGCAGTGTAGGGGGTCATGCTGGGGGTGGTGTTTAGGGTTTAGGGCAGTGCAGTGGTGTTTGGGCAGTGAAGGGGGTCATGCTGGGGGTGGTGTTTCAGGGTTTAGGGCAGTGCAGTGGTGTTCGGGCAGTGTAGGGGGTCGTGCAGGAGTGGTGTTTCAGGGTTTAGGGCAGTGAAGTGGTGCTCGGGCAGTGTAGGGGATTGTGCAGAGGGTGGTGTTTCAGGCTTTAGGGCAGTGCAGTGGTGTTCGGGCAGTGTAGGGGGTCTTGCTGGGGGTGGTGTTTCAGGGTTTAGGGTAGTGCAGTGGTGTTTGGGTAGTGTAGGGGGTCAGGCCGGGGGTAGTGTTTTAGGGCTTAGGGTAGTGCATTGGTGTTTGTGTTGTGAAGGGGGTCAGGCTGGGCGTAGTGTTTTAGGGTTTAGGGCAGAGCAGTGGTGTTTGGGTAGTGAAGGGGTCATGCTGGGGGTAGTGTTTTTAGGGTTTAGGGCAGTGCAGTGGTGTGCGGGCAGTATAGGGGGTCATGGTGGGGGTGGTGTTTTAGGGTTTAGGGCAGTGCAGTGGTGTTTGGGTAGTGTAGGGGGTCGTGTTGGGGGTTGTGTTTTAGGGTTTAGGGCAGTGCAGTGGTGCTCGGGCAGTGTAGGGGGTCGTGGTGAGGGTGGTGTTTTAGGGTTTACGTCAGTGCAGTGGTGTTTGGGTAGTGTAGGGGGTCATATTGGGGGTAGTGTTTTAGGGTTTAGGGCAGTGCAGTGGGGTTTGGGCAGTGTAGAGGGTCGTACGGGGGGTGGTGTTTCAGGGTTAATGGCAGTGCAGTGGTGTTCAGACAGTGTAGGGGATCGTGCTGGGGATGGTGTTTCAGGGTTTAGGGCAGTGCTGTGATGTTCGGGCAGTGTAGGGGTCATGCTGGGGGTAGAGTTTCAGGGTTTAGGGCAGTGCAGTGGTGTTTGGGCAGTGTAGGTGGTCGTTCTGGGGGTGGTGTTTCAGTGTTTAGGGAAGCGCAGTGTTGTTCGGGCAGTGTCGGGGGTCGTGCTTAGGGTGGTGTTTCAGGGTTTAGGGCTGCGCAGTGGTGTTCGGGCAGTTTAGGGGTCGTGCTGGGGCTAGTGTTTCAGGGTTTAGGGCAGTGCTGTGGTGTTCGGGCAGTGTAGGGGGCCGTACTGGGGGTGGTGTTTAAGGGTTTATGGCAGAGCAGTGGTGTTCAGGCAGTGTAGGGGGTCATGCTGGGGGTGGTGTTTAGGGTTTAGGGCAGTGCAGTGGTGTTCGGGCAGTGTAGGGGGTCATGCTGGGGGTGGTGTTTCAGGGTTCAGGGCAGTGCAGTGGTGTTCGGGAAGTGTAGGGGTGGTGTTTCAGGGTGTAAGGCAGTGAAGTGGTGCTCAGGCAGTGTAGGGGGTTGTGCAGAGGGTGATGTTTCAGAGTTTAGGGTAGTGCAGTGGTGTTCGGGCAGTGTAGGGGGTCTTGCAGGGGTGGTGTTTCAGGGTTTAGCTCAGTGGTGTTCGGGCCGTGTAGAGGGTCTTGCTGGGGGTGGTGTTTCAAGTTTTAGGGCAGTGCAGTGGTGTTCGGGCAGTGTAGGGGGTTGTGCTGGGGCTGGCATTTTAGGGTTTAGGGCAGTGCAGTGGTGTTCGGGCAGTGTAGGGGGTAGTGCAGGGGCTGGTGTCAGGGTTTAGGGCAGTGCAGTGGTGTTCGGCAGTGTAGAGGGTCGTGCTGGGGCTGGTGTTTCAGGGTTTAGGGGAGTGCAGTTGTGTTTGTGTAGTGTAGGGGGTCGTGCTGGTGGTAGTGTTTTAGGGTTTAGGGTAGTGCAGTGATGTTTGTGTAGTGTAGGGAATCGTGCTGGGGTAGTGTTTTAGGGTTTAGGGCAGTGCAGTGGTGTTTGGTGTAGTCTAGGGGTCGTGCTGAGGGTAGATTTAGGATTTAGGGTAGGCAGTGGTGTTTGGGTAGTGTAGGAGGTCGTGCTGGGGGTAGTATTTTAGGGTTTAGGGCAGTGCTGTGGTGTTTGGGTAGTGTAGGGGGTCGTGCTAGGGGTAGTGTTTTAGGGTTTAAGGTAGTGCAGTGGTGTTTGGGTAATGTAGGGAGTCATGCTGTGGGAGTGTTTTAGGGTTAAGGGTAGTGCAGTGGTGTTTTAGTGTAGGGGGTCGTGCTGTGTGTTGAGTTTTAGGGTTTAGGGAAGTGCAGTGGTGTTTGGGTAGTGTAGGGTTTGTGCTGAGGGTAGATTTAGGGTTTAGGGTAGTGCAGTGGTGTTTGGGTAGTGTAGGGGGTCATGCTGCGGTGGTGTTTTAGGATTTAGGGCAGTGCAGTGGTGTTTGGGTAGTGTAGGGGGTCATGCTGGGGTAGTGTTTTAGGATTTAGGACAGTGCAGTGGTGCTCGGGCAGTGTAGGGGGTCATGCTGGGGGTGGTGTTTTACGGTTTAGGGCAGTGCAGTGGTGTTCGGCAGTGTAGGTGGTCGTGCTGGGGGTGGTGTTTTAGGGTTTAGGGCAGTGCAGTGGTGTTCGGGCAGTGTAGGGGGTCATGCTGGGGGTGGAGTTTTAGGGTTTAGGGCAGTGCAGTGGGCTTCGGGCAGTGTAGGGGGTCGTGCAGGGGTGGTGTTTCAGGGTTTTGGGCAGCACATTGGTGTTCGGGCAGTGTAGAGGGTCGTGCTGGGGGTGGTGTTTCAGGGTTTAGGGCAGCGCAGTGGTGTTCGGGCAGTGTAGGGGGTCGTGCTGGGGCTAGTGTTTCAGGGTTTAGGGCAGTTCAGTAGTGTATGGGGTCGTACTGGGGTGGTGTTTTAGGATTTATGGCAGAGCAGTGGTGTTCAGGCAGTGTAGGGGGTCATGCTGGGGGTGGTGTTTAGGGTTTAGGGCAGTGCAGTGGTGTTTGGGCAGTGAAGGGGGTCATGCTGGGGGTGGTGTTTCAGGGTTTAGGGCAGTGCAGTGGTGTTCGGGCAGTGTAGGGGGTCGTGCAGGAGTGGTGTTTCAGGGTTTAGGGCAGTGAAGTGGTGCTCGGGCAGTGTAGGGGATTGTGCAGAGGGTGGTGTTTCAGGGTTTAGGGCAGTGCAGTGGTGTTCGGGCAGTGTAGGGGGTCTTGCTGGGGGTGGTGTTTCAGGGTTTAGGGCAGTGGTGTTCGGGCAGTGTAGGGGGTCTTGCTGGGGGTGGTGGTTCAGGGTTTAGGGCTGTGCAGTGGTGTTCAGGCTGTGCAGGGGTTGTGCTGGGGCTGGCGTTTCAGGGTTTAGGGCAGTGCAGTGGTGTTCGGGCAGTGTAGGGGGTCGTGCGGGGGCTGGCGTTTCAGTGTTTAGGGCAGTACAGTGGTGTTTGGGCAGTGTAGAGGGTCGTGCTGGGGCTGGTGTTTTAGGGTTTAGGGTAGTGCAGTGGTGTTTGTGTAGTGTAGGGGGTCGTGCTGGTGGTAGTGTTTTAGGGTTTAGGGTAGTGCAGCGATGTTTGTGTAGTGTAGGGGGTCATGCTTGCGGTAGATTTAGGGTTTAGGGTAGTGCAGTGATCATTGTGATGTGTAGGGAATCGTGCTGGGGTAGTGTTTTAGGGTTTAGGGCAGTGCAGTGGTGTTTGTGTAGTGTAGGGGGTCCTGCTGGGGTTAGTGTTTTAGGGTTTAGGGTAGTGCAGTGGTGTTTGGGTAGTGTTCGGGGTCATGCTGGGGGCAGTGTTTTAGAGTTTAGGGTAGTGCAGTAGTGTTTGGGTAGTGTAGGGGGTCATGCTGGGGCCGGGTTTTAGGGTTTAGGGTAGTGCAGTGGTTTTTGGGTAGTGTAGGGGGTCATGCTGGGGGTAGGGTTTTAGGGTTTAGGGTAGTGCAGTGGTGTTTGGTGTAGTGTAGGGGTCGTGCTGAGGGTAGATTTAGGATTTAGGGTAGTGCAGTGGTGTTTGGGTAGTGTAGGGGGTCGTGTTGAGGGTAGATTTAGGGTTTAGGGTAGTGCATTGGTGATTGGGTAGTGTAGGAAGTCGTGCTGGGGGAATGTTTGAGGGTAGTACAGTGGTGTTTGGGTAGTGTAGGGGATCGTGCTGTGGGAGTGTTTTAGTGGTTTAGGGTAGTGCAGTGGTGTTTGGGTAGTGTAGGGGGTCGTGCTGGGTGTAGTGTTTTAGGGTTTAGGGGAGTGCAGTGGTGTTTGGGTAGTTTAGCGGTACTGCTGGGGGTAGTGGTTTAGGGTAGTGCAATTGTGTTTGGGTAGTGTATGGGGCACTGCTGGGGGTAGTGTTTTAGGGTTTAGGGTAGTGCAGTGGTGTTTGGGTAGTGTAGGGGGTACTGCGGGGGTAGTGTTTTAGGGTTTAGGGTAGTGCAGGTGTTGTTGTTGTAGTGTAGGGGTCATGTTGGGGGTAGTGTTTTAGGGTTTAGGAAAGTGCAGTGGTGTTTGGGTAGTGTAGGGGGTCATGCTGAGGGTAGATTTGGGGTTTAGGGTAGTGCAGTGGTGTTTGGGTAGTGTAGGGGGTCCTACTGGGGGAGATTTAGGGTTTAGGGTAGTGCAGTGGTGTTTGGGTAGTGTAGGGAGTCATACTGGGGGGAGTGTTTTAGGGTTTATGGTAGTGCAGTGGTGTTCGGATAGTGTAGGGGGTACTGCTGGGGGTAGTGTTTTAGGGTGTAGGGTAGTGCAATGGTGTTTGGGTTGTGTGGGGGGTTCTGCTGGGGGTAGTGTTTTAGGGTTTATGGTAGTGCAGGTGTGTTTGGGTAGTGTGGGGGGTCGTGATTTTGGGTAGTGTTTTAGGGTTTAGGGTAGTGCAGTGGTGTTTGTGTAGTGTTGGGGGTTGTGCTGGGGGTAGTGTTTTAGGGTTTATGGTAGTGCAGTCATGTTTGGGTAGTGTAGGGGGTCGGGCTGGGGGTAGTGCTTTATGATTTAGGGCAGTACAGTGGTGTTTGGGTAGTGTAGGGGGTAATGCTGGGGGTAGTGTTTTACGGTTTAGGACAGTGCAGTTGTGCTCGGGCAGTGTAGGGGGTCGTGCTGGGGGTGGTGTTTTAGGGTTTTGGTAAGTGCAGTGGTGTTCGGCAGTGTAGGGGGTCGGGCTGGGGGTGGTGTTTTAGGGTTTAGGGCAGTGCAGTGGTGTTTGGGCAGTGTAGGGGGTCATGCTGGGGGTGGAGTTTTAGGGTTTAGGGCAGTGCAGTGGTGTTCGGGTAGTGTAGGGGGTCGTGCTGGGGTTGGAGTTTTAGGGTTTAGGGCAGTGCCGTGGGGTTCAGGCAGTGTAGGGGGTTGTGTGGGGGTGGTGTTACAGGGTTTAGGGCAGTGCAGTGGTTTTGGGGCAGTGTAGGGGGTCATGCTGGGGCTAGTGTTTCAGGGTTTAGGGCAGTGCAGTCATGTTCGGGCGGTGTAGGGGGTCGTACTGGGGGTGGTGTTTTAGGGTTTATGCCAGAGCAGTGGTGTTCAGGCAGTGCAGGTGGTCATGCTGGGGGTGGTGTTTAGGGTTTAGGGCAGTGCAGTGGTGTTTGGGCAGTATAGTGGGTCATGTTGGGGGTGGTGTTTCAGGGTTTAGGGCAGTTCAGTGGTGTTCGGGCAGTGTAGGGGGTCGTGCAGGGGTGGTGTTTCAGGGTTTAGGGCAGTGCAGTGGTGTTCGGGCAGTGTAGGGGGTCTTGCTGGGGGTGGTGTTTCAGTGTTTAGGGCAGTGCAGTGGTGTTCGGGCAGTGTAGGGGTCATGCTGGGGCTGGCGTTTCAGGGTTTAGGGCAGTGCAGTGGTGTTCGGGCAGTGTAGGGGGTCGTGCTGGGGCTGGTGTTTCAGGGTTTAGGGTAGTGCAGTGGTGGTTGTGTAGTGTAGGGGGTCGTGCTGGTGGTAGTTTTCTAG
The DNA here is from genome assembly GCF_964204655.1 of Triturus cristatus. NCBI lineage: Eukaryota > Metazoa > Chordata > Amphibia > Caudata > Salamandridae > Triturus > Triturus cristatus. The sequence goes on along the minus strand of NC_140586.1, from coordinate 790,813,842 downwards.
GGTTTAGGGTAGTGCAGTGATGTTTGTGTAGTGTATGGGGTCATGCTTGGGGTTGATTTAGGGTTTAGGGTAGTGCAGTGGTGTTTGGGTAGTGTAGGGGGTACTGCAGGGGTAGTGTTTTAGGGTTTAGGGTAGTGCAGTGGTGTTGTTGTAGTGTAGGGGTCGTGCTGGGGGTAGTGTTTTAGGGTTTAGGAAAGTGCAGTGGTGTTTGGGTAGTGTAGGGGGTCGTGCTGAGGGTAGATTTAGGGTTTAGGGTAGTGCAGTGGTGTTTGGGTAGTGTAGGGAGTCATGCTGGGGGGAGTGTTTTAGGGTTTAGGGTAGTGCAGTGGTGTTCAGGTAGTGTAAGGGGTACTGCTGGGGGTAGTGTTTTAGGGTGTAGGGTAGTGCAATGGTGTTTGGGTTGTGTGGGGGGTTCTGCTGGGGGTAGTGTTTTGGGGTTTATGGTAGTGCATGTGTGTTTGGGTAGTGTGGGGGGGTCGTGATTTTGGGTAGTGTTTTAGGGTTTAGGGTAGTGCAGTGGTGTTTGTGTAGTGTTGGGGGTCGTGCTGGGGGTAGTGTTTTAGGGTTTATGGTAGTGCAGTTATGTTTGGGTAGTGTAGGGGGTCAGGCTGGGGGTAGTGTTTTATGATTTAGGGCAGTACAGTGGTGTTTGGGTAGTGTAGGGGGTAATGCTGGGGGTAGTATTTTACGGTTTAGGACAGTGCAGTTGTGCTCGGGCAGTGTAGGGGGTCTTGCTGGGGGTGGTGTTTTAGGGTTTAGGGAAGTGCAGTGGTGTTCGGCAGTGTAGGGGGTCGTGCTGGGAGTGGTGTTTTAGGGTTTAGGGCAGTGCAGTGGTGTTTGGGCAGTGTAGGGGGTTGTGCTGGGGGTGGAGTTTTAGGGTTTAAGGCAGTGCAATGGGGTTCAGGCAGTGTTGGGGGTTGTGCGGAGGTGGTGTTACAGGGTTTAGGGCAGTGCAGTGGTGTTCGGGCAGTGTAGCGGCTCTTGCTGGGGCTGGTGCTTCAGGGCTTAGGGCAGTGCAGCGGTGTATAGGCAGTGTAGGAAGTCATGCTGGGGATAGAGCTTCAGGGTTTAGGGCAGTGCAGTGGTGTTCGGGCAGTGTAGGGGCCCTGCTGGGAGTGGTGTTTTAGGGTTTATGGCAGAGCAGTGGTGTTCAGGCAGTGTAGGGGGTCATGCTGGGGGCGGTGTTTAGGGTTTAGGGCAGTGCAGTGGTGTTCAGGCAGTGTAGGGGGTCGTGCTGAGGTTGGAGTTTTAGGGTTTAGGGCAGTGCAGTGGTGTTCGGGCAGTGTAGGGGGTCATGCTGGGGTTGGAGTTTTAGGGTTTAGGGCAGTGCAGTGGGGTTCAGGCAGTGTAGGGGGTCGTGCAGGGGTGGTGTTACAGGGTTTAGGGCAGTGCAGTGGCGTTCGGGCAGTGTAGGGGGTCATGCTGGGGCTAGTGTTTCAGGGTTTAGGGCAGTGCAGTCGTGTTCGGGCAGTGTAGGGGGTCGTACTGGGGGTGGTGTTTTAGGGTTTATGGCAGAGCAGTGGTGTTCAGGCAGTGCAGGGGGTCATGCTGGGGGTGGTGTTTAGGGTTTAGGGCAGTGCAGTGGTGTTTGGGCAGTATAGTGGGTCATGTTGGGGGTGGTGTTTCAGGGTTTAGGGCAGTTCAGTGGTGTTCGGGCAGTGTAGGGGGTTGTGCAGGGGTGGTGTTTCAGGGTTTAGGGCAGTGCAGTGGTGTTCGGGCAGTGTAGGGGGTCTTGCTGGGGGTGGTGTTTCAGTGTTTAGGGCAGTGCAGCGGTGTTCGGGCAGTGTAGGGGTCATGCTGGGGCTGGCGTTTCAGGGTTTAGGGCAGTGCAGTGGTGTTCGGGCAGTGTAGGGGGTCGTGCGGGGTTGGCGCTTCAGGGTTTAGGGCAGTACAGTGGTGTTCGGGCGGTGTAGAGCGTCGTGCTGGGGCTGGTGTTTCAGGGTTTAGGGTAGTGCAGTGGTGTTTGTGTAGTTTAGGGGGTCGTGCTGGTGGTCGTGTTCTAGGGTTTAGGGTAGTGCAGTGATGTTTGTGTAGTGTATGGGGTCATGCTTGGGGTAGATTTAGGGTTTAGGGTATTGCAGTGATGTTTGTGTTGTGTAGGGAATCGTGCTGGGGTAGTGTTTTAGGGTTTAGGGCAGTGCAGTGGTGTTTGTGTAGTATAGGGGTCGTGCTGGGGGTAGTGTTTTAGGGTTTAGGGTAGTGCAGTGGTGTTTGAGTAGTGTAGGGGGTCATGCTGGGGGCAGTGTTTTATGGTTTAGGGTAGTGCAGTAGTGTTTGGGTAGTGTAGGGGGTCACGCTCGGGCAGTGTTTTATGGTTTAGGGTAGCGCAGTGGTGTTTGGGTAGTGTAGGGGGTCGTGCTGGAGGTAGTGTTTTAGGGTTCAGGATAGTGCAGTGGTGTTTGGTGTAGTGTAGGGGTCGTGCTGAGGGTAGATTTAGGATTTAGGGTAGTGCAGTGGTGTTTGGGTAGTGTAGGGGGTCATGCTGAGGGTAGATTTAGGGTTTAGGGTAGTGCAGTGGTGTTTGGGTAGTGTAGGGAGTCGTGCTTGGGGAGTGTTTTAGGGTTTAGGGTAGTGCAGTGGTGTTTGGGTAGTGTAAGGGATCGTGCTGGGGGAGTGTTTTAGGGTTTAGGGTAGTGCAGTGGTGTTTGGGTAATGTAGGGGGTCATGCTGGGCGTAGTGGTTTAGGGTTTAGGGTAGTGCAATGGTGTTTGGGTAGTGTAGGGGGTACTGCTGGGGATATTGTTTTAGGGTTTAGGGTAGTGCAATGGTGTTTGGGTAGTGTAGGGGTACTGCTGGGGGTAGTGGTTTAGGGTTTAGGGTAGTGCAATGGTGTTTGGGTAGTGTAGGGGGTACTGGTGGGGGTAGTGTTTTAGGGTTTAGGGTAGTGCACCAAGCCATTCAAAGGGGATTCGACAAAAATTCGACCAAACTATGCAAGAAACCCCCCTCACAGTTAATAAAACACACATCCACCACCGGATGTGTAATACTTTTTATTTTACTCTCTGGAAAGGAGACGAACCTCACTTGAGAGTCACAGCGTGCTCCTGGCTGAGCCTAATGCTGTGTTACACCCACCAGTGCCCGCCGAGTGCCACACACCTCTGTGTTGTATTCCACCAGCTAGTGCGTATGCTATGACACTCTCTAACCCATGTGCACTGTAACACCACCCTGTGAATATGTCATGCCACACTTGCCTTCGCACGGGTTATATTGCCCCATCGAACATGCCTTCCTCGATGCCTATGTTATAACGCACAGCGCTATGACATACATATTACAATCTGGGATCCATATCTTTGTCACAGTGCATATGCAACGTTACACTCCCCAGCACATATTTTATATTACAACTTTAGAGACTAGTTAGGTTGCACAACACTGCCCTGTGCATATTACACTCCAAGGCGCATATCGCATAGCACGCGCTAGTGCCTGTGCTATCTCGCGCTCTCCAATGAATCTGTCATTGCGCACAATATATTGCATATTATATTTCACGCCCCGGTTCATCTTACATCACACTTTTTGGTGAATAGTTTATACCATATACTATATCTAGTTTTCATTTTCAATCGCGCTCTCAGGAGTATGTTCTATATAACACTGCATCCACCTACCCTTTTCACGGGCATTACATTTTGCGATGGGGGGTGGAGGGTCAGGGGGGTTTCTGCCAAGTGAGACCGGAGTCACAGTCACAAACGTCCTCTTCTTCCTGAATAAAATTGAGATTATGCTGCATACTTGTTCATATTTTAAGTAGTTCGAACAGACACACATTTTAAAAACAATAAAGTTCCTAATACCCACCTTCTCTGAACAGTTAGCTTGCTGCCCCATCCACCTCCTCCCTATCCTCTGTTGTCTGAATCCATGGACTAGCCTCCTCCCTCCTGCCATGCATGGTCTGATGTGCTGCCACTGCCCTCCATTTAGCATGATGTACCAGTCCACTCCTCCTGCCCTCCATTGCCCAATTCTATGGCCCATCATTGACCTCCTGCTTAGCCTCTGTGCTTAGCTTGCTGCCCCTGATCTCCTTCCCCCTGCCCTCCGATGTCTTTGTGCATGCCCCTGCTCCATCCTTTTTGCCCACCATGTTCCATGGACCTGCCACTCCTATCTACTCTGAGTGTTCTGTTGAGCTGCCACTCCCCTCCCACCTGCCTAGCATTGTCAGATGACTGCAACCCGTCCCTGCCACCCCCACCCTGCCTGTCCACATGCCATGCCCCTATCCCCTTCCTCCTGTCCTCCATGGTCCATTTTACTGCCACACCCTTCTGCCCTCCCTGGTCTATTGTGCTGCAACTTCTCCTCCTGCCTGCCCTGCGTGGTCTGTTGTGAGGCCCCTTCCCCTGAACTCTCTTGTCTGTGCCCAGGTCCTGACCCTCCCTTCTCTCCTCCATGGTCCTTTGTACATGCCCCTGCACCCTCCTTCTTGCCCATCATAGCCATTGTGCTGCCACTAACCCTCCCGCTTGCCATGCATGGTCTTCTGTGCTGCCATGGCCCCTCCCACCTTCCCTGTGTGGTCAGCTAGCTGCCCCTGACCCCCTCCCAACTTCCCTCCATGGTCTGTATGTATGCCATCATAGTCTCATTGTTGCTCTCCATGGTGTGTCTTGTTTCTAATGCCGATCCTGCCTGACCTCCATGGTCATCTTGCTGCTCCTGCCCTGCCCCCTTGCCCCCAGCCCTCTGTTTCCATGTGCAGACCCCTATTTCCACCCTCCTGGCTTGTCTGTTCCATTGTAATGCCCCTGATCCGTCCCTCCTGCCCTTTATGGTCTGTTATGCTACAGCTTTCTCTCCTGTGTCCATTATGGTCAGCTAGCTACCATTGCCTATTTCCCCTCTGTTGTCCATGTGCATGGTCCTGTCCCCTCCCTATTGCTTTCTATGGATTGTTGTGCTGCACTCCCGTCCTGCATGCCCAGTGTGGTGTATTGTGCTGCTGCAAACCCTGATGCCTGCCCTGTAGGGTCAGTTTGGTGCACCTCTCCATGTCCCTCCTGTCCTCTGTTATCCGAGTCCATGTCCCTACCCCAATTCCTCCTGCCTACCATGATCCAATGTACCATACTTGCGAACATTTTGAACTTGGTAAGAGGGAGATTTTGAAAATAAACTGGGGTATTGATTTTCCCCTTTGAGTTATATTGAAAAAGAGGAGATTGTAGACAGGAGACAGATCAAATAAAGCCCATTTGAGCTTAAAAACATTGGACGTTTCCTGGCTGAAACAGGTCTGTTGGCATGTATGGTTGTACTACCACTGCCTCTTCCTTCTGCCCACAATGGTCTATTATATTGCCACAGCCTCTCTTGCCACTCCTGTATTGTTGGTTTCTTGCCCCTGCCCCCCCCCTACTCACTGCCCTCCATAGTCTGTTGTGCTGCCACTGCCCTTCCTGCCTGCCCAGTGTGGTCAAATTGTTGCCTCTGCACTCTCCTACCTGCCTTCAATTTTCAAAGTCTGTGCCCCTGGCCTCTGCCTCTGAACAGTATCCCAATGAACAATTAGATTGCTAACATTCTATATTTATTACAAAAGTGTGGAACGCCTGACGTCATCTTGATGTAATCAAAACTGTAATACCTAGAGCATTTCCTTTAGAAATTACATATACGAGAGGGTCTTATTTGCATCAAAGTTATGGTTAGTGCTCTAAAAAACTAAAATGAGGACATCTTTTCTGAGTTTTCAAATAGCGACAAAGAACTTTTAAATTATTTGTAATCTTTATGTTTTTTTATCCAGTTGACTACTTAATTAAATGTTGCACTTAGGGGAGAGGCTGTGGTGTTACTTCCAGAGCAAAACCAAAGGAAACAAGCTGGCTTGGCAGTTCGGGCTGGACTGTTCCCATGAGGCACAGGGTCAGACTGATTTTCATATGGCCATGTCTGAACTGGGGTGGCAGAGTGGGCTAAAGAACGGTGATGGATTAAACCCAGATCAGTTGACTGGGGGTGAGTGCTTGCAATGTTCAACACTCCGTCCGTCATTTCCTTTGGTGTTTGCGTTACTTCCAGAGCTGCAGACTTTGCAACTGGGGAACCAAGTTGGGGTTTCTGCTTCAGCTCAACATTCTGTGATTCTGGTCAAATCCCTTAATCTCCCCATGTCTATAACCAAAATGAATTTGATCTTGTGTGATGTAACAAATGCTCATGTAAAGCACTCCAATACCTGACAAGTCTGCACTATATAAAACTGCAAATACACAAATAATAAGTGTTTTGCACACTTCTGTCATTGGGCTACATGTGGGCTACATCTGAGTGATTTGTGCTGCATTTGGGCTCTTTTGTTTTTGGTGGCCATCTTGGGAGATTTATTTGTTATGAAGTTTCCTAATTTCCTCATTTACTGCAGTCTCCTCAGTAGGAAATGCTTTGAGTTTTTTACTTTGATTCCATCAAGAAGGTATTCAGATATGTCACACATTTGCCATACATTCTGAATGTTAGCACTCTAGTTGCTCATTAGATCACTGTAGTAAAGCTACTGCTCACCAGGGAAGTCTGCTGCTGGTATTCAAAGTGCATGTTTCAGTCTGCATGTTAGAATTTTTTTATGAAATAGAAGAGGATTTGAGAAGTCAAAATGTGCCCTAATTTTTCTTTCTGCAGCACTAATCATAATTTCTATGGCAAAATGAACACCCTCATTTTGTTCCTTTGTAAATTAAATGTTTTAAGTGTTATCACTTTATTCCAATCAAGATGGCTTCAGCTGTGCCATACTTTTGTCATAAGTAAGACTGTTAGCGCTCTAGTTGTTCGTTAGAACACTCTGGGACATTCTGTCATTGGGCTATACTTGGGCTACATCTGGGTGATATTTGGGCTACATTTGGGGTCTTTTGTCTCTGGTGGCCATTTTGGGAGACTTATTTGTTATGAAGTTTCCTAATTTCCTCATTTATTACAGTCTCCTCAGTAGGAAATAATTTCAGTTTTTTACTTTGATTCCATCAAGAAGGCATTCAGACGTGTCACACATTTGCCATAAATTCAGAATGTTAGCACTCTAGTTGCTTATTAGATCGCTGTAGTAAAGCTACTGCTCACCAGGGAAGTCTGCTGCTGGTATTGAAAGTGCATGTTTCAGTCTGCATGTCAGAATGATTCAATGAAATAAAAGAGGATTTGTGAAGTCACTCAAAATTAGGCCAGGGCGGTAAATTTCGTTCCGTTCACGGAATTTGCGGAATTTGGGTAATTTCGCGTTCCGCGGAGAACGCGAAATTGCCCAAAAATCTGCGTTCCGCGACTTCGCGAAATTTTTTGCTTGTTCGCGTTCTCAATATGCGTGTTCGCGAGATATTTCACACCGAGCACGCAAACAGCGATCGCGAACAGGCAAAAAGTATCGCGAACAAGCAATTCCGCGTGTTCGCGGAATTTCTGCATGTTCGCGGAGATTTTTTACCGTTTCGCGGAGATTTGCGTAACGTGATTACGCAAATTCCGCCCACCCCTACTCAAAATGTGCCCTAATTTTTCTTTCTGCAGCACTAATCATACTTTCTATGGCAAAATGAACCCCCTCATTTTGTTCCTTTTTAAATTAAATGTTTTAAGAGTTACCACTTTATTCCAATCAAGATGGCTTCAGGTGTGCAATACGTTTGTCATAAGTTGGACTGTTAGCGTTCTAGTTGTTCTTTAGAACACTCTGGGAAGCTGCAGTAGAACACAAAGGAATCAACTGACATTCTCTGCCCTTGTTGGATGTACATGTTTTACTGAGAATGTCAGACTTAATTCTCACATGACTGAGAAAGATAATGTGAATTTACAGAAAATATGCTCTCAGTTTAGCTTATAGATCACCTTCTAAACCTCTGTGGGAAAAGCATGAGAAAATAGTTTTCTCTCAAACATGATTCACGATATCACAGCAGAAGGCTTTTTACATGGTAAAATCACCTTGGAACACACCCCAATTCCTAAAATGAGTATGGTACCATCAACAAATGATTTATAATGTAACTAAAGTCTTAAAACCTTCTATTAACTGCAAGGCTTTTTAATGAGCTGCTATCATGTATATTTGGTCCCAAGATGGCTGCCAACACTTCTTGGATGAAGTACTGACAGCCAATCAGATCTCACGATGAGATGTGTGGTTAGGCTCCTCCCAGATATATCTATCTTTTAACTCTAATTTTCTCAGGAACTACTGAAGGTATTTACACCATTTAAGCAAAAGGCACGAGTCTGAACTAAGGACTACCTCTTTGCCAAATTTGGTGTAATTCCGTTCAGCAGTTTGGGCTGTAGCTGCGTCAACAGGTCCTATGGGAAAATGCATGGGGAAAATGCGTTTTGGGACCCCCTTTTTTCTCAGCCCCTGCTTGACGAATCACCGCGAAATTTTCAGGATAGGAGCGGACCGGAGCTGTCCAAAAGTTTGGAAAATTTCGCAAAGATTCGTCAATCGGCACCAACGTTATTCCAAATAGAATGTTGCAGATTTCCTATGGATGACATCTCAAATGACATCACTGATGGCATCATCCTTGTGATAGAGTGGCAGACCTCCTCTCCCCCTAATATAACCTTTGATACACACATTCAAAAATAGAAACTAAAATTTTCAAAACAATGGACATACCAATACCAGTTACAACATCCTATTCAGTAATTCTAAGATCCACATACACATCCACTCATTCACCAACAGTCCTATACAGTCACTCATACATGTACTCACTCATCATATGTACTCATACACCTATACATCCTGTTACACAACGCCACTCATCCATAGAGTTACTCACACACATAGTCACTCATGCTAATAAAGAATCAAACATCATTTACTTGCATATACAGTTATACACACACCACCACACTTACTTCTACAGAATCTTACACATACTTAGTCTTTTAAACAATCACTTATAGAACCACATACTTATTCATACAGGAACTCTTTCAATATCTCACTCTCACATATACTCACTTATGTTGAAAACATATGTAGTTACTCATAAAGACACTATTGAGACAGTCATTCACTCACTAACACACCCATGCACACACTCATCCACCCATACCGTCCTGCACACATGCTGTCTTCAACACATACAAACAGTGAGTCACTCATTCATGCACCTATTCACTACGTAATACCCCCCACGAACCATACAGACACTCATACTGATACTCAAAAAACCAACTAATAACCTAGATAGACACTCATGTAGCTACTCCCCAACCCATGCAGCCACTTATACACAAAGTGAGAGACTGATACAGATATTTACAAATTTAAACATTACTCACTAAGCCATGTATTCACTAAGATACACTTAATCAGTCAGTTATACAATCAATTTTTCAAAAACAAATCATCCATTTAGACACTTATATACCCATTTATTCTTCCATCGACCTTGAGATATACAGATATAAAACATATGTAGTTTTCAGAAAAACACACATTCACTGGATGATGTCATCAGTGATGTCATCAGTGATGTCATTTGAGATGTCATGAGTGATGTCATGAGTGATGTCACTGACCATGTCATGAGTGATGTAATATGTGACGTCATCAGCAGTGCATTGCGGGCGCGCGAGTTATAGTTAGCTGAACTAACTATAACGGGGGAATTTCAATGGTTTTGTACGAGTGAAAAGTCCAGCTAACTATAACCCCCCTGAAACCTATGTTTTTTTCAGTGAATATATATATATATATATATTACCTACTGGCGGTCGCCAGTAGGTAGTTATAGTTAGGACCCCTTTTCCATAGGAAATCCGCAACATTCTATTTGGAATAACTTTGGCGCCGGTTGACGAATCCTCGCGAATTTCTCAAAATAGGTGGGGCGCTCCGCTCCGCTCCTACCCTGAAAGTCTCGGGGGGATTCGTCAAGCGGGGGCTGAGATAAAAGGGGGGTCCCAAAACGCGTTTTTCCCATGCATTTTTCCATAGGACCTTTAGACAGGGCTACAGCCCGAACGGCTGAACAGAATTACTAGAAATTTGGCAGAGAGGTAGTCCCTAGGTCAAGGAAGTGCCTTTTGTAGGTTTGGTGTAAATCTGTTCAGTAGGTCCTGAGAAAATAGCATTTAAATCAATATATATATCTGAGCCAGCTTACGGTACGCTTACCGTAAGCTTACCGTACGCGTACGGTGGCGTGCGCGAGCGCGATTCTGATTGGCTGTTAGATCTTAGTAAACATTCGAATCGGCCGAAACCAGGAAGCGGCGGCCGCCATTTTGTGTGTTTCACTCAGAAAAAAAAGAGTGAAAACAAGAAAAGGGGGCAAGGATGAGAGTTACAGACCCCCTTACATTTGTGAGGGGGTCAAAGAAGGACAGAAAAGTACAAAGAAAACATTTATTGATTTTAAAAAAAATCACGGGGTACGCGTACGGTAAGCTTACGGTAAGCGTACGGAAGAAAAAAAAAATTAAAAAAGAAATGAAATGCAGATTTAAGAGTTTAGATATTAGGGGGTCTAAAAAGAGCCGTTGTGTTTATGAAGTGATTTTTTAAGTGGTACCTACAAGTAAGTACCGATGCAGAGTCTAAGGTTCAAGAGGAAGACTCTGTTCCCTTCATCATTGAAGTGCACACCATCTCCTCTATAAATGTCTTGCATGTCATAACGCAAGTTGTTGTGGTAAATGGCACCCATACCATAGTCACGGAGGAAAGCAGAAACAGATTTGTTGACGTGCTTTCTTGCTTTGTCAATTTGCGGACAGAAATGATTGGACCAGTTCCATTTTTGCCTTTGGCATATGTTGGAAAACACAAAGGCAGTTTTAGGGAAAAGTGAAAACAGTTGTGCAAAGGTGTCCTTCATAAGCATTTCCAGACCTACCCCAGTCAAAGTGCCTAGGTCATTGCCACCACAGTGCACTATTATGAGGTCAGGGTGTTGGATTTGCATGAAGGATTTCACCAATGGCATCAATTGGTGCCACTTTAACCCTCTCTGACCAATCCATTTAATGTCTACATTTGGCAAAGCAAGGTCTCTCACCATACCTGTTTTCTCTGCAAACTTTTCACTCCAGAAGACATAGCTGTGCCCTACAATCCACACTGTGAACATCTTCAAAGGAGAACTGGATGCACTCAGGAGGTGTCTTTCAGTAGAATGGCAATATGAAAAGAAAGACAGTTTGGAAATGGAGGCATACATATTTTTTTCAAAACAAAAAGAACTGATTGGCTGTTTCATACCATTCTAGAATAAAAACTAGGCTGTATGTGTAAATTAATAGAAGCATGTTTTGTATTGGTACAAAAAAATGTGTTACCAAAGAACAGTACTATGGATTTGCTGTTAGGTTTGAAAAGTCAAGCACTCTTGCTCTGTGGAATTGAAACATTGTGTGGCGAACTTCTGACCTAACTCCACACAGCAGTGTTCCATGAGCTGTTGCTATGGTAGCAGGCAGAAGTCAAGTTGGGGGAAGGGTACTAGGCAGAAGTCAAGTTGGGGGCAGGGTACTTTTGGAAAAGGGTTGGTTTTCAACCAATAGAAATGTGTGATTACATTTGAAAAAAAGGGGGAAGCACTGAGATTTGAAACTTACATGTATATGTGTGGAAAAATAGAGGGAAAGTTTGCCATTATCTGGTTCTGCTGAGAGGAGAGAGGTGTAGAGAACAGAGATCCTGGCTCTGATAATCTGCTGTTTGAGTGCCACATTTCTTTCACAACTAACTAATTTTAAAGGTGAGTTTAGAGTTTGAGAGGGGATGTATATGGTAAATTAAGAAATGAATAATAGAATTGGAATTCCTTTTGTAGAAGTTGTGTTTATTATTTTCTGTTTTGGGAGAAATTTAAATGTGAGGAACATGTAAAATAATATGGACTATGTTTTCACGATAAATTAAGGTGTACTGGTATAAAAAAAGAATAGTTTAAGGGTTTGAGGTTGGACTCAGTAATGCAAATACATTCAGCATCACTAAGGCTGGTTGCCCTTGCTGGAATGTAGGCAGTCACCCAGGTTACACATGGAGGTGGTCTGAAAAAGCAGTTTGGATATGTGCTTTTTAAAAAATCTAAAAAGTGGATTCATAATGTGTCAGTCTGTAAAAGTGATTATCACTTGCCAAAAAAAAGAGCAGTAAGTGTGCTTTCAAATTGGCAAAGAAATTTCGTTTTGGGACTAATGTGAAAACATGACTCTGTGTGGAAATAGGAATTACAGGCAGAGATTTATTGCGTTTTGCTCTGGTGATTTCACAGTTGCATTAGTAGGAAAGGGGGAGCCATTTTTTGGTGCAGAAGCAGACTCTTAGCACAAAAATAAGGCAAAAATATTTTTTGGTAAATATGTAAATACGTGTACTGTATTTTAAAATGTTTAAAAAATATTAATACTTTTTTCTTTTTTTTCAGATTGATATAGAAAATTTTCGAAAACTAGAACCATTTTTAAAGCAATTTTTTTTAAAAAAAACAAATGAATAAATATTTTTTTGAGTGGGTATGGTAAGTCAATAATAATAATTGTAGTGTTTCAAAGTCCTTGTAATGTGATAAAAAAAAAAAAAAAGTTTTTAAAAAAATATATAAAAAAAAGATGAAAGATAAGGTTGGCTCTTAAAAGAGCCGTTGTGTTCATGCAGGGAGAGAGGAAAGAAAGAATGGGAAAATTAGTCTCTGTGACAAGTGTGCTGATCTATTTTGAGGTCCACTAGGGAAACACTGGTCTCCCTATGACAAATTAGATCATGACAAGAGGCACATCGAATATCAACCCTCAGAAATCGAGGGTTAATTTCCAGAGGGCCAGCAAAAGGAGATGCTCCCCCCACAGATGAAGGGCTCACCTGACCTGCAGAAGAAGGAGTCAGCCCTGCAGATGATGGTCCAGGCTGAGCTGCTGTGGATGTGCTTGGTTGACTTTCTGAAGGGTTACCTCCAAAAAGTCGAGCATGTGTCCTTCTGTGTACATCCCTGAGGTGCCTCATCATGGTATGATTCCCAAAGGAATACTTCCTGTCAGGATTACCTCTTGAAAGTACACGCTTACACAGCTTACAAGTTACTAAGGGTGCATTTACCTTTTGCTGGCCTTCAGGAAAAGTAAAAAAATCCCATACATAAGAAGTCTTTTGTTTCCTCGCTCTCTGCCTCAAGGTAGTGCTGCTAGTGCTAGCCTCACTCTCAGAAGGGCTCTGCTGTTCTGCCATCGTATCACAAAGACAACCCAGCTCCTTCTCCTAAGGGATCACAAGCAGAAATGAGGGAAATGGGTGTGGTGTAGGAGAGTTCTAGAACTGAAAGTAGTTTCAACCAATCAAAAGTTGTGTTTCATGATCACATGACCCACCGTACGCTTACGGTACGCTTACGGTACGCTTACGGCAAAAGTGCGCATGCGCGTAAAAAAGACACGCGCTTGCGCGCATGCGCATAACAGTCACTACACGACACTTCCGCGTAACGTGCGCGTGTAGCGTACACGCGTACGCGTCCCACGCGGAGTACGCGCGGCTACGCAAATTGCGTAACTATACGCAAACAGCGTAGATAAATTACGGACATTGCGTAAACCGTACGCTTACCGTAAGCTTACGGTACGCGTACTAAAAAAAAAAGGAAAAAATGTATTGCTAATAAATTTTACCTGTTTATTTTATAAAATATATTAAAAAAACATATTATAGAATTTTAAAAATTTAATCATAGTCTTTAAAAAAGGATAGAAAATTAAAATAAAAATATGTTTAAAAAAATAGAAGAAAAAAAAAAAAATTCGCATTTAAAAAACCTTGCAAATTCACTGGAAAAAACCATGGGTTTCACACACGTTATAGTTAGGAATTAGCATTTAAAAAACCTTGCAAATTCACTGAAAAAACCATAGGTTTCACACACGTTATAGTTAGGAATTAGCATTTAAAAAACCTTAGAAATTCAATGAAAAAACCAAAGGTTTCACACATGTTATAGTTAGCTGGACATTTCACTCGTAAAAAACCATTGAAATTCCCCCGTTATAGTTAGTTCAGCTAACTATAACTCGCGCGCCCGCAATGCACTGCTGATGACGTCACATATTACATCACTCATGACATGGTCAGTGACATCACTCATGACATCACTGATGACATCTCAAATGACATCACTGATGACATCACTGATGACATCATCCTTGTGATAGAGTGGCAGACCTCCTCTTCCCCTAATATAACCTTTGATACACACATTCAAAAATAGAAATTAAAATTTTAAAAACAATGGACATACCAATACCAGTTACAACAACCTATACAGTAATTCTAAGATCCACATACACATACACTCATTCACCAACAGTCCTATACAGTCACTCATACATGTACTCACTCACCATATGTACTCATACACCTATACATCCTGTTACACAATGCCACTCATCCATAGAGGTACTCACACACATAGTCACTCATGCTAAAAAAGAATCAAACATACATTTACTTGCATATACAGTTATACACACACCACCACACTTACTTCTACGGAAACTTACACATACTTAGTCTTTTAAACAATCACTTATAGAAAAACATACTTATTTATACAGGAACTCTTTCAATCTCTCACTCTCACATATACTCGCTTATATACACCAATAGTCACATATACTAGTTTAAAACATATGTAGTTACTCATAAAGACACTATTGAGACAGTCATTCACTCACTAACACACCCATACACTCACTCATCCACCCATAGAGTCCTGCACACATGCTGTCTTCAACACATACAAAGAGTGAGTCATTCATTCATGCACCTATGCACTACGTAATACCCCCACCGAACCATGCAGACACTCAGACTGATACTCATAAAACCAACTAATAACCTATATAGACACCCATGTAGCTACTCACCAACCCATGAAGCCACTTATACACAAAGTGAGAGACTGATACAGATATTTACATATTTAAACATTACTCACTAAGCCATGTATTCACTATGATACACTTAATCAGTCAGTTACACAATCAATTTTTCAAAAACAAATCATCCATTTAGACACTTATATACCCATTTATTCTTCCATCGACCTTGAGATATACATATATAAAACATATTTAATTTTCAGAAACACACACATTCACTGGATGATGTCATCAGTGATGTCATCAGTGATGTCATTTGAGATGTCATCAGTGATGTCATGAGTGATGTCACTGACCATGTCATGAGTGATGTAATATGTGACGTCATCAGCAGTGCATTGCGGGCGCGCGAGTTATAGTTAGCTGAACTAACTATAACGGGGGAATTTCAATGTTTTTTTACGAGTGAAATGTCCAGCTAACTATAACATGTGTGAAACCTTTGGTTTTTTCATTGAATATATATATATATAGATATATATATATATATAAATAAATAAATATATATATATATATATATATATATTCACTGAAAAAACCATGGGTTTCACACACGTTAGAGTTAGGAATTAGCATTTAAAAAACCTTAGAAATTCAATGAAAAAACCAAAGGTTTCACACATGTTATAGTTAGCTGGACATTTCACTCGTAAAAAACCATTGAAATTCCCCCGTTATAGTTAGTTCAGCTAACTATAACTCGCGCGCCCGCAATACACTACTGATGACGTCACATATTACATCACTCATGACATGGTCACTGACATCACTCATGACATCACTGATGACATCTCAAATTTTTTTTTTTAACGTGCGTGTACGGTAAGCACACGTCTTGCTTTAATTCCGTTAGATTTCTACGCTGTTTGCGTTCATTTACGCAATTTGCGTAGACGCACGTCACGCGCGCACAGCGCGTAGCGCGTACGCTGCACGCGCACGTTACGCGGAAGTGAAGGGGCGTGCCTGTTTTGCGCATGCGCGCGTGCGCGTGTCTTTTTTACGCGCATGCGTACTTTTGCCGTAAGCGTACCGTAAGCGCACCGTAAGCGTACGGTGGGTCATGTGATCATGAAACACAACTTTTGATTGGTTGAAACTACTTTCAGTTCTAGAACTCTCCTACACCACACCCATTCCCCTCATTTCTGCTTGTGATCCCTTAGGAGAAGGAGCTGGGTTGTCTTTGTGATACGATGGCAGAACAGCAGAGCCCTTCTGAGAGTGAGGCTAGCAGCACTACCTTGAGGCAGAGAACGAGGAAACAAAAGACCTCTTTCATATGGGAGTATTTTTCTTTTCCAGAGGGCCAGCAAAAGGTAAATGCACCCTTAGTGACTTGTAAGCTGTGTAAGCGTGTACTTTCAAGAGGGAATCCCAACAAGAAGTATTCCTTCGGGAATCACACCATGTTGAGACACCTTAAGGATGTACACAGAAGGACACATGCTCGACATACTGAAGGTAACCCTTCAGTAAGTCAACCAAGCACATCCACAGCAGCTCAGCCTGGACCATCATCTGCAGGGCCGAGTCCTTCTTCTGCAGGTCAGGTGAGCCCTTCATCTGTGGTGGGAGCATCTCCTTTTTCTTCTCCTCAGGAAATTAACCCTCGGTTTCTGAGGGTTGAAATACGGTGCGCCACTTGTCATGATCTAATTTGTTATAGGGAGACCAGTATTTCCCTAGTGAACAATAAAATAGATCAGCACATTTGTCGTACCGTCTAATATTCCCATTCTTTCTTTCCTCTGTCCCTGCATGAACACAACGGCTCTTTTAAGAGCCAACCTCACCTTTCATCTATTTTTTATATATGTTTTTAAAACTTTTTTTTGATTTTTTTTTTACCGTACGCGTACGGTACGCGTAATTATTATTTTTTTTTTTAAAAAACACTAAAAATCAATTATCACATTACAAGGTCCTTGAGAGACTACAATGAAAAACTGAAAATGTGATTGTGGAGAAGTGGAAAAAAGGGACCATGATATTTTTGACTTACCATACCCACTCAAAAAAATATTTATTCATTTAAATTTTTTTTTAATTGCTTTAAAAATTTTCTATCTCAATCTGAAAAAAAAGAAAAAAGTATTAATATTTAATAAAACATTTTATAATACAGTACACATATTTACATATTTTTCAAAAAAAATGTTTGCCTTTTTTTTGCTGTTTTCAGAATATATTGCATTTCACTATAAATTGTGAAAGCAATTGCATTCATCATTTAACAGCGGGCAAAAAAAAAATTAACAATCTCAAAGATTGTTTTAAAAAAGCCCACAATCTCTATTTTTTCATAAAGACACATATGTCATCAGCAGAGGATTACGGTTGCGTGAGTTATAGTTGCCTACAGTAACTATAACGGGGGAATTTCATTGGTTTTTTATCAGTAAAATGTCCAGCTAACTATAACATGTGTGAAACCTATGGTTTTTTCAGTGAATTTGCAAGGTTTTTGAAATGCTAATTCCTAACTATAACGTGTGTGAAACCTATGGTTTTTTCAGTGAATTTGTACAGTTTTTTAAATGCTAAGTTACTTTATGCCATTTGTGGCGTGCGCGCCCACTTAACGCAGTTCGTTCCGTGGTTTTTTATCAGTAAAATGTCCAGCTAACTATAACATGTGTGAAACCTATGGTTTTTTCAGTGAATTTGCAAGGTTTTATAAATGCTAATTCCTAACTATAACGTGTGTGAAACCTATGGTTTTTTCAGTGAATTTGTACGGTTTTTTAAATGCTAAGTTACTTTACGCCATTTGTGGCGTGCACGCCCACTTAACGCAGTTCGTTCCATGTGTAACCTGGGTGACTGACTACACTCCAGCAAGGGCAACCAGCCTTAGTGATGCTGAATGTATTTCCATTACTGACTGAAACCTCAAACCCCACTCGCTTGTGAATACTGTGCATGATTCCACAGGGTAAGCAGCTGGGTGTGTGCTAAGAGTCTGCTTCTGCACCAAAAAATGGCTCCCCCTTTCCATCTAATGCAAATGTAAAATCACCAGAGCAATATGCAATAAATCTCTGCCTGTAATTCCTATTTGCACACAGAGTCATGTTTTCATATTAGTCACAAAACGAAATTTCTTTGCCAATTGCAAAGCATACTTTCTACTACTTTTTAGGCAAGTGAAAAGTACTTTTACAGACTGACACATTATGAATCCACTTTTCAGATTCTGATAAAAGCACATGTCCAAACAGCTTTTTCAGACCAGCACCATGTGTAACCTGGGTGACTGACTACACTCCAGCAAGGGCAACCAGCCTTAGTGATGCTGAATGTATTTGCATTACTGACTGAAACCTCAAACCCCACTCGCTTGTGAATACTGTGCATGATTCCACAGGGTAAGCAGCTGGGTGTGTGCTAAGAGTCTGCTTCTGCACCAAAAAATGGCTCCCCCTTTCCATCTAATGCAACTGTGAAATCACCAGAGCAATACGCAATAAATCTCTGCCTGTAATTCCTATTTGCACACAGAGTCATGTTTTCACATTAGTCACAAAACGAAATTTCTTTGCCATTTTGAAAGCACACTTACTACTCTTTTTTTTGGCAAGTGATAAACACTTTTACAGTCTGTCACATTTTGAATCCACTTTTCAGATTCTTAAAAAAGCACATGTCCAAACTGCTTTTTCAGACCAGCACCATGTGTAACCTGGGTGACTGACTACACTCCAGCAAGGGCAACCAGCCTTAGTGATGCTGAATGTATTTGCATTACTGACTGAAACCTCAAACCCCACTCGCTTGTGAATACTGTGCATGATTCCACAGGGTAAGCAGCTGGGTGTGTGCTAAGAGTCTGCTTCTGCACCAAAAAATGGCTCCCCCTTTCCATCTAATGCAACTGTGAAATCACCAGAGCAATACGCAATAAATCTCTGCCTGTAATTCCTATATGCACACAGAGTCATGTTTTCACATTAGTCACAAAACGAAATTTCTTTGCCATTTTGAAAGCACACTTACTACTCTTTTTTTTGGCAAGTGATAAACACTTTTACAGTCTGTCACATTTTGAATCCACTTTTCAGATTCTTAAAAAAGCACATGTCCAAACTGCTTTTTCAGACCAGCACCATGTGTAACCTGGGTGACTGACTACACTCCAGCAAGGGCAACCAGCCTTAGTGATGCTGAATGTATTTGCATTACTGACTGAAACCTCAAACCCCACTCGCTTGTGAATACTGTGCATGATTCCACAGGGTAAGCAGCTGGGTGTGTGCTAAGAGTCTGTTTCTGCACCAAAAAATGGCTCCCCCTTTCCATCTAATGCAACTGTGAAATCACCAGAGCAATACGCAATAAATCTCTGCCTGTAATTCCTATTTGCACACAGAGTCATGTTTTCACATTAGTCACAAAACGAAATGTCTTTGCCAATTTGAAAGCACACTTACTACTCTTTTTTTTGGCAAGTGATAAACACTTTTACAGACTGACACATTATGAATCCACTTTTCAGATTCTTAAAAAAGCACATGTCCAAACTGCTTTTTCAGACCAGCACCATGTGTAACCTGGGTGACTGACTACACTCCAGCAAGGGCAACCAGCCTTAGTGATGCTGAATGTATTTTCATTACTGACTGAAACCTCAAACCCCACTCGCTTGTGAATACTGTGCATGATTCCACAGGGTAAGCAGCTGGGTGTGTGCTAAGAGTCTGCTTCTGCACCAAAAAATGGCTCCCCCTTTCCATCTAATGCAAATGTAAAATCACCAGAGCAATACACAATAAATCTCTGCCTGTAATTCCTATTTGCACACAGAGTCATGTTTTCATATTAGTCACAAAACGAAATTTCTTTGCCAATTTGAAAGCACACTTACTACTCTTTTTTTTGGCAAGTGATAAACACTTTTACAGTCTGTCACATTTTGAATCCACTTTTCAGATTCTTAAAAAAGCACATGTCCAAACTGCTTTTTCAGACCAGCACCATGTGTAACCTGGGTGACTGACTACACTCCAGCAAGGGCAACCAGCCTTAGTGATGCTGAATGTATTTGCATTACTGACTGAAACCTCAAACCCCACTCACTTGTGAATACTGTGCATGATTCCACAGGGTAAGCAGCTGGGTGTGTGCTAAGAGTCTGCTTCTGCACCAAAAAATGGCTCCCCCTTTCCATCTAATGCAACTGTGAAATCACCAGAGCAATACGCAATAAATCTCTGCCTGTAATTCCTATTTGCACACAGAGTCATGTTTTCACATTAGTCACAAAACGAAATTTCTTTGCCATTTTGAAAGCACACTTACTACTCTTTTTTTTGGCAAGTGATAAACACTTTTACAGTCTGTCACATTTTGAATCCACTTTTCAGATTCTTAAAAAAGCACATGTCCAAACTGCTTTTTCAGACCAGCACCATGTGTAACCTGGGTAACTGACTACACTCCAGCAAGGGCAACCAGCCTTAGTGATGCTGAATGTATTTGCATTACTGACTGAAACCTCAAACCCCACTCGCTTGTGAATACTGTGCATGATTCCACAGGGTAAGCAGCTGGGTGTGTGCTAAGAGTCTGCTTCTGCACCAAAAAGTGGCTCCCCCTTTCCATCTAATGCAACTGTGAAATCACCAGAGCAATACGCAATAAATCTCTGCCTGTAATTCCTATATGCACACAGAGTCATGTTTTCACATTAGTCACAAAACGAAATTTCTTTGCCATTTTGAAAGCACACTTACTACTCTTTTTTTTGGCAAGTGATTAACACTTTTACAGTCTGTCACATTTTGAATCCACTTTTCAGATTCTTAAAAAAGCACATGTCCAAACTGCTTTTTCAGACCAGCACCATGTGTAACCTGGGTGACTGACTACACTCCAGCAAGGGCAACCAGCCTTAGTGATGCTGAATGTATTTGCATTACTGACTGAAACCTCAAACCCCACTCGCTTGTGAATACTGTGCATGATTCCACAGGGTGAGCAGCTGGGTGTGTGCTAAGAGTCTGCTTCTGCACCAAAAAATGGCTCCCCCTTTCCATCTAATGCAACTGTGAAATCACCAGAGCAATACGTAATAAATCTCTGCCTGTAATTCCTATATGCACACAGAGTCATGTTTTCACATTAGTCACAAAACGAAATTTCTTTGCCATTTTGAAAGCACACTTACTACTCTTTTTTTTGGCAAGTGATAAACACTTTTACAGACTGACACATTATGAATCCACTTTTCAGATTCTTAAAAAAGCACATGTCCAAACTGGTTTTTCAGACCAGCACCATGTGTAACCTGGGTGACTGCCTACACTCCAGCAAGGGCAACCAGCCTTACTGATGCTGTATGTATTTGCATTACTGAGTCCAACCTCAAACCCTTAAAGTATTCTTTATTTTTACCAGTACACCTTAATTTATCGTGAAAACATAGTCCATATTATTTTACATGTTCCTCACATTTAAATGTCTCCCAAAACAGAAAATAATAAACACAACTTCAACAAAAGGAATTCCATTTCTATTATTCATTTCTTAATTTACCATATACATCCCCTCTCAAACTCTAAACTCACCTTTAAAATTAGTTAGCTGTGAAAGAAATGTGGCACTCAAACAGCAGATTATCAGAGCCAGGATCTCTGTTCTTTACACCTCTCTCCTCTCAGCAGAACCAGATAATGGCAAACTTTCCCTCTCTTTTTCCACACATATACATGTACATATACATATACAAATCTCAGTGCTTCCCCCTTTTTTTCAAATGTAATCACACATTTCTATTGGTTGAAAACCAACCCTTTTCCAAAAGTACCCTTCCCCCAACTTGACTTCTGCCTAGTACCCTTCCCCCAACTTGACTTCTGCCTGCTACCATAGCAACAGCTCATGGAACACTGCTGTGTGGAGTTAGGTCAGAAGTTCACCAAACAATGTTTCAATTCCACAGAGCAAGAGTGCTTGACTTTTCAAACCTAACAGCAAATCCATAGTACTGTTCTTTGGTAACACATTTTTCTGTACCAATACAAAACATGCTTCTATTAATTTACACATACAGCCTAGTTTTTATTCTAGAATGGTATGAAACAGCCAATCAGTTCTTTTTTTTATGAAAAAAATATGTATGCCTCCATTTCCAAACTGTCTTTCATTTCTTTTTACCATTCTACTGAATTACACCTCCTGAGTGCATCCAGTTCTCCTTTGAAGATGTTCACAGTGTGGATTGTAGGGCACAGCTATGTCTTCTGGAGTGAAAAGTATGCAGAGAAAACAGATATGGTGAGAGACCTTGCTTTGCCAAATGTAGACATTAAATGGATTGGTCAGAGAGGCTTAAAGTGGCACCAATTGATGCCATTGGTGAAATCCTTCATGCAAATCCAACACCCTGACCTCATAATAGTGCACTGTGGTGGCAATGACCTAGGCACTTTGACTGGGGTAGGTCTGGAAATGCTTATGAAGGACACCTTTGCACAACTGTTTTCACTTTTCCCTAAAACTGCCTTTGTGTTTTCTAACATATGCCAAAGGCAAAAATGGAACTGGTCCAATCATTTCTGTCCGCAGATTGACAAAGCAAGAAAGCACGTCAACAAATCTGTTTCTGCTTTCCTCCGTGACTATGGTATGGGTTCCATTCACCACAACAACTTGCGTTACGACATGCAAGACATTTATAGAGGAGATGGTGTGCACTTCAGTGATGAAGGGAACAGAGTCTTCCTCTTGAACCTTAGACTCTGCATCGGTACTTACTTGTAGGTACCACTAAAAAATCACTTCATAAACACAACGGCTCTTTTTAGAGCCCCCTAATATCTAAACTTTTAAATCTGCATTTCATTTCTTTTCTTTTCTTTTTTTTTCTACCGTACGCGTACGTTGAGCTTACCGTACGCGTACCCTGCGATTTTTTTTAAAATCAATAAATGTTTTCTTTGTACTTTTCTGTCCTTCTTTGACCCCCTTACAAATGTTAGGGGGTCTGTAACTCTCCTCCTTGCCCCCTTTTCAAGATATCACTCTTTTTTTTCTGAGTGAAACACACGAAATGGCGGCCGCCGCTTCCTGGTTTCGACCGATTCGAATGTTTACTAAGATCTAAGAGCCAATCAGAATCGCGCTTGCGCACGCCACCGTACGCGTACGGTAAGCGCACCGTAAGCGCACCGTAAGCTGGCTCAGATATTTATATTGATTTAAAGGCTATTTTCTCAGAATCTACTGAACAGATTTACACCAAACCTACAAAAGGCACTTCCTTGACCTGAGGACTACCTCTCTGCCAAATTTCTAGTAATTCTGTTCAGCCCTTCGGGCTGTAGCTGTGTCTAAAGGTCCTATGGAAAAATGCATGGGAAAAACGCGTTTTGGGACCCCCCTTTTATCTCAGCCCCCGCTTGACGAATCCCCCCGAGACTTTCAGGGTAGGAGCGGAGCGTAGCGCCCCACCTATTTTGAAATATTCGCGAGGATTCGTCGACCGGCGCTAAAGTTATTCAAAATAGAATGTTGCAGATTTCCTATGGAAACAGGGTCCTAACTATAACTACCTACTGGCGACCGCCAGTAGGTAATATATATATATATATATATTATCTACTGGCAGTCACCAGTAGATAGTCATAGTTAGGACCTAGTTTCCATAGAAAAAGCGTTTTTTGTTTTCCCAATAACTTTGGCGCCGGATGACGAATCTTTGCAAAATCTTCAAAACTAGTGGGGCGCTCTGGTCAGCTCTTGTCTTGAAAGTTTCGGGATGATACGCCAAGCAGGGGCCGAGAAGAAAGGGGTGTCCCAAAATGTGTTTTCTCCATGTTATTTTCCATATGAAACTTTAGACGCTACAGCCCGAACTGCTGAAAGGAATTACACCTAATTTGGCAAAAAGGTAGCCATTGGTTCAGAAAAAGCCCTTTTTCTTAAATGGTGTAAATCCGTTCAGTAGTTCCTGAGAAATTAAAAAAACAGAAAGCTTTGATATCTGGGTGGAGCCTAACCGCGAGCACGAGCTTGGCTTTAATTGGTTGCCAACACTTCAAACCAGGAAGTGTTGGCAGCCATCTTGTGCCTCGCATCGAGTGAAAGTTGGTGTGTGCAGTGCAAGAAGCAGCTCTCTGGGAGCCTAATTTGGACTGGATATTACTAATAATAATTATGTTTCCTCTGTGGGGTCGTGGCTGGGGAGGGGGCGGGAGCCCGGCTGGCTGCCTGGGGAAGAGACAGCACATCGCAGGCAGCTCTCTCGCCCGGATTGGGCGTTGTCACTCGAGGTCTTCAGGAGAGGCTGTCAGACCTGACCCCGCTCCAGAGCGCGGCACACACTGCTCTCCACCGGAGCGACACTGTGTATCCCGGGAGGCAGAGGCTCAAGTTTCCTGCTGGGACCCTCCGGACGGGTCCGGCAATGCAAGGACTCGGAACCGGAGAGAGAGACATAGTACAGTATTCCTGTGGGTCCCAATCTAGCAGCTAAATAAAATGCGGCCTGCACTGCACAGTTTGGTCCTCTGGGACGGCACACATTAGAAAACGGCCCCGGTTCTACAGCCGGCCTGCCTCCCCAGTGAAAGTGGGAGGAGAGAAGAAATGGTCAGAGGAGGGGCAGCGGGGGTGGGTGAACCGCCAAGACATGCGTGGGACATCGTGGTAATATTATAGAGTATTTCCTGGCTATCACCCACGGTCCACGGAGTACCATTTCCTGACATCCTACCCCATGCATTATTTCCAGCGGTGAGTGACAGGAGCAGGTTGACAGGACATTTCAATGCATTAGCACCTGACGCACAAGAAAAACCCCAAAGCAAATAAGCGGAGACGTTAAGGGAGCGTGCACCCCTGCAGTGCGAACAGTAGCTTTGTGCACCTTGTCAGTGAGAGACCCAGCATCCTTAGGGGAAGACATGTGTGCACCCACTCTCGCATCAGGCACCCAGCAGTAACTACACGAAGGGCACACGCAGCCGCGCCTTCTGTGCGCCAATGCAGATGCTTCGACTGTTTGATGACATTTCGAAACAAAAGAGCGAGAGCTGCAGAAGGTGCCACCTGTGCCCCGAGGAGACACCCCGGGGACCGTCCACTCACCAATTATTCACACTTCTTATATCAGCTTCAACTGCGGTATTACCTGAATGCTTTGGTTTGTGTGTGCATTGTGCCGCTCTTTAGGGTTACACTTAAAAATGTCAAGAAAAAACTGTTGATTAACAAAATTAAAGCAAAACCCAAAGCAATAAATAACACCTCCTAGATTGGCCATGATTTTGAGACTGCCCCACGAACACTTGGATCGCTTCGTCCAAACGTCTTCTTGTCTGCAACTGTGCTCAGACTCACAGTGGAAAGGACAATTGCTGGTTTTCACTGTTATTAAAATCAGAATCATTGGAAAACTGGCATTTTTAAAGAAGTATGTGCGAATCTCTCAAAAGAGAGGCTTTTTCAGTGATGCCGACGGGTAGATTTATGTTTCACACAACACGTTGTAAGCCCCCATAGCATGGCAGGGCCACACCACCCATGCCCACACAGGTACACACTTTTTCATCACCTTACAGAGCCTCTCCAACTCATGCCTACGTGTGTGCGTACCACAGGCCCAGTCATGTCCAGTGAAAGCCGGGTACTTCACACCACCAGAAGCAGGTCAGATATGCACGGGAACCTTACCTTCTGCGCGCTGCGAGCGCAATCTGCAACTGAAAGAAACACTGTGAAACGGCCCCACAAAAGTGTTGACATGTTGGAGAAAACCTGCTAAAGTCACTTACCCCAGAAGCGGCTCAGTTTCCGTCTCAGACCAAGAGCTTCCACATTTATCGGCAAGCACACATTTTTATTACTAAACAAGTGGGCCATTCAGACGCAGCTCCCTGCAGATAAATAAATACGCTTTCTTTGGTTGTCTGGTGACGCACACCTGATTCTCACGGTGAGGCGGCTTCTTTCTCTGCACACTTTTGCAAGTCACTTTGAGCTGAGAGTGTACGCCTGACCGGTGACCGGGTGGAACACTAAGACAAAGGTGTGTGCTTCGCGCATATGTGTAACTGCCTGCGGTTGCATCGTGTGTGTTGTGTGCGTGCGTTATTGAGCATGTGTTAGATGTGTTTGTGTGTTTCAGCATGCCTGCTTGTATACTGGTGTACACCTCTTGTGTTTGAGCATGTGTATTTTGTGTATGTATGGTAGTGTGTGCCTGTGTGAGTTTTGGATTGTACTGTGTTGTGCTCATGATTGTCAGTGGATGTGTTTTTGCCTGTTTCTGTTTGTAAGCTTGTGTACAGGTGTGCACCTGTTACGTCTGTTTGAACAAGTGTGATATTTGCCAATGGGTACGAATGCTGCCCTTAAAGAATGTGAGGTCCGACAGCACCAGAAGGCAAGAATCTTCAGCCTTTTCTTGAATAAAATAAAAAATTAGGTATCCTCATATAGTGGGGATGACCACCTATGTACGTATCAGGAATGTGTCAAGTGCAGAATCGCACACAAGCATCCTATAGATGTAAACAATCAGTTTTGGTGGCACGAGCGCACACATTCACCTGCCCCCTATGAATCGATTGGCCTGTGTGTTATTTTAAGATTGCCCCCACATAGTGTAGAATATTTCAAAGAGCCTGAAAAATATGTTTTGCTGCAAGTTTTCAGCAAGTCCTTCGCCGTATATTTATACCTGAAATTCCTGTGGCTGACCGTGAGTGCCAGGCGATCAAAAATTTGGTAGGGGAATGCGACTATTTTTTGGCATCAAATGTGTACAATCTCATTGAACAAAACAAAGTAAGCACGTTTTTTGTTTTTTTTGCATGGATAGATGGCTCCAGCAAACGAAGACTGGGAAGTGAGACCTAAATCAAAACTTTGGGGCAGAATTAGTGAATATTTAGGATTCCGATTTTAAAATTCGTAGTAAGCTGTGCCGAACTGACCATTTCTCTGGGTAACTGTTGCATTTAACCGTGTTTACTTCGGCCTGCGGTGGACCCTTCAACATTGGTCAACATCCAATGTTTTGGGTCTGATACTAGTGTTTTCCACTGATATCCAAAGTGGGGACGTCACGCAGCTGGCCTCTATTCCCCGGAACAATTTACAGGCAGTGACTCGCAGGGAAGCACATTTGCGCCGAGCATGGCATGTTTGTATGTACACCAATTTGAAGAGGATTTTATCTTCAACCAGAATAACCTCTATGCAGCACAACTTAAGACCTGTAAGCGCTACATAGATGATATTCTTATCATCTGGCGGGGCACAATGGAAGAAGCTACTTTATTTACACAATGGATTAACTCCAAGGATGAACATCTGAAATTTACATACTCCATTGATAGTAATCAAGCCATCTTTTTGGATCTGGTTATCTCTATGAGTCCAGATGGGATCCACACCAAAGTACATAACAAACCCACTGACAAAAACAGCTTATTGTTGTATGAGAGCTTCCACCCAAAGGCACTACGACAGAACCTTCCAGTAGGTCAGTTCCTCCAGATACAAAGGAACTGTTCTGATATAAGTACTTTCAAAGAACAAGCTAATCAACTGGAGAGGAAACTTCTGGATCGGAACTATCCGATGACCATGGTAAAAAAAGCAAAAAAGAGGGCCAGGAATAACCATCAAGAAAACCTCTTGGAAACCACCAATAAAGAAAAAAGTAATAGGATAGTCTGTGTGACTACCTATACTCCTGTATCAAATCGGATCCAAAATATCATCAGAAAGAAATGGTCTATTTTGAATAGCACCAACCAACAATGGGAAACCCCACTTTTTGCATTTAAGCGCAGCAGAAGCCTACGTGATGATCTGGTCCAGGCACAAATATACCAGAATGAGACCAAAGACCAAGTAACACTCTGGGGCCAGTCAAAACCATACGGACATTTCCCATGTGGTATTTGCGTAGCATGCCCCCAGACATACACAACCAAAGAAGTTGACATTGGGACAGGGAATCCCTGGAGGCTAAAGAATTTTAGCAACTGCAATACTGAGGGGGTTGTTTACCTTCTGACATGCCCATGTAACCTTAGATATGTGGGTATGACCACTAGAAAAATAAAAACCAGAGTTAATGAACACCTCGGTACTATCCGTTGTGGTAGATCCAACACCAAGCTGACTAAACACTTCCTTGAGGCAAACCATAAAGACACTGACATAAGATGGGTGGTTCTGGAGGTTATGCACAAAAGAAAAACGGACGTAAGCAAAGCCCTCTTCCTAAGGGAACAACGTTGGGTGTTCCGCTTACGCACGTGGGACGTTGGTTTAAATTATGAAATCCCTTGGCTCCAAGTGGGAAGGTAGTAATCTGAATAGGAACCATGGGGACAAAGACTAAAGGGGACACTCAATCCACCCGTTTAATCCGGCTAGGAACAAGGTACACTACATGTACTCCCTTCACTGAACTGGTAATCTTATTTAAGGTCCGCATATCCCTAAAAGAATTTTGATATTCCTATATCAGGGACTCTAACGCTTTACCTATACTAAAGTTGTCAGTTTAATTATAGGACTCCTGTGCACCTAACAGCGAGATACCTTTTCTCTTTTTATATATATTTCAATGTGTAATATAGATAGGAACTCCTCTTTTACTATGCATCGGATATATTGTTTATTATTATTTTCTCCTCGACATGCGAGGTGGTCAGCTGATTTTACGAAGGTTCTTCTTACTCACTTGCCTGACTTCCGACCCCTCTGTTCAGTGGGACAGAGTCTTCCGGTATTGGCCCCTCCCTTGTGATAATAGCGCTGAATGGTGTTTCCACTGCGCAGATGACGCCGGCGCCGCCTCCTCTCTTTAGACGCGGCTTCAGCTTGCACGTACACCAGATACAACAGGCCTGCCCATTGGGAGCGACGCACAAATAAGGTGAACGGTATCTAGATATTGCTAGTGTTACCATGTTGTAATTGAACACTGGTTCCCATGGGACCCGTAATGACGTACCACCCGGAAGTCAGGTCCAGTCAGGCAACACGAGTGCTGGGCGCATTTTGGATACCGGATTCCACATGGATGTTCCGTTTCAACAATGTAAGCAGGCCCCTCCCGGCACTTTACCAATTAAGGGCGCTATTTAATAACGTTCCCTACCCATACTTACTCGTCACCGGGGAGGAGCACAGTATACAGCTAGGTGATCCTGCGGAGAACGCACCTTGACGAAGTAAGACGATGGGCTATGAATGGATGTTGGATGCCTGCATAGTAGCATGCCTTTCACGTCAGTTTGTCTTTTTATGTTTATTTCGGCTCAACCATGCTGCCTACAACTGTTCTTTATATGCTTACCTCTTCAGAGTTTGACTACAGGGGTTCTCTTTTACTTCCCCTCCCATGAAGTACATAGGGCTAAGGCTGTAGGTAAGAAGTGGGAAGTAATTTTCCCCTTTGTTTTATTCACTTGTGTATTCACGTATGTCAGTAACGTGTTATACACTTACACCACGCGCACTTAAATTTGTGAGTAGTGGCTTTTGTTTGTTTTTTCATGAATTACCCCCATACCTAACAGTTGCTGAGTATGTGTTGATTATTTTTCTTTCTTGCAGGGTACTTTTGACCCATATAAACAGCAGAGAGTGACTAAGGTCACTCCACCGCAGATTTCCTCAACCACAGTGTTGGTAAGAGTGGAGCCCTGTATTTGTTTAAGTACTAAGGTCCTGATGAATGCCGAGTACCTCTGTTGACATAAGGCAGAAACATGTCGACCCAATTTCAGACCCAATTTCATACGGCGAGGGGATAATAACTCTCCCAATTTTGCCGTGCACTTGTTTTTATATACCATAGAGTCTCCTAGATCATTAAAAAGGAAATGAGGTTACTATAATGGCTTTTAACTTCACTCACTTACTTTGGGCCCCACTTAGGTAGAAGTGCATCCCTGTCGTCAGGTGTATGCCCGCCCTCTATCAAACCGAGTGTTTAGAGGGCGAGGACCGGCCAATGATGAAGCATGACACCAGGTGGTGTGTGAGGCCAGTCCGTAACTTTTTGTGAGATGTCCACACTCACATTCACATAACACTACTCAGCACTTTTTAGGTCATTCCAATAGGAGCGGCCCCATTTGTGTGTAACAGTGACTGCAGACATCAGTGCGTGCTGCTGCAATTAAAAATGCGTAGTCCATAACCCCACCAAGCAGTGTGCGTTATAGTCATTTTACCACACACATGAGGTAAAACAATGACTGCTTCAGTGCATTGCGATTTATATTAGAACATTTTCTTTTTAACTCTGATCTCTTAAAATAACATGTTATAAGGAGGGACAATCACTTATATGCTGTTTCGCAGGTTAGAGACCAGAAAAGAGACCTACAGCAACCTCATACACGAATACATGCAGTAGTATTGCCGTGATGCACATGTCTGCCTGTATATTTGTCTCTCTGGTTTCCCAGTGAGGAAAATAAAATATCATGAGGCCTATGTGTCCCCGTGTGTTCCCCCACACTCATGTGCACATACATGTCACCTACGTATTTCCCCTCCATGGCCTGTCTATCATGATGCTCATGCTATAACGTAGCCTGCCATAATCCAGTCTCCCATGAGAGAAACGACAAATCTGCTCTGAGGCCTACACGTTTTGCATCATGTTTTCCTGCATTTCCATTATTGTGGCCCAGCCAGAGCCGAAAAGAGGCTTCAGGCCTCAGAACGCTCTGAAAGCTGTAGCTGCGTATCCTTGGCCTTGCACACTTGGGCCTCAGCCAAAGGGGCCCTGTCCGAGACAGTATTGAGCACGGTTATCTGCTTACTCCTACCGAAACCACATTCCTGCCTGGAGAAGGAGGGATAAACATGACATCTGCAAAGGAGAAAGCCTAGCCTTTCTGTCACTTTTTGTGTGATTACAAAGCTCACGTCAGTGAAAAGCCCATAGCCCCCGTGCAAGACTTCAGCAGTAAACGAAGAAATAAATGCCACATTGGCCCATGGTGATGGGCAACCTATGTCATGAATCAGTCCCTGCTCCAAACTTTAGATATCAGATAATACGAGATGTGCTGGTCACCCTGACACTGAAGGCCTCACTTCTAGACTACAGACTCCCCGGTTGCATAGCAACCCTTTTACACGTCAGTTACACGTCATGCTCGAGTTGAGCACAAGTAAGGCAAAGTTCCAGTAAAGTTCCAGCTGATCACGCAACCCCCTCTAGGCATCCACCCACCTATGACACTTACCTATTATCATCAAGTGGACGCCCACCTTCACGCCTACTTACACGCCCACATGCTCTTATCTCATTCTCTCTTGCTCCGCCTGAAGCACCGATATAGCTGTATGAATGTTATCGTCTTAAATTAGGTTCAGTTAGGTTTAAATGTGTCAGGTTTGTGTGTAAGTTTGCTGCATTGTGATTTTTGGGTTTTTCTTTTTTTTTGTTCATTGTGATTTTTTGTTTTCGGTTACATTCCAACATGCCGTTATTTTCGAAACTGCGTAAGATAGGTACCAGGAAAGGTGTACTAGAGGAACCAGTTAACATTCCGCCTAGAGACACACCTGGACATTTCATGTACTGTAAGCATGGTTTAGATGCCGTGTTGTTTTTAGAACTTTGGGTGGATTACACGAAGGATTTAGAGACAAAGTATAAATGGTCCATTACGGGAACGTGGGATGCGGAATGCATCATGAAGGTAGAGGAAGAGATACGGAAGAGAAAATCTAGAACTGCTCAGAAGGATGCCATTGAGTTATGGCGCAAGGAATCTCATAGAAGAACAGAGAAAGAGTTCCACAAAGCAGAGAGAAGTAGACAGGAGTCCGAAAAAGCAAAGGAAGAAAAGTTACAGGAAGAAGGGGAGCGGGTAAAAAGAGAGCAGGCTGAAAGAGAAAGAAATACTGCCGTTGCTGGTATTTATCCCGTGCTTTCAGAGGAACTAGCAAAAGTGGCCCCAGTAGAAAAATTAGTTAGAGTGCCACCGCCAGTACCCCGAAAAATAAAACAAACAGCATCCGACACGTTCATTAACAACTACCTAGAGGAACCCCCACCATCATACGTGGACGGAATTTTCCCTGCACCCCCAACACAAGAACAGCTCCAGGAGCTCGAGGACGGCGGGGAGGGAGGATCCGGGGCAACATCAGGAGGGGGACCGACAGTAAAAGTAGCAATCTCCGAATGTATATATGACCCAGATCCAGGAAAGGGCAGAATGCTCGTGTTTTCATTACGGCTTAGACGAGCAGTCGCAGATTTGGAAAAATTACCAGATATGGATAGACATCTAAAGAAAATGTACACGTTCATAAGAACAGGGGAAGGTCCTGAATGTATAGCAGAAGCCGTACAAAATAGAAAGGTAATTATTAAGAACTATATCCTTCGCTTCCTAATTAATTGTCTGATCAGAGAAAAAGACGAAGGTGATGGTGATGTAGACCGTTGTTATACTGGTTGAAGTGATCGCATAGATGCCGGTCAGCATGATAAATCAGGCCAAACAGACAACATGTTGACCAAAATCCGGAAGGCAATAATAGCATCACATGAAGGAAGCCCGCACGAAACAGCTGAGTTATCTTCTGATGACGAAGCAGGGGACACAGACAGAATACATTATGTGGGCCGTGCCCGGCGATTCGAAAGGCCCAAGGGCCTCAATCACCGTAAACAGGGAACTGCCATAAAAGAAAGATATTCCCTTGAAAGTTTGTTCCAGATCACCGAAAAAGCGGTGAATAAATGGCTGGGTAACGATCAGCCCCTCACCCCGACCGAAAATGAATTAGCACGATCAGCTACCCTGTGGATATCCCAATATGATACATATAATAATGATATCGTAGCCCAAACGTTCCTGAGCCTCCCACCAAACGAACAGCGCATAGCTGGTGTTTACATGGTCCAACATTTGATCACGCTATATGAGAGTCAATATTCTGGTCCTGGTCTGTTGTATAAATTGCTGGACGACATAATACTAGACAGGTGGATGAACATGGGTACTGAACTGATTAATGTCATTCTGGATCAGCGACACAAGTATATAGTATACGTGACTAGATCCCTGCTTCCCGCTCCACCTCAGGTTAAGGAACAGTCGTACGACAAGCTGAACCCCCTACGAGAGGTTCATCCTGTAAAGGATGCAAACAATGACCTGCAACGGGTGTATGTCTACACCCCCTTGTCAAAATTAGAGATACTGGAAATGAAGAAAATGTTACCATCCCATGATAAAGACCCGGGGGGTTTTCACCGAGAACTAAAGGACATTCTTCGCCTAGAAGAATATACATATGCTGACATTCTAAAGTTATTAAAAGTACTATTGCCCGCTGGTATTTACGAGAAATTGAAAGGACAGGACTGGGAGGTAGGAGACAAAAGACTGAGTTGGGATATACTGGAAAGAGAGGAGGCAGGAAGAGGCCCGGGGGTTGGTCTGGGTCCGCGAGCTAAAGACCTACCTGAACTCCTTGTACAAGTTTTGCCCAGATTACTAATCACCAAGAAGGAAGACTGGGATGCTATTTCGGCCTGTAAACAGAAACCAGACAAAGACACTAGCGATTTTTACTCTAGGTTCGAGAAATGTTTCACTATCAATAGTGGTCTTAAGCCCGGTAGTGATTCATATCCCCATCTTTTCGTGAGCAAACTAGTAGAAAATTCCCTACCAGAAGTGAAGTATAGGGTACTAAAGGTTGAGAGTACTTGGCAAGCAAACAGCCCTTCACAAATGTTACAGATGTTACAATACCACCAGAACAGAATTAGAGAGGAACACGAACAGGATAAGAGACGCATGAGAGACACAAAGATGAAGATGCTGGTGGCCCAATCAACACCGGCAAACACAAACACGAACAAGAATAGCACGAAACAAAATACTGGGACCTGTAATTATTGCAAGAAGCCAGGTCACTTCGTAAATGAATGTGCGGTCCTGAAACACAATATAGCGATAGGTAAAACTAAGCCACGATCTTATCCTCCCAAAGAAAATAACACACATCAGACATCAGACACCTTTCCACCACCGCCGCCGCCTGTCCATGCACCTGCACCAGCCCACGCCACAGCACAAATGTATGAGCACGCTCAGACTAACTATCCAGAATACCAAGCATATTCGTGAAAAAGCCCAGAGAGGGAATTCGACTTGCCCCTTATTCCAGTTCCTGTGGACCAAGCGGGTCCCTATGTGCATGCACGTTTACTAGGACAGAATAAAAAGTTTTTGATTGACACCGGGGCAAGTAGAACTACCATCAGTCATTCTGAGGTTCCAGGGGCACCCCTCTCGGGCTCAAAGAGTATATCCCTGGGCTTTTCAGGAAGGCCTATTATCAATGAGGTTTCAGAACCAGTCTCTTTAGGAGTCGGTCCACTAATACATACAACAGACTTACTGCTTACTAAATCATGTCCAGAAAACTTACTTGGCATAAAAACATTAAAGGAACTGGGAGCAGTTATCTGTTGCTCGCCAGAAGGAGTGCGACTGTATTTACGTGATTTCAAGGGACATTTTGTTATGAAAGACGTTGACATCAGGCTTCAAAATGGACCGCAGCACCTATGGGCACAAGGCCTGACTGACGTAGGTTTCATGAACATTACACCATACCAGGTCACCCTCAAGGAAGGAGTGGTGCTGCCGCGGATTCGACAATATATAATTCCACCTGAAGCTGAAGTAGGGTTGCTGAAAATTATCGATGAACTCATTGTACAAGGGGTGGTGATAGAGACAGAGTCAAACATATGCAATTCACCTGTTCTTCCTATTCTTAAAAGAACTGATCCCAATGCATCACCTGTCTATAGATTAGTTGTGGACCTGCGAGAATTAAACAAATGTGTGGTACCACAGTACCCTGTGGTCCCGGACATTTCTTCATTATTGACTGCCATTGATGCGACGGCTACGTTCTTTACAGTTATTGATCTAAAGAACGCCTTTTTCAGTATCCCAATACATCCGGAC
Organism: Triturus cristatus; assembly: GCF_964204655.1. Taxonomy (NCBI): domain Eukaryota; kingdom Metazoa; phylum Chordata; class Amphibia; order Caudata; family Salamandridae; genus Triturus; species Triturus cristatus. Next base: position 790,778,938 of record NC_140586.1, on the reverse strand, counting down.
AGCCAATATCTTTTCGGTTTCAGTTTAAAAGGCCGCAGCTTCAGATTCACAAGAGCACCACAGGGCTTCACGGAAAGCCCTAGCATCTACAGTCAGGCACTCAAAAGACAACTAGACAGTATTCATATGCCTACCACTACAGCACTGATACAGTATGTAGATGACATTCTCATTACCGCACGATCGGAAACGGACTGTGAAAGTGCATCACTCACTGTTTTACATTTCCTGGCTGACAAGGGGCACAAAGTGTCCCCTTCGAAGTTACAATTCCGTGAACAGCAAGTGGCGTACCTTGGGCACTTGCTATCCAAGGAGGGTAGGCGACTAACACCAGAACGTATTCAATTGATTTCTGGTCTTTCACAGCCCAAGACACAAAAGGAGGTACGTGCATTCATTGGCCTCACTTCATATTGCAGGCAGTGGATTCCCCAGTATGCTCACATAGCCAAGCCCCTAATACAATTGACGACACAGGAGGTAGCTTCTACTAAAGTCCTCCCTTGGACACAAGAACACACTGTGGCATTTGAAGAATTAAAAAGAGCTTTATGTCAAGCACCAGTTTTAGCAATCCCTGATTACAACAAATCTTTTATGCTTTTTGTGACAGAGCGGGATGGAACAGCACTATCTGTCCTCACACAAGATCATGCAGGAAAACACAAGCCCTGCGCTTATTTTTCTAGTACATTGGACCCAGTAGCACAGGCTTTGCCTGCGTGCCTAAAATCTGTTGCAGCAACAGCCCTAGCCATAAGACAAAGTGACTCGATAGTGCTGGGCCACCCCCTGACAGTACAAGTACCACACGCAGTAGAGGTTCTCTTGAACCGAACACAAACACAACACCTGACTGTAGCGAGACTGACAGGTTATGAGCTGATGCTATTTCAACCACACATAGAGATCAGACGATGCAACATATTGAATCCTGCTACTCTTTTGCCCTCCAGTACAGAAAACGTTTCCCCACATGACTGTGTTGAAGTAATACATACCGTGATGAAACCAAGACAAGACTTGACAGATGTTGCACTCCCAGACCCTGACCTAACACTCTATGTTGACGGCTCATGCATGAGGACGGGGGCGGGAGAATTAGTGGCAGCCTATGCAGTGACCACTGCTACTGAAATCATAGAGACTAAAAGAATAGACATACTGTCAGCACAAGCAGCAGAGCTCATCGCTCTGACTCAAGCGTGCATAAGAGCTAAGCACCTGAGAGTAAATATTTACACTGATTCACAATACGCATATGGGGTAGTTCATGACTTCGGCGTCCTATGGAGGGAAAGAGGGTTCTTGACTTCTCACGGGGCCAAGATACAGCATGGCCCCCTTATTCATGCCCTTCTGGAAGCGATACATTTACCAACAGCCATAGCTATCCTGAAATGCAAAGCACATACTAAAGCCACAGATACCATTTCTCAAGGCAATGATCTGGCAGACCGAACAGCTAAACAGACAGCTCAGACCCCACTAGACATGACGAAATCACAGGTACCATTAAGGTCCAAAGCCATGACAGTTAGGGATCCTTCCAAGGATGTACAAGACATAGAGACACATGCTACTCTAGACGAATTAAAGAAATGGTCGGAACAAGGAGGGGTACTGACTGATCAGGGTTGGATGACTAAGGGCAAAGAAACATGGTTTCTTCCTGATTCAATGGTACAAGTGATCATAAATACCGCACATAGTCCTGCACACTTAGGAGAGAGAGCAATGCTAGACAGCTTACAGAATATATGGTTCAACAAGCACCTGCGTGCAGTAGCGAAACAAAAAGTCAGAACATGTATGATCTGTTGCCAATTCAATCCAGGTAAAGGCATTCCGATGGAACAAGGTGGTTTCCATCCACCTGACCATCCTTTCGAAGTCCTTCAAATGGATTATATCCAAATGGACAGATGTAGAGGTTACAAATATGTCCTAGTAGTAGTATGTTCCCTATCAAGATGGACAGAAGCCTATCCAGTCCCTGATTATACTGCTGTGACTACCAGACAACTGGTGCGAGAATTTTTCCCACGTTATGGATTACCGCGTGTCGTATATTCCGACAACGGTCAGCCTTTCTCTTCTGAACTCATGAAACAAGTGTCCCTTCTGTTAGGGTATACCTGGAAGTTCCATTGTGTACGACATCCTGAGGCAGCAGGCCTTGTAGAAAGACATAATCAGACCTTAAAAATAAAACTAGCAAAGATTTGCGCAGACAAAGGTGTGGATTGGATGGTAGCCCTGCCGGTTGCCCTCTTTTACATGCGAATGGTAGCCCATTCTAGAACAGGCTTATCTCCCTATGAAGTGGTCTTTGGTAGACCACCGAATATGTGGGGCGCTCCAATGCCTAAAAAGATCACTGATGTTGATAGTAACATGCTGACAGATTACCTGGCTTCCTTGATGTCTGCACTACTCTCTTGTCGTTCGCAGGTTGCTGCCACCTTCCCTGACAACACCCAGGTCAAGGAACATTCCCTCGCTCCTGGGGACTTTGTTCTCATAAGGAACTTTGACAGAACGAGCCCTCTTGAGCCAAGGTGGAAGACGCCTAAACTAATATTATTAACTACGAGGACCGCTGTTAAAGTCGAAGGACGAAAAGGATGGGTTCATCTACATCATTGTAAACGCTACTTTGGGAATAACGATTCGTTTAAAAAAGACGCAAAGACTTCAGACTTTGAGCCCCCTTTATTAGAGGAGACTCCCCAGCAGACTTACAAAACCAAACTTAGATCTAACAAGTCAGAACCCGTTTGATCAATTAAGTCCACTAGGTGGTGAAGCGGTTGAACATGTATTCTGGCTTGCATAAGATCTTGGATACCAGAGATGAGAAAAAGAGCAAGATGAAAACCAAATACTGTAAAATATTACGTGGTAGATGTATAGTGACTCTGATATTTTTATTTCTTCTGTGCATCACGATGATATGTATCAGCTTAATACTACATGCTATTTTTCCTCCTATTGCCTCACTCTTACACTCTACCAATGATACCATAAAGCACACATTCAGTGATCTGCCATCCCATGAGCTATCGTATCGACTTGCCTTACGCAACAATACTTTTATCCAGATGCTGCACCATTCACATCAGACTAGCAATGCTACAGACTGCTGGGTCTGTGGCCGACTTCCCCCGTATCAGAAGGTGAAGGGAGTGTTGCCTCTTTTCCCTTTTCCATTCTCCCATAATGGTTCTTGCGGAGCATGGTTTGCCTTAATGACATCCATCAACGGTGATGCCAAAGAATGACAAGATAAGGAATGTAGGGGCGACTGGGTATGGGGTAACTTGAACAAAGTCATGAATAAAGCATGTTTCCCAGATGAAGAAGGTCTTCCCCAAAGAAAAGGTACCGATCTAGAAAATGAAGAGTATCTGCAAGGAAATGCGACCCATGACTTTATAGTGTTGAATGTCAAGCCCATACACAATTTAGGTCCATCCTCAATCACAGTCCTGCCAGTAAAAGGGAACTTGTGTGTCAGAAAAGAAGGCTCTGTACAGTTGGGGCACAGCGAGTGTAACACTCTACTAGTGTTCAAAGACAAAGGAAAGTCTTACTTCAGAGCATCACGACACACCTACTTTATTTGTGGCCAGACAGCCTATGTACAACTGCCCTTAGACTGGGGTGGGACGTGCTATATATCATTTCTCCTACCACCCGTTTTCTTGGCCCCATCGAACTATCATCAAAATCTTCAACTAGCACTTATCAGGCACAGACGAGGGCTCGATGCCTCTGGCATTGACCAGACTGAAACAGCTTGGGAGCAATATACAGATTTCAACAAAGGATTCTTTTTCTTCGTAGGTCCCGTCCAGAATAGTAAACTTATCCGCAGACTAACAAGGATTCTAGAAACAGTTGCTAATGAGACTGCATCAGCCCTGGGGAACTTGACCCAGGAACAGTCTGCTATGAGAATGGTCGTTCTTCTGAATCGTCTTGTTCTTGACGTCATCCTAGCGCATAGGGGCGGGGCCTGTAGGGTCATCGGTTCCAGCTGCTGCGTTTTCATACCTAATAACGCACCGTCTATATAAAAAGCAATAACAAGACTCCACAAGATTGCCCAAAGCATACACCAAGACCCAGGCACGTGGACTTGGTCCAGTTGGCTCTGGGAAATAATATCAGCATGGGGATGGAAAGTGTTGACGGTCTGTGGACTAATACTACTGATGATATTCAGTTGTTGCCTATGTCTGCAGTGTGGCCCGGCCATTTGCGGCCTGTGTGCTACTGCATGTGTCCCACATCCCCATTTACATAGCATTGAAAATGGAAAAATAATGCTGCAAGAACAGATTGACTGTCTAATGAGAATAGATATGACGTAAGGGTCCACTAGGGGACAAGGAGGGAATGAGGAAAATAAAATATCATGAGGCCTATGTGTCCCCGTGTGTTCCCCCACACTCATGTGCACATACATGTCACCTACGTATTTCCCCTCCATGGCCTGTCTATCATGAAGCTCATGCTATAACGTAGCCTGCCATAATCCAGTCTCCCATGAGAGAAACGACAAATCTGCTCTGAGGCCTACACGTTTTGCATCATGTTTTCCTGCATTTCCATTATTGTGGCCCAGCCAGAGCCGAAAAGAGGCTTCAGGCCTCAGAACGCTCTGAAAGCTGTAGCTGCGTATCCTTGGCCTTGCACACTTGGGCCTCAGCCAAAGGGGCCCTGTCCGAGACAGTATTGAGCACGGTTATCTGCTTACTCCTACCGAAACCACATTCCTGCCTGGAGAAGGAGGGATAAACATGACATCTGCAAAGGAGAAAGCCTAGCCTTTCTGTCTCTTTTTGTGTGATTACAAAGCTCACGTCAGTGAAAAGCCCATAGCCCCCGTGCAAGACTTCAGCAGTAAACGAAGAAATAAATGCCACATTGGCCCTTGGTGATGGGCAACCTATGTCACGAATCAGTCCCTGCTCCAAACTTTAGATATCAGATAATACGAGATGTGCTGGTCACCCTGACACTGAAGGCCTCACTTCTAGACTACAGACTCCCCGGTTGCATAGCAACCCTTTTACACGTCAGTTACACGTCATGCTCGAGTTGAGCACAAATAAGGCAAAGTTCCAGTAAAGTTCCAGCTGATCACGCAACCCCCTCTAGGCATCCACCCACCTATGACACTTACCTATTATCATCAAGTGGACGCCCACCTTCACGCCTACTTACACGCCCACATGATCTTATCTCATTCTCTCTTGCTCCGCCTGAAGCGCTCTTGCTTACGTATATTATTACAAACATATATATACTGTACTCTGTGAATAAAGTTTGAGAATACCTTTTTGAGAACCCTGGTCCTGATCCCTTGTGGTGATGGAACTATTCTCCCTATAACTCGAGTTATTTGAATAAAGCCCTTTTGAACCTGATACCACGGACTCAGCCTTTTGCTTCATGTATAATTGTATTGATATCTAGAAATTCTGAAACTCGTAATAATTTATTTACGACACCAGTAATGAATCGCCGCACCCGGCCTGGTGAACGGAGGGGGCGGCATGTGCACGCTCACTGCAGCTGACAGTGTGCATACAGTAAGTGACTCTGCAGATGTTGGATTCTGCAGCCCCCACATCCTGGCGTCTCGAGCCGGCAGCTGCGCACTTCGCAGTGACTCCTTGAAGTGCAGTTTATTAGCAGTGAGCGCAGCAGAGCCCCGTATTAGTAGGTAACACCTGCTCGATGAACCGTGCAGGTGTCACTGCGGTCCCTGCCGATCCTGCACCCGAGCCCCCCTCGCAAACACCCACCACAGACGCACAGGTGGAGGTGGCAGAAGGCTCGCTTTATGGTTATTGTGAAGGGACAGCGTAGGGTACTGTGTCTATAGTTGTACGCATGAACTGCTCAAGGACACACCATGCGTCTGTTGTCAGAGGATTCTTATATCCCTGAACGGACAGTGACGTGCGACCAGTGCCTTATTTATGGGTAACCTCCAGCCTCCTGCAGGAGAAGACGACGCAACAAAGCCCCCTGGACATAACGATGCCCATAAACCTGCTTCTGTGACAGTGGAACCCACTGTTGTTGCCCACCACGATTTGTCCCAGAGAAAAAAAGGTTGAATACAAACAAATAGTAATACGTTATTACAATGTTAGTAGTGTTCACTTGTTTACACCTCTCAGTATGACACGTCCTATAAATGTTTCCAGAAGTTACAAGCTGAAATGCACCCCCTCACTGCCCTCCCACCCCACAAAACACTTCAAAAGGGTTTAATAGCATAATTTTCAGTCTGAGAGGATACTCATTTTCCCCGTTTTAATTGTGTTTTGGTGTATAAAGTTGTATATGGGATTTGCATCTGTACTCCAGCTTTGGTTTAAAGGGGGCATCGGGGCTGCCCCTCTGTGAATGTCGGACTCTTGATACGTTTTTGGTGGCGGTCTTGAGACATTGTGCAGTGACTCTCTCTGCCGTCTGTGTTCTGCGGTTACCTTCGCACAGCCCCCTGGGGGATCGCTGTCCGAAATAAAGATGGACTATCGTAGTATATAATACTTAAGATTTGCAATACCTCACTCTGCATATATTTCCTTTTCACACGGATATTGCTGTATAGTTTAAATGGATTTACTTTGAAATTAATCATTAGTTGCGGTCCACTTCACACATAAGATGTACCGTTTTTTGGATCGTTTCATATTTCGGTAAAGGGTTTATAACAGTAGGCTGAAGAGAGACACAGCATCAATAATATTTGAAAATATATATTTGTTGTTCATTAACTGCAAGTCCAGGCAGCCGTAAATCCTGCCATTGTAATGAACACGCACGCAAGACACAGGGGCGCAGCTTGGGCAGAAGATGAGGGGGTGGGGGGTGTTGCGAGCTTTAGATTCATATAATGCAAAAAAACATTATACACCATGCAGCGTCCATGAGAAGGGCCCAAGGTACAGTGGAAAGAGAGAAGAATGCGAATTGGTAGGAGTACTTAGATAGACAACACAATATTTTGTAATGCCCAACATTTTTGAGGACTTTCAAAACAGAGAGGGACAGTGTGTGTGCGTTTTTGTCCGTGTGTAAGTAAAAAGCCACGGTGAAATCCGACAAACAACTCAGCATACCCAACTGAAAACACCTATACCCAACAATTGATCAGAAACTGCATTTAATGGGGGGGAGGTGTAATACCCTAAGCACACACCCCTCCCCCACCTTTGAAGCTATGCCCCAGGCAAAACATTGGACACCGGGATTGCACACTCATGTACCACATCAATAGGTAAAAGACGCCAGAACCTGCAGTTACTCAGAGATTGAGACCGTGTTGCATAGCACCTCTTCCGGGCTACGCATTCAAACGGAGGCGTCTGAGACTGAAAGGCCCACTAATAGCGCATGAAGTGTGAGACCTTCATTCTACTCTGACATGGGTATCTATAATGGAAGGCATAGCTGGTTACAGGCCGGTTACTCCATGTGTACCCCAGAGGCCACCTAATAGAGTTAAATGAGGTATCATGTGCACTATGTCACAATGATGCTCAAATCCCACACACACTCACCCAACAAACTAAGATTCTGGAATACTTTTTGGTGGTGGTTGTTAAAAAAAAATATATACATGTACATATATATGCAGCAATCCCATCACAAGGAAGAAAGTAGGGTCGCACTCCAGCTCATGTGATCCAATAATTAATTTATTCTTAAATCATTTGTAGTCCGCAAAACACACAGACCCAACCAACCAACGCGGTTCGGTATTACCAAATACCTTGTTCACGGCTGTTTGTTTTGCGCGACCTGCCTTATTTTTGCACAATCATTTACAGGAAATGTGGCTACCCCATTTCCTATTTGTGACGGGATTTACTCATCAGAATTCTGGGAGTTGTAGTCCCATGTATTTACAGTGATATTTCAAGAGGTGTGTGAAAAAAAGACAGTGAATGGTGTTGTTCTAATTCAAATGATTGCATTAAATGAAACAATTACTAATTTTAGCATCAGGATCAACAAACGTTATCATAAATTATTTCAAATCAATCAAATGAATTCTTGAAGGTTACTTCCAAATAAATGTGCAGGGTTTAACATGATTAAAATCTATTCATGACTTTTTATCATTACACTGCCACATTGGCTATCAAAGTTCAGTCCGAGATATCATTTAAATAGTCCCTCCAGTGGGAATATTTTATCGTTCCAATGCACATAGAACACATTCTATTGTGCCAATTTGCTCTTCCAGTACAAAAACTCACCCCTCCAGTGGGGAAAGTTATCTCATCGTGAAAACCGTTTTTTGTATTTCCATTATATTTATACTGTCATTGTTCTGCCTTCCATTAGATTGATCGTGTCCCTGTAGATGTCTCTTTACCAATACATATTGAATACATTCACCTTATATCATGTCTTTTAATTTACTGATTATTAGTTGATGTGTATATACAATTCTTCTGACTGATTTAGGCCATATGGTGTCATACTTCTGAAGTTTAGAATATGTCGTGATTCCCTTTGGCGTAACATTTTCTCCCTGTTTCCGCCTCGTGAGTTTATGGGTATGGTTTCTATTCCATAAAATTGCAAAGATTTCCAATTGCTATTATGGTATAGCTCCATATGTTTAGCCACTGCATTGTTCTTATCTTTGTTTTTCGTCGCACGTGTGTGTTCGAGTATTCTTTTCTTTAATTCACATATGGTGCTTCCCACATATTTTAACTTACACGGGCATTCAATTACGTATATTGTATATTGACTCTTGCACGATATGAGTTCTCTTATTTGCCAGACTTTGTTATTTGCCATTGTTGTCTCTGTTACTGGTTTTGCGATTTGGCACACTTTGTAGTTGTGGCACTTAATGAATCCTTTGGTTTTAAGCCACGTATCCTTAGATTGTTTGACTTTAAAGTGGCTGTGCACTAGCCGATCTTTTAAGTTTGTTGCTCTACGATATGTTATTGTTGGCTGAGGTCCCATCCTTTCACCAATTGTGCCATCCAACTGCAAAATTTTCCAGTTCTTTTTGATTATACCAACAATTTCTTTGGATTCATGGGAGAAATCCATTATTAATCTTATGGGTTCCATATCTGGCTGTTTCTCCTCAATTTTTGATTCAAGGCACTCGCCCCTAGGTCTTTCATTTGCTCTGTTCCAACACCTCTTTACAATACTTTCACTGTACTTTCTTTTTATTGTTCCAGCACTATGTTTTTTCCATTCCATTTCCTCACTGCATATTCATCGTAAACGGAGGAATTCTCCGTATGGTATGCTGGCTATTAGAGAAGGTTGATGGATGCTTGTTGCCTCCAAGGTGGCATTGGTTGCCGTATTTTTATGGTGAAGTGTGGTTTCCAGATGATTATTTTTTACATACATTTCATCATCCAAGAAGTTTACCCTTTCTTTGTTGATTTCATATGTAAATTTTAAGTTGGGTGTACTGTTATTCAAAATTCGAAAGTAATCCTGAAAGTCATCCACATTCCCGTTCCAAATGATTAAAAGATCGTCTATGAATCGCGTCCAACTGACTATCTATTTTGTATATTTCTCATGTTGTATATTTCAAGCCACCTCCTCCTCCCACCAGCCTATTGTTAAACATGCGTAACTAGGGCTAAAGGAAAAGCCGATAGCCGCACCGTTTTTCTGACGAAATAGATCTTCACCAAATAGAAAAACATTGCATGTGAGGCATAATGAAATCATATCCATTAACATTTCATTATGTTCTTTATAATGAATGTTTCTTTCCTGTAGAAAATGATTTACAGCTTTCAAACCAAAAGTATTGTCGCTATTGGTGTATAAGGCGATTACATCCATCGTTATTAAGTAGTATGTATTGTGCCAAGTCACTTTCTGTAGAGTCCTGAGTAAATCCGTTGTATCCTTTATATATGAGCGCAATTCCACTACATATGGGATAAGGAAATAGTCAATATAGTTTGCCATGGGTTCTAACAGGGAGCCTTTCGCTGACAAAATCGGCCTCCCTGGTGGTTCCTTTTGATTTTTATGTAATTTCGGGAAAAAGTACATAGTTGCTAATTTTGGGAAGTCCACAGATAGATATTTGCTTTCCTCTTCATCTATCAAGTTTTTGGATACCCATACTCTGAGTTTTTTATCGATTTCAGTTTTGAAATCCAAGATGGGATTTACTTCCAGTTTTTCACAGTATGCAACATCCTGTAGTTGCCGCAATGCCTCTGTGATGTATAATGTTCGGTCCCATACAACTACGTTACCCCCCTTGTCCGCCATTTTTCATTTTATAGAGATCCTGGATAACCGCCTCTTGGAAGAGATCTATTTTATTTTCGTTTTTTTACTCAAACCAGCCCCTAATTGTGGGCATGCTGTTTCCAGGGATATTTCTTCCCCTTCTTCTGCATTCAAATTGAGCAATGTAAGAGAATCATTGGATTCTTTGGCCAAAAGTGTTGATGTAGGTGTTTCCATTTGTTTTGCGGGCTTTTGTCTATTTTGATTTTCCAGAAAATATTTCGCCAATTTTATTTTGCGTGGGTAGAAATAAAGATCTATCCTTATTTGTGCTAAATCCATTCGTTGCAACGGGCAGTAGTTGATGCCTCGTTTTAGGAGTGAAATTTCAGCTGGACATAGCTCATGTTTTGAGAGATTCACCACTTGGAGCTCATCATTTTTTGCTCCTTCCTCTGCCTCATACTCCTGCTTTTCATACCAATACTTTCGATTGAACTGTTTGCGTCTTCGTCCTCTTCGTTTCTGCTTCTTTGGTGCCATGGTTTTCCTCTCCCCCGTCCACATGGTTGTCTTTGCGCAATTTGATTTTGTTCCCATTGGTGTTGTTGGAGGATAAGGCGCATGTCCCCTAAAAAAGTTGATTTCGCACTATCCACTGGGGTTTCAGGTTCTCCCCCACTTAAATCAGTGGATGTTAAGGAAGAGAGACTGTTTGATGCACCCATAAAATTACAACCAGTACTGTATTGTTTACAAGGATCAAATTTTCGCGCAAAGGTAAATATCCTCCCTTCGGCATAGTCAATGGTGTCTCGTACAAATTTATTATGTTTTCGCTGCCTTACTACGTCTTCGTGTTTGTCAATTTGGCGTTCTAAATCATCCTCAAACTTTGACATTTCAGTATTTAATTTTAAGGATTCCAGTTCCTTCTCGATTTCTTGTAATTGCTCTTTGATTTTTTGTAGGGCTATTTCGATGTGTTTCACGAGTATTTTTATCAGACCCAATGATGAATTCTAAGTATATTCGCCCCATTCTTGTAATAAATCATTTGTTGCGTCTTGGTGGCTGGGCATTAGCATGATTCTCAGTCCCCTTGGGACTCGTTGCACGTCCAGGTATTTCTGTAGAGTTCTAATTTCCCGCGACTTGTTTATTTATATTTTACTTAGCTTCTCCCACAGTCGTAATTTGCTTTTAATATCAGTTTTTCCTGATGCATTTAATTTATCTGGTTCTTTTTGTAAGTTTCCTTTTTCAAACATTGTTGTTAATTGTTCCTGTCTTTTTGCTCTCTTTTTTCCATTTTGAACCTGTGTTTTAATTGCTTGACTATCGATATTCTGTTCTGCTTTCAATATCATGGATTCACTTTGTTATTTGTTTCCTTTTTTTTTTTCAAGAAATGCTGTTGAGGTTCTGTATCTGACAAAGATTAGTAGTTTATTTCTTTTGCTCGTTTCAATTGAAACAATGTTGCATTGAATTCAAAACAACTACCTTGTCTACAGTCCCCACTTTATAGCCAATTAGTTAAAGTAAATTACTTGTATTTTGAAAAAACTCTCTAATACGCAGTGGTTCAAGATTTACAATGACACGTTCTTACCTCAGATTCCTTTCCAGGCAGCGTGTATTCACTTTACCAGCGCATATTGTTCCACAACGTTTATTTTCAAATCGGCGAGCACTGTCCAGGATTCAATTTTGCTTTCCACAGCGGTTCACTTTTCCGGTTTGCCAGGCGCTTCAAAAAGGTGTGTCACCCTCGCGGTTGAACCAAACCGCTAAACATGCAGCAATCCCTTCACGAGGAAGAAAGTAGGGTCGCACTCCAGCTCATGTGATCCAATAATTAATTTATTCTTAAATCATTTGTAGTCCGCAAAACACACAGACCCAACCAACCAACGCGTTTCGGTATTACCAAATACCTTGTTCACGGCTGTTTGTTTTGCGCGGTCTGCCTTATTTTTGAACAATCATTTACAGGAAATGTGGCTACCTTATTTCCTATTTGTGACGGGATATTTCAAGAGGTGTGTGAAAAAAAGACAGTGAATGGTGTTGTTCTATTTCAAATGAGTGCATTAAATGAAACAATTACTAAATTTAGCATCAAGAACAATTAGGCACAATAGAATGTGTTCTATGTGCATTGGAACGATAAAATATTCCCACTGGAGGGACTATTTAAATGATATCTCGGACTAAACTTTGATAGCCAAGGTGGCAGTGTAATGATAAAAAGTCATGAATAGATTTTAATCGTGTTAAACCCTGCACATTTATTTGAAAGTAACCTTCAAGAATTCATTTGATTGATTTGAAATAATTTATGATAATGTTTGTTGATCCTGATGCTAAAATTAGTAATTGTTTCATTTAATGCACTCATTTGAATTAGAACGACACCATTCACTGTCTTTTTTTCACACACCTCTTGAAATATCACTGTAAATACATGGGACTACAACTCCCAGAATTCTGATGAGTAACTCCCGTCACAAATAGGAAACGCAATAGCCACATTTCCTGTAAATGATTGTTCAAAAATAAGGCAGGTCGATGGTGTAAATCTGCTCAGTAGTTCCTGAGAAATTAAAAAAATAGAGGTCAAAAAATCCATTTTCCATAGGAAACTTTAGTCGCAGTTACAGCCAAAACTGCTGAACGGATTTACACCAAATTTGGCAAAAAGGTAGCCCTTGCTTCATAAAGAGACCTTTTTTTTAAATGGTGTAAATCCGTTCAGTAGTTGCTGAGAGAATCAAAAGATAAAAGTTTCGATATCTATGGCCGCGGTGGATCCGCGCACCCTGCCGATCTGAGCTACTTTCTAACTGGCTGTCAACATTTCAAACCAGGAAGTGTTGACAGCCATCTTGTTCCTTGGTAGAACCGAGGTACAAGAAAGGAGTAAAACAAACGCGCAAAACAAGAAAAGGGGGCATGGTAGAAACACCCTGACCCCCTAGACCTGCTCGAGGGGTCCCACAAGGACCCCCAGGGCCCAAAAAAGCTTCTTTAAAAGAAAAAGAAATCGTCCCAATCCGCACTGGGTGCGCGAGTCCGGCTGAGAAAATTAAAAAAACGAAGCGCGGGGTCCCGCGCTTCATTTAATTGGAGCCCCCGGGTGGGCCTGGCCCCAGGGGCAGTAAAAAAACATGTGTGGGGGTACCCCAATCCCCCCCACACTGCCCCGGGGACCACCACCCCCCGGTGCTTTGCATAAATATATGCGGGGTGCACAAGGCCCCCCGCAGCCCCGGGGACCGCTACTCCCTGGAGCTTGTTTTTTTAAAGTTTGGGGGGCCTCTAAGGGGCTGTTCCATAGGTGGGAGGGGGCCGCACGGCCCCCCTCCTGGAACCAGTGATGGCCCTGGGCACCACCACCACCCCCCAGGGCCGGCTCCTGCAGTGTCCCGGGGTGCCCATAGAAGTCAGTCACGCACCTACTAAATCATCCATTCAGACACTTATACACCCACTCATTCTTCAATACGCCTTTCCCTATATATATATTAAACATATTTAAACTTTACAGAAACACACAGTCATTGGATGATGTCATCAGTGATGTCATCAGTGATGTAATTTGAGAAGTCATCAGTGATACCATCAGTGATGTCATTGACCATATCATGAGTGATGTAATATTTGACGTCATCAGCAGTGCATTGCGGGGGCGCGAGTTATAGTTAGCTGAACTAACTATAATGGGGGAATTTCATGGGTTTTGCATGAGAGAAATGTCCAATTAACTATAACTTTCCCTAAAACCTATGTTTTTTTCAGTGAATATATATATATATATTATCTACTGGCGGTCGCCAGTAGATAGTTATAGTTAGGACAGAGTTCCCATAGGAAACCTGAAAATTCTATTTTGAATAACTTTGGCGCCAGTTGACTTATCTTCGTGAAATTTTCAAAACTAATGGGGTGCTCCGCTCAGCTCCTATCCTGAAAGTCTCGGGGTGATTCGTCAAGCGGGGGCTGAGAAAAAAGGGAGGTCCCAAAACGCGTTTTCCCCATGCATTTTCCCATAGGACCTTTAGTCGAAGGTACAGCCCGAACGGCTGAACAGAATTACTTGAAATTTGGCAAAGAGGTAGTCCTCAGGTCAGGGATGTGCCTCTTGCATATATGGTGTCAATCTGTTCAGTAGTTCCAGCGAAAATTGCAGTTAAAAGTACATAAATATCTATATGCGCGCACCGTGCGCGCACGGTGCCGTGCGCGAGCGTAATTCTGATTGGTGGTTAGATGTCAGTCAACATTCGAATCGGTCGAAATCAGGAAGTGTCGGACGCCATTTTGTGTGTGGCAGTGAAAAAGAAAGGTGGATAACGTAAAAAGGGGGCAGGGTAGAGAGTTCTGACCCCCTAGCCTTTGTCAGGGGTCCCTGAAGGACCCCGAAGGGTGAAAAAAACATTTTATTTTTTCTCAAAAAATCGTGGGGTGCGCGCATGGTGCGCGCACCCTCCAGCCGCCATTTTGAGTTTTAGAGGCAGAAGAGAGCTAAAAACACAAGTGGAGAACGTGAAAAGACGGCAGGGTAGAGAGTCCATGACCCCCTAGGCCTTCTCAGGGGGACCATGAAAGACCCCTAAGGTCCCACCAAAAAATTAAAAAAATTATAAATATTGCGCAGTGCGCGCACGGTGCACGCACGGCGGCAAAAAATTCATAAAATAATAGAATCAAAAATCAAGTTTAAGTGTTTAGATGTTGGTTGGCTCTAAAAAGAGCTGTTGTGTTCATTGAGTGTTTTTTTGTACCTACAAGTAAGTACCGATGCAGAGTCTAAAGTTCAAGAGGAAGACTCTGTTCCCTTCATCTGTGAAATGAACACCGTCTCCTCTATAAATGCCTTGCATGTTGTAACGCAAGTTGTTGTGGTATATAGAACCCATACCATAGTCTCTGAGGAAAGCAGAAACAGACTTATTGACGTTCTTTTTTGCTTTCTCAAACTGCGGACAATATTGGTTGGACTAGTTCCACTTTTGCCTTTGGCATATATTAGAATATACTAAGGTAGTTTGTGGAAAAAGTGACATCAATTGCACAAAGGTGTCCTTAAGAATCATTTCCAGACCTACCCCAGTTAAAGTGCCTAGGTCATTTCCACCACAGTGCACAATTATAAGGTCAGGCTGTGGGAGATGTAGAAAGGATTTCACCAAAGGCATTAATTGGTGCCACTTTAACCCTCTCTGACTAATCCATTTAATGTCTACATTTGGCAAAGCAAGGTCTTTCACAATACCTCTTTTTTGTGCATACTTTTCACTCCAGTAGACATAGCTATGACCTATAATCCACACTGTGAACATCTTTCAAGGAGATCTGGATGCACTCAGAAGGTGTCTTTCAGTAGAATGGCAATATGAAAAGAAAGATAGTTGTAAAATGGAGGCTTACATACTTTTTTTTTTTATAAAAAGAGCTCATTGGCTGTTTCAGACCATTCAACACTAAAAACTAGGCTGTATGTTTAAATTTTTAAAAGCATGTTTTGTATTGGTTCAGAAAAATGTGTTCCCACAGAAGATTACTTTGGATATGCTGTTAGGTTTGAAAAGTCAAGCACTCTTGCTCTTTGGATTAGAAACATTGGGGCAGATTTATGAGGCCCGTTGCGCCATCGGAACGTCACTTTCTGTGACGTTCCGTGGCGCAGAAGCCTGCGTGATATTTATCAGGCAGCACTGAGCCACTTTTTTTGGCTTAATGCTGCCTCATAAATATCAGTCCCTTTAACGCAGTGTTCTGCGTTAAAGGGGCGTGCAATGGGTGTTGCTGGGGGCGTTCAATCAATCAATCAGGACATTTATAGAGCGCACTACTTACCCGTTGGGTCTCAAGGCGCTTAGGGGGGGGGGTGCCGTTACTGCTCGAACAGCCAGGTCTTGAGCTTCTTCCTGAAGGAGAGGTGGTCTTGGGTCAGGCGCAGGTCGGCCGGGAGGGAGTTCCAGGTCTTGGCGGCCGGGTAGGAGAAGGACCTTCCTCCTGTTGTCGCTCTACGGATGCGTGGGACGGTGGCGAGGGCGCGGCTGGCTGAACGGAGGTGGCGTTTGGGAGCGTAGAAGTTGATTCGGTTGTTGAGGTAGCTCGGGCCTTGGTCGTGTAGGGCTTTGTGTGTGTGGGTGAGGAGACGGAAGGTGATTCTTTTGTTGACGGGGAGCCAATGCAGGTCTCTCAGGTGTCCGGAGATGTGGCTGTTTCGTGGGATGTTGAGGATGAGTCTGGCTGAGGCGTTCTGGATCCGCTGGAGTCTCTTCTGGAGCTTGGCGGTGGTTCCAGCGTAGAGGGCGTTGCCGTAGTCCAGTCGGCTGGTGACGAGGGCCTGGGTGACGGTCTTCCTGGTCTCCGTGGGGATCCACCAGAAGATCTTCCGTAGCATGCGCAGGATGTTGAAGCACGCCGAGGAGACGGCGTTGTTTGTCTGGTCATGGAGAGGGAGGAGTCCAGGATGAAGCCCAGGTTGCGTGCGTGGTTTGTCGGTTTGGGTGCGGTGCCCAGGGCGGGGGGCCACCAGGAGTCGTCCCAGGCAGTGGGTGTGGAGCCCAGGATGAGGACCTCCGTCTTGTCTGAGTTCAGTTTCAGGCGGCTGGTCGTCATCCACTCGGCTACCTCCTTCATCCCTTCGTGCAGGTTGGCTCTGGCGGCGGCGGGGTCGTTGGTCAGGGAGAGGATCAGCTGGGTGTCGTCGGCGTAGGAGATTATGTTGAGGTTGTGTTGGTGTGCGATGGCCGCGAGGGGGCTCATGTAGACGTTGAAGAGGGTAGGGCTCAGCGAGGATCCTTGAGGGACGCCGCAGATGACTTCGGTGGCCTCTGACTTGTACGGTGGCAGGCGGACTCTCTGTGTTCTTCCGTCGAGGAAGGAGACGATCCATTCCAGTGCCTTCTCCTGGACTCCGACGTTGCTGAGGCGTTGCACTAGGGTGCGGTGGCAGACAGTGTCGAAGGCCGCGGAGAGGTCTAGGAGGATGAGGGCCGCAGTTTCTCCGTTGTCCATCAGGGCTCGGATGTCGTCGGTGGCGGCGATGAGGGCGGTCTCGGTGCTGTGGTTGGCTCGGAAGCCGGACTGCGAGGGGTCGAGGGATCCGTTCGTCTCGAGGAAGGCGGCCAGCTGTTTGTTGACGGTCTTCTCGATGACTTTGGCTGGAAACGGGAGTAGCGAGATGGGGCGGTAGTTCTTGAGTTCGGTGGGGTCTGCTGTAGGTTTCTTGAGTAGAGCGCTGAGTTCGGCGTGCTTCCAGCTCTCGGGGAAGGTGGCGGTGTCGAAGGAGGTGTTGATAATGTCCCGCAGGTGGGGTGCGATGACAGCGTCGGCCTTGTTGAAGACGTGGTGAGGGAAGGGGTCAGTCGGAGATCCGGAGTGGACGGAGTTCATCATGCGGACGGTGTCTTCGGTGCTGATCGGAGTCCAGGCGCGGAGGGTGGTGGTGGGGGGCGTTGGTGCGGTCGTGACGTGCGTCGGATGGGTGCTGAAGCTGTTGTGTATGTCCGCGATCTTGTTGTGGAAGTAGGAGGCGAGGGAGTTGCAGAGGTCTTGCGAAGGGGTGATGTCGTTGTTTCCGGCGTTGGGGTTGGAGAGCTCTTTCACGATGTTGAAGAGTTCCTTGCAGTTGTGTGCGTTGTTGTCCAGCCGGTCCTTGAATGCAGTTTTCTTGGCGGCGCGGATCAGTTGGTGGTGCTTCCGGGTGGCGAGTTTGAGGGCGGTCATGTTGTCTGGTGTAGGTTCCTTTCTCCAGACTTTCTCGAGGGCTCGGCAGTTCTTCTTGGAGCTCTTGAGTTCGTCGGTGAACAATGGGGCTTTCTTGCTGCCGGGTCTGCTGGGCGGGGTCCTCAGAGGGGCGAGTTCGTCCGCGTAGTTGCTGATCCACTTCGTGAGGTTGTCGGCGGCCTGGCTGGGGTTTGCTGAGCTGGCAGGAGGGTGCTGGCTCAGGGAAGCGGCGAGCTGGTCGGCTGTGATCTTGTTCCAGTTTCTTCTAGCAGCCTGTTGCTGGTGGTGGTGGATCGTCGTTCTTCTGAAGGTGAAGTGGACGCAGCTGTGGTCCGTCCAGTGGAGTTCTGTGGCGTGGCTGAAGGCGATGTCTTTGCTGGATGAGAAGACGGCGTCGAGTGTGTGTCCGGCGAGGTGGGTGGGGGTGTTCACCAGTTGCTTGAGTCCAAGGTTGGCGAGGTTGTCGAGCAGGGTGCTGGTGTTGTGGTCGTTGTTGTTCTCCAGGTGGAAGTTGAGGTCCCCCAGGAGGATGTAGTCAGCGGAGGGGAGGGCATGCGGGCTGACGAAGTCGGCGATGTCCTCGCTGAATTGAGTGCGTGTTCCCGGGGGTTGGTAGATCAGGGTGCCTCTGAGGGTGGTCTTCGGGTCGGTGTGGATCTGGAAGTGCAGGTGTTCGGCGGTTGTGAGGGTGTTGTCGGTGCTAGTCGTGATTCGGATGGTGTTCTTGTGGATGATGGCGATTCCTCCTCCCATCTGGTTGGCGGTGCGGTCCCTCCGGGTGATCTTGTAGCCCTCTGGGATGGCGATGTCGGGCGCTGAAGAGGCGTTCATCCAGGTCTCCGTGATGAAGGCAACGTCAGGGGATGTGGCGTCTAGGAGGTTCCAGAGTTCGATGGCGTGTCTGTGGACGGAGCGGGTGTTGAGCAGGATGCACTTGAGGTGGTTGCTGCTGGTGTTCGGCTTGGCAGGTGCTGGTGCCGGGCAGGTCCGGATGCAGGTGAACTTGCAGGCGTGGCAGCTGAAGGGTCCATGGGTGTGCTTCGGAGTAGCTCGGTAGCATCCCTGGGTCCCGCCGGTGTTGAGTGCGATGAGTGTTGCGGCGTCGTAGGACTGTCGGGTCGTCTTCCGTCGGTGGGGTCCAGGGGTCCTGGCACTGGGCGCGGTCCAGGCGCGGACGGGCGTAGACGGGCTTGCCTTTGGCGCCCCTTCGGCACACAATCGGCGCGCCCGCTGCGCGTGACCGCTGCGCATTCGCACGGTCGCCATATATGGCAAAGTGCGCGGGGGGGCGGAGCAGCTGGGAGGCGGGAGCGGGGAGGGTACAGAAGGCAAAAAGGGGCGGGGTTAGCGGCGGTGGCGGGAAGCGGGGAGGGAGGACGAACGGCAGCAAATAAACCGGCAAAACAGGAAGGAAATTACAATAACTAGAAAACAGGCAATACAAAAAGACAAAAACAATTTAAACACAGCAAAAACAACAGGGGCAGGGCAGGCGAGCACGGACCACGCCGCTCGGGGGCAGGGGGCGTGGTCACGCGGCGGCAGCGAGGCAATCAGGCAGGGAAGGCACACGCAGCAGCTGGTGGCCGTGCGGTGCGGGGGTGTCCTAGAACTAGGTGTTCCCAGCAACATCCATGGCCTTTTGACACTGCCCCAGATTTACGAGAAATCGTAAATCTGAGGCAGCGCCAAAAGCTTCCGCCTCCCCAGGGAAGGCGTAAGGGAGGAGCAACGGGGAGAAATATCTTTATTTCTCCTCGTTTTTCCTTTTTCTATGTGTGTTGCATTCTGCAGCACCCATACAAAGAGGAAAAACCTCTTGTGATTATTTTTGTACAGAAAGGTTTCCCTTCCTGTACAAAAATATTCATCTCCGCAACGCAGGCACCCTTGCACCATGGTGCAGAGGTGCCTGCGTTGGCGCAGGCAGCCCATTGTGCGCCGGCGCAGGGGAAAAGGACAGGAATGCGCTGCATTTTATAGATACGGCGCATCCCTGCCCTTTTCTTTTGCCGTAGGGAAGCGCAGCAGGAAGGCCTGCTGCGCTTCCCTATGGCAGAACCTCATAAATCGGCCCCATTGTGTGCTGAACTTCTAACCTCTCTGCTCACACCAGTGTTCCATGATCTGTTGCTATGGTAGCAGGCACAAGTCATGTTGGGGGTAGGAATCATTTGGAAAGGGTTGAAATTTGCAACCAATAGAAATGTGTGTTTCCATTTAAAAAAAAATGTGGGAAGCAATGTGATTTGAAGTTAACATGTATATGTGTGGAAAAAGAGAGGGAAATTTTGGCATTTAGTGGTTTTGGTGAGAGGAGTACAGCTCAGAGATTCTGGCTCTGATAATCTGCTGTGTGAGTGGCACATTTCTTTCTCAACTAACTACTTTTAAAGGTGAGTTATGAATTTGAGAGGGGATGTATGTGGTGTATTTTGATATAAATATTAGAAATGTGTTTCTTCTTTTAAAGTTGTGTTTTACATTTTATGTTTTGGAAGATATTTAACTGCCTTGAACTTGTAAGATATTATGGAGTATGTCTTCACCATAACTTAAGGTGTACTGGTATCACCCAGGAATACTGTTTTGTGCCTAGAATCACACCATGAGTCTGTGTGCACACAGGAATTGTTGTCAGAGATTTAATTTGTGTTGCTCTTGTTCTGTAAGACTTGCACTCATAGGAAAGGGGCAGCTTGTTTTCTTGAACTGTGATGGTTAGCATTCAGCACAAATCACTTTCTCACAGATGAGAGACAAATGCTAACACATTTGAAAACAACAGGGTAGATTTTCCTTCCACTCCTGCAATGGGTGAGGTAGTTCCTACATGTTCAAAACTCCAATTAACCCTTACCACAGGTGATCTTACATACATCTCTGCAGTCTTCATGCAGTTGTGTAAGCGTCCATGCAGATCTCTCTTGCACCTGACAATACACAGTCTCCAGAAACACACTCTTAGCACACAGGCAGCTGCTTCTCCTGCACTCCCATGCTTACTATTCAGCACTGTGTGGTGTTTCAGATAGCAGTGTGTAACGCTAACACATTCAACATCACCAAGGCTCATTTCCTTTGCTCTAGTCTAAACACTCACCCAGGTTCCACATGCTCATGGTCTCAAGTAGCTGTTAGGACATGTGCTCTTTTCTGCCTCTCTAAACTATAAGGAAAATGTGTCAGGCTGTTACGGTAATTATCACTTGCTCTACCACAGTAGTAAATGTGCTTTGAAATTGCCAATCAAATATCATTCTCTGCCTAGAATCACACCATGAGTCTGTGTGCACACAGGAAATGTTGTCAGAGATTTAATTCATGTTGCTCTTGTTCTGTAAGACTTGCACTCATAGGAAAGGGGCAGCTTGTTTTCTTGAACTGTGACGGTTAGCATTCAGCACAAATCACTATCTCACAGATGAGAGACAAATGCTAACACATTTGAAAACAACAGGGTAGATTTTCCTTCCACTCCTGCAATGGGTGAGGTAGTTCCTTCATGTTCAAAACTCCAATTAACCCTTACCACAGGTGATCTTACATACAACTCTGCAGTCTTCATGCAGTGTGTAAGCATCCATGCAGATCTCTCTTGCACCTGACAATACACAGTCTCCAGAAACACACTCTTAGCACACAGGCAGCTGCTTCTCCTGCACTCCCATGCTTACTATTCAGCACTGTGTGGTATTTCAGATAGCAGTGTGTAACGCTAACACATTCAATATCACCAAGGCTCATTTCCTTTGCTCTAGTCTAATCACTCACCTAGGTTCCACATGCTCATGGTCTCAAGTAGCTGTTAGGACATGTGCTCTTTTCTGCCTCTCTAAACTATAAGGAAAATGTGTCAGGCTGTTACAGTAATTATCACTTGCTCTACCACAGTAGTAAATGTGCTTTGAAATTGCCAATCAAATATCGTTTTCTGCCTAGAATCACACCATGAGTCTGTGTGCACACAGGAATTGTTGTCAGAGATTTAATTCGTGTTGCTCTTGTTCTGTAAGACTTGCACTCGTAGGAAAGGGGCAGCTTGTTTTCTTGAACTATGATGGTTAGCATTCAGCACAAATCACTATCTCACAGATGAGAGACAAATGCTAACACATTTGAAAACAACAGGGTAGATTTTCCTTCCACTCCTGCAATGGGTGAGGTAGTTCCTGCATGTTCAAAACTCCAATTAACCCTTACCACAGGTGATCTTATATACATCTCTGCAGTCTTCATGCAGTTGTGTAAGCGTCCATGCAGATCTCTCTTGCACCTGACAATACACAGTCTCCAGAAACACACTCTTAGCACACAGGCAGCTGCTTCTCCTGCACTCCCATGCTTACTATTCAGCACTGTGTGGTATTTTAGATAGCAGTGTGTAACGCTAACACATTCAACATCACCAAGGCTCATTTCCTTTGCTCTAGTCTAATCACTCACTCAGGTTCCACATGTTCATGGTCTCAAGTAGCTGTTAGGACATGTGCTCTTTTCTGCCTCTCTAAACTATAAGGAAAGTGTGTCAGGCTATTACAGTAATTATCACTTGCTCTACCACAGTAGTAAATGTGCTTTGAAATTGCGAATCAAATATTGTTTTCTGCCTAGAATCACACCATGAGTCTGTGTGCACACAGGAATTGTTGTCAGAGATTTAATTTGTGTTGCTCTTGTTCTGTAAGACTTGCACTCGTAGGAAAGGGGCAGCTTGGTTTCTTGAACTGTGATGGTTAGCATTCAGCACAAATCACTATCTCACAGATGAGAGACAAATGCTAACACATTTGAAAACAACAGGGTAGATTTTCCTTCCACTCCTGCAATGGGTGAGGTAGTTCCTACATGTTCATAAGCCCAATTAACCCTTACCACATGAGTTCTTACATACATCTCTGCAGTCTTCATGCAGTTGTGCAAGCGTCCATGCAGATCTCTCTTGCACCTGACAATACACAGTCTCCAGAAACACACTCTTAGCACACAGGCAGCTGCTTCTCCTGCACTCCCATGCTTACTATTCAGCACTGTGTGGTATTTGAGATAGCAGTGTGTAATGCTAACACATTCAACATCACCAAGGCTCATTTCCTTTGCTCTAGTCTAATCACTCACCCAGGTTCCACATGCTCATGGTCTCAAGTAGCTGTTAGGACATGTGCTCTTTTCTGCCTCTCTAAACTATAAGGAAAATGTGTCAGGCTGTTACAGTAATTATCACTTGCTCTACCACAGTAGTAAATGTGCTTTGAAATTGCCAATCAAATATCGTTTTCTGCCTAGAATCACACCATGAGTCTGTGTGCACACAGGAATTGTTCTCAGAGATTTAATTTGTGTTGCTCTTGTTCTGCAAGACTTGCACTCGTAGGAAAGGGGAAGCTTGTTTTCTTGAACTGTGCTGGTTAGCATGCAGCACACATCACCATCTCACAGATGAGAGGCAAATGCTAACACATTTGAAAACAACAGGGTAGATTTTCCTTGCAGTACTGTAATGAGTGAGGTAGTTCCTACATGTTCATAAGCCAAATTAACCCTTACCACATTTGCTCTTTCATACATCTCTGCAGTATTCATGCAGTTGTGCAAGCGTCCATGCAGATCTCTCTTGCACCTGACAATACACAGTCTCCAGAAACACACTCGCAGCACACAGGCAGCTGCTTCTCCTGCATTCCCATGCTTACTATTCAGCACTGTGTGGTATTTCAGATAGCAGTGTGTAACGCTAACACATTCAATATCACCAAGGCTCATTTCCTTTGCTCTAGTCTAATCACTCACCCAGGTTCCACATGCTCATGGTCTCAAGTAGCTGTTAGGACATGTGCTCTTTTCTGCCTCTCTAAACTATAAGGAAAATGTGTCAGGCTGTTACAGTAATTATGACTTGCTCTACCACAGTAGTAAATGTGCTTTGAAATTGTCAATCAAATATCGTTTCCTGCCTAGAATCACACCATGAGTCTGTCTGCACACAGGAATTGTTGTCAGAGATTTAATTCTTGTTGCTCTTGTTCTGTAAGACTTGCACTCGTAGGAAAGGGGCAGCTCATATAATAGGATTTGAAAAGCTAAAAAAAAATAGTAATATATTTAAATTACATAAAGGTATTTTTTTTTTTAGTTTCCTTTAGGTATTGCTGAACAACACAGAAATAAATTAAACATGCCTATAAAATCAAGAAAGAGAAAAGAACAGCAAAAACATCTATATTTGAAGACAACTGGACAACATAAATTAGTTGAAAAACCTCATGTTGGAAAAAAGAAAAAGTCTTCTGGTAAGCAGACTAAGGATTTTTTTTTTAAATATCCTCAAACATAGAAAAAATATAGAAAGTATATCCACTGCAAATAGTGTTTCAAGAAGAAAACAACAAGACAATAGAAAGAAATTACTAAATGCTAATGTACAATCAAATCAAATTCAAAGCTTTATTCGACAGCAATGTCATAAAAGCATATTTACATCCTAACAATAAATATAAATACTATATTAAAACAATATACAATCTTAAAAATACATTAAACCATGATGCTGGCGAATAGTTCCGATGAATTGATAACATCGATTAAAAACAAATTTATGCTAAAAATAGAACAATGTCCTTGGTGTCAGATGTTCTTTATCCTTCTTCTAACATTTTTAGGGTGCGTGAACGTATAACCCAAGCCCACCCCAAGAATTTTGCTACAGCAATGACCAAATATTGAGTGCAATCAGATTCGAGTATTCTCAAGGCATCCTTGTATCTACGTATTCCCAAATTTAAACATACTGGTTTTATCCATCTACGACGTGGAGTGACATATAATGGACAAACAAATAGTAAATGACCAGCATCTTCAATCAAATCTCGACAGTGAGGACAACAATTATCATCGTTGGGTAGCCAATTCTGTGTAAATGTTTTAACAGGGAGGGTCCCAATTCGAAACTGAAAATACAGTTTTCTATCAAAAGGCCTCTCTATATAATCCCAAAAAGCCTCACAAGATGGAATACTTTTGATGTCGAGATATCGTCCTGTTAGATTGGTGTTCTGGCCAGTAATAATAACAGATGTTGTAATCATATCCCAGTACATTTTTTTGAGTGCAGACTTGGGAGGAAATTTTAGCCCATTTAAATCATCCCAAAGATGCCCCAAATCTAGTTTTATTAATAAGTCTCTGATTTCTTTAAGCCATGATATAGAATGAAATTGGTCGGCCCTAATGATACAATCAGAAGCAATAAAGAATGACTTAAAAAGAAAAACAGAATTTCAAAACATTCGTAAAAAAATGTTTCAGAGAAGAGTGGTGTTCAATTTGCTAAAGGCTGTGAAAAAATATAGGAAGAAAGCAGAATTTTATAAGAAAAAGAAACATATTGAATCAATTGTTGCAAAGGCTTCGGAATTAAAAAGAAAACTATTCATTTTAATTTTGAACAGGATCCGTACATTAGATAAAATAGTCAATGTAATGAAGTCAAAAAGCAAAAGGAAAAGAGTAGTGAAAAAAAAAAACTTTTGTAATGTGTTCTTAGGAGAATGAAAGCATAGTTCAAGTACTGAACCATTTTTCGATAAAGAGAGTTATCTTAAAAGTAATAGTTTGCTGCATGCAGTTGACACCAGTGGTCGAAGTTATGAAGTTAAAGATGGTTGTGTAATGGAAAAGGAGAAAATGGTTCCAAGAAATGAGGAAGAAGTGTTAGCTGATGAGGTTATGGGGAAACGTCCTAAAGTCCCAGTGTACACTTGGAATTGTAGTAGTATTTGTACTGTACGACAAGAATCTATTGATAAATTACGTGACTTTCTAAGAGAATATAGTAAAAAAAGTGTTAAACAGAAGATTAAGGTGCTTCAAAGACTAGATCCATGCAGAGTGAGAAAGAATACTGGTTTGCAAGGACATTCTCTGGCTTGTCTTTCTAGGAAAGTTTGTCAAAGTGTTTTTCACCATTTTAGGATGCTGGCAGTACATCATACTGAAATGAGAAAGTTTGTGAGAAGATTGTATTTTGCTAAAAGTCCAGCACTAAAGTTAAATGAGTTGAATAGTGCTCTGTTGCGTGGATCTGTATCAGATGTAGAGAAGGTTACTGATGATATTCAGTTTTGTTACTTTGGTTCAGAACAAGAAAGTGCAGGAAATGACACAGTTATTGAAGAAAATGTGGAAGAGAATGTAGAACCCACTGTTAGTAAAAATGTTGAAGATCAAATGACAAAATGTACCATCATCTCTAATGAAAGACCAAATATTGCTTGTATTTGTTGCCGGAGAAGCCATTATAAAACTCAAACAATGAATGTTGATCTCTATAAAAAAAGAGAAAATGAAAATAATTATGAGTGGAAGGATTTTGCTACATATTTGTTTCTGGAAAATTGTTTTGATTTCGGTGAAGATCAGCGTATTTGTAACTGTTCTAACAAGTTAGAAGAAAATAAAATGCCAGCTAGAGCTGTACATAATAATTTAGAATTGGTTGATATTCCTGCAGAACTTAGTGATTTAAATACGTATGAGTCTATACTCATTCAATGTGTCCATTCGTTTCAGACTATAGTTTGTATGGAGCCCAAAACAGGTAAATTACCTCCTTCAGATTTACAAAGAGGTTTAAAAGGAAGAGTTGTCTATTTGCCATTAGATTGGAAAAAAAATATTGAAACAATTGATGCAGATAGTTTGGAAACTGAACCATTAGTTATTCTGGTTAATGGTGTACCTACAAAGAATAAGAAAATTTGGCAGGAGCTAGTAGATGTACGAAAAGTACAAAGAGCAAATTTATATTTGAAAAGAAATAATAAGTACTATGAGTCAATTTATATGGATGAAGATGAAGAAGTTTTACTAGCAGACACAGGAATACCAACTAGGCAAATTGAAAAACTGGATAAGTCAAAAGAAGAAGAAATTTATGAACATTTCAGCATACATCCTCTTCATTCTAAAGAAGTTATAGGAAACACTAATGATCTGTTTCAGATGAAAAAAGCAAAAGGAACTCCTGTGAGTGTATGGGAGGAGAGCTTGGAAGCTCGTTGTTTTCCCCAGCTGTTTCCTACAGGAAAAGGTGGACGATATGATGAACGTCCAGTACAGATTCCTGTTTCTGAGTGTAGGACTACAAGATTATGTGCAGAAGATCCAAGATTTCGTCAAAGTATTCTTTATTTGTTCCATCTTTTATTTGAAAGTGACTTGTCTGCACTATCTTATGCAGTAAATCACATTTTAAAAACTGGATCCATCTACATAATGTGTCTGCAAAGGATTTTATGAACAAAGTGCAACAGTGAGATGATCATTTGGAATCTCAATTGATTAATCTGATGGCTTGTCAGCGTGGAACTAATGAATATTGGTACCGACGCCATGGAGAATTGAAATGTATGTTACGGAATTTACGAACTCCTACATGGTTCCTTACTCTAAGCTGTGCTGAGTACGCTTGGGATGATTTACTGGATTTTCTTCGAGAGGCAAATTCAAATATTGAAAACATCCAATACAAGACAGCAGGAGAATTGTGCTCATTGGATCCGGTTAATGTTTGCAGATATTTCAATCATAGATTTGAGGCTATGATGTCCTTCATCTGCAATAAAAAAAATCCACCTCTTGGAGAAGTTGTGGATTTCTTTTGGAGAAAAGAGTACCAAGCAAGAGGTGCTCCTCATATTCATATGCTGTTGTGGATCAAGGATGCCCCAAAATTTGGAACAGATTCTGATGATGCAGTTTTATCTTTCAATGAAGAATATGCAACATGTGCTATACCTAAAAGCACAGAAGAAAAAAACTTAAAAGAGCAAGTTTTACGTTTCCAAAGTCATCGGTGTGGAAAATACTGTCGACGAAAGTACAAGAGTAAAGATAAATTCTACACAAAATGTCGATTTGGATTTCCACGACCTGTTCTTTCAAAAGGAAGAGTAAACAGTTTTATGTCAGCTGTGCGACATACCATTACAAGAAAATCTCTGAAAAATACCTACAACCTAAGAAGAAAAGAAGAGTCAAAATATATAAATGACTACAACCCAGTCATTTTATCCATGTGGAATGCTAACATGGATATTCAGTATGTAGCTGACAATTCTATTGCTGTTGCTCGGTATGTCACATCTTACATCACTAAATCTGAGAAAACGGAATTGAAAGAAATGTGGGAAGAGATTTCTCACGAGAAGACTGTCAGTAAAAAGCTATACAGTTTCAGTTTAAAGATGTTATCGCATCGAGAAATTGGGTCATACGAATGCTCAGATAGGTTGTCATCTGCAAGTCTGTACTCCAAATCCAGAAGAATAATTTGGGTAAGTTTAGGCCTTGCAGGAATGCGAAATCGGGTACTGAAATCTATTCGAGAAATTGAATATTTAGCAGAGAGCGAACCAGAAAGTACAGACATTTTGAAAACAAATATGTTGGACACATATTACCCAAACAGAAGTCATCATCTTGAGAACATGTGTCTCTATGAAGTGCTGCAGAACTACATTTTTACACGGAATGCCACAGAAGACATCAACAATGGAAAATATAAAGTCATTGGTGAGGAAGGATGTTTCATTGAAACAAACAAAAGGAAGTTTGATTAATCACAGGAAGCTGAGTTGCGACACTACTGACAAAAAGGAATTTTACTACTTAGCACTTTTACAGCTGTTTGAACCATGGCGTTCAGAGGATGAATTACTTGGAGATTTTCAGAGCTATGAAGATTCCTTTAATGCATGTAAAGATAGCATAGAATGCAGTACTTTCACAAATTATGTACAAATGTTAAATGAAGAAATTGAACAAGAAGCTACAATTGCAGCTGAAGTAGCTAGAGACAGTTCTCAAGACAGTCAAAGTTCTGGTACGCTCAGTCAAGATCCCCTAGGACAACCAATCGTAGAAAATGAAGCTGCAATAGCCATGACTGAAGTGGAAACAGCTATGAATCAAGCTCAGGAAGATTTAATAGACTTACCAAATTTGGAACAACAACTGAATGATGAACAACAACAAATTTATGAAGAAGTCACAAAACAAATTGATCATGGATCACTACATGAAAATAAAGAGTGCTCATGCACATCATTTGAACCAATCAGAATGTATGTGAGTGGACAAGCTGGAACTGGAAAAAGTTTCTTAATTAAATTAATTAGAAGCTACCTACAGAAAAAAACTGATTCAACTTTGTCTTGTGTTGTTACTGCTCCAACTGGGTTAGCAGCATATAACATAAAAGGAATTACCTTACATGGTTTGCTAATGTTACCAGTGGAGCATGAGAACAAAATAGAATACCACAAGCTAACAGGAGAAGCATGTTTTGAAGTTTCAAGAGTGTTGAAGAAAATGAAAGTTCTCATTATTGATGAGGTAAGCATGGTATCAAACATAATGGTTTGCCTTTGTGCATTTAAGAATGCAGCAAATTCTAAAGACAGACTATGATGTGTTATTTGGAGGAAAACATGTTATAGTTTTTGGGGATCTACTGCAGCTCACTCCAGTTAAAGGACAACCAGTATCTAATACTCTTGCACATGAAGACACGAAAAAGTCATTAGGAAGTATAGGTAATGTGAATATTTGGTCATACGAGTACAAAGAACTCATTACCAATATGCAGCAAGCAAATGATGATGATTATGCAAGTATTCTCAAAGATACCAGAATTGGATTACTCACAGAACATGGCAGAAAAACTTTACAGAGTCGATTACTATGTAATTTGTTTCCAACAGAACAAATAGTTCCAGAGAAAATATACAAGGAAATTGCAGAAAAAAATAATGTAATCTGCTTAATGCCAACACTACATGAATGCTCTATATTCAATGAAGAACATTTGAAATTGGAAAATGAAGAGATTATGAAAATGGAAGCCGTGGATAAAATACAGCATGAAGGACTAACTATTATATTGACAGGCAAATTGAAAACTAAATTGGATTCTCTAGAGAAAAACATATCGAAAACAGCTGGTTTAGAAAAGAATCTTTATGTATGTATGAACTGTCGAGTAATTTTAAGACGTAATTTGAATGTAGAAAAAGGTTTAGTGAATGGAGCTATGGCTAAACTTGTGGGTTTTGTTAATTACCAGAAAAAAGATGGAATTGAATTTTTAAAAATAAATTTTGATCAGATTGAAGAGGTTAAAGACATTAGTCGTTGTTCAGTTCGTTTTTTGCTTGTGAAAGACTGATATGTACGTAGGAAGCAGTTTCCGTTTTCTCTAGCATATGCTGTAACTATTCACAAATCTCAAGGATTAACTGTAGATAGTGCTTTTGTAAACATTGGATCTAGTGTGTTTAACCCCTTGCATGCGCATGACGGAACCACGCCGTCATGAGCCATGGGTGGCGTGTGCTCATGACAGCGTGGTTCCATCATGCTGTGGCCGCTCCGCCCACGCGTCACTGATTCCCCGCCTGTGCGGGTGAAATAACGAGTGGGCGGAGTTGTGACGGAACCACGCCGTCATGAGCACAGCTCGCCCGTGACTCATGACGGCGTGGTTCCGTCACGAGCATGGCGACACGGCGCTGAGGGGGTGCGGGGTGAGCGCGGCATCGCCATGCTCGTGACGGCGGCGAAGGGGTTAAAGAAGGTATGGCATATGTTGCTTTGTCACGAGTGAAAAAATTATCTGGTTTATTCATGATAGACTTTGATGACTCAAAAGTTAGTGCTGATGCAAATTGTGTAAAGGAGTATAACAGATTAAGAAGAAGTTATGCTCCTCATTTAGGTCAGTATCCTGTGTTTGAAAAAAGTGTTGTTTGTCGGAAAAGGAGAATTGAGAATATCTGTAATGAGGATGTACAGAAGAGAAAACAAAAGGAGAGTGATGTGATTGAAAGCAAAAAGAAAAAGGACAATGTTGAAGAGGTTGTTGGTTGTCATTTTGAAAATAGCTCTGGTGTCAACTGCTACGCTAATGTAGTGCTGAATGTTGTATTTTATCTTGAAAGTTTGCAAGAGCAGATAATACTAAATCATGAAAAAAGATTTTGTTCTCTGCTGAGTTTCCTTTATGAGAAGTTGAGTAATGATAGATATTTCACCTAAAAAGGATTTAAAAATTACCATTTGGCCTCATGGAAAGGTAAATGTTTCTATTGTGGACTTCTTTGACAGATATTATTTTGGTGTATGTGCTTAAGCAACAAGATTTACAGACGTTATTTATTGCAAATAGTTATTGTTCTTAGAAGATATTTTTAATAGATATGTTACATTTCTATCAAGGTATGTTTTACTGAGGATAGATTCAGGGCTTTTTTAAACAATCTTTCAGATTGTTTATTTTTTTGCCCGCTGTTAAGTGATGAATGCAATTAATATCACTATTTTCAGTGAAATTCAATGAATTCTGAAAACAGAAAAAAAGGGCAAAAAATTACTTTGTTAAATATGAAAATATGTGTACTGTATTCTAAAATGTATTGTTAAATATTACTACTTTTTTCTTTTTTTTCAGATCTAGAAAGAAAATTTAGGAAATTGAATCCATTTTTCTTGTAATTAAAAAAAAACATTTATTTCTAATTAAGTTATTTTGTTGGTCAGGTAAGTTTAAAATATCTGTATTTCTCACCCCTTCACTTTCATGCTCCCTTTTCTTCACTTCTCCTCACTCTGCTTTTCTCATTCCCCTTCCCTCTCTCTTCTTCCTTTACTGCTCTTTCGTAACTCCCTCACTCCTTCTCTACTACTCCCCTAGGTTTACTGCCTCCATCACTATTTTTTCAGCCATGTTTCTCTCCCTGTCTCCATATGTCTATGTCATTCTAACTGCCTTACTCCTTCTCAGTTCCTTGCTCTCTGTCTCTGTTTCTGTCTCTCTCCCTTTGTCTGTCTTACCCTTAATTTCCTTAACATCTCTGTTTCTACCACTCCTCCTCTCTCCATCACTCATTTTCCATCTATGTTAATTTTTTAACCTTCTCCGTCATTCTCCTTCCCTCACCTTCCCCAACTGTCACTATCCTTTACTCATAGTCACTCCTATTCTCCTACTTCACTTCCTCCTGTCTGTATCTCACACCCCTTCATCTTTTCGCATTCTTTCCTTCACTCTCCCTCACTCTCCTTTGCTCATTGAAATCCTGACTCCCTTTCTCTCACTCCAGTTTTCTAAATCCCTCCATCCCCTCACTCCCCATCTGTCACTTTCCCTTACCCCCTTTTCTAATCCTCATATCCCTTATCTCACCATCACTCCACTTCTCTTACTTTCAATCCCTTTACCCTGCTGTACTTCATCCGCTTCATCTGTTACTCCCTTTTCCTATCTCCGTCCCTTACTCCCCTTTTCTCACTCCCCCTCCATCACTCTCCATTACTCACTGCCATTCCCTTACTCATTCACTCTTCTTACCTGTATCCTCTACCCTTAGTCCTTTTGTTGCAGTCAGTCTTTCACTTCCCTTTCATGACTGATCATTCTTTCCTTTTCTCACTCATTCTGTCTGTCCTTTCCTCCTCTTCACTCAGTCATTTCAATCATTTCAATCATTCATGTATACACTACACATTCATTCAATAAAATTACAACACAGTATATTAGGAATATAGCTCTTCTTGGAGAAGTGAAGTGAGTTCTGAAAAGAACTGTTTTGTTTGTTTTGTATTTTTTTTTAAGTTTTTTAACAATTTTGTATTTTTTTAATTTTTTTTTAGAGCAACCAAAAAAAAACAGGGTAATGAAAAACTGTTCAACAGGAACAAAAAAAAAATGAAAAAAATTATGGGCTGGAGCATGTGTGCTGCTGCATTCTGTTTTCAATCAAGTTTATACTGCTCTCACCGTAGCAAAGAACAGCATTGCACACATTGCAATGTATGTGCACCTTCTGGAAAAGGGGGCGGATGTCCAGTGGCCTGGTACACGGTGAATCTGCGGCCGCAGATGATGTGCTCGGCTGAGCAGGTGGAGGGTTGTCCCTTAGGGCTCTAGTTGTTTCACGAGCATAACATACAGGATGCACTGTCTTAAAGTGTCTCAGCATGGAATAAATACTAAAGGAGTATTTTTTGCTGGGATCTCCTCTAGATAAGGCACTTCCACAAATAGTGCAAGTCACCTTTGGCGCATTCACCTTCTTTTGGCCCTCTGGAAAAGTGAAGTAATTCCAGATGAAAGAGTGTTTTTGCTTGCTCTTCCTTGGTGGTTCCACAAAGGTCTCCTCCTCACTCCCTGAAGTTGACTCCTGATCTGTCATTTTCAAGTAAGATTTCACTCGAGTAGCTGTTCAGCTCCTTGTCCCAGGAAGTAAGAAGAAATAGTGAGGGGATTGGGTGTGGTGTTTGAATATTCTGGAACAGAAACTACTATGAACCAATGAAAAGTGTTGTTTCGTAATCACATGACTTGCCGTGCGCGCACGGTGCTCGCACGTATACGCGCACGGTGCACGCACGCATCAGAAATGAATTACTTTTAACCCGATTTCTAAAACATGAAAAGGAGGCAGGGAAGACACTCCCTGACCCCCTAGACCTTCTCAGGGGGTCCCTAAAGGACCTTGTAAATAAAAAAAAAACATTTTGTTTAATTAAACAAATTGCCGGTGTGCGCACGGTGCTGGCACGCATGCGCGCACGGTAGGCCTGGGCTAAATTTCCGTTCCGCTCGTGGAAATTGCGATAATTGGACATTTTCGCAATTCCGCGGAGATCGCAAAAATGTCACAATTTCCGCATTCCACAGCTTAGCGATAATTTGGTTCTTGCTCGCGCTGTAAAATAATACATTCTTACCTAAATCCCCGCGTTCGCCGACAAGCTTTCCCGATCCGGTTGCGTTCTCCACAAGATGTTGGATTGTTGGTAGCCATTTGCGCTGTCTCGCGACAGTTCGCGCCCGCAGTAATGTCATTGGTCGCGCGATCACGTCTTTCTTCTCGCGATAATGCACAGCAAGAAGAGTGAAAACAAGATGGCCGCGCCCGCAAGCAACCGCATGGGTAAGTTGGCGAGCCGCGACCATGCAGAAAATACCGCGAACGGGCGGGAAAAAAATTTCTGCCTCTTCGCGATATTTCCGCGTGTTTGCGGAGATTTGTAAAATTTTTGCGATAGTTTGCGAAAGTCACTTTCGCAAATTCCGCCCACCCCTAGCGCACGGTACACGCATGCATCAGAAATGAATTACTTTTAACCCGATTTCTAAAACATGAAAAGGAGGCAGGGAAGACACTCCCTGACCCCCTAGACCTTCTCAGGGGGTCCCTAAAGGACCTCGTAAATAAAAAAAAAACATTTCCTTTAATAAAAAAAATTGCCGGTGCACGCACGGTGCGCGAACCGGGAAAAACCCTTAAAAAAAAAACATTTTAAACTGTTTATAAGTTTATAGCTGATATTAACTATGCTGCTCAACTTTATCCAAATTCAAAAAAAAAGAGCTGAGCCATTCCATATTACAGGATACAGTCAATCTATAACTATATTCATAGGTAGTTTATTGTAAAATAAATATATAAAAAATATAATAATACATAGATAAATTAGCATTTAAAAAACCTTACAAATTCACTAAAAAAACCATAGGTTTCACACACGTTATAGTTAGAAATTAGCATTTCAAAAACCTTGCAAATTCACTTAAAAAACCATAGGTTTCACATACGTTATAGTTAGGAATTAGCATTTAAAAAACCTTGCAAATTCACTGAAAAAACCATAGGTTTCACACACGTTATAGTTAGCTGGACATTTTACTGTACAAAACCATTGAAATTCCCCCGTTATAGTTAGTTCAGCTAACTATAACTCGCGTGACTGCAATCCACTGCTGATGACGTCACATATTACATCACTCATGACATGGTCAGTGACATCACTGATGACATCACTGATGACATCAACCTTGTGTAAGAGTGGCATACCTCCTCTTATCCGAATACAAACTTTGATACACACATTGAAAAATACAAACTAAAGTTTTGAAAACTATAGATACCAATACCAGTTAGAACAACCTATTCAGTAATTCCAGAATCTACATACGCATCCACTCATTCATCAACACTTCTATATAGTCACTCATACATGTACTCAGTCATCATATGTACTCATACACCTATATATCCTGTTACACACCTACACTAATACATAGAGTTACTCCCACACATACTCACACATGCAAATAAACATCCATTTACTTGCATATACAGCTATACACACACCACTACACTTACTTCTACAGAAACGTACACATACTTGCTCTCTTAAACAATCACTTATAGAAACACATACTTATTTATACAGGAACACTTCCAAGATCTGACTCTCATATATCCTCACTCATATACATCAATACTCACATATACTAGTTCAAAACATATGGGCGTACTCATAAAGACACTATTGAGACAGTCATTCACTCTCTTACTCACCCATACACACACTCATCCACCCATACTGTCCTGCTCACATACTGTCTTCAAAACACATACAAACAGTGAGTCACTCATTCATGCATCCATACGCTAAGTAACATCCCCCACTGAACCATACAGACACTCATACTGATACTCTAAAAACGAACTAATAACCCATATACACACTCATGTAGCTACTCACCAACCCATGCAGCCACTTATACACAAAGTGAGACACTGATACCGATATTTAAATATTTAAACATTACTCACTAATACTTGTATTCACTAAGATACTGTTAATAAGTCAGTTATACAATTAATTTTACAAAAAAACCATCCATTTAGACACTAATTTACCCATTTATTCTTCCATTAACTTTTAGATATACATATATAAAAAATATTTATTTTTCAGAAAGACACATATTCACTGGATGAGGTCATTAGTGATGTCATCAGTGATGTCATTTGAGATGTCATCAGTGATGTCATGAGTGATGTCACTGACCATGTCATGAGTGATGTAATATTTGACGTCATCAACAGTTACATCCATACAGAGACTTTTATACCCACTCACATACCCATACAGACCCTCTCATACCCAGTCTTACATCTATATTGAGATTAATATATTCATTCACAAACCCATACAGAGACTCTGACATCCAAACGTTCACCCATATAGAGACTTTCACACCCACGCACATACCCATACAGACCCTCTCACATCCACTCATACACCTATGCAAACACTCTTACAGCCATTCACAAACCCATGCAGAGACTGTCACACATAGTCTTACACCTAAATATACACTTTTATCCCCAGTCGTATGCCCATACATACACTGTCACACCAACATCTCATAGACACTGTCCATTCACAAACCCATACAGACTTTCACACCCAGTTAAATACCCATACAGACCCTCTAACACCCAGTCTTACAGCTATGCAGACATTGTTATACTCATCCACAAGACCATACAGAGGCTCTCACATCCACACCTACATCCTATAGACAATTTTATATCCACTTACAGACCCATACAGACACTGTCACAACCATTGACATATCTTACAGACACTGTTACACCCATTCACAAACCCACACAGAGACTCTCAAGTGCACACTGATAGTCATACAGAGACTTTCACACCCAGTCACATACCTACAGAGACTCTTTCATAAACACTCTTACACCTATGCAGAGACTGTTACACCCTTTCACAAACCTATACAGAAACTCTTACATCCACACATACATCGATACAGAGACTTTCACAGCCACTCATATACTCATACAGACCCTCTCACATCCAGTATTATACCAATGCAGACACTGACACACTTATTCACAAACCCATACAGAGACTTTCACATCCACAAATACACCTATATAAATATTTTTCAACTACTCACATAGCCACACACACAATGTCACACTCATTCAAATATTGTACATACAATGTCAAGCCCATTCAAAAACTCATACACACTTACACCCAGAAGTACACCTATAAAAAGACTTGTATAGCTACTCAGATAGTGATGTAGAGCCTCACTCCTAGTGGTATACTCACACAGACCCTGTTACAACAAGTAAAATATGCATTGAGACACTTATGCACCTTAAATCATATCCATATATACTGTGTTATACCCACTTTCAGATCCATTCACAATTGCCTACTAGAAATGTGCTGTTTTGCATTCGACTCTCCACAGAACCCTCATCTACAGGCCACCCGGCCCCCACCCTCCCTTTACCAATGCCATCACTGACCTCATCGAACCCCATGCGCTTGCATCCACAAACAACATCCTACTTGGAGACCTCAACTTCCATTGGATAACCACGATGACTCAAACACTAGAGAACCTCACCAACAAAGGACTGAAACAACTAGTCACTGCCCCAAACACACAGTCGGGCACACACTCAGAGAAAACAGCATCTCCTACAGCCACACCATGGAACTCCTCTGGACAGATCATCACTCCTTCAAAAAACCCACTGTCCACAAGCACGCCCATCGCCTCCCCCGCAGAAGCTGGAACAAAGTCACCGAAGAACAGCTCACCTCTACCCTCATCAGCACCCCACCACCGAATACGTCAGGCGCAAACACTGCAGCAGGCAACCTCCACCACTGGATCACAAACTGCGCCGACACACTCGCCCCCTCAAGAAAGCCACCGGAAGACACTTCAAGAATGCAAGCTGTTACACCCCTGCACTCCAAGAATCCAGACGCTCCTGCAGACAACTCGAAAAGACATGGAGGAACAACAAAACCCCGGAAACATGCACTGTCCAAAAAGCAGCCACCACCTCGCACCACCAACTCATCAAATCCACAAGGAAGAAATACCTCCAAGACAAAATCCTCACCAATGCATACAACACTAAAGAGCTCTTCTCCATCATCAAGGAATTCACCAAATCCTGCAGGGAAACAACAGACGTCCCACCCTCTCAAGACCTCTGCAACAGACTCAGCACCTTCTTCCACCACAATATTAATATGATCTATCACAACTTCAACAACCAAGACCACCCCCTGCATCAGCTCCCCCCTCATGCGACACCACCCAACAGACCCTGCTCAAATGGATCCCACTCATGACAGAAAACTCCTGAAAGACCATGAAAAACATCCACTCCAGAGCACCCTCAGACCCGCCCACACCACATCTTCCACAGAGCCACCTCTGCCATCGCAGCCGAACTACGTCAGATGATCACCTGCTCCTTCGAGACTGCTACCTTCCCCGATGACTGGAAACAGGCCGAAGTCAACCTCCTCCTGGAGAAACTCTCCGCGGACCCGGTTGACCTCAAGAACTTCAGGCCTATCTCCCTGCTTCTATTCACAGCCAAGGTCATCAAAAAGGCTGCCAAGACCCATCGAAGCTAACAACGTCCTGGACAGCTCCCAATCTGGATTCTGAAGCAACCACAGCACCAAGACTACCCTACTCATTGCCACCAATGACATATGCTCCCTCCTTGACCAGGGTGAAACGACAGCCCTCATCCTCCTGGACCTCTCCGCTGCATTCAATATTGTCTCCCATCGCACCCTAGCCACCAGACTCCATGATGCCGGCATCTGCGGCAAAGGCCCTTGACTGGATTTGCTCCTTTCTCACTGGCAGAACTCAGTGGGTCAGACTCCCTCCATACCTCTTGGAACTGACAGAGACCAACTGTGGAGTGCCTCAAGACTCCTCCCTCAGCCCAACCCTCTTCAACGTCTAAATGGCCCCATCGCAACCATCATCAGGAACCACAGGCTCAACATACTCTCTTACCTCGATGACACCTAGCTGAGCCTCTCCCTCACCAACGAACCCAACATCACCAAACACAACTTCCAAGAAGGGATGAAAGCCGTCTCCGCCTGGATGAAGAACAGCTGCCTGAAACTCAACTCAGAAAAGACAGAAGTCCTCATGCTTGGCTCCACCCCCTCTGTTTGAAAAGACTCCTGGCGGCTCTCTGGCCTTGGAAATCTCCCTACCCCAGAAGACCACACACAAAACCTCAGCATCACACTAGACTCATCACTCACAATGAAAAGCTAGATCAACACTGTATCCTCAATCTGCTTTAACTCCCTCTACATTCTTCTAAAGACTTTCAGATGGATCCAACCGAATCCAGAAAAACTGTCACACACACTTATCAGCAGCCGACTGGACTACGGCAACGCTCTCCACACCCGACTCAACAAGAAACTTCTTTGCAAACTCCAGACTGTTCAGAATGGCACAGCCAGAGTGATCCTCAACATCCCTCGTCGCAGTCACATCACCCAACACCTCCGCGATCTCCACTGGCTTACAGTCGAAAGAAGAATAACCTTCAAATTCCTCAGCCATGCATACAAGGCCTTTCACAACACTGGACCTGCATACCTGAACAGCCGACTCTCCTTTCACGCACAAAAAATATACCTCCGATCAGCCCAGCTCTCTCTGGCCACCGACCCACGTATCAACAAGACCAGAACGGGAAGAAAGTCCATCTCCCACCTCGCAGCCAGAGCTTGGAATATCCTCCCCCTTCACCTCCGCAATCTGCCACATTGCCCCAGTTCAGGAAGGACCTCAAGACCTGGCTCTTGGGATGACCCCAGCACTTAACAGAGCCGCACACCCTACACCCCAGGGCCTCGAGACCCTCACGGGTGAGTAGTTGTCCTTTACCAACCCTTATTGATTGATTTATTGAATGTGTGCTTTTGGTTTGCGGATGCGCACTGGATCTACAGATTCGACAAATTTATTTAAAATAAGGATTTACAGTTAAAAATAACAACTGTTTAGGACATAGGGTGGCTCTTGTGTGTATATGACAAATGCATATACAAGCAAATACAGAGTTTTAATTTGCCGAGAAATACTCTGTTGCCTTTGTGTGGCAAGTGAACACCATCTCTTCTGTATATTCCATTTATGTTGAAGCGCAGGTTAATAGTATAGAGAGAGACAAAGCTGAACAGTTTTGTTAACATGTTTCCTGGCTTTCTCTATCTGTGGACAAAATTCAGATGACCACTTCCATTTCTGCCTCTGGCACATGCTAGAAAACACAAAGGCAGTGTGAGGGAAAAGTTGCATTAATTGTTCACAGGTATTCTTCATTATGATTTCCGGTCCAACCCCAGTCATTGTGCCCAGGTCATTGCCCAAACAGTGCACAGTTACAAGGTCTGTATGTGGGGAATCCATAATGCTTTCAACCAATGGAAGCAATTGCTGCCACTTTAACCCTCTCTGGCCAAACCAACTAATGTCCACATTAGACAACCCCATGTTTATGTCAATCTCACACTTTCTAGCAAACTCTCTCACCCAGAACACAAAACTATGACTTACAATCCACACTCTAACCATTTTGAAGGATGGAGCAGGAGCACACAGGAGAAGGCTGAAGAAGGCTGCAGCTGAATGAGGCAGTTTTGAAGTGAAAGGTAGTTGAAAATGGAAGGTAGTAGTAATAACCTGGAAGAATAAATTTTTTTAGCTGTTCTAAATATGTTGGTGCATAAGGCTAGGTAGTGATTTTGTGAGAAAAGTAAATAGATTTTAAACAGGCTTTTAAAAAAGTAGAAAAAATGTTGGTGTTTGAGATATGTGTAGAATCTGAAATTTCAAACTTCATAGCAGGACAACACTGGCTGTCATCTTTCATGAAAGACTTCATATAACTTTAGAACATAACACTGTATACTGCCTTTCATATGTCAAAATTTGTATCTCTTCTTTCTTCAACCAAAGCTCTAATAAAAAATACTGTTCAAAACATGTAATGTAGTGTTTGTTCTTCACGGATCATTTCTGTTTAAGGCATCGTTCGGCCTACCAGTGGTGATGTCCTATTAACAGTGTCCAAAATTCTAATATTATTTTTATGTATTTAGTGTGATGGTTTACTTACAAGGTGATAACATTTAATTTGTTTCTGATATATTTCTGTTGATTAGTTCAAAAGCATAGTAATACAAGGAATTCATTAGCTGTAAAGAGTGTAATGCATAGTATGTCTTAGTTGTAGAGCCATACTGTTGAATTCTGTTTTTTCCACAATCAAAAGGATTGTTTTTTTCTCACCGTTCAAAGATAAAGCTTCATGCAGTACATTGGTCACAGTGTACAAGTATGAAAGCTAAGACCAGTAAAAAAGGGAGGAATAGAATGCATATTCACTTTACAATATTTTTGATGTATGATACTTTATTACTAACATGTAGAATTACATTGCAGAATTATAATCTTTGGTACCTGTATTCAACACCGGAAGAAATAACCTATTTATGTTTTTTCACTTTTACTATAGATACATGGAAGCATTTATATGAGCAATTTAGATGACTGATATGTTGCCCCGTGACATAGTATTACATACAGTAATACACCAATACATACAGTCACACATTTACTAACATATTCAATCATTCAGACACTCCAATACGCACTGAACCTTACACTGACACACCCACAGACTTGGAAGTACCCAATACAATTTAATAAAGAAATAATAGGAGAAATACAGCTTTTTTTAAATTGGTTGATAATGTTCTATTTTTTATGTTCAACATTTTAAACAGTTATTGTACCCCAAACAACATGATGCCAAACTGTTTTCAAACCACTTGCTTGAAAAAAAACATTTGATCAAGCTGCATAATATAACAAAGCAATGTGCATGTTAAAAGCCACATGAAAAAGTTAACAAGGATGACTATTAACTGCTTTCAAGTACTCCGGAACAGATTTTGTGTTGATTTCAACTGGCATATGGCAGCATAAGCAATGAGTTGCCATATGCCCCAAATTTGGAGTGACAGCTGCCACTGTTAGTGTCGCTGATGTTAAAGGTGATGACATACTTTCAGAAGAACTAGAGGGATGGGCAGCAACTTCCTACTCTCTAAGCATCCTGTCGTAGGCTCTTTCATGAATGGTCTTTAAGTGCTTCGACATCAAAGATGGGCCATGACTGCATTTCTTGCTGGTCACTCATGTAAGTTCTTTTCTACAGATATTGCACTTTACCATTTTTGCAGTGACTTTTTTCTCGCCGGATGGGATGGTGAAGAAATGCCAAACCTCACTTTCTTTCCTCTGTAGTACTACTTGTACATTTTCGTTCTCCTCTTGTAGCAGAAGTGGATCTTCTACAGGAGCAGATGTTGATGTTGTAGCCATTGTGACAGAGTACGCTGCTAGCAAACACAACAAAAGCAAATTGTGCTAATTAAGTCTTCCTTTGTGTGTCCTCTATTGCAAATGCAAGGTTTTCAGGAGTAGTTCAGTTCCTAGGAACGTGCTCTGAAAGTCCCTGAAAGAAGCAGGCGGTACCCCTGTGCTAGCGCCTAGCTCAGCAGTGCCAATAACAGGTTCGCAGTGCCATAAAATAGCAATGAGTTTAATTTAAAAATAAAAATATTCTCTAATATTGTGCATCTGTAATATGTCCATCCTACTTACAAAACCTGAAATAAAGTTGTATATAAAAAGAATTTACTTCTATAAAAATGTGGTGAATCTGCAGTGTCAGCACCGCGGTTCCGCTGTGATCACATGATCGGTAAGCAAAACCATTGAGTTCTGGCTGGCTAGCATGTCTTGCCGGAACCACAGAAGTACAGAGGAACTAAAACAATTATTAAAATGAGTATCATATTTTCAATAACAAAAAAAATTACAAATACTTTTTATTTAAAAAATCAGTTGAGAAATGTATTATTAAATATTTTAAAAGTATTTGTTTTAAAGAAAAATACATACATAACAATTATTTTAAAAACTATAATTGATATTATTTTTACATGAAGCCAGAAACAACAGAATTATTTAGAAAAAAAAATCGTTGTTAAAAAAAGCTTTAAAAATTTTAAAGAGTTCTTAAAACAACTGCTATTGAGATAATACATGAAAGTAAAAGAAAATATCACAAGATATTGTAAAACAATTGTAAAACAAAAATGTTATACCATGAAAATTTAAATACAAAAAAACCATAGAAATTCAATGAAAAGAACAAAGGTTACAGGGATGTTATTGTTAGGAAAATCAAATTTCCCAAAACTTAGAATTTACTAAAAAAAAACATGCTTACAGGGACGTTATAGTTAGGCTGACATTTCACGCGTACAAAACCAGAGAAATTCAGCAGTTATGGTTAGCTGAGTGAACTATAACTCACGCCCCCCACAAAGCACTGCTTATGACCTCACATATTACATCACTCATTACATAGTCAGTGACATCACTGATGACATCACTGACCACTGATGACATCACTAATGACTTCATCCAGTGAGTGTAAGTATTTTCTAAAAGTCCTTGGGGGCCTGCATTCATTGAATAAGGGGGGGGGTCACTTAGCCCACCTCCCTGGGCTGATATCGGCTCTGGGGACCCCATCCCCGGAAGCCCAGCTTCATAATATTTATAATCCAAAGGCAGGCAGCGCCCTAACCGGGTTGATTTCTGCCCCGGGGACCCCATCCTGCAGGGCCTTAAAATGTAAACAATTGAATGCTGGAGGGGGGGCCATGCTGCTCCCCTCCGCAGGCTGATTTTGGGCCCAGGGACCCCATGCCCCGGGGCTCAACCATAAACAAATGGGGAAGGAGCACACAGTGTGCATGATAGGGACCGTGGGGGGAGCCTCAAGTCCCCCGTGGTTCCAGATGGTTCCCAGCCTCCTGCGAGTGCTGGCATTGCTGCTACATGGAGGGAGCTGCTGGAAAGGCAGCTCCCTCTGTAGAGGAGCAATTGTTTCATTTCTTTCCTTGTCTGCATGTCTGCGGGCAGGCAAAGAAATGAATCCTCTGTTTTCAGCAGTCGGGAGCACTTTGACA
Source organism: Triturus cristatus (assembly GCF_964204655.1). Classification (NCBI taxonomy): domain Eukaryota; kingdom Metazoa; phylum Chordata; class Amphibia; order Caudata; family Salamandridae; genus Triturus; species Triturus cristatus. The sequence goes on along the minus strand of NC_140586.1, from coordinate 790,735,111 downwards.
GCTCCGGCATGCCAGAACCGGACTGTTTCCTTCTGCTTGGCAGTAGCTGTCCAAGCTTCCACCGAAGAAAAGCAAACAGCTATGTCCTGGGGGTGAGCACTGGGGGTGTGGCAGTCTACAGGGCCATCATACGCTCCAGGAGAGGGACTGCATGGCCCCCCTCCTTCTATTTTCACGGGCCAGACCAGGGGAGGAGGTGGTCCCCAGGGTTGAATATGGGCCACGAGGGGGCCCTCAGTCCCTTCGCATATGTATTTTACTTGCTCCCCTGGGTAGGTTGTGGTCCCACAGGAATGAGGGTCAGCGTGGTCCCCGCTAATTTTCATATTAAACCACATGGATGCGGTGGTCCCAGGGGCACTAAATAGCCCATGGAGAGGCTTTGCTCAGCCCCTTTCCAATATTTTAAATTAAGTCCTGGGGAGGTGGAGGTCTCCAGAGCTCATGAGAGCCCAAGGAGGGGGTCCACGCTGAAGCCGAGTCCCAAAATTGCTGCCAACACTTCCTGATTGAAATGATGGCAGCCAATCAGATTTCAGCATGGGGAATGTCGGCTCCTTGGATGATACACATCCCTATATTTACAAATGTGTTTGTTTTTAATATTTCAAAAACTACCAAATGGATTTACATCAAAAAACAACAAGCATTTGCAATGCAATCGGTATCGCATTTATAGGAGTTTGAGCTATTGGCATTGTAAATGACAATGCTTTTTATTTAAGTTTGTTTTTTTAAAAACATAAATAAAAGGCACTGTCATTTATAATACCAATAGCTCAAACTAGTATAACTGTGAGACCTATTGCATTGCAAATGCTTGTTTACTATTTGATCTATTGAACCACTTGGCTCCAATGTGACGCTTCAGTGCTTTATATTGAGGTGAGACATTCCACCCTTTTATGTATGTGGGTTGGTTGTTTTTGTCTGCTATGTTGGTTTCTTCAACTCTGTTTTTCCTGCCTGCATATTTACTATATCAGGGGCCCTCTTCTTCTTTTTGATGAGTGTTTCCCCCGCCTGGCAGGGATGATGCCCCAGCACAGGGTGCATATGCCAAGTGTGAGGGAGGGCAAGCAGAGGGAGCTGTATTACAGGGCCCTGCCAGGCACACATGCAGCAGCCTGGTGGGGTAACACGAGGAGAGGGATGGGTAGGAAACGGTGCAGCGTTCAGTGGTCTGACATTGTGTGTAATTAAAGGCACTACTTCTCAGATGCTCACATCCGCGAAATGCCATGTGTTGCTACCAACACTTGATGTACAGATCTGGGAGCCATACCTTAAATCCATCTAAACCTCAGTTGGGGATGTGTGTGTCTTTCTTTATGTGGGGACATGAGGCCCTTGCCAGACAGCTAAAGCAGGCTGTTGGTAAGACCTAAAAAGGAAATAGTGCCTGCTGCAAAAACAGACTATGAGCAGAGTATGTTAGATTATTTGTTCCGTTTATAAACATCAGTTGAACGGTGGCGTAAAGCAAAGTGAAGTGACCCCTGCCCCCCGAATGTCTCATATCGCACGGATATTTAATTGCATTTGGCTGAATGCGGGCCCCTGACGGGTTTGGGGCCCCTGAGAGGTTGGGGGCCAATCTGCGGCGCGAGGTTCTGTGTTACGCCAATGCAGCTGAAACTTGAACTGCTTTTTGTGGAATAAAGAGCTCCTTTAAAGAGGGACTTGGAATGAATGCAACTTCGGAGGCGTGGGGCTTCTAACAAGGCACCAAATGTTGTTTTATGGTTTACTTGATTGAATACTTCATGTGCTGAAGGTGTTATTAAATACAGATGTGTAAGATAAATTCCCGAAGTTAGTTTTTAGTACCAACAGGTGTCACGAGTCAATCCCCTGGGTTGACAGATAGCAATATAGAATATATAACGGGAGAATAAAGCTATTTCAGATAAGAGGACACGTAAAGCACTCCTGAAGGTCACTGCCCATTTCACTCCAATAGTAGGAAGCTTGGGTGACCTATCTTCGGTAGGCATTGCCTTCTGTGCAAGGACAAAGGGAGATCTCCTGTCAGTGGCACGCCCAGAAACAAACAATCCTGCTGCAACTAAATATATTTGCAATTGTTTATGATTAGCACACTGAAACAACACAGTTCAGGGACATTAAAAGCGTCATTGGAAATGACGCGTGGAAATGGAATTCTGTACCTCACTTATCCAGTCACCTGACTCTTGTGACCTAGTTAGTGACTCTGTGTCAAAGTGCGTGAAAGTGACTCACTGCCTTTCATTTCCTGCCATCTACAACACAGGCAGTAAATCGAAAGCTAAATGTGGCGGCTCAAAACTGGCGGTGATGACGTCGTCACACCACGAGTGCTGGAAGGGAAGGTAACTTAACTTATGCAATGAATGGTTTTCACTGGTTGTATCAGAATGCAGCAAATGGAGAAGGCTGATAAAAAAGACCAACTTTTAAAAATGCTTCATTTCCGATATTGCAATCGGATAGTACGCATTTCTTTGTACTGCCGTTTGAGAGATTACGGTGGGCGGGGTTTTGTTTTTGATGCAACATGAGGCTGGTAAATGGAATTAGCGGTGCATAGAGGCTTTCGCTGGCTTATGTTGCCTTTCAGCTTTTGCTTGCTTTACATTCGTAAAGTCTAAATAGCTGCAAAGTGTCCCCAGGCCACGCGTGGCGCCTTCAGCCACGGCCATGTGGTGTGCATTTCATCCACTAGCAGTTGTCATGCTGGAAACTGAAATGGGAAAGTGAAAATACAAGCCAGAACCAGAGTTCTAGGTGCTGCATGTTTAAATACATGCCGGGCTTCAGGGGATGGATCATTCAGAGGTGGACGAGCCGCGTTGTGTGTTGGTGGAGATGCCCTGTGCACAGTCATCGACTATGACCCGTCCCCGAAAGGGCGCCCCCCGCCTTAGTGCATCAGGGAAAAAACTACGGCACTGTTTGTAGTTTAATTCGGTGGTCTGGTTCCTGTAAAGCTTTGTGACAACAACTTGTTAATTTGTTAATAGGAGCGCCGGAGGCAGAGATCACATTTGTGCTAATGTTTGGCGTTAGGCGAACTGAAGTTTATTTGAAGTGGGGCAAATGTGCTGCGTATGCCTGCAGGAACTGTAAGCGAGTGGGCTCTCAAGGCTATTCCGAAGGCAGGTATACGTAGTATAGTTATATTTCCAAGTGTTTATTTAGAATGTTTAAACAAGCAGGAAGGGGGTGGCAAATGGTGTCAAGGCGGCCCTCACTGAGGACATCAAAGTGGCCCTCACTGAGGACGTCAAAGCGGCCGCGAACGTGATCAGGCAGTGCTTTTCAGGCTGCCAAATGGTGCGCGCGCCTGGCGCACATGCACTGTATTTGGAGGCCTGAAAAGCACTTGTTTGCACTTCCAGATCCCCCTTTTACAAAAGCTCTCGCGAGAGCAGCGCTAAAGCGCTGTCTCAGGCGAGACCTAGAAAGGGGTCTTTCTGGACCAAGAAATACCTTTCTGCCAAATTTGGTGTAATTTCATCCAGCTGTTCGGGCTGTAATTGTGTCTAATAATCCCTATGTTACTGACCATGTGATGAATGATGTAATATGTGTCATCATCAGCAGTGCATTGCGGGGGCATGAATTATAGTTAGCTCAACTAGCTATAACGGCCACATTTCTCTGGTTTTGTACAAGTGAAATGTCCAACTAACTATAACGTCCCTGACACCTGTGGTTTTTTCAGTGAATTTCTAAGTTTTTTTTAATGCTAATTTCTAACTATGCCTACAGAGGTAGGACATGTGCAGAAAGAGGACAAAAGACGGAGAAAGAAACAAGAGAAATGCAGAAAGAGGCAACAGAAGTCCAGATAGAGGTCGAGAGGTGCAGAAGGGGGCAAGAGAGGTGCAGAATTAGAGAAGGCAAGTGCAGAAAGAGACAAAAGGGGTGCAGAAAGAAGACAGACAGGTGCAGAAAGAAGAATGGAAAGTGCAGAATGAAGCAACAGGGGTGCTGAAAGAGGCAAGAGAAGTGCAGAAAGAAGCAACAGAGGTTCACAAGGAGGCAAGGGAACTGCAAAAAAAAAAGAGAGTTGCAGAAACGGGCAAGAGAGGTGTAGAAAAAAGGAACAGGGGTGCAGAAAGAGGCAAGAGAGGTAAAGAAAGAGAGAAGAAGGGTGCAGAAAGAGGCAGGAGGAGTGCAGAAAGAAGCAAGAGAAGTGCAGAACGAAGCAAGAGAAGTACAGAAAGAAGCAACAGAGGAGCAGAAAGAGGAAAGAGGGGTACACAAAGAGGCAAGAGAAGTGCAGAAAGAGGCAAGAGGAGTGCAGAAAGAGGGAAGAGGGGTACAGAAAGACACATGAGGGGTGCAGAAAGAAGGAAGAGAGGTGCAGTAAGAAGCAGCAGAGGTGCAGTAAGAAGCAAGAGAAGTACATAAAGAAGCAACAAGGATGCATAAAGGGGTGTGTGGGATGAAGAAAGAGGCAAGAGGGATACCAAAAGAATCAAGAGAGGTGCAGAAAGAAACAAAAGAAGTGCAAAAATTAGGAACAAAGGTGCAGGAAAATGAAAGAAGGGTACAGAAAGAAGCAACAGAGGTGCTGAAAGAGGCATGAGGGGTGCAGAAAGAAGGAAGAGAAGTGCAGAAAGATGCAACAGAGGTGCTGAACGAGGCACGAAGGGTGCAGAAAGAGGCAAGAGAAGTATAGAAAGAAGCACCAGAGGTACAGAAAGAGGCAAGAGTAGTGCAGTAAGAGGGAAGAGAGGTGTAGAAAGAGGCAATAGAGTTGCACAAAGAGGGAAGAGGGGTGCAGAAAGAGGCAAGAGGGGGTGCAGAAAGAAGCACGAGAGGTACAGAAAGAGGCAAGAGAGTTGCAGAAAGAGGCAAGAGAGGTGCAGAAAGAAGGAAGATGAGTGCAGAAAGAGACAACAGGGGTACAGAAAAAAGCAAGGCAGGTGCGAAATGAAGCATGGGAAGTCCAGAATTAAGCAACAGGGGTGCAGAAAGCGGCAAGAGAAGTGCAGAAAGAAGCAACAGAGATGCAGACGCAAGCAAGAGAACTGCAGAAAAAGGCAGAGAGTTGCAGAAACGGGCAAGGGAGGTGTAGAAAAAAGGGACAGGGGTGCAGAAAGAGACAAGAGAGGTGAAGAAAGAGGGAAGAAGGGTACAGAAAGAGGCAAGAGGAGTGCAGAAAGAAGCAAGAGAAGTGCAGAACGAAGCAAGAGAAGTACAGAAAGAAGCAACAGAGGAGCAGAAAGAGGAAAGAGGGGTGCAGAAAGAGGCAAGAGAAGTGCAGAAAGAAGCAACAGAGGTGCAGAAAGAGGCATGAGGAGTGCAGAAAGAGGGAAGAGGGGTACAGAAAGATGCATGAGGGGTGCAGAAAGAAGGAAGAGAGGTGCAGTAAGAAGCAACAAGGATGCAGAAAGGGGTATGTGGGATGAAGAAAGAGGCAAGAGGGATACCGAAAGAATCAAGAGAGGTGCAGAAAGAAACAAAAGAAGTGCAAAAAGAAGGAACAAAGGTGCAGAAAGAGGCAAGAGGGGTGCAGAAAGGGAAGAGAGAGGTGTGAAAGAGGCATAAGGGGTGTAGAAAGAAGGAAGAGAAGTGCAGAAAGACGCAACAGAGTTGCTGAAAGAGGCACGAAGGGTGCAGAAAGAGGCAAGAGAAGTGTAGAAAGAAGCAACAGAGGTACAGAACGAGGTAAGAGTAGTGCAGAAAGAAGGAAGAGAGGCGTAGAAAGAGGCAAGAGAGTTGCACAAAGAGGGAAGAGGGATGCAGAAAGAGGCAAGAGGGGGTGCAGAAAGAAGCTAGTGATGTATAGAAAGAGGCAAGAGAGTGGCAGAAAGATGCAAGAGAGGTGCAGAAAGAGGAAGATGAGTGCAGAAAGAGACAACAGGGGTGCGGAAAGAAGCAAGACAGGTCCATAAAGAAGCATGGGTAGTCCAGAATTAAGCAACAGGGATGCAGAAAGAGGCAAGAGAAGTACAGAAAGAAGCAACAGAGGTGCAGAAGGAGGCACGAGAACTGCAGAAAGAGGCAGAGAGTTGCAGAAAGAGGGAAGAAGGGTGCAGAAAGAGGCAAGAGGAGTGCAGAAAGAAGCAACAGAAGTGAAAAAGGAAGCATTGAAGTGCAGAAAGAGGCAAGAAGGGTGCAGAAAGAGCCAAGAGAAGTGCATAAAGAAGCAACAGAGGTACAGAAAGAGGCAAGAGGACTGCAGAAAGAGGGAAGGGGTGCATAAAGAAGCAAAAGACATGCAGGGTGCAGAAAAAGCAAGAGAGGCATAGTAAGAAGCAAGAGAAGTGCATAAAGAAGCAACAGAGATGCAGAAAGGGGGAGCTGGGGTAGAGGAAGAGGCAAGAGGGATAAAGAAAGAAACAAGAGAGGTGCAGAAAGAAACAAAAGAAGTGCAGAAAGAAGGAACAGAGGTGCAGAAAGAGGCAAGAGGGGTGCAGAAAGAGAAGAGGGATGTGAAAGAGGCACAAGGGGTGCAGAAAAAAGCAAATGAGGTACAAAAAGAGGCAAGAGAGTTGCAGAAAGAGGCAAGAGATGTACAGAAAGAAGGAAGATGAGTGCAGAAAGAGACAACAGGGGTACAGAAAGAAGCAAGACAGGTGTAGAAAGAGGCGTGGGAAGTCCAGAATTAAGCAACAGGGGTGCAGAAAAAGGGAACGGGTGCAGAAAGAGGCAAGAGAGGTGCAGAAAGAGAGAAGAAGGGTACAAAAAGAGGCAAGAGGAGTGCAGAAAGAAACAACAGCAGTGCAAAAAGAAGCAAGAGAAGTGCAGAAAGAAGCAAGTGAAGTGCATATAGAAGCAAAAGATGCAGAAAGTGGTAGGTAGGGTGGAGAAAGAGGCAGGAGTGATACAGAAAGAAACAAAAGAGGTGCAGAAAGAAACAAAAGAAGTGCAGAAAGAATGAACAGAGGTGAAGAAAGAGGCAAGAGGGGTGCACAAAGAGGGAAGAGGAGTGCACAAAGAGGGAAGAGGGTGCAGAAAGAGGCACGAGGGGTGTAGAAAGAAGCAACAGAGGTGCAGAAAGGGACAAGAGGGGAGCAGAAGAAGGGAAGAGGAGTGTAGAACGAGGCACAAGGTGTAGGAAGGTGGAATCTGACTGCATGGTTACCCCCACCTTCTTCCTGGTGTTTTGATGGTTTTTGACTTAGTTTGGCTGAGAACCTGCTATTCAGGTCCCCAGCCTATCTGCTTTCTCTTATGAATTGATTCCCCTGCAATCAGAGGTGTTGCCAGGACAGGCCTGACTACCTCTGAGGCAGTTCCTTCACTAGGGGTAGGATAAGTTTACTGAGGAGGCTGACCCTCACCTAAAGTCTGGGGGGATGAAGACTTTCTTCAACTCTTGTGCTGTCTTGTGAAGGAGAGTGGGCCAATCTTTCAGGCTCCATCACTCAAAAAGGTTTCCTGGGGTGGGGCTGTGGCCATCACAGACCTCCTAACTTGTACAGGATGCCCAGCATTCTGAGATGGGCTTGGTGTTCAACTTCATTCCAGGCTGAAATTTCCAGGTCAGTGCCCATCAGGCAATCTACAGGTAAGGTTGGGGACACTGCCACTCTCTTCGGGCCTGTGACACCTTCCCAGCTGAGATTGACTATGGCCATGGGGTGATCTGTTCTGACACCATCAATGTTGGTCACCTGGTATTTAAACTCATGTAAAAGCTGCTGAGGGGGGACTAGTTTCCCTGTCACCATTGTAGGAGAGTAGGATCTGCTCTTATGGTTATCCCCACTTTCTTTGCTGGTGTTTCACTGTTTTTCGACTTTAGTCTGGCTGGGACCCTGCTATTCAGGGCCCCAGCCTAGCTGCTTCCTCACTACATTGATTTCATGTACTTTAGGTACACCACAGATTGGATCCTGAGGTACCCTTGTGAGTCCCTAATATATGGTATACTATGTACCCAGAGCATAGGTACCCCAGAGGCCAACCAGGGGCTGAAGCATGGATTATGCCACCACTGGAAAGCCGCCCAAAATGACACCACAGGTCTGCTACTGCAGCCTGGGTAAGGTGGTGCATGCACTCCTTACTGAGATATAGGTTCACTATACCTCACCTAACACTGCACATACAAACCTATCAGCCTTCCCTATGGCAGGCCTTATCAATCCTGAAGGTAGGATGCTTGGTTATATGTGAGAGGGTGCCCAGACATGAGCTGAGCCCCTTTGCAGCCTTCAGAATCTCTTCTATGGGGTTGTCAGTGTTGCAGCCTGATCATATACTCTTAAGTGCATTATAACCAAATGGTAAATGCTATCTTTGAACTGGCTGCACGGAAACATGTCGTGTTTGGTGTCAAACACTTTGGAATCATGATCCCACCCTTCTAGTGGGAGAGACATGACAGTACTGGGTTACCTGGTAGAAACTTAACAGAGCCCTGGCATCACAAAATGGATGCTGCAGCCACAGACCCGGGTCTGGCCTCCTGCTGCTGACCGAAACTCCAGCAGGGGATGCTTGGACAATAGGTTTCCTGTCACAGGGAGGTGTAACCACCTCCCAGACAGGCTTATGTGTATTAGGACTGGGTGGGAGCACTCTCTGAGTGCTTTGAAGACCTGCACTGGGGGCACATTTGGTGTCCCTGTGCATAGTCCAGCTCAAACAGTTTCAGGGGCTTCCAGCCCCTGCTCTGGCACAAAACTGGACAAAGGAAATGGGTGTAGCCACCCCTCTTTCCAAACCCTCCCATAGGTGGCTCCCCAGAGCTAGTCCAACCCCTTCATTAGGTATAAGTAAGGAACCAACAAATCAATTTGCTGGTCTGCATTTCCGAAGCTCCCGCTAGACTCTGAAGTATTTGCAGCCCAGGAAGAGAATTTCCAGACATCTCAGAGGCTGACCCGAGTTCCCAGCAGAGCTGAGACCCACAGCCCTCGTGAGTAGCGTGGAACCCGAACTCCTCGTCAGCGGGCCCTTTTGTAAGTGCATTGACTTCTCAACGTCTCCTGAAGTCGTGCTTAGGCTAACTTGTAGCCCCCACCTCGAGCACAGAATCCACTGAAGATTGTTGGCCTAGACACCCCGAGTGACCCATGGGCCACCATTTTGTGTTTCATCTTGAGGTCCCTTTGTGATCCCTAGTCCATCGACTGGTGGGTCCCTGAGGGGGTAACTTTGAATTTCCTTGGGCTTTCCAGGTTTCTCCAGATGTGGCCCGACTCCCTACCAAGTGGTGAGTCCCACAGACCTTGATGGTCTGCACCGAAGCATCTTTCTCGTTTTGGCATGGGTTGCTGTTGCCAAGGCTTTTTGTGTCCAATCTAGGCACCGACACAGCAGCACTCAACATCCTTCATGGGACAGCTCGAATCCAGCTCCTGGTTGTCCTTGACACCTCCTGGTCCTCGTGGCTGAAGAGTCAAGCTTCACCTTCTTCACCTGAAATCACCCGACATTGGTGGGAATCTGCCTATCGCCTTACTGGTCACTGGCTAGTGACCCAGACTCTTTCCCCTCTGCTTTCAGGTTCTTCTCATCTTCGATCTAGGCTTGGATCTCTTCGGACACTTCTTATCTTACCGGCAGCAGCCCTTCTTTGCCAGCTCCCATTGAAATCAACGACGAGACCCGAAACCATCTGGCACCTATGCACCGGCTTCCCTGGGTGAGGTAACACAAGTACTCCAGTGCTCCCATGGGTGTTGGCCCTAGAACTTCCTAAGCCCCAAAGGGTTTGGTCCTGACTCACTTCTAAGTGTCCCTAATCTTTAATAATCTTACCGCGACTTTCCCCATAGAAGCTAACGGGAGCTCGCGTCTGTGTTCACACACTGCACACGGCCCCCGTGGGTCCCCTGTGTCACTACCTTGGGTAGTTCCTTGGGTTCCCAGCGATTCTACAGGCTCTAAGCCTTGTGTCTAGTTAAGTCGTGGTTCTTATACCACTATTTTAGTATATGGTTTGGCTCTCCCCTAAGGCCTGACGTGTATTCGTGCTATTGCACTGTAATATTTGAAGTGTAAATTATGTGTTTTGACCTCTAGTATCATAAAGAGACTAGGAGGGTGTGTTTAGTAATAAATACATATATTTTATATATATATGCCTGCTGTGGATGTCTTTTATTTAGCCACTCAAGAGATTATAGACTGGTAAAACAAGCTGCTTTACATTCCTTTAAGACTTAACCTGAAGGATGCTCTGCATTAACCCTGGGTATAGTATTACACTTCACTCATGTAGCATGTGTAGTTTGTACTACTACGCCCAACACACATAGCAAAAACTGTGCTGCAACACGTAGCGTAGCAGCAATATCAACAATTCCCACAAATAATTTGATAAAGCAATTTTACATGCTAAAAAGTATATAACCCATTCACAAAAGTGAACTGTGAAGGAAAGTATTAGGCAATGAGAAAGGTGATGATTTTGGGGTCCCCCCTAACCTAGGGGAGGACCAAGCAGATGCCTTGAACACAAAGAGCATACCATGCTGGTGAACGATTCAGTGGTGGTCCCTTCCTCCTAGGACCACCCCATGCACAGTTATGGGCAAAAATCCAATCCCAACCAAAGGCCCTGCAAAGCATTATGGGACGAGATTAGCAGTGGGCAGTGAATATTATAGTGTTCAATATCAAAATAATTCTACAAAGAGCTGTAGTTCAACTAGTCGTTACTAGTTGTCCCTCACGAGTCAAATGCAAAAGCATTGAAATTATTATTACATCAAGCTGCAGTTCCACTAGTCGTTACTAGATGTCCCTCACGAGTCAAATGCAAAAGCATTGAAACCCTTTCAGGTAGCTTTTGCATTTGACTCGTGAGGGACATCTAGTAACGACGAGTGGAACTGCAGCTTGATGTAACAATAATTTCAATGCTTTTGCATTTGACTCGTGAGGGACATCTAGTAACGACTAGTTGAACTGCAGCTCTTTGTAGAATTAGTTTGATATTGGATACTATAATATTCACTGCCCACTGCTAATCTTGTCCCATAATGCTTTGCAGGGCCTTTGGTTGGGATTGTATTTTTGCCAATAACTGTGCTTGGGGTGGTCCTCAGAGGATGGGACCACCGCCAAATCGTTCAAGAAGATGTGCTTTTTCTTTTCAAGGCATGTGCTTGGTTTTCTCCCTAGGTTAGGGAGGATCCCAAAATCATCACCTCTCTCACTTCTTGCTAATTTATCATTTTCACTTTTGCGAAATGACTATGTGCATTTTAGCATATAAAGACATAAATACTTATTTTATCATAACTTGCACTGTGCAAGATGCTGTTTGCAATTATTTCTTCGAGTAGAGAAGCACACAGTGCTATCAGCTATGAAGTTTGAGGAGTAGCTGAATGTAGATCAAAGCGTACTCCATGTAGCTATGTGTAGTACTTCTACGCAAACTACGCCCAGGGTTACTTTCCATAGCTACCACTAGGATAGCTTTCAATAAAGGTTGGCTTTAACCTATAACCAATAAGGGGTTGGTTGTACTGGTACAGGGTGCCAACCATAGCTAGTGGACAGCATATACCAGAAAGAGAAATGAGTAAAGAAGCAACAGAGATGCAGAAAGGGGGAAGTGGGGAGGAGAAAGACGCAAGAGGAATACAGAAAGAAGCAAGAGAGCTGCAGAAAGAAACAAAATAAGTGCAGAAAGAAGGAAGAGAGGTGCAGAAAGAGGCAAGAGCGGATCAGAAATAGGGAAGAGGGATGCAGAAAGAGGCAAAAGGGTTGCAGAAAGAAGAGACGGATGTGCAGAAAGAAGCAAGAGAAGTGCAGAAAGAAGCAACAAAGGTGTAGAAATAGGGATGAGGGGTGGAAAAAGAGGCACGATAAGTGCAGAAAGAAGCAACAGAGATGCAAAAAGGTGGAACAGGGGTGGAGAAAGAGGCAAGAGGACTGCAGAAAGAGGGAAGAGGGGTTCAGAAAGAGGCAAGAGAAGTGCAGAAAGAAGCAACAGAGGTGCAGAAAGAAGCAAGAGGAGTGTAGAAAGAAGGACGAGGGGTGCAGAAAGAGGCACAAGGGCTGCAGAAAGAAGCAAGAGAGGTGCAGTAAGAAGCAAGAGAGGTGCAGTAAGAAGCAGGAAAAGTACATAAAGTAGCAGCAAGGATGCGGAAAGGGGTAAGTGGGATGGAGAAAGAGGCAATAGGGATACAGAAAGAAACAATAGAGGTGCAGAAAGAAACAAAAGAAGTGCAGAAAGAAGGAACAGAGGTGCTGAAAGAGGCAAGAGAGTGCAGAAAGGGAAGAGGGGTGTGAAAGAGGCACGAGGGGTGTAGAAAGAAGCAAGAGAAATGCAGAAAGAAACAAAAGAAGTGCAGGAAAAGGGAAGAAGGGTGCAGAAAGAAGCAACAGTGGTGCTGAAAGAGGCATGAGGGGTGCAGAAAGAAGAAGGAATAGAAGTGCAGAAAGGCACAAAAGAGGTGTTGAAAGAGGCACGAAGGGTACAGAAAGAGGCAAGAGAAGTGTAGAAAGAAGCAACAGAGGTACAGAAAGAGGCAAGAGTAGTGCAGAAAGAGGGGAAAAGAGGTGTAGAAAGAGGCAAGAGAGTTGCACAAAGAGGGAAGAGGGGTGCAGAAAGAGGCAAGAGGGGGTGCAGGTAGAAGCAAGTGAGGTACAGAAAGAGGCAAGGGAGGGGCAGAAAGAGGCAAGAGAGGTGCAGAAAGAAGGAAGATGAGTGCAGAAAGAGACAACAGGAGTACAGAAAGAAGCAAGACAGGTGCAGAAAGAAGCGTGGGAAGTCCAGAATTAAGCAACATGGGTGAAGAAAGAGGCAAGAGAAGTGCAGAAAGATGCAACATAGGTGCAGATGGAGGCAAGAGAACTGCAGATAGAGTCAGAAAGTTGCAGAAACAGGCTAGAGAGGTGCAGAAAATGGAACAGGGGTTCAGAAAGAGGCAAGAGAGGTACAGAAAGAAGCAACAGAGGTGCAGAAAGAAGCAAGAGGAGTGCAGAAAGAAGGACGAGGGGTGCAGAAAGAGGCACAAGGGATGCAGAAAGAAGCAAGAGAGGTGCAGTAAGAAGCAAGAGAGGTGCAGTAAGAAGCAGGAAAAGTACATAAAGTAGCAGCAAGGATGCGGAAAGGGGTAAGTGGGATGGAGAAAGAGGCAATAGGGATACAGAAAGAAACAACAGAGGTGCAGAAAGAAACAAAAGAAGTGCAGAAAGAAGGAACAGAGGTGCTGAAAGAGGCAAGAGAGTGCAGAAAGGGAAGAGGGGTGTGAAAGAGGCACGAGGGGTGTAGAAAGAAGCAAGAGAAATGCAGAAAGAAACAAAAGTAGTGCAGGAAAAGGGAAGAAGGGTGCAGAAAGAAGCAACAGTGGTGCTGAAAGAGGCATGAGGGGTGCAGAAAGAAGAAGGAATAGAAGTGCAGAAAGGCACAAAAGAGGTGTTGAAAGAGGCACAAAGGGTACAGAAAGAGGCAAGAGAAGTGTAGAAAGAAGCAACAGAGGTACAGAAAGAGGCAAGAGTAGTGCAGAAAGAGGGGAAAAGAGGTGTAGAAAGAGGCAAGAGAGTTGCACAAAGAGGGAAGGGGGTGCAGAAAGAGGCAAGAGGGGGTGTAGAAAGAATCAAGTGAGGTACAGAAAGAGGCAGTAGAGTTGTAGAAAGAGGCAAAAAAGGTACAGAAAGAAGGAAGATGAGTGCAGAAAGAGACAACAGGGGTACAGAAAGAAGCCAGACAGGTGCAGAAAGAAGCGTGGGAAGTCCAGAATTAAGCAACATGGGTGAAGAAAGAGGCAAGAGAAGTGCAGAAAGATGCAACATAGGTGCAGATGGAGGCAAGAGAACTGCAGATAGAGTCAGAAAGTTGCAGAAACAGGCTAGAGAGGTGCAGAAAATGGAACAGGGGTGCAGAAAGAGGCAAGAGAGGTACAGAAAGAGGGAAGAAGGGTGCAGAAAGAGCCAAGAGGAGTGCAGAAAGAAGCAACAGAAGTACAAAAAGAAACAAGAGAAGTGCAGAAAGAAGCAGGAGAAGTGCAGATAGAAGCAACAGAGGTGCATAAAGAGGCAAGAGGAGTGCAGAAAGAGGCAAGAGGGGTGCATAAACAAACAAGAGAGGTGCAGAAAAACAAAAGAAGTGCATAAAGAAGGAACAGAGGTGCAGAAAGAGGCAAGAGGGGTGCAGAAAGAGGGAAGAGGAGTACAGAAAGAAGGAAGAGGGGGTCAGAAAGAGGGACAAGGGGTGCAGAATGAAGCAACAGTGGTGCAGAAAGGGGTAAGTGAAGTACAGAAAGAAGCAACAGAGATACAAAAGGGGGAGGAGGGGTAGAGAAAGAGTCAAGAGGGGTTCTGAAATAAGCAAGAGGGGTGCAAAAAGAAACAAAAGAAGTGTAGAAATAAGCAACAGAGTTACAGAAAGAGGCAAGTGGAGTGCATAAAGAGGGAAGAGGGGTGCAGAAAGAGGCATAAGGGGTGCAGAAAGAAGCAAGAGAGGTACAGAAAGAAGCAACAGAGATGCAGAAAGGGGGAAGTGGGGAGGAGAAAGACACAAGAGGAATACAAAAAGAAGCAAGAGAGTTGCAGAAAGAAACAAAATAAGTGCAGAAAGAAGGAAGAGAGGTGCAGAAAGAGGCAAGAGGGGAGCAGAAATAGGGAAGAGGGGTACAGAAAGAGGCAAAAGGGTTGCAGAAAAAAGAGACGGAGGTGCAGAAAGAAGCAAGAGAAGTACAGAAAGAAGCAACAAAGGTGCAGAAATAGGGATGGGGTGGAAAAAGAGGCAAGATAAGTGCAGAAAGAAGCAACAGAGATGCAAAAAGGTAGAACAGGGGTGGAGAAAGAGGCATAAAGTAGCAACAAGGATGCAGAAAGGATTAAGTGGGATGAAGAAAAAGGCAAGAGGGATACAGAAAGAAACAGGAGAGGTGCAGAAAGAAACAAAAGAAGTGCAGAAAGAAGGAACAGAGGTGCAGAAAGAGGCAAGAGGGGTGCAGAAAGGGAAGAGGGGTGTGAAAGAGGCACAAGGGGTATAGAAAGAAGAAAGAGATGTACAGAAAGAAAGAAACAAAAGAAGTGCAAGAAAAGGGAAGAAGGGTGCAGAAAGAAGCAACAGAGGTGCTGAAAGAGCCACAAGGGATGCAGAAAGAAGAAGGAATAGAAGTGCAGAAAGGTGCAAAAGAGGTGCTGAAAGAGGCACGAAGGGTAAACAAAGAGGCAAGAGAAGAGTAGAAAGAAGCAACAGAGGTACTGAAAGAGGCAAGAGTAGTGCAGAAAGAGGGAAAAGATGAGCAGAAAGAGGCAAGAGGAGAGCAAAAAGAAAGAAAAGAGGTGCAGAAAGTGGCAAAAGGGTTGCAGAAAGAAGGGACGGAGGTGCAGAAAGAAGCAAGAGAAGTGCAGAGAGAAGCAACAAAGGTGCAGAAAAAGGGATGAGGGTGGAAAAAGAGGCAAGATAAGTGCAGAAAGAAGCCACATCGATGCAAAAAGGTGGAACAGGGGTGGAGAAAGTGGCGAGAGGTGTGCAGAAATAAGCAAGAGAGGCACAAAAGGAAACAAAAGAAGAGCAGAAAGAAGGAACAGGGATGCAGAATGAGGCAAGAGGGGTGCAGAAAGTGGGAAGAGGAGTGCAGAAAGAAGCACAAGTGGTGCAGAAAGAAGCAAGAGAGGTGAAGAATGAAGCAAGAGTAGTGCAGAAAGATGCAACAGAGGTGCAGAAAGAGGCAAGAGGGGTGCAAAAAGAGGGAAGAGGGGCGCAGAAAAAGACACAATGGGTGCAGAAAGAAGTACAATAGGTGCAGAAGGAAGCAACAGAGTGTCAAGAATTCCTGTCATGCGAGGGGAGGAAAACGGTAACCAGCGAAAACGGACTACATCTCCCAGGATGCTTAGCGGTTGAGAGGTTATGTAAACAGGAGAGCTGTTACATAACTCAAGGAAAACACGCCCTTATGTAAACAGGAGAGCTGTTACATAACTCAAGGAAAACACGCCCTTATGTAAACAGGAGAGCTGTTACATAACTCAAGGAAACACGCCCTTATGTTAACAGGAGAGCTGTTACATAACTCAAGGAAAACACGCCCTTATGTAAACAGGAGAGCTGTTACATAACTCAAGGAAAACACGCCCTATAAAGGGAGGAACCGGGAGGTACAACGCTGTCGGATATTGTGTTTACACCGACGTACCTGCTTAGTGAAGAGCAGTGTTCCGGAGTGGTGCTCCAGTAAGGCAAGAACGGAGGTAGGTCGAGTCGTTACTCCCTGGGCCGTGTCTTGCCCCATCGTCACCTGTGAAGGACCCGGAAGCTCTACCGGATAACCATTGAGCTTCGCTTTTTGACTCGGCTGAGTCAAAGCGCAGTGGCGCTTTTGCTGGTTGGAGTCGTAACTCCCAGCCCGACCAGAGATACAGGGACTGCCAGCTGTAACGCACACCAGGAGGTGTTTGCCGCGTTACAGACTTGGAAGTCCACAGGATCGATCGAGCGGCTGCTCTCGGTTCAGTCTTCTTTGCTTGTGATTGGGGTATCGGTGACGCATCACCAGGAGGTGACTCCGCGTCCCGGTGCAGTCTGAGGAAGAGGTTGAGCGGCTGCTCCCTTCAGGTAGAGACCCCGGCTGGGTGTTTCCCTGACTCCTCGATTCTCCCCAACACTCTTCGTGCCCCTCACAGCCTACCGATTGGCATTGTCGGCCATTTCATTTCTGCCCTCTGTTGGCATACGCCGGGATCGGCGTATATGCAGAGGACGGTTAGGACCATCCGTGCTGTGGGCTGGTAACGTACTTAGCCTGGAGGATTCCAGTGACTATAACCTTTGTTTATTCCTTGTATTATTTTTGCCTTCATTAAAATAACTAAACCTTCACAAGTGGTTGCGTTCTCATTATCGTGTCTGTTAAACGATCCTGAGACGTTCAGGGCGTTACAAAATATCCGACCATAATAACACTAACTGTCTCCCGGTCGATAACAGACATGGCAACACTTGATGATGTGCTGGCTGCTTTAGCGACCGTGCAAATTGAATTGGCTGCCGCCAGGCAAGAAACAGCCGATGTAAAAGCCAGACTGGATGCGATCCAATTGGACCCGCTCACGCCCAGCACCTCCCTCACGAACCAGACCCCTGCGGTAGTAGTGGAAATGCCGGTAGCCGTTCCCTTGGCAACACCAGAGAGGTACAGTGGGGATCCTAACACAGTGCAGGTATTCCTCACACAAGTGGCGCTTCATTTATCGTGCAAACCAAGGGCGTTCCCCACGAGTCAGGCTCGTGTGGCTTTCCTTATTTCCTATTTGGCTGGAAACGCGGCACAATGGGCCGTACCTCTGGTGAGCAGGGACGACCCCATCTTATGTGATTGGGGTGCTTTTCGCGAGGAATTCCTGAAGGTCTTCGACAGAAGGGCTGACTCGTACACGGCGGACCGTGAAATGCTTGAGTTGAGACAGGGATCCAACGACCTGGTGCAGTATCTCAACGCGTTCCGAAGGCTGGTTGCGGAAACCAAGTGGCCTGTTGCTAAACAGATGGCGCTCTTCCATCACGGGCTGTGCGATGAGCTCAAGGACGCCGTGGCTCATATTGACCCACAACCCAAGACATGTGAGGGCCTTATCAACCTGGTATTACGGCTGGAACATAGGCTAAGTGAAAGAAAGGGGGATCATGGGAGAAAAGGAAAATCCCTTCCATCCTATGTGACAGTGGGAAGTCCTGAAACTTCCACCGCATCCAAGGGAGAACCCATGGACATCGGCGCAATACGAGCGAGCCTCACAGACACGGAGAAAGAGTCACGCCGTAAACAAGGATTGTGCCTATATTGTGGCAAAAAAGGCCACTACGTACGTGAATGCCCTGCCAAACCGAAGACGTCACGTTATCGGGCCAACCGGTCGGTAACAGCCGTGGTGGACGTACCGGCGGAAAACTAGAGGACTCCCAGACCAAAGAAGGGGCATCTCGGAGTCACTCATCCATCCCTTCACTTTCCAACTCGGTCACTAAGGGACAACGACACCTGTTTCTCACGGTGCACGTGGGAGTGCATGACCAGTGGATACCCGTTGTGGCCATGGTGGATTCAGGGGCCACTGGCATGTTTATGGACCACAACGAGGCATGCAGGCTAGGGCTAGTGCTTCTTCCCAAAGCTGTACCCGAAGACGTCTATGCGGTAGACGGAAGGCGATTGGTGACGGGGCCAATCGGGCAGCACACGGGGGTCCTTCCGATGAGATGTGGGAGGAACCATTTGGAACAAATCGATTTTAACATCATCCGAGCGCCCCAATATGGCGTCATATTGGGATTGCCGTGGCTACAGAAACACAACCCCTCTGTGGATTGGCCAACACATCGCATTGAACTGACGTCACCGTATTGCATCCAGCATTGTGGAATAAGAACGGAATCCCTTGACACAGATGAGAGCGGGAGTCGGACGGTGGCTACAGCGGCAGAAAAAGATGTGTCTCTCCCCCAGGCTTATCACAGTTTTGAGGATGTATTTGATGAGGTGAAGGCAGAAGTGCTACCACCACATAGACAGTTTGACTGCCAGATCGACCTGGTGCCAGGGGCCAGCATTCCCAGCGGCAGGCTGTATGCCCTGACGGAGCCTGAAAACGTGCATCTCCGGGGGTACCTGGATAAACTCCTCAAGCTAGGATTCATCCGCCCGTCCAAGTCTCCGGCCGCCTCGCCACTCTTCTTCATCCCGAAGGCTAATGGGGAGCTGAGAGCCTGTGTGGACTTTAGGGCATTGAATGCGATAACCGTAAAGAATCGGTACCCCTTGCCTCTCATCAGTGTACTTCTGGAACAGGTCAAGAAAGCTCGTATCTACACCAAGTTGGATTTGAAAGGGGCATACCATCTGGTGCGCATGAGGGACGGAGACGAGTGGAAGACCGCCTTTAAGACCAGGTTCGGCCTTTTTGAGTACCTCGTCATGCCGTTCGGTCTGTGCAACGCCCCGGCAGCCTTTCAGTACTTTTTGAATGAGGTATTCAGAGAGGAGTTGGATATCTACGTGGTCGTATATATCGACGACATCCTCATCTATTCGTCCAGTGTGGAGGAGCACGTACACCACGTCAAAGCTGTGCTCCAAAAGCTGAGGGAAAACATGCTGTTTTGTAAACTCAGCAAGTGTGACTTCCACGTCACATCCGTGGAATTCCTCGGAGTGATGCTGAGTCCAGAGGGACAGGAGATGGCAGAACGAAAGATCAAGGCGGTGAAAGAATGGCCGGTGCCCCAAAGCGTGAAGGACGTCCAAAGTTTCATTGGCTTCGCCAACTTTTACAGGCGGTTTATAGATGGATTTTCAGGATTGGTGGCCCCAATCACACAGCTACTGAGGAAGTCCAAGGAGTTTGTCTGGTCCCCTGAAGCGAACAAAGCCTTTGAGGCCCTGAAAAGCGCCTTTGGTAAGGCGCCGGTGTTGGCTCACCCCGATCCGGATCTCCCCTACGTGGTGGAAGCGGACGCATCGGATGTGGCGCTGGGGGCTATCTTGTCCCAACGCAACCACGACACAGGGGTGCTTCATCCCGTTGCGTACATGTCCCGCAAACTCAACGACGCCGAACGCAACTACCATATTGCGGAGAAGGAGCTTCTCGCAATCAAGGACGCCTTCACCGAATGGAGGCATTGGTTGATGGGGGCAAGACATGTGGTATCGGTGTACACGGACCATCGGAACCTACAGTTCATGACGGCCACAAGACACCTTTCTCCCAGACAGCTGCGGTGGATGATCTTCTTTGCGGGGTTCAACTTCCGCATCACATATCGGCCGGGGACGGAAAACCGGAAGGCGGACGCCCTGTCCCGTCAATCTGCAGTTAAGGAACCATTGCCTGCGACCGAGCATTCCATCATTTCCCCGAGGATGGTATTGGTGGTTATCCAACCGGATACTTTCCTGAGGGGAATAAAGAGAGGGATCAGGTCATTCGCATGGCGGAGGTGGCTCCTCAGTCACAGAGAATGGCAGCTGAAGGACGGGATACCCCTGAAGGGCAGGTGCCTATTGATACCCACGCCTCGGCTAAGGAAACAAGCATTCATCTGGTGCCATGACTCTCCATGCGCAGGTCATTTGGGCTTTGAAAAAACGGTGGCTAGCATGGGACGGCATTTCTGGTGGCCAACCATGAGAGTGGATGTCAGGAGGTGGGGACAGGAGTGTCCTATGTGTGCTACCATGAAGGCCGACCATGGCCGAACCCAAGGGCTCTTACATCCACTTGCGACCCCGGATAGACCATGGGATAGCATATCACTGGACTTCGTGGTGGGCCTACCGGTAGACCAGGGGATGACGGCAATACTGGTGGTGGTTGATTACTTGACGAAAATGGGGCACTTCATCCCCTGCAAGAGAGTCCCTACGGCCGAGGAATTGGCGTCACTACTCCTAAAGAATGTGGTACGACTGCATGGATTACCTGGGGTGATCGTGTCGGACCGGGGGTCGCAGTTTACTGCGCAATTCTGGAAGACTTGGTGCACTGCGCTGCATGTTAAGACCGCCCTGTCCACCAGCTACCACCCTCAAACGGACGGCCAAACCGAGCGCCTGAACCAAACGCTCACACAGTATCTGCGATGTTTTGTGGACCAGGGCAGGGAAGAATGGGTCGACTTGCTATGGGTTGCAGAGATAGCCTATAACAACGCCACTCACAGCTCCACACAGTCATCTCCGTTCTATAGCAACTATGGCCAACATCCCAGGTTCTTGCCATTTCTACATCCGTTCAGAGAGGACAGGATTCCCGCCACAGCGGACAGGGTGGCACACATAAAACACACGTTGATGCGCTCAAGGGCTGTCCTAATAGAGGCCAAGAGAAGATACAAGGCTGCGGCAGACAGGAAGAGAAGGCCCGGGCCACTGTACCGCACTGGAGACTACGTCTGGATATCCACAAGAAACATGAGGTTTGGAAAGAACAGTGTGTTCCATCCCAAGTACATGGGCCCCTATCGAATTACCAAGTGTATGGGTCCCGTGAACGTGAAGGTGTGCTTGCCCCAGTCATTGCGGATACACCCTGTCTTTCATGTATCATTGCTCAAACCAGCACCCTCCAAGCCGTCTGGGACACCTAGGCCGGTATGCGTGGAGTCGGAGGTGGAGTATGAAGTGTCGGGCATACGGGCGTCCAAATGGCACAGGGGGAAGCTGTGGTACCTGGTTGCGTGGAAAGGCTATGGCCCGGAGGAGCAGTCATGGGAACCGGCTGAAGGGGTTCATGCTCCGCGCTTGGTCTCCTTGTTCCATCGGCGTTTTCCTGCCAGCGCTGGACCCGTGGGGAGCCGCTGAGAGGGAGGATGTACTGTCAAGAATTCCTGTCATGCGAGGGGAGGAAAACGGTAACCAGCGAAAACGGACTACATCTCCCAGGATGCTTAGCGGTTGAGAGGTTATGTAAACAGGAGAGCTGTTACATAACTCAAGGAAAACACGCCCTTATGTAAACAGGAGAGCTGTTACATAACTCAAGGAAAACACGCCCTTATGTAAACAGGAGAGCTGTTACATAACTCAAGGAAACACGCCCTTATGTTAACAGGAGAGCTGTTACATAACTCAAGGAAAACACGCCCTTATGTAAACAGGAGAGCTGTTACATAACTCAAGGAAAACACGCCCTATAAAGGGAGGAACCGGGAGGTACAACGCTGTCGGATATTGTGTTTACACCGACGTACCTGCTTAGTGAAGAGCAGTGTTCCGGAGTGGTGCTCCAGTAAGGCAAGAACGGAGGTAGGTCGAGTCGTTACTCCCTGGGCCGTGTCTTGCCCCATCGTCACCTGTGAAGGACCCGGAAGCTCTACCGGATAACCATTGAGCTTCGCTTTTTGACTCGGCTGAGTCAAAGCGCAGTGGCGCTTTTGCTGGTTGGAGTCGTAACTCCCAGCCCGACCAGAGATACAGGGACTGCCAGCTGTAACGCACACCAGGAGGTGTTTGCCGCGTTACAGACTTGGAAGTCCACAGGATCGATCGAGCGGCTGCTCTCGGTTCAGTCTTCTTTGCTTGTGATTGGGGTATCGGTGACGCATCACCAGGAGGTGACTCCGCGTCCCGGTGCAGTCTGAGGAAGAGGTTGAGCGGCTGCTCCCTTCAGGTAGAGACCCCGGCTGGGTGTTTCCCTGACTCTTCGATTCTCCCCAACACTCTTCGTGCCCCTCACAGCCTACCGATTGGCATTGTCGGCCATTTCATTTCTGCCCTCTGTTGGCATACGCCGGGATCGGCGTATATGCAGAGGACGGTTAGGACCATCCGTGCTGTGGGCTGGTAACGTACTTAGCCTGGAGGATTCCAGTGACTATAACCTTTGTTTATTCCTTGTATTATTTTTGCCTTCATTAAAATAACTAAACCTTCACAAGTGGTTGCGTTCTCATTATCGTGTCTGTTAAACGATCCTGAGACGTTCAGGGCGTTACACAGAGGTGCAGAAAGAGGGAAGAGGGTGGAGAAAGAGACAAGAGAGATGCAGAAAGAAGCAATAGAGGTGCAGAAAGAGGGTAGAGGTATGGAAAAAGAGAAGAGGGGTGCATAAAGAGACACAATGGATGCAGAAAGAAGCAAGAGAGGTACAGAAAGACACAACATAAGTGCAGAAAGAAGCAACAGAGATGCAGAAAGAGGGACGATGGGCGGAGAAAGAGATAAGAGAAGTGCAGAAAGAAGCAAGAGAGGTGTAGAAAGAAACAGAAGAAGTGCTGAAAAAAGGAACAGAGGTTCAGAAAGAGGCAGGAGAGATGCAGAAAGAGGGAAGAGGGGTGCAGAAAGAGGCAACAGAGGTGCAGAAAGAGGCACAAGGGGTGCAGAAAGAAGCAAGAAGGGTACAGAAAAAAGTTGGAGAAGTGCAGAAAGAAACAATGGAAGTACAGGAAAAGGGAAGAAGGGTGAAGAAAAAAGAAAGAAGCAACAGAGGTGCTGAAAGAGGCACAAAGGGTGCAGAAATAGGCAAGAGAAGTGTGGAAAGAAGCAACAGAGGTACAGAAAGAGGCAAGAGTGGTGCAGAAAGAGGGAAGAGAGGTGTAGAAAGAGGCAAGAGAGTTGCACAAAGAGGGAAGAGTGGTGCAGAAAGAGGCAAGAGGGGGTGCAGGTAGAAGCAAGTGAGGTACAGAAAGAGGCAAGGGAGGGGTAGAAAGAGGCAAGAGAGGTGAAGAAAGAAGGAAGATGAGTGCAGAAAGAGACAACAGGGGTACAGAAAGAAGCAACTGAGATGCAGAAAGAGGGAAGAAGGGTGGAGAAAGAGGCAAGAGAAGAGCAGAAATAAGCAACAGAAATGCAGAGAGGGGGAAGAGGGGTTGGGAAAGAGGCAAGAGGAGTGCAGAAAGAAGCAAGAGAGGTGTAGAAAGAAAAAAAGGAGTGCTGAAAGAAGGAACAGAGGTGCAGAAAGAGGCAAGAGGGGTGCAGAAAGAGGGAAGAGAGGTGCTGAACGAGGCAACATAGGTGCAGAAAGAGGCAAAAGAGGTGCAGAAAGTAGAAGAGTTGTGCAGAAAGAGGCAAGAGAAGTGCAAAAGAATGAAAGAAAGGTGCAGAAAGAAGCAACAGAAATGCAGAAAGAGGCAAGAGAGGCGCAGAAAAAAGCAAGAGTGGTACCAATTTAACACCCACATTTAGCAATAAGTACCAGGTGACCATTCTAGGTTTACAAAGGACTTTCCACCACTCTGTCATATTTGTCACTGCATTTTTGGGAACATTTGAGCCGTTTGAGCTAGAAACAAGGCTTATTTTGTTGAAATCTGCAGATTAGGCAGCAGATGATGGATTACGTGGCTAATGCAGAAAATGTATAATTGTGCGAAAGTTGGTGCAGCCAAACAGTCGCATAATTCCAGTGGCCCTGCTCATACCTCTGACTAGGTCCAGAAGTGCTCCTCGTGATTCCTTCTTTTTTTTTTGTCTCATTAAGTTCATAGTTTAGCTTCTATGGAAACGAGGAAGATTAAACCTGAGGTTAACATTCCACAACACAGACTACCATACCACATAATTACTCTCAATAACACATAATCCCACTCTACATAATTCCTATACATCAAATACCACATACTTTCTATCCACATAATTTCACTGCACAACATACCACATAATTCCACTAAACACAACATACAGCCACTCCTCTCCAAAAAGCATTAGTAAAAAACATTTACATTTACAACGCTAATAACTCTAACTCTTACAAATGCGATGTGAGAAGATGGCCTGGTATAAGCTGTCCACTAGTTATAGGGGGGACCCTGTACCAGTCCAAACAACCCCTTATTGGTTATAGGTTAAAGATAACCTTTATTGAAAGCTATCCTAGTGGTAGCTATGGAGAGCAGCCTTCAGGCTAAGTCTTCTAAACACACCCTCCAAGTCTCTTTATGAGGCTAGAGGTCAAAACACATAAGTTACACTTCAAATATGACAGTAATAAGCACAAATACACGTCAGGCCCTAGGGGCGAGCCAAATCATATACTAAAATTGTGGTATAAGAACCACGACTTAACTAGACACTAGAGCCTGACGAATCGCTGGGATCCCAAGGAACCACCCAAGGTAGTGACACAGGGGACCCACGGGGGCTGTGTGCAGTGTGAGAACACAGCCGCGAGCTCCCGTTAGCTTCTATGGGGAAAGTCGCGGTTAGATTTTTAAAGATTAGGGACACTTAGAAACGAACTAGGACCAAACCCTTTGGGACTTAGGAAGTTCTAGGGCCAACACCCACGGAGCACTGAAGTACTCGTGTTACCTCACCCAGGGAAGCCGGGTGCATAGGTGTCAAATGGTGTCGGGTCGCGTCGTAGATTTCAATGGGAGCTGGCAAAGAAGTGATGCTGACGGGAAGATGAGAAGTGTCCGTAAAGATCCAAGCCTGGATCAAAGATGAGAAGAACCTGAAAGCAGAGGGGTCAGAGTCTGGGTCACTAGCCAGTGACCAGGAAGGTGATAGGCAGATTCCCACCGACGTCGGGTGATTTCAGCCACGAGGACCAGAAGGTGTCGAGGACAACCAGGAGCTGGATTCGAGTTGTCCCATAAAGGATGTCAAGTGCTGCAGTGTCGGTGCTGGATTGGACACAACAAGCCTTGGCAACAGCAACCCATGCAGAAAGAAAAGAAATGCTTCGGTGCAGACCAGCAAGGCCTGAGGGACACACCACTTGGTTGGACACATCTGGAGCAACCAGGGAAGTCCAAGGAAAATCAAAGTTACCCCCTCAGGGATCCACTAGTTGACGGACCAGGGATCGTGAAGGCACCTCGAGAGGAAACACAAAATGGCAGTCCCCGGGTCACTCAGGGTGACTAGGCCGACAATCTTCAGTGGATCTTCTGCTCGAGGTGGGGGCTACAAGTAACCCCAAGCACGACTTCAAGAGACGTTGGTGTCAATGCACTTGCAAAAGTGCACGGTGACCAGGAGTTCCGTTTCCACGCTACTCACGAGGGCTGCGGGTCTCAGCTTTGCTGGGGACTCGGGTTGGCTTCTGAGATGTCTGGAAATCCTCTGTCTGGGCTGCAAATACTTTGGAGTCCGGCGGGAGCTTCAGAAATGCAGACCGGCAAAATGCTTTGTTGGCCTGGTTACAGAGGTTCCTTACTTATACCTAAGGAAGGGGTTGGACTAGCTCTGGGGACCCACCTATGGGAGGGTTTGGAAAGAGGGGTGGCTACACCCATTTCCTTTGTCCAGTTTTGCGCCAGAGCAGGGGCTGGAAGCCCCTGAACCAGTTTCAGCTGGACTATGCACAGAGACACCAAATGTGCCCCCAGTGCAGGACTTCAAAGCACTCAGAGAGTCCTCCCACCCAGCCCCAATACACACAAGCCTGTCTGAGAGGTGGTTACACCTGCCTGTGACAGGAAACTTATTGTCCATGCCTCCCCTGCCAGAGTTTCGGTCAGGAAGGTCCTAGGAAGCTTGTTTCCGGTCCAGGGAAGGCATGGCTTGGCAATTCGGGCTGGACTGTTCCCATGAGGCACAGGGTCAGACTGATTTGCATATGGCCATGTCTGAACTGGGGTGGCAGAGTGAGCTAAAGAACGGTGATGGATTAAACCCAGATCTCTTGACTGGGTGTGAGTGTTTGATTGGTTCTGATGCTCCGTCCATCACCACCCCCTTTTGTACCGCTTTGTTCGCCATAAGTTGGCAGGGTATGCTCAGACGTTGAGTCCCTTGCTCACTTTGCCACTGGATTCAACCAAGCCTGGCTGAAGACGGCTGAAATGCCAGAAACCGGTCCTAGGAAGCTTGTTTCCGGTCCAGGGAAGGAATGGCTTGGCAATTCGGGCTGGACTGTTCCCATGAGGCACAGGGTCAGACTGATTTGCATATGGCCATGTCTGAACTGGGGTGGCAGAGTGGGCTAAAGAACGGTGATGGATTAAACCCAGATCTCTTGACTGGGTGTGAGTGTTTGATTGGTTCTGATGCTCCGTCCATCACCACCCCCTTTTGTACCGCTTTGTTCGCCATAAGTTGGCAGGGTATGCTCAGACGTTGAGTCCCTTGCTCACTTTGCAACTGGATTCAACCAAGCCTGGCTGAAGACGGCTGAAATGCCAGAAACCGGTCCTAGGAAGCTTGTTTCCGGTCCAGGAAAGGCATGGCTTGGCAGTTCGGGCTGGACTGTTCCCATGAGGCACAGGGTCAGACTGATTTGCATATGGCCATGTCTGAACTGGGGTGGCAGAGTGGGCTAAAGAACGGTGATGGATTAAACCCAGATCTCTTGACTGGGTGTGAGTGTTTGATTGGTTCTGATGCTCCGTCCATCACCACCCCCTTTTGTACCGCTTTGCTCGCCATAAGTTGGCAGGGTATGCTCAGACGTTGAGTCCCTTGCTCACTTTGCCACTGGATTCAACCAAGCCTAGCTGAAGACGGCTGAAATGCCAAAAACCGGTCCTAGGAAGCTTGTTTCCGGTCCAGGGAAGGCATGGCTTGGCAGTTCGGGCTGGACTGTTCCCATGAGGCACAGGGTCAGACTGATTTGCATATGGCCATGTCTGAACTGGGGTGGCAGAGTGGGCTAAAGAACGGTGATGGATTAAACCCAGATCTCTTGACTGGGTGTGAGTGTTTGATTGGTTCTGATGCTCCGTCTATCACCACCACCTTTTGTACCGCTTTGTTCGCCATAAGTTGGCAGGGTATGCTCAGACGTTGAGTCCCTTGCTCACTTTGCCACTGAATTCAACCAAGCCTGGCTGAAGACGGCTGAAATGCCAGAAACCGGTCCTAGGAAGCTTGTTTCCGGTCCAGGGAAGGCATGGCTTGGCAGTTCGGGCTGGACTGTTCCCATGAGGCACAGGGTCAGACTGATTTGCATATGGCCATGTCTGAACTGGGGTGGCAGAGTGGGCTAAAGAACGGTGATAGATTAAACCCAGATCTCTTGACTGGGTGTGAGTGTTTGATTGGTTCTGATGCTCCGTCCATCACCACCCCCTTTTGTACCGCTTTGTTCGCCATAAGTTGGCAGGGTATGCTCAGACGTTGAGTCCCTTGCTCACTTTGCCACTGGATTCAACCAAGCCTGGCTGAAGACGGCTGAAATGCCAGAAACCGGTCCTAGGAAGCTTGTTTCCGGTCCAGGGAAGGCATGGCTTGGCAGTTCGGGCTGGACTGTTCCCATGAGGCACAGGGTCAGACTGATTTGCATATGGCCATGTCTGAACTGGGGTGGCAGAGTGGGCTAAAGAACGGTGATGGATTAAACCCAGATCTCTTGACTGGGTGTGAGTGTTTGATTGGTTCTGATGCTCCGTCCATCACCACCCCCTTTTGTACCGCTAGAGATTCGGTCAGCAGCAGGAGGCCAGACCCGTGTCTGTGGCTGTAGCATCCATTTTGTGATGCCAGGGCTCTGTTATGTTTCTACCGGGTACACGAGTACTGCCATGGGAGTAGGATCCTACCTCTAGAAGGGTAGGATCCTACTCCCACATCAGTTACTATTGTGGGGGTATGATTCCAAGGTGTTTGACACCAAAACGACATGTTTCGGTGCAGCCAGTCCAAAGTTAGCATTAACCGTTTAAGATATAATACACTTAAGAGTATGTGGTCAGGCTGCACCACTGACAACACCGGAGAAGAGATTCCGAAGGCTGCAGAGGGGCTCAGCTCATGCCTGGGCACCCTCTCACATATAAGCAAGCACTCTGCCTTCAGGATTGCTAAGGCCTGCCATAGGAGTGACTGATAGGTTTATATGTGCAGTGATAGGTGAGGTATAGTGAACCTATACCTCAGTAAGGGGTGCATGCACCACCTTACCCAGGCTGCAGTAGCAGACCTGTGGTGTCATTTTGAGTGGCTCACCAGGGGTGGCATAATCCATGCTTCAGCCCCTGGTAGGCCTCTAGGGTACCTATGCCCTGGGTACATAGTATACCGTATACTAGGGACTCACAAGGGTACCTCAGGATCCAATTTGTGGTGTACCTAATGTACATGCAATCAATTTAGAGAGGAAGCAGCTAGGCTGGGGCCCTGAATAGCAGGGTCCCAGCCAGACTAAAGTCGAAAAACAGTGAAACGCCAGCAAAAAGTGGGGGTAAACATGTGAAGCAGATCCTACTCTCCTACACAACCCCCCCACACAGGGACATTAAACTAACCTTGACCAGTTAAGTTGTTCTAAGTGGAAATATCTGGAGTGTCCATCTGCATTGGCATGGTTACTCCCAGGTTTATGTTTCACTGTATAGTCCATCCCCTGTAGGGAAATGGACCACCTGAGAAGTTTGGGGTTTTCACCCTTCATCTGTTTTAGCCATAAGAGGGGCTTATGGCCAGTCTGAACAATGAAGTGAGTAGTACCAAACGAGTATGGCCTCAACTTCTTCAGGGCCCAAACCACAGCAAATGCCTTCCTCTCAATGGCTGACCAACGTTTCTCTCTGGGGGTCAACCTTCTGCTTATGAATGCTACTGGTTGATCCTGACCTTCATCATTCAACTGTGACAGTACAGCCCCTACCCCCAACTCAGATGCATCTGGTTGGACAATGAACTTTTTGGAGTAGTCAGGACTTTGCAGAATGGGCACAGTGCACATCCCTTCAGGTCATCAAATGCCTTTTGACAGCGAACTCACCACTGAACCTTTTTGGGCATTTTCTTAGAGGTTAAGTCATTCAGGGGTGTCACTATTGATCCATACCCCTTGACAATTATTCAGTAGTACCCAGTCAGGCCTAAGAAGGCTCTCACCTGAGTCTGGGTAGATGGAGCAACCCAATCCATTATGGTCTGGATTTTGCTCTGCAATGGTTGAACCTGGCCTCCACCTAAAAGGTGGCCCAGGCACACAACCTGACTCTGCCCTATCTGGCACTTAGTAGCCTTGATAGTTAGGCCTGCTTTTTGCAGGGCCTCCAAAACATTCCTTAAGTGGATCAGGTGATCCTCCCAGGTGGAGCTAAAGACAGCAATATTGTCTAGATATGCTGCACTATAGTCCTCCAGGCCTGTAAGAACTTGATTCACCAACCTTTGGAAAGTGACAGGTGCATTCTTCAAACCAAAGGGCATTACCACAAATTGATAGTGCCCACTAGGGGTAGAAAATGTTGTCTTTGGCTTTACATCATCAGCTAGTCTGATCTGCCAGTAGCCAGCTGTCAGGTCAAATGTGCTTAGTAACTTGGCTGAGGCCAAAGTATCTATCAGTCCATCTGCCCTGGGGATGGGATGGGCATCAGTCCTAGTGACTGCATTGAGACCCCTGTACTCCGCACAAAACCTCATCCCTCTCTTGCCATCTTTGGTGTGAGGCTTTGGTACCAGGGCTACTGGACTAGACAAAGGGCTATCTGAGGGTTCAATGACTCCCAAATCCAACATCTTTTGGACTTCTGTCCTTATAAAGTCTCTGACATGGTCAGGTTGCCTGTAGATCTTATTCTTCACAGGCAGACTGTCCCCAGTGTCCACTTCATGAGTGCACCAGGTGGTCTGACTTGGAGTCAGAGAAAACATATGTCTGTACTGACTGACAAGCTTTCTGCAGTCAGTTTGCTGCTGGGCAGTGAGGCTTCCTGCCAAGGCTACACCATCCACTGACCCATCATCAGGGTTCTGAGAAAGCAGGTCAGGGAGTGGGTCACTCTCTTCCTCCTGTCCTTCATCAGTAGCCATGAGCGAGCCCATGTCTGCCCTGTCAACCTATGGTTTAATTCTGTTGACATGAAGTACCCTGTGGGGACTCTTAGGGGTTCCAAGGTCTACCAAGTAGGTGACCTCCCCTTTCTGTTCAACAATTGTTTGGAGTACTCCATTTGTCCTGGAGGGCTGCTGGGGCCACAGGCTCCAACGCCCACTCTTTCTGTCCTGGCTGGTAAGCAGTCAGTACAGCCTTTTGGTCATGCCAGGCTTTTTGTAAGTCCTAGCTAGCCTCAAGGTTTTTAGTAGCCTTTTTCATGTACTCAGCCATCCTGGTCCACTATGTCCTGTTTAGGGGGTTTGAGAGGTAACTCCCATCCCTCCTTCACCAGACATAAAGGATCCCTGACAGGATGGCCAAACAAAAGTTCAAAAGGACTGTAACCAACCACCTTTTGTGGCACCTCCCTGTAGGCAAATAAAAGGCAGGGCAAAAGTATGTCCCATCTCCGTCTAAGCTTCTCTGGGAGACCTTTGATCATGCCCTTTAAGCTTTTGTTGAATCTTTCAACTAAACCATTGCTTTGTGGGTGATAGGGTGTGGTGAATTTGTAATTCACTCTACACTCCTTCCACATAGCAGTTAAGTAACGTGACATGAAGTGTGCAGCTCTGTCAGATACTACCTCTTTAGGGAAGCCTACTCTTGAGAATAAACTCAAGAGAACTCGTGCCACCACAGGTGCTATAGCGGTCCTGAGGGGAA
Organism: Triturus cristatus; assembly: GCF_964204655.1. Lineage (NCBI taxonomy): Eukaryota > Metazoa > Chordata > Amphibia > Caudata > Salamandridae > Triturus > Triturus cristatus. The sequence continues at coordinate 790,704,307 of NC_140586.1, read as the reverse complement.
TGACTTCTGGGTACCTGGTGGCGTGGTACACCACCACCAGTAGAAACCTGTGCCCAGATGCTGTCTGAGGATCCATGGGACCAACAATGTCAATCCCTACCCTCTGAAAGGGAACACCCACTACAGATAGTGGTATCAGGGGGGCCTTTGTGGTTCCACCTGCCTTGCCACTGGCTTGGCAGGTCACACAGGAGCGACAAAACTCTTTAGTGTCTTCAGACATGTGGGGCCAGTGAAAGTGAGGGACAATTCTGTCCCAAGTCTTGTTCTGGCCCAGGTGTCCTGCTAAAGGAATATCACAGGCTAGTGTCAATAGGAAGCCCCTCAACTTCAGAGGTATAACCAACCTCCTGGAGGCACCAGGCTTGGGGTCTCTACAATCAGAGTAAAGGAGTCCATCATCCCAATACATTTTATGGGTGCCACTGGCATTCCAAGCAACCTCATCAGCAGCTTGCTTTCTGAGTGGTTCAAGAGAGGGGCAGGTTTTCTACTCCTGGCTCAGATCAGACCTGGAAGGGCCCCCTGTACCCAGGAACTCAACCTGGTCAGGGTCAAGCTCCTCTGGGACAGTTCCTTCTTCAGGCTCAAGATCACCTCCCTGAGGAGACTCATCTGCATTCTGAGACAGGTGGAAAGGCACTGCCTTAACCCTACTGCTCCTCCTCTTGGGAGGCACCTGGTCCATTATTCCAGAATCCAAGGCCTGTCCAGTGTTAGATATTTTGGTATGTGACCTAGTCACAGCAAAGACATGAGCAGGGATCCCTAATATTTCTGCATGTGTCCTGAGCTCCACTTCAGCCCAAGCTGAAGTCTATAGATCATTGCCAAGCAAGCACTGTACTGGTAGGTCTGCTTTACCACAACCTTCTTAAGGCCAGTTACCCCTCCCCAGGAGAAGTTAACAACTGCCAGAGAGTGGTCTGTTCTGACATTGCTAGCATTGGTCACGTGGTACATTTCACCTAGTATAATCTGCCAGGATCCACAAGATCTTTTGTTACCATTGTGACACTTGCTCCTGTGTCCCTGAATGCCAAAGCCTCTTTTCCATTTATTAAAGGCTGTTGTCTGTATTTGCCCACGTTATTGGGACTCACAAAGGAGGACATACCCATGCATCCATCACAGACTAGAACAGCCTGAGTTGGAACTCTGACTAGGCCAGAGTCCATCTCAGAACCCAGGGTCAACCCTACTACACCCTTATTCTGAAAATTACCACCACCAATTGTAGCTGTACTAGGGGGAACAGTTGCCTTAGGGGCAATGGTGGCTGGAGTTGATTCTTTGGACTTGATGCAGTCTCTTGTCCAGTGAGCTTTCTGTTTACAGATTTTGCACCATGGTTTCTTTTGTCCTTTTCCCTTGTTAGACTGTGAATCCCCACCTGAAGAAGATTTTTGGGGCCCTTGTGAAGACTTCTGGTCTTTACTTTTCTCCCCACCCTTGTCAAAGTTTTTAGGATCTTGCTTCTTGGGTTCACCACCTTGGTTCTGTACTTTCTGCCTCACCCCGGTTCTGACTAGGCCTGGGCTAAATTTCCGTTCCGATCGCGGAAATTGTGATAATTTGACATTTTTGCGTTCCGCGGAGAGCGCGAAAATGTCAAAATTTCCGCATTCCGCAGCTTAGTGATAATTTGTTTCTTGCTCCGCTGTAAAATAATACATTCTTGCGCGCGCGCGATCGCCTTACCTGACTCCCCGCGTTCGCTGACAAGTTTTCCCGATCAGTTCACGTTCTCCACGAGATGTTGGATTGTTGGTTGCCATTTGCGCTGTCTCGCGACAGTTCGCGCACGCAGTAACATCATGCGTCGCGCGATCACGTCTTTCTTCTCGCGATCATGCACCGCGAGAAGAGTGAAAACAAGATGGCCGCGCCCGCGAGCAACTGCATGCGTAAGTTGACGAGCCGCGACCATGCAGAAAATACCGCGAACTGGCGGGAAAAAAACTTCCTCATCTTCGCGATATTTCCGCATGTTTGCGGAGATTTGTAAAATTTTCGCGATAATTTGCGAAAGTCGCTTTCGCAAATTCCGCCCACCCCTAGTTCTGACCCATTTGTCTGCCTTCTTTCCCAATTCTTGGGGAGAGGTCAGATCTGAGTCCACAAGGTACTGGTTCAACAGATGATTTTGACAGTTAGTAAGGATCTGCTCCCTCAAAATCAAATTGTACAACCCTAGGAAGTCATGCACTTTGCTGCCAAGTAACCAATCCTCCAGAGCCTTAGAAGCACAATCTACAAAGTCTACCCAGTCTTTATTCTGTGCCTTTTGGGTATCCGTGAACTTTATTGCTCAGTGGTTAGGCCAAACCCTTCAATTAAGGCACTCTTCAGACTGCTATAATCATCTGCGTCATCCTCTCCAACAGTGAGGAGCTTATCTCTACCTTTGTATGCAAAGGAGAGCCATAAGATTGCTGCCCACTGCTCCTGGGGGACCCTTTGAACTTTACAGGTCCTTTCCAGTACAGTTATCCATTTGTGGATGTCATCCCCACTCTGGTAGGGAGGGACAATCGTATTCAGGTTTCTATGGTCATGAGACCTCTCTCTATCTCTAGGGATGTTGCTGCCACCATTGGACTCTAATCAAATTTTGTTTCTAGCTCTGAGGAGCTCGAGGGCCTCGTTATCTAGAGCTACCTGCTTCTTTCTGATTTCTAGCTGAGCTTCCTCATACTTAAGCAGTCTCTCCCTCCTCTCCTGAGAGGTTTCCCTCCTATGAGAGGAAATAGAGGTCCCTATGGATGAGCCAGAATGGTTAGACTCCACTGAGGGAGATCTTGATCTTCTAGGCCCACTACCAACTCTTCCAGGAGGGACAAAGTGGGGTCCATTGTGATCCTCTCCATCATCTTCTAGGGGAATTGGATTTTCCAGGTCCAGATCATTGTCATCTGCCTGGCCAGCATCAGAGGTCAGGTCATGGGAGTTCCACCCCTAGGCCCTTCCTCTGGTACTGTCCCACCCACTCTGCCTACCACTTAAGATCCTATAGATCTGCTGAGATCATCCAGCCTGAGTACCTCTATGAGATGCTGGGTGGTCCTCATACTTAAGCAGTCTCTCCCTCCTCTCCTGAGAGGTTTCCCTTCTATGAGAAGAGATAGAGGTCCCTATAGATGAACCAGAATGGTTAGACTCCACTGATGGAGATCTGACCTTCTAGGCCCACCACCAACTCTTCTTTGAGGGACAAAGCGGGAGCCAGTGTGGCCATCCCCATCATCTTCCAGGGGAGCTGGATTTCCCAGGTCCAGATCATTGTCATCTTCCTGGTCAGCATCAGAGGTCAGTTTATGGGGAATTTCACCCCTAGGCCCTTCCTCATGTGCTGCCCCACCCACTCTGCCTACCCCCATCAGACCCTATAGGTCTTCTGAGATCATCCAGCCTGAGTACCTCTATGAGATGCTCGGTGATTGGACTTTTGCCTGTTCTCAGTTTCCCAGCTGTGCATAATGCTCTCAGTTCCATGAATGGGAGGTTATCATACTTGGAAATTTGAAGCCCATTGGCTTCTGGCAGGGACCCACTGGTTCCTGGCCTTGAAGACATTACTAGTGAGGTGTGGTGTATTGCACTACCTACTCTAGTGTGGCCTACTAAACTCTCTTGAGTTGTAGAAAGGGTGTGCTAGCCCTTAACACACAACTCTAAGTTCAGTAGAGCTTACTGTAGTCTAAAGCTTGTATTATATGTACCTAGGGTACCTTTAGTGGTTTTCATTTAGTCACTCAATTGAGATTATCTGGTATAACAATAACATGCTGGAATCCCACACGCTGCACACCAATGTGAGAAGTTGGCCTGGTATATGCTGTCCACTAGTGATAGTGGGCACCCTGTACCAGTCCAAACAACCTCTTATTGGTTATAGGTTAAAGACAACCTTTATTGAAAGCTATCCTAGTTGTAGCTATGGAGAGCAGCATTCAGGCTAAGTCTTGAATGAATGTAAAGCAGCTTGTTTTACCAGTCTATAATCTCTTGAATGGCTTAATGAAAGACAATCACACCAGGTATATATATAAAATATATGTATTTATTTCTAAACACACCCTCCTAGTCTCTTTATGAGGCTAGAGGTCAAAACACATAAGTTACACTTCAAATATGAAAGTAATAAGCACAAATACACACCAGGCCCTGGGGGCGAGCCAAGCCATATACTAAAATAGTGGTATAAGAACCACGAATTAACTAGACACAAGGCCTGGAGCCTGTAGAATCGCTGGGACACCAAGGGACCCCAAGGAACCACCCAAGGTAGTGACACAGGGGACCCACGGGGGCCGTGTGCAGTGTGAAAACACAGCCACGAGCTCCCGTTAGCTTCTATGGGGACAGCCGCGGTTAGTTTTTAAAAAAATAGGGACACTTAGAATCGAACTAGGACCAAACCCTTTGGGATTTAGGAAGTTCTAAGGCCAACACCCATGGGAGCACAGGAGTACTCTTGTTACCTCACACAGGGAAGCCGGGTGCATAGGTGTCAAATGGTGTCGGGTCGCGTCGGTCGATTTCAATGGGAGCTGGCAAAGAAGTGCTGCTGCCGGGAAGATGAGAAGTGTCCACAGAGATCCAAGCCTGAATCGAAGATGAGAAGAACCTGAAAGCAGAGGGGACAGAGTCTGGGTCACTAGCCAGTGATCAGGAAGGCGATAGGCAGAAGCTCACCGATGTCAGGTGATTTCAGGTGAAGGAGGTAAAGCTTGACTCTTCAGCCACGAGGACCAGGAGGTTTCTAGGATGACCAGGAGCTGGATTCCACCTGTCCCACAAAGGATGTCGAGTGCTGCCGTGTCGGTGCCCAGATTGGACACAACAAGCCTTGGCAACAGCAACCCATGCAGAAAGAGAAGAAATGATTTGGTGCAGACCAGCGAGGTCTGAGGGACTCACCACTTGGTTGGGGGTCAGGGCACATCTGGAGCAATCAGGGAAGCCCAAGGAAAATCAAAGTTACCCCCTCAGGGATCCACCAGTCGACGGACCAGGGATCATGAAGGGACCTCGAGAGGAAACACAAAATGGCAGCCCACGGGTCACTCGGGGTGACTAGGCTGACGGAGGCTACACGTAACCCCAAGCACAATTTCTTCCTGGGCTGCAAATACTTCGGAGTCCGGCGGGAGCTTCAGAAATGCAGACCGGCAAAATGCTTTGTTGGTGCCTGCCAAGCAGAGGAGTCACTCCTTGTCCCCAAGGGAGATTTCTTCTGTCCTCTAGCTGCAGCATCCATTTTGTGATGCCAGGGCTCTGTTAAGTTTCTACCGGGTATACCAGTACTGCTATGTCTCTCCCTCTAGAAGGGTGGGATCATACTCCCACACCAGTTATTGGTGTGGGGGTATGATTCCAAGGTGTTTGACACCAAACACGACATGTTTCCGTGCAGCTAGTCCAAAGTTAGCATTAACCGTTTAAGATATAATGCACTTAAGAGTATATGGTCAGCTCATACCTGGGCACCCTCTCACATATAACCAAGCACTATGCCTTCAGGATTGTTAAGGCCGGCCATAGGAGTGACTGATAGGTTTGTATGTGCAGTGATATGTGATGTATAGTGAACCCATACCTCAGTAAGGGGTGCCTGCACCACCTTACCCAGGCTGCAGTACCAGACCTGTGGTGTCATTTTGGGTGGTTTTCCAGGGGTGGCATAATACATGCTTCAGCCCGTGGTAGGCCTCTGGGATACCTATGCTCTGGGTACGTAGTATACCATATACTAGGGACTCACAAGGGTACCTCAGGATCCAATCTGTGGTGTACCTAAAGTACATGCAATCAATTTAGAGAGGAAGCAACTAGGCTGGGGCCCTGAATAGCAGGGTCCCAGCCAGACTAAAATCGAAAATCAGTGAAAATTCAGCAAAAAGTGGGGGTAAACATCTGAAGCAGATCTACTCTCCTACATGCGAGACCTATTAAATTACAAATGCTTCTTTAACTGGTAGTCATGTTTGCAGACCAGTGGAGAAAGGGGGCTGGGCCTCCAACCAGCGCTCAGGAATTCTGCTGTCTAAGACTTACAGGAGGTACCAGGAGGGCTTCTTGGCCCCCAAAGTCCCTCAGGAGTAAAGTGGACTTCATCCCTTAACCAGTACTGTGCCAGGAAGAGCGTTTGCAGCATGATGGAGAAAGGGGGTGTGTGGCCTCGGAAGACCTCTTAGCAATCCCACTGTGTGGGACTTAATGGAGGTAACAGGAGGGGTAGTTGGCCCCCAAGGACAACCTTGGGGGCCAACTACCCGTCCGATTACCTCCAGTAGGTTCCACACAGCAGCAATGCTAAGTTCTCATAGCAGGCCACGTCCCTTTCACCACCACTCTGCAAACGCGCTCCCTGGCACGCTCTTGGATGGGGATTAAAGTCCACTTCGCTGCTGGGGGTCCTTAGGGGCCAGCCAGCTTACCTGATACCTCCAGTATGCCCCAGATAGTGGGATTGCTGTTAGATGGACACAGGCCGCGCCACCTTTGTCCACCACTCTGCTAATGCGCCTACTGGCACACTCTTGGTTATGGGATGAAGTCCCCTTGCCTCCTGAATGTCCCTGAGCAATCCCACTGTGTGGGGCTTACTGGAGGTAGCTTTTGGGATAGTTGGCCCCTAAGGATCCTTAGCATTCAAGGGGACTTAATCCCCCAACCCACAATGCGCCAGGAGGTGCGTTTGCAGGGTGGTGCAGGGAGTGCGCGGACCTCTGGCGAGATGCCGGCTTTTCTTTTTTGTTTTGTATTTTTAAAAGGGGGGGCTGTGTGGCTCCCCTTCTCCTAATATTTTTGGGGCCCTGGGGACCCCATCTCCCAAGGCCTGGCCAGCCTTTTCTTTTTTTTTTCATTTTGGAGGGGGGCCGTGGGGTACCGCCCTGCCATAGCAAACAGCAATGTCCCGGGGTGGGCACTCTGGGACATTGCAGGAGCCGGCCCTAGGGGTGGCGGTCCCCAGGGCCATCTAGGGCTCCAGGAGGGGGGCTTCGCGGCCCCCTCCCAAGTGTTTAAAGCCCTGAGGAGGTGGTGGTCCCTGGGGCCGGGGGTCTGCAAAGGACGCCCCTTTTTTATGAAGAGTGCCCCGGGGAGGTGGTGGTCCCCGGGTCAGTGTGTGGGGACCTTAGGACACAAGTGAACTTCATCCATCGAGCAGCAGTACGCCAAGAGGCGTGTTCTCAGAGTGGTGGAGAAAGGGGGCATGGCCCTTGTCCACCTCTCAGCAATCCAGCTGTGTGGGGCTTGCTGGAGGTACGAGGTAGGCTAGTTGGCCCCTAAAGGACACCCAGCAGCGAAGTGGACTTTAATTCCCATCCAAGAGCGCGCCAGGTAGTGGGTTTTCAGAGTGGTGGGCAAAGGTGGGCCTGTTATGAGAATCCTGCTGTGTGGGACTTATTGGAGGTAATAGGAGGGGTAGGTGACCCCCAAGGTTGTTGTTGGGGGCCAACTACCCCTCTTGTTATCTGTAGTAAGTCTCTCACAGTAGGATTGCTAAGACGTCTAAGGAGGACATGTCCCCCTTTCTCCACCACTCTGCAAGCGCACCTCCTGGCAGACTACGGGCTAGGGGATGAAGTCCAATTTACTCCTGAGGGACTTTCGGGGCCAAGAAGCCCTCTTGATACCTCCTCTAAGTCCTATGCAGCAGAATTCCTGAACGCTGGTCGGTGGCCCAGCATCCTTTCTCCACCACTCTGCAAACCTGACTACTACTTAAAGGAGCATCTTTCTGCACCTCTGACTTAGAGGTAGTTTTAATCCCCCTGCCCCATTATGTACTAGGGCCTTACTGAGGAGGTCATGCCAATCACAGGGGTACCCCAAAGCATAGTGTTTCCTAGTGTATGTAGGTGTTTTCACTGTATTCTAAGTGTCTTTTAGCATAGCACTGGCTGTAGGCCTAATTAGTCAGAGTCAGTTACCACCAGTACCCGTCAGCAAAAAGTTGGGGGCACAGGACAGGATGACTTTGCAACAAGGCCTCTCTCTGCTCCTCTGTTGGTTCTTTGTGCACATATCTTGCTTCTTTCTGTACCTTTCTTCGTCTTTCTGGACTTCTGTTGCCTCTCTCTGCATTTATCTTGCTTCTTTCTATGCCTTTCTTCCTCTTTCTGCATATGTCCTACCTCTGTAGGCATAGTTAGAAATAAGCATTTAAAAAACCTTTGAAATTCACTGAAAAAAACACAGGTTTCAGGGACGTTATAGTTAGAAATTAGCATTTAAAAAAACCTTTGAAATTCACTGAAAAAAACACAGGTTTCAGGGACGTTATAGTTAGTTGGACATTTCACTCGTAAAAAAAACAGAGAAATTCGGCCGTTATAGTTAGTTCAGCTAACTATAACTCGTGTCCCCGCAATGCACTGCTGATGACCTCACATATTACATCATTCATGATATGGTCAGTGACATCACTTATGACATCACTGATAACATCTCAAATTACATCATCCACGTGATAATCTGATGCACCTCCTCAAACCCTAATGTAACCTTTGATTCCCCCACTCTAAAATACAGACTACCATTAGTCACCAATAATAATGCACACAATACCAAGAGTACAGTGTGACACATTGGCGCTTGCGGCCCGGGTGGCAGCCCCACTACAACAGGGACACCTGCATCAATTGATTCCTCATACAGCCCAGGACGGAACCAGACCCAGAGCTCCAGAGTCATTGTTCACAGCCTCACGCAGGACAGGGATACGCCAGGCCAGCCCAATCCGTTTACACATACAAGGAGGGACAACAACGCTACATGGCCCAGCTTTTTATTGTAGTGATCTGCTGCTCACATGTCTAGTTCTCAGTACGCCACAGCCACTCTCTGACAGCTGGTTTACACCCACACCACACCCATCAAGCACAGGTGTCACAGGACATGTGACCCTGCCAATAAAAACGACTGGATGCACGTGCTCTATGCCATTTCCATTTCAGACTTGGTGCACCGGATGCACTGCGGCCAGCGCAGGCACACTGCCACGGGACGGTGAATTTCGGTCCACTGAGGTAGGGGCATTATAAGTGCTGAGCGGGTGTGCAGCCTGCAATGATGTCCCATCCCCGTGGTCTGGACAGCTCATGTTTTGTGCGCCCTGCTGGACCGCAGTGTAGGCCTGAGCCATCGAACAGTGGGGGCCTACCGTCCTACTGGCCTCACTGGTCACTGAGTTAGTGGCACCGCAAGGGCTGAGCGGGTGTGCAACCTGCGATGATGGTGGGTGCACTGGTATGTCCTCTGCCATGGTAAAATCAAGACGCAGCACCAAATGTGAGACCTGGTGGCCTGCGGAGCGGGGCTGCATGATGTGGAGGGTGCCCTGTCCACAAAAAGGTGAGCAGTGAGGCCTGGGTGAACAGAGGTGAGCAGACACCTCTGGGCGGCGGGAGTGGATGGGGTGCAGCAGCTTGGGTGCACAGTGGCGGGCAGACACCTCTGGGCAGTGGAAGTGGATGATGTGCAGCAGCCTGGATGCACAAAGGCGGGACAGTGATTTAGGCGTGCGCAGTCGTATATACTCTGCCATTCCTGATTATGTACTATGTTTCAGATGTGGGAGCTTGAGGGCTCCACTGGGCCCTGGCACGTGGTTGGAGACACAGCGGTGGCGTAAAGGTTAGCTGTGAGGGTTTTGTCCACAGTGTGGGCACTCACTGTCATTTCTCATCTCTTCTTTTCTCTCTCTCACACTCTTTCTCTCTCTCTTCCTCTCTCTCACACTTTTTCTCGCTTTCTCACCCTCTCCCTTCCTCTCTCTCTCACTCTTTCTCTCTCTCTCTCTCTCTCTCACTCTTTCTCTGTTTCTCTCTTCTTCTTTCTCACACTCTTTCTCTCTTTCTCTCTCTCTTCGTCTCTCTCACTATTTCTCTCTCTCTTCATCTCTCTCACTCTTTCTCTCTGTCTCTCTGTCTTCCTCTCATTCTTTCTTTCTTTTTCTCTCTCTCTTCCTCTCAATCTCACTGTTTCTCTCTTTCTCTGTCTTCCTCTCACTCTTTCTTTCTTTTCTTCTCTCTCTTCTTCTCACTCTTTCTTTCTCTCTTCCTCTCTCACACTCTTTCTGTCTCTCTCTCTCTCCTTTGATGGACGCATGACCACATGACGCACAATCTTATCTTTCGATGTCGAAGTTGTGTGAAGTCGATGGTGTGCAACAGCCTGAGTGCGCAGGCCGGATAGACACCTCTGGGCGACGGGAGTAGATGGGGTGCAGCAGCCTGAGTGCGCAGGGGCGAAACTGAGAATTGCGCGTGTGTAGTTATATGTACTCTGCCATCACTGTTTCTATACTATGTTTCAGATGACTAAACTTGAGGGCTGCATTATATCCTGGCACGTGGGTGGAGACACACCAGTGGCAGAAAGGTAAGCTGTGAAGATTTTCTCTACAGTGACAACACTCACTCTCCCTCTCCATCTCTTCCTTTCTGTCACTCACACTCTTTCTCTCTCTTATTCTCTAGCTCTTCCTTTCTCTCTCTCACACTTTCTCTCTTTCTCTGTATCTTCCTCTCTCTCTCATTCTTTCTTTCTCTCTCTTCCTCTCTCTCTCTTCTTCTCTCTCACACTGTTTCTCTCTTTCTCTCTTCCTTGTATCTCACTCTTTCTCGCTTTATCTCTCTCCCTCTTTCTGTCTTTCTCCGTCTTCCTCTCTCTCTCTCTCTCTTTCTTTCTTTCTCTCTCTCTTCCTCTCTCTTCCTCTTTCTCTCCCTCTCTCCTTTGCTGGACGCATGACGCACCATTCTATCTTTTCTTTTTGTCTTGCAGGCTGTGATTCACAAATTGTCGAGGGATGGCACGCCATACCTGTACCTACTTTTATTTTGTTCTTTTGTTTAAATAAAAGTTTTATATGTAAATCCATACATGAATAAGATTGTTATTTGTCCAACCTCACAAGCATCTTCTTATTAATAATTGTATGACATTAGCCAATTCTTTACGTTCCAGATTCCCTAACGTCACATTTGTTTGTGGGGATGATGGTGAGGGGGATGGTGGACAAGGAGCTGCTGCCAGGGGGTGTCGGAGCAGTGTTGGGTGTCCGACCTGCATGATCGTTGGCTCCATTGCATCTGTTCTCAGAGACTTGCGAGCCGGCGGGCTGGCTCGTAGATGAAGAGCTGCAAGCCGACTGGCTGGCTCGTAGAGGGAGAGCCGCGGCCCGTCAGTTCGCAGAGGGAGAGCTGCGGGCCAGCTCGCAGAGGAACAGCTGCGGGCCGACAGGTATAGGGAAAGGTGCGGGCCGTCGGCTTCCAAAGGGATAGCTGAGGAACAGTGATGTGGGGAGAGGGAGCATGAAGGGGGTATCTCGCAGAGAGAGACCTGCGGTATATTAATAGTCTTGGCTTCACAGATACAACTACGGGCCCGTGAAGTCGCACCCAAAGACCTGCGAGCTGACCGGTGGTTCGCAGAGGGAGACTTGCGGGCCCAAGAAGGTTGTTGGGGGTATGCTGGTGATGTGGGAAGAGGGTGCATTACCTGCTAATGTGGGGAAAGGCAGCGTGAAAGGGGTATCTAGCACAGACAGAGCTCTGGTATGTTTTCAGAGTTGCCTTGGACAGATGCGATCTGACGGACTGAATCACAAAATGACTTTTCAATGCTCATATAGTGTGACTTATCAACAGTTCGCACCCAGGCTCGCAGAGGGACAGCTGCGGCCCCTGGGCTTGACTCGCAGAGGGAGAACTATGGGCTGTCCACTCCCAAAGGAACAGCAGCGTACTAGCTTGCAGAGGTAGAGGCACAGCAGCTTACTAGCTCACAAAGGTAGAGAGCTGCAGCCCAACGGACTGGCTTCTAAAGGCATAGCTGCGAAGTGGTGATGTGGGGAGAGGGAGGGTGAAACGGGAATCTCGCACAGACAGAGCTCCAGTATATTTTCAGTATTGACTCGCAGAGGTAGAACTACGGAGAGATACGAGCTGACGGACAGAATCACAAAATGGCTGCCATCACTTCCTAGTCTCAACAGTTCGCAGCCAATGGGCCGCAAGCTCGTGCTCGTAACGCCTCAACCAATCAGATGTCAGAATTCTCAAATATCAATATCTGTACAATATGATATTTCTCAAAAACTACTGAACGGATTTACCCCATTTAAACAAAAGCGTGCTTTCTGGACCACGACCTTTCTCTCTGCCAAATGTGGCACGTCTGCTTGCAAAGAGGCACAACAGCGTACTAGCTCGCATAGGTAGAGAGCTACGAGCCGACGGACTGCCTACTAAAGGCATAGCTGCGAGCTGGTGATGTGGGCAGAGGGAGCGTGAAAGGGGTATCTGGCACAGACAGAGCTCCAGTTTATTAAATTGCCCCCGGCACCTTTGTTTTATATTTTCACTCGATGCGAGGCACAAGATGGCTGCTAACACTTCCTGGTTTGAAGTGTTAGCAGCCAATCAGAGGACACTTCCTGGTTTGAAGAGTTAGCAGCCAATCAGAGGCAAGCTCGTGCTCGGGAGTTAGGCTCTGCCCAGATATATATATATATATATTTTTTTTTTCCTTTAATATCTCAAAAACTACTGAACGGATTTACACCATTTCAACAAAAGCGTGCTTTCTGGACCAAGACCTTTCTCCCCGCCAAATTTGGCGTAATTCCGTTCAGCAGTTTGACCTGTAGTCTTGTTGTTAGAATCCGGGGTCTCTGGTTGGCGCAGGTATGCACTTGCGACAAGCAGGGACCCTTTCCTCTAAGTCAGGGCGTAGGATTACCACTTTAAAAATAACCCCTGCTCACCCTCTAGGTAACGTGGCGCGAGCAGTCAGGCTAGATTTCCAGAGGGCATTAGGTTAAGCGTTCAAGATATCTCACACAATAATCACCCCCCCACCACACAAAGACACAAGGCTGTATTTATATCAAAATAAAGTTCTTTATATAAAAGATTTCTTCAAGCAGGATGTCAAAATACAGTTCTTTCACTTAAATAAGGTTCCAGTTACTTTAAATGCTTTTAGGCAGTCCACAGTTCTTAAAATGCCACTTTTCTATTCAAAACAAGCTTCTTTGGGGTTCTGTGCGCTTCGTAGCGCCTTCGGTACGCTTCGTACTAAGTTTTGGACGTCTCTTGCCGCTTCTCACGCTTCTCGCATGAGCACGCGTACTCGGGACGTGAACCGTAAGGACCATACCCTCGTAGGTACGTGTCGTACACGTTCGGTACGCCTCTTCCCAAACCTCACGCTTCTCGCGTGAGCAACGCACTGTACTTTCAATGGGGTACGATTTGTACCTATCCGGATCGCTTCGTACAGTCGCTCCGAAGATTGCCAAAGTGCACGCTTTATGCGTGAGCAGCGTAGCGGGTCTCAAGTGTCAGTACGGCCCGAACTAAGCAACGGACGGGTCGTACAAACGCGCACTGCACACAGTACCTTCAAATTCTTGTTGGGCAAAGGTCCTGACGGCTCCAGAAGTCGGTGAGGGGTGTCCCACGTCGCGGTGCTGTCCCTGGAGGTCATAGAATGGCGATGCTTCGTGGGGCACATCTAGGCTTCCGGTCACGCACCAGAGGGCAGAAGCAGGAGGGGCAGCTCGGGGGCAATTTCTTCAGCGCGTCACGCTGACGGCTTCACAGAGAGGACACACAGGGCTTCGTAGGTCCTTGCAGGGGCTTCCACGGCCAGGGGGGTCGCAGAGGCTCAGCGCTCAGAGCCTAACCAGTCTCTTCTTTGCGGTGCGAGCTACGGCTCGGGGGGCAGATGCTTGCGGTGCTTGGACCAGGTAGACAGGTCTTTGCGGTGCTCGCAGTAGCCCCGGTGGCAGATGTCGTGGTGCTCAGATGAGGGGCACACAGGTCCTCAGGGGTCAGCGTCACAGGATCGCCTCCAGCAGCTTCTCCTCTTCTTGGGGGAAGGTAGCGCCCACTGTTTCTGGGGCGCAGATCAGGGGGCAAGTTCACCAGCAAGCCCTTGGAGATTGTTCAAAGTACAAGTTGATTCAAAAGTCTTTTCTTCTCAAGTCTTTTCCTCCTCTCCTTCTTGCAGCAAGGCACCCACCACAGGCCAGTCTCACAGGTCAGACACAGTCATCCTCCATGCAGCTTTCCCAGGTCCTTCTCTTCAGGTAGAGTTTCTTCTTGGCGCAAACAGGATCTGATTTCTTAGGAGCAGGGCTCCTTCTTTTATAGCACAATTCTTTTGTTCTTTGTCGCCAGGGGGCCTGGCTCAGTCCAGTTTTGGAGCACTTTGTTGTGGTGACTCTGCTCTTTCCTTTCAGCAGCAGGGCAGAGACATCAGCCGCTCCACAGGGGGCGGAGCCGGCATTGTGATGTCAGAGCACAGGTCTATTCAGAGTCAAAGGTGTACTCCTCCCACCCATCCTGGTGTAATCTCTGTACCCACCACCTGGCACCCAGCCTGTCTCCTGGAATTCCCCAGCCCTGCTCCTTTACTGTTACTAGGCAGAACACACACACCCAGCAGAGGCGGACTGAAATGGCCAGGTCAGTAAATACTAACTTTCTAAAAGTAGTATTTACAAACACAGGATATTAAAATAAACTTTACTAAAAGAAGTATTTTATTATTCTGAGTTCAGGCATACTAAACTTGACTTTCTACCATGCTCTCTGAGTCCACTGGGATTACAGCGTGTAGTAATTCCAGCAGCCCATTCTGGCCTATGGAGAGCAGGTAGCCTTCAATAGTGAAAAACTAAAATGGCTGTAATTCACTATTAGGACATGCCACACACATCAGGGCATGTCCTACCTCATACCTACAATGCACCCTGCCCTTGGGCCTACCAGAGGGGTGACTAATATGTAGTTAAGTGAAGGTTTGAGGACTGGCAAGTAGGTGCACTTGCGCAATCAGCGCAACAGTACCAGACCGCGCGCAGGTTCTGCAGTGGCAGACCCTAGACACATTTTACTAGGCCGCTTCTGTGGGTGGCACAACCAGTGCTGCAAGCCCACCAGCAGCATTTGTATTTACAAGCCCTGGCACTCCTGGTGCACTTTACTAGGGGCTGATAGTAAACCAAATAAGCCAAACATGGACACCAATCAATGTATACACTTTTCCAAAGGGAGCACTTGCACTGTGGCACTGATTAGCAGTGGCACAGTGCCCTGAGCAGCTAACACCAACAAAACACAATGAGGCACATCAGCAAAAAGTGGAAGGGAAACTAACGCCAAGGTGCCAGGTCTAACACGTGTCCCTTCCAGCTGAAATGTGGGAGGAACTGCCCTACCCCAGGGAGTTCCTCTTCACTAAGGCGGAAAAACCTGGACAGACCGTCAGCATTGGCGTGATCTGTGCCAGGGCGATGCTCCACCGTAAAGTCCATACCCTGTAGGGAGATGGACCACCTCAACAGTTTTGGGTTCTCACCCCTCATTTGCATCAACCATCTGAGGGGCCTGTGGTCGGTCTGAACCCGGAAGTGAGTCCCAAACTAGTAGGGCCTCAGCTTCTTCAGCGCCCAGACCACAGCAAATGCTTCTCGCTCTATCGCACTCCACCTTTGTTCCCGTGGAAGTAACCTCCTACTAATAAAGGCTACAGGTTGGTCCCAGCCCTCCTCAGTCATCTGTGAGAGAACAGCCCCTACACCATGCTCTGATGCGTCTGTCTGCACTAGGAATTCTTTGGAGAAGTCAGGAGCCAAGAGCACGGGCGCCGTGCACATGGCAGTTTTCAGGGTGTCAAAAGCCTTCTGACAGGTGTCAGTCCATATCACTTTTCTGGGCTGCTTCTTCGAAGTCAGCTCTGTCAAGGGGGCAGCGATGCTGCCATACCCCTTGACAAACCTCCTGTAGTACCCTGTGAGTCCTTAAAAGGCCCTCACCTCCATCTGGGTCTTTGGGGGGCTCCCAAGCCAGGATGGTTTCGATCTTGGGTTGTAGGGGCGCCACCTGGCCGCTCCCTACTTGGTGTCCCAAGTACACCACGGAACCCTGACCGATCTGACACTTGCTTGCCTTGATCGTGAGGCCTGCCTTGCACAGTGCCATCAACACTTCCCAGAGGTGTTGCAGGTGTTCTTTCCATGTGCCACTGAACACTGCGATATCATCCAGGTATGCTGCGCGGAACTCGGTCAGCCCAGCCAACACCTGGTTGACCAACCTCTGGAAGGTGGCAGGGGCATTCTTCATCCCAAATGGCATAACCCGGAACTGGAAATGCCCATCTGGTGTGGAGAATGTGGACCTCTCTTTGGCCCCATCAGTCAAGGCGATCTGCCAGTACCCAGATGTTAAATCAAATGTGCTGAGGTACCGTGCAGCCCCTAACCGATCGATGAGCTCATCAGCTCTGGGGATGGGGTGCGCGTCAGTCTTCGTGACTGAATTGAGTCCTCTGTAGTCCACACAGAACCGGAGTTCGGGTGTGGCTCCCGGCGCTGCAGCCTTTGGGACCAAGACCACTGGGCTGGCCCAAGGACTGCTGGAGGACTCAACCACCCCAAGAGCAAGCATCTTTGAGACCTCCTCTTTGATGCAGGCTCTGACCCTGTCAGTTACCCTGTAAGCCTTGTGCTTCACAGGTAAGCTGTCTCCTGTATCCACATCATGGACGCACCAATCTGTGATACCAGGAACCAGGGAGAACAAGTCAGGAAACTGCACCAGCAGCTGGCAGCAGTCATCCTGTTGCTCAGGGGTCAGGGTGGGTGAGAGGTTAACTCCATCCACTGACCCGTCTCGCTCTGAGGCTACCAGGAGGTCAGGAAGAGGCTCAGACTCCTCCTCCGTCCCATCATCTGTGGCCAAGAGCATGCCCACTTCGGACCTCTCCAAGTGGGGCTTCAGTCGATTGACATGGAGGACCCTCAAGGGGTTCCTAGGAGACTGCAAGTCCACCAAGTAGGTGACAGAACTCTTGCGCTCCACAATCTCAAAGGGTCCGGTCCACTTGTCCTGGAGTGCACAAGGCTCCACTGGGGCCAGGACCCATACCTTTTGACCAGGTTGAAGCTCAACCAGAGTGGCATTCTGGTCGTACCACCGCTTCATTTCCTCCTGGCCGGCTTCCAGATTTGCCTCAGCAAGTTGCCTGAAACGCCTAGTCTGGTTCCGAAAGGCCAGCATGTAACTGTATACATTCTGGGGAGGTTTCCTGGGAGATTGCTCCCAGCCTTCCTTGACCCGACTAAGAGGTCCTCGTACTGGGTGGCCATACAGAAGCTCAAAGGGACTGAACCCCAGAGACTTCTGTGGCACCTCACGGTACGCACAGAGAAGGCATGGTAAGAGGACGTCCCACTTACGCCTCATGGGTTCCTCAAGACTAGGCCTGGGCGAAAATTTCGTTCCGTTCGCGGAAATTGCGAAAATTTGACATGTCAAAAATTCCGGTTTCCGCAGCTTGGCGATAATTT
The DNA here is from genome assembly GCF_964204655.1 of Triturus cristatus. Taxonomy (NCBI): domain Eukaryota; kingdom Metazoa; phylum Chordata; class Amphibia; order Caudata; family Salamandridae; genus Triturus; species Triturus cristatus. The sequence continues at coordinate 790,686,933 of NC_140586.1, read as the reverse complement.
GTTTCTTGCTCGTGCTGTAAAATAATACATTCTCGCGCGTGCGCGATCGCCTTACCTGAATCCCTGCGTTCGCCAACAAGTTTTCTTGATCCGGTCGCGTTCTCCATGAGATGTTGTATTGTTTTTAGCCATTTGCGCTGTCTCGCGACAGTTCGCGCCCTCAGTGACGTCATGCTTCGCGCGATCATGTCTTTCTTCTCGCGATCATGCACCGCGAGACAACTCAAAACAAGATGGGCGCGCCCGCGAGCAACCACATGGGTAAGTTGGCGACCCGCAACCATGCAGAAAATCTCGCGAACATGCCGGAAAAAAACTTCCGCATCTTCGCGATATTTCCGCTTGTTTGCGATAATTTTAAACATTTTCGCGATAATTTGCGAAAGTTAATTTCACAAATTCCGCCCACCCCTACTCAAGACCCATAATCATGCCTTTTAGGGTTCGGTTGAATCTCTCAACCAACCCGTTTCCTTGGGGATGGTAAGGGGTGGTGAACTTGTATGTCACACCACACTCTTGCCAAAGGGATTTCATATGTTTCGATATGAAATTGGTCCCCCTGTCAGACACCACCTCTAGAGGGAATCCTACTCATGAGAAAATTCCCATCAGTGCCCGTCCCACCACGGGGGCCGTCACTGTTCTCAGAGGGATGGCTTCAGGGTACCGGGTGGCATGGTCCACCAAGACCAGGATAAACCTGTTGCCCATGGCTGTCTTTGGGTCCAGTGGCCCCACAATGTCAATCCCCACTCGCTGGAATGGGGTACTGACCACAGGGAAAGGTTGGTGTGGAGCCTTCAGCTTCCTACCACTCTTACCACTTGCCTGGCAAGTCTGGCATGTCCTGCAGTGAGTGTCAGAACTCCTGCGCATTTAAGGCCAATAAAAGTGGGTGACAAGCCTTTCGAAGGTCTTGTCCTGCCCCAATGCCCTGCTAATGGAACGTCGTGAGCCAGCCCCAGCAAGAAGGCTCTGAACTTCTGGGGTACCACCAGCGCACGGGCTGACCCAGGTTCAGCAACCTTAGGCTCTGAGTACAGGAGGTCATTCTCTCAGTAGATTAAGTGAGTACCGGACTGATCACCATTGGCTTGGGCTGCAGCCTGCTGCCGCATACCCACTAGAGAGGGGCACTCTTTCTGCTCCCTGCAGAATTCCTCCCTGGTGGGGCCCCCTTCTTGCTGCCAATGGGTCAGCTCAGGCAGGTCCCCCAGTTCGGCTATCTGTTCCCCGATAGGCTCCAAGGCATCCCCCTCAAGGTCTGCTTCCTCCTGGGCCGTGGGAACATTAGGAGCCGGTTTCCCGTGCCTCCTGTGCCCTCTCCCTAAAGCCGGTTCCTGGGCCTCTCCCTCAGGCTCCAGGGTCCCTTCAACACCCCTACTGGCTGCCATCGACCGGGTGGTCACGCACGCCCAATCAGGTAAGCCCACCATCCGCAGGTGAGTTGTCTTCTCCACCTTTTCCCAAGGGGAGCTCTCCAAATCATTCCCTAGGAGACAGTCTACAGGCATGGCAGTTCTCACAGCGACTTGCACAGTACCAGAGACCCCCCCCCACTCAAAGGGAATTTGAGCCATTGGACAATGACTCTCTGTGCTGTCAGCATTGACAACCCAACAATAGGCATGGGGTACGACCTGCTCTTGAGATACCAGGTGCTGCCGCACTGCAGTCACGCTGGCTCCTGTGTCTCTAAGAGCCTCTACCTTCTTCCCATTGACGGTCACCACTTGCCCATATTTCTTAGTGTTAGAGGGCAAGTCGGCGTTTGGGACCATCTCACTGTCTCCTAGTGAGACTAAGGTCAGTTGGACGGGGTCCCACCCACCTGGGACTTCTACCTCCTCCCCAAAGGCTACTGTAGCCACTTGCTTTGGTAGAGCACCAGTGGGTGCTGGTTTCACATACTGGCGACACTTGGGATCACTGGCAAAGTGACCTAGTTCACCACATTTATAATATTGAGGGGGCCCCTTGGGAACAGGTTTACCTGTCGGGGAGCCTTGTCGGCTTCGGGGGTGGGGGAGGCTGAGAACCTTTCTGCTGGTTCCCTTGGGGATTACTTTGGGGGCCTTTTTGGAACCCTTTCTGTTTTCCCTTGTCCCCCCCACTCTTCTGCTGGGGACCCTGCCCACCCTTGGCGGAGTCTCCACTTGACCCTTGTGGACCCTGGTGCTGACCCAGCGGTCCGCCTTTTCAGCAAGCTTCCTAGGGTTAGTCAGCTTGCTATCTATCAGGTGTTGGCGTAGCTCAGGAAAACAATTAAGCGACAAGTGCTCCCATGCAATTAAATCAAAGAGACCCTGGTAATCATCAACTTTGCTACCCTTCAGCCAGCCATCCAGTGCTCTGCAGAAAAAGGTCACATACTCCACATACGTACTCCCCGCAATCTTGGTACACCCCCTGAACCTCTGTCTATATAATTCAGGAGTTAGCCCATATCTGGTCATTAAAGCTTCCTTCATGTGGGGGTAAGAATTATACATGTCAGAGGGCAAATCTAAAAGTGTGTCCCGCCCCTCACTGAGGAACCGTCCCCACAACCCCGCTCCCCAATCTCTCTCAGGGACCCGGTGGGAAGACATGGCTACCTCATAGGCCTTGAACCATTGCCCTATGTCATCATTCTTAAAGTATTCCTTGACTACATCTTTTGGCATGTACACCCTTGACTCTACCTGCACCGGCGTTGCGCTGCCACCAGAGGGAGGGTTTTCCAAACTTTTCTCTTTTATCGCCAGCTCCCTCATTCTCGCGTCGTGCTCCATCTGAATCTTTCTTTCTTCAAGAGCCATTTTCTTGCTCTCTAGCTCCAATTGGCCATTTAATTTCAACTTTGCCAATGTAATCTCATGATCTCTTGCGGCCTGTCTGTCTGCCAGCTCCTCTGGCGACAGGCCTCCGCCAAGACTACGGATGCTCTCCGCTGGTTCCACTATGTCAACTTCAGGTACAACATTCTCAGCTGCACCCCTTGATTCCATCCAGGCTCTCAGCGCCGTGTGGAAGTGTGCTTTGTTTGTGCATCCTTTGCGTGGAACCTTGAACTTCTTGCAGAAATGCCTGAGTTGGTCTTTTGTGTATTTATCCAGTTTCGACTCATCCCATTCCAGATCCTCTCTCTCAGAGGTTCCAGATGCTGTATTCTCTGTGCTGTTTGAGCCCGGCATGGCTTCAAACACAAGGGATCTTCTCTACTTGGCAAGCGAAAAATAAAAAGTTCTGTGGCTTAAGCTACTGGACTGTCCTCACTGTGCAATGGCTAGTAATCACTGCACAGACACCAAGAACGCAAATCCGTAAAGCCTCACCGCTGCCACCAATTTTAGAATCCGGGGTCTCTGGTTGGCGCAGGTATGCACTTGCGACAAGCAGGGACCCTTTCCTCTAAGTCAGGGCGTAGGATTACCTCTTTAAAAATAACCCCTGCTCACCCTGTAGGTAACGTGGCGCGAGCAGTCAGGCTAGATTTCCAGAGGGCATTAGGTTAAGCGTTCAAGATATCTCACACAATAATCACCACCCCACCACACAAAGACACAAGGCTGTATTTATATCAAAATAAAGTTCTTTATATAAAAGATTTCTTCAAGCAGGATGTCAAAATACAGTTCTTTCACTTAAATAAGGTTCCAGTTACTTTAAATGCTTTTAGGCAGTCCACAGTTCTTAAAATGGCACTTTTCTATTCAAAACAAGCTTCTTTGGGGTTCTGTGCGCATCGTAGTGCCTTCGGTACGCTTTGTACTAAGTTTTGGACGTCTCTTGCCGTTTCTCACGCTTCTCGCGTGAGCACACGTACTCGGGACGTGAACCGCACGGACCATACCCTCGTAGGTACGTGTCGTACACGATCGGTACGCCTCTTCCCAAACCTCACGCTTCTCGCGTGAGCAACGCACTGTACTTTCAATGGGGGACGATTCGTACCTTTCCGGATCGCTTCGTACAGTCGCTCCGAAGGTTGCCAAAGGGCACGCTTTACGCGTGAGCAGCGTAGTGGGTCTCAAGCGTCAGTACGGCCCGAACCAAGCAACGGACGGGTCGTACAAACACGCACTGCACATAGTACCTTCAAATTCTTGTTGGGCAAAGGTCCTGACGGCTCCAGAAGTCGGTGCGGGGTGTCCCACGTCACGGTGCTGTCCCTGGAGGTCAGAGGATGGCGATGCTTCGTGGGGCACGTCTAGGCTTCCGGACACACACCAGAGGGCAGAAGCAGGAGGGGCAGCTCGGGGGCAATTTCTTCAGCGCGTCACACTGCCAGCTTCACAGAGAGGACACACAGGGCTTCGTAGGTCCTTGCAGGGGCTTCCACGGCCAGGGGTGTCGCAGAGGCTCGGTGCTCAGAGCCTAACCAGTCTCTTCTTTGCGGTGCGAGCTACGGCTCGGGGGCAGATGCTTGCGGTGCTTGGACCAGGTAGACAGGTCTTTGCGGTGCTCGCAGTAGCCCCGGTGGCAGATGTCGCGGTGCTCAGATGAGGGGCACACAGGTCCTCAGGGGTCAGCGTCACAGGATCGCCTCCAGCAGCTTCTCCTCTTCTTGGGGGAAGGTAGCGCCCACTGTTCCTGGGGCGCAGATCAGGGGGCAAGTTCACCAGCAAGCCCTTGGAGATTGTTCAAAGCACAAGTTGATTCAAAAGTCTTTTCTTCTCAAGTCTTTTCCTCCTCTCCTTCTTGCAGCAAGGCACCCACCACAGGCCAGTCTCACAGGTCAGAGACAGTCGTCCTCCATGCAGCTTTCCCAGGTCCTTCTCTTCAGGCAGAGTTTCTTCTTGGCACAAACAGGATCTGATTTCTTAGGAGCAGGGCTCCTTCTTTTATAGCACAATTCTTTTGTTCTTTGTCGCCAGGGGGCCTGGCTCAGTCCAGTTTTGGAGCACTTTGTTGTGGGGACTCTGCTCTTTCCTTTCAGCAGCAGGGCAGAGACATCAGCCGCTCCACAGGGGGCGGAGCCGGCATTGTGGTGTCAGAGCACAGGTCTATTCGGAATCAAAGGTCTACTCCTCCCACCCATCCTGGTGTAATCTCTGTACCCACCACCTGGCACCCAGCCTGTCTCCTGGAATTCCCCAGCCCTGCTCCTTTACTGTTACTAGGCAGAACACACACACACAGCAGAGGCGGACTGAAATGGCCAGGTCAGTAAATACTAACTTTCTAAAAGTAGTATTTTCAAACACAGGATATTAAAATAAACTTTACTAAAAGAAGTATTTTATTATTCTGAGTTCAGGCATACTAAACTTGACTTTCTACCATGCTCTCTGAGTCCACTGGGATTACAGCGTGTAGTAATTCCAGCAGCCCATTCTGGCCTATGGAGAGCAGGTAGCCTTCAATAGTGAAAAAAGAAAATGGCTGTAATTCACTATTAGGACATGCCACACACATCAGGGCATGTCCTACCTTATACGCACAATGCACCTGCCCTTGGGCCTACCAGAGGGGTGACTAATATGTAGTTAAGTGATGGTTTGGGGACTGGCAAGTAGGTGCACTTGCGCAATCAGCGCGACAGTACCAGACCGCGCGCAGGTTCTGCAGTGGCAGACCCTAGACACATTTTACTAGGCTGCTTCTGTGGGTGGCAAAACCAGTGCTGCAAGCCCACCAGCAGCATTTGTATTTACAAGCCCTGGCACTCCTGGTGCACTTTACTAGGGTCTGATAGTAAACCAAATAAGACAAACATGGACACCAATCAATGTATACACTTTTCCAAAGGGAGCACTTGCACTGTGGCACTGATTAGCAGTGGCACAGTGCCCTGAGCAGCTAACACCAACAAAACACAATGAGGCACATCATCAAAAAGTGGAAGGGAAACTCACGCCAAGGTGCCAGGTCTAACACTTGTCTAAAGTTTCCTAAGGAAAATGCATTGAGAAAACATGTTTTGGAACCCCCCTTTTTTTCTCAGCCCCCCCTTGACCAATCGCCCCCAAATTTCAAAGTAGGAGCTGGTCAAAAAAGAAAAACCTTTTGGAAAATTTCGTAAAGATTCGTCAAACGACGCCAAAGTTATAAGCACATGAAAAAATGCTTTTCCTATGGAAACGTGGTCCTAACTATAACTATCTACTGGTGACCGCCAGTAGATAATATATGTGTATGTGTGTATATATATATATATATATTACCTACTGGCGGTCGCCAGTAGGTAGTTATAGTTAGGACCACGTTTCCATAGGAAATCCGCAACATTCTATTTTGAATAACTTTGGCGCCGGTTGACGAATCCTCGCGAATTTTTCAAAATAGGTGGGGCGCTACGCTCCGCTCCTACCCTGAAAGTCTCGGGGGGATTCGTCAAGCGGGGGCTGAGATAAAAGGGGGGTCCCAAAACGCGTTTTTCCCATGCATTTTTCCATAGGACCTTTAGACACAGCTACAGCCCGAACGGCTGAACAGAATTACTTGAAATTTGGCAGAGAGGTAGTCCTCAGGTCAAGGAAGTGCCTTTTGTAGGTTTGGTGTAAATCTGTTCAGTAGATCCTGAGAAAATAGCATTTAAAAGCATATATATATGTGGGCGGAGCCTAACCACACATCTCATCCTGAGATCTGATTGGCTGTCAGCACTTCATCCAAGAAGTGTTGGCAGCCATCTTGGGACCAATATACATGATAGCACCTCATTAAAAAGCATTGCAGTTAATAGAAGGTTTTAAGACTTTAGTTACATTATAAATCATTTGTTGATGGTACCATACTCATTTTAGGAATTGTGGTATGTTCTAAGGTGATTTCACCATGTGAAAAAGCCTTCTGCTGGGATATCATGATTGAGAGAAAAATATTTTCTCATGCTTTTACCACAGAGGTTTGGAAGGTGATCTATAGGCTAAACTGAGAGCTTATTTTCTGTAAATTCACATCATCTTTCTCAGTCATGTGAGAATGAAGTCTGACATTCTCAGTAAAACATGTACATCCAACAAGGGCAGAGACTGTCAGTTGATTCCTTTGTGTTCTACTGCAGCTTCCCAGAGTGTTCCAAAGAACTACTAGAGCGCTAACAGTCCTACTTATGATAAACGTATGGCACACCTGAAGCCATCTTGCTTGGATTAAAGTGGTAACTCTTAAAACATTTAATTTAAAAAGGAACAAAATGAGGGGGTTCATTTTTCAATAAAAAGTATGATTAGTGCTGCAGAAAGAAAAATTAGGGCACATTTTGAGTGACTTCTCAAATCCTCTTCTATTTCATTAAACAATTCTGACATGCAGACTGAAACATGCACTTTCAATACCAGCAGCAGTTTTCCCTGGTGAGCAGTAGCTTTACTACAGTGATCTAATGAGCAAAAAGAGTGCTAACATTCTGAATTTATGGCAAATGTGTGACACATCTGAATGCCTTCTTGATGGAATCAAAGTAAAAAACTGAAAGTATTTCCTACTGAGGAGACTGCAGTAAATGAGGAAATTAGGAAACTTCATAACAAATAAGTCTCCCAAGATGGCCACCAGAGACAAAAGAGCCCAAATGTAGCCCAAATATCACCCAGATGTAGCCCAAGTATAGCCCAATGACAGAATGTCCCAGAATGTTCTTAAAAACAACTAGAGCGCTTACTGTCTTCATTATGACAAAAGTATGGCACACCTGAAGCCATCTTGATTGGAATAAACTGGTAACACTTAAAACATTTAATTTAAAAAGGAACACAATGAGGAGGTTCATTTTGCCATAGAAATTATGATTAATGCTGAAGAAAGAAAATGAGGGCACATTTTGAGTGACTTCTCAAATCCTCTTCTATTTCATTAAAAAAATTCTGACATGCAGACTGAAACATGCACTTTTAATACCAGGAGCAGACTTCCATGGTGCAGTAGTTTTACTACAATGATCTAATGAGCAACTAGAGTGCTAACATTCAGAATTTATGGCAAATGTGTGACATATCTGAATACCTTCATGATGGAATCAAAGTAAAAAACTGAAAGCATTTCCTACTGAGGAGACTGCAGTACATGAGGAAATTAGGAAACTTCATAACAAATAAATCTCCCAAGATGGCCACCGGAGACAAAAGAGCCCAAATGTAGCCCAAAATCACCCAGATGTAGCCCAAATATAGCCCAATGACAGAAGTGTGCAAAACACTTATTATTTTGTGTTTTTGCAGTGTTATATAGTGCAGACTTGTCAGGTATTGGAGTGCTTTACATGAGCATTGGTTACATCACACAAGAACACATTCATTTTGGTTGTAGACATGTGGAGACTAAGTGATTTGACCAGAATCACAGAATGTCGAGCTGAAGCAGAAACTTCAACCTGGTTCCCCAGTTGCAAAGTCTGCAGTTCTGGAAGTAACACCACATCATCTCCCCTAAGTGCAACATTTAATCAAGTGGTCAACTGGATAAAAAAACATAAAGATAACAAATAATTTAAAAGTGCTTTGTCGCTATTTGAAAACTCAGAAAATATGTCCTTATTTTAGCCTTTTAGAGCACTAACCATAATTTTGATGCCAATAAGACCCTCTCATATATGTAATTTCTAAAGGAAATGCTCTAGGTATTACAGTTTTGATTACATCAAGATGATGTCAGGCGTTCCACACTTTTGTAAAAAATATAGAATGTTAGCAATCTAGTTGTTCATTAGGATACTGTTGAGAGGCAGAGGCCAGGGGCACGGACTCTGAAAATTGAAGGCAGGTAGGAGGGTGCAAAGGCAACAATTTAACCACACTGAGCAGGCAGGAAGGGCCGTGGAAGCACAACAGACTATGGAGGGCAGTGGAAAGGGGGGCAGGGGCAACAAACCAACAATACAGGACTTGCAAGAGAGGCTGTTGGAGGCAAGATCTATTACGGGTCAAGGAAGCTAGGGGCGGTCCCCAGATCCCCGGGAGCCACCACAGAACTGAGCAGGAGAGTGAGTCAGGGACAAAAGGGGCGCCTTAATTTGAGCCGGGGTGCCTAGGAACGCTTGCTCCAAAAATGAAGAAAACAGACATATGAGACATGGAATTGGAGGCAGAATACAATGGCAGTTTAATGAGAAGATGCAACTTCAAAGAAACCGCAGAATAGAGACATAAAGTACAAAATACAGAATCCAGATAATCATACAGCTGTCATGATATTCTCTGTATCTCAATTAATGTACTGACAGAGAGAGAGAGAAAACACATCTATAAATGCATCATGAGAAACAAGTTACACCAAGGAAAATGTTACCTAGGAACACTCACGTTTACTCTTAGAGCAAGCATTCCTGCAATTACAATACAAAATCTTTTAAATGCAAAAGTAAAGAGAACAATGGTTAAACATAACATGACATTTCATATAGGTAAAATAGAATAAGATACTTCAAGCAAAGCAGAGCAAGACATTTTAAGCAAAGGAAGACAAGAGCTCCCAGCTCTTGGGGAAAACCTGCACTGCCTGTTAACCTACATACAGACGGCGAGGTAGTCCGTCGATATCTGTGGGTGCTCCATTTTTATATCATTTTGTGGGCTCCTTTGCACGCTACATCTACCTACGTATGCTACCCAAAAGCTTCGTCTGCAGATTTTACCAGACATTTCGTCATTTACCCACTTAATGCTGACAATGGACTGGGTGAAAAGGTCAGTCTCTCAGGCCAATCGCTTATCGTAAGTTCCATAGAGCAAGCAGAAAATAATGGGTATTGTACGGGAATTCAATATATTCATGTATAAAATCTCCTCAGTTATCCTAACTTGACGCTCTGCGGTTGCCACTTCCTTAAAAGCGGGAAACCTGCCCAGGAAGCAAGTACCAGTCCAGGATGCAGCCTACTGTATGTCGACAGCTTCAGGGGGATGTTGAACTTTGATACCGAGCACGGAGCACTCGGGTAGGGTGGGGGCTACTGGTTTGGAGCAGAAGGCCTCGCAGACCTGCCTTCAGACTGCTATACACTAAAATTGCAGAGCTATGGTCAATTTAACAAAGAGGCCTACATATTGAACAGAAGGGCCTACACAGGGGTTTTATACTGGCTGAGTGGTAAGGATGTCTCAGGATAATTATATAGCAACACAGGACCCGCTGGTCAATTTAATACGGCCTACAAATGCAGCTGGCAGGGCAAGGACAAGGGTCTCATACTTCAGGTGTGGACAGAACGGGCCAGGGGCCCCCTGTGATACAAAATCTACCCTCCTTCAAGCCTGTGGCAATGTAATAGACCATTGTGGGCAGAAGGAAGAGGCAATGGTAGTACAACCATACATGCCAACAGACCCGATTCAGCCAGGAAACGTCCAATGTTTTTAAGCTCAAATGGGCTTTATTTGATCTGTCTCCTGTCTACAATATCCTCTTTTTCAATGTAACTCAAAGGGGAAAATCAATACCCCAGTTTTTTTTCAAAATCTCCCTCTTACCAAGTTCAAAATGTTCGCAAGTATGGTACATTGGATCATGGAAGGAAATGGGATAGGGACATGGACTTGGATAACAGAGGACAGGAGGGACATGGAGAGGTGCACCAAACTGACCCTGCAGGGCAGGCATCAGGGTTTGCAGCAGCACAATACACCACACGGGAGTGCAGCACAACAATCCATAGAAAGCAAGAGGGAGGGGACAGGACCATGCACATGGACAACAGAGAACAGAGGGGCAAGAGGCAATGGTAGCTAGCTGACCATAATGGACAGACAGGAGAGAAAGCTGCAGCATAACAGACCATAAAGGGCAGGAGGGACGGATCAGGGGCATTACAATGGAACAGACAAGCCAGGAGGGAGGGAGTAGGGCTGGGGGCAAGGGGGCAGGGCAGGAGCAGCAAGATAGCCATGGAGGTCAGGCAGGATGGGCACTAGAAGCAAGACACACCATGAAGAGCAACAGTGAGACTGTGATGGCATACACACAGACCATGGAGGGAAGGTGGGAGGGGGTCAGGGGCAGCTAACTGACCACACAGGGAAGGTGGGAGGGGCCATGGCAGCACAGAAGACCATGCATGGCAAGTGGGAGGGTTAGTGGCAGCACAATGGCTATGATGGGCAAGAAGGAGGGTGGAGGGGCATGCACAAAGGACGATGGAGGATAGAAGGGAGGGTCAGGACCTGTGCACAGACAAGAAAGTTCAGGGGAAGGGACCTCACAACAGACCACACGGGGCAGGCAGGAGGAGCAGCTGCAGCACAACAGACCAGGGAGGGCAGAAGGGTGTGGCAGTACAATGGACCATGTAGGACAGGAGGAAGAGGATAGGGGCATGGCATGTGGACAGGCAGGGTGGAGGTGACAGGGACAGGTTACAGTCATCTGACAATGCTAGGCAGGTGGGAGGGGAGTGGCAGCTCAACAGAACACTCAGAGTAGATAGGAGTGGCAGGTCCATGGGACATGGTGGGCAAAAAGGATGGAGCAGGGGCATGCACAAAGACATCGGAGGGCAGGGGGAAGGAGAATAGGGGCAGCAAGCTAAGCACAGAGTTTAAGCAGGAGGTCAATGATGGGGCATAGAATTGGGCAATGGAGGGCAGGAGGAGTGGACTGGTACATCATACTGAGGGCAGTGGCAGCACATCAGACCATGCATGGCAGGAGGGAGGAGGCTAGTCCATGGATTCACACAACAGAGGATAGGGAGGAAGGGGATGGGGCAGCAAGCTAACTGTTCAGAGAAGGCGGGTATTAGGAACTTTATTGTTTTTAAAACATTGTGTCTGTGCGAACTACTTAAAATATGAACAAGTATGCAGCATAATCTCACTTTTATTCAGGAAGAAGAGGACGTTTGTGACTGTGACTCCGGGCTCACTTGGCAGAAACACCCCCTGACCCTCCACCCCCTATCGCAAAATGTAATGCCCGTGAAAAGGGTAGGTGAACACAGTGTTATATAGAACATAGTCCTGAGAGCACGATTGAAAATGAAAACTAGATATAGTGTATGGTATAAACTATGCACCAAAAAGTGTGATATAAGATGAACCGGGCGTGAAATATAATATGCAATACATTGTGCGCAATGACAGATTCATTGGAGAGCGCGAGATAGCACAGGCACTAGCGCGTGCTATGCGATATGCGCCTTGGAGTGTAATATGCACAGGGCAGTGTTGTGTAACCTAACTAGTCTCTAAAGTTGTAATATAAAATATGTGCTGGGGAGTGTAAGGTTGCATATGCACTGTGACAAAGATATGGATCCCAGATTGTAATATGTATGGCATAGCACTGTGCGTTATAACATAGGCATCGAGAAAGGCACGTTAGATGGGGCAATATAACCCGTGCGAAGACAAGTGTGGCATGACATATTCACGGGGTGGTGTTACAGTGCACATGGGCTAGAGAGTGTCATAGCATATGCACTAGCTAGTGGAATACAACACAGAGGTGTGTGGCACACGGCAGGCAATGGTGGGTGTAACACAGCATTGGGCTCTGTCAGGAGCGCGCTGTGACTCTCAAGTGATGTTCGTCCCCTTTCCAGAGAGTAAAATAAAAAGTATTACACATCCGGCAGTGGATGTGTGTTTTATTAACCGTGAGGGGGGTTTCTTGCATAGTTTTGGTCGAATTTTTGTCGAATCCCCTTTGAATGGCTTGGTGTGCATGTGTATTAAATGTGCCCATCAATAGCTACCCAAGTTTGTATAAATAAACGACAAGGGTGTCTACCGGGATTAGGCACGGTAGGGCATCAGACATGTCAGAGCTTCACTAGTGGTGTAAATACATTCCACGTGGATTCATTGCATGCATAGTCGCCTTTTAATGAATATCACGCAAATCGTCATGGTGATAGGTACGTACGGTTTGTCCAGAATGTCCTAGGTGTGTCTATAAATATATATTTTTTTAAAATAATAAAAAACAGTGGCCGGCCCTGGGGATTGGGGTCAAAAAAATATAATTAGGAGACTGGCCCTGGGGGATGGGGTCATCAGGGCCAATAAATTAGAATAAGAAGGGGAACCAAACAGCCCCCCTTCTTAAAAAACTAAAATAAATAAAAGACTGGCATCGTGCCGGAGGCCATGCCCCCTCCGTGCAGCACTCTGCAAACGCGCCCCCAACAGGTATCTCCAGTATGCGCCAGGGAGCTGCGCTTCAGCCAGGTGTTCTGAGGCCAAGCCCCTTTTTACACCTCTCTGCAACGCAGCTCTGTGGCGCTTACTGGAGGTACCTAGTGGTCTAGTTTGACCCTAGGGACCCTTAGGATTCAAGGGGACTTAATCTCTCAACTTAGAACAGCCACAGGGCGCGTTTACACAGTGGTGAAGGGAGGGGACGGGGCCTGAGGTGACGTGTGCAAACACGCACTATGGCACGTTATAAATTGGGGATATAATTTCCCTTCAATACTGAGGGCCCCTGGGGGCTAACTAGCCCACCAAGTGCTTCCAGTAAGCGCCACTGAGCTGCATTGCAGAGAGGTGGTCCAGGCCGTGTCACTTTTTACACCTCTCTGCAACGCAGCTCTGTCGCACTTACTGGAGGTACCTAGTGGGCTAGTTGGACCCCAGGGACCCTCAGGATTCAAATGAACTTAATCTCCCAACTAAAAATGGACACAGGGCGTGTTTACACAGTGGTGAAGGGAGGGGACGGGGCCTGAGTTAACGTGTGCAAAAACGCCCTGTGGCCTGTTTTAAGAGGTAGTTTTAATCCCCATGCCCTCTTATATACTTGGGGCTTACAGAGGAGGTCATGCTAATCACAGGGGGACCCCAACGCATAATGTTCCCTAGTGTATGTAGGAATTTTCACTGTATTCTAAGTGTCTTTTAACATAGCACTGGCTCTAGGACTGGTTAGTCAGGCTCAGTTACCACCAGTATCCGTCTGAAAAAGTTGAGGGTACAGGATGATTTTGCAACAAGGCTTCTTTCTGCTCTTCTTTTTGTTCTTTCTGCACGTTATCCTTCTTCCTGCACTTATCTTCGTATTTGAAGACTTCTGTTGCTTCTTTCTGCACTTCTTTTGTTTCTTTCTGTGCATTTTTTCTTCTTTCTTCACATGTCCTATCTCTGTAGGCATAGTTAGAAATTAGCATTTAAAAAACCTTTGAAATTCACTGAAAAAACCATAGGTTTCAGGGGTGTTATAGTTAGCTGGACTTTTCACTTGTACAAAACCATTGAAATTCCCCCGTTATAGTTAGTTCAGCTAACTATAACTCGGGCGCCCGCAATGCACTGCTGATGACGTCACATATTACATCACTCATGACATGGTCAGTGACATCACTCATGACATCACTGATGACATCTCAAATGACATCACTGATGACATCACTGATGACATCATCCTTGTGATAGAGTGGCAGACCTCCTCTCACCCTAATATAACCTTTGATACACACATTCAAAAATAGAGACCAAAATTTTCAAAACAATGGACATACCAATACCAGTTACAACAACCTCTTCAGTAATTCTAAGATCCACATACACATCCACTCATTCACCAACAGTCCTATACAGTCACTCATACATGTACTCACTCATCATATGTACTCATACACCTATACATCCTGTTACACAATGCCACTCATCCATAGAGTTACTCACACACATAGTCACTCATGCTAATAAAGAATCAAACATACATTTACTTGCATATACAGTTATACACACACCACCATACTTACTTCTACGGAAACTTACACATACTTAGTCTTTTAAACAATCACTTATAGAAACACATACTTATTCATACAGGAACTCTTTCAATCTCTCACTCTCACATATACTCACATATATACACCAATAGTCACATATACTAGTTTAAAACATATGTAGTTACTCATAAAGACACTATTGAGACAGTCATTCACTCACTAACACACCCATACACACACTCATCCACCCATACAGTCCTGCACACATGCTGTGTTCAACACATACAAACAGTGAGTCACTCATTCATGCACCTATGCACTACGTAATACCCCCCACCGAACCATGCAGACACTCAGACTGATACTCAAAAAACCAACTAATAACCTATATAGACACCCATGTAGCTACTCACCAACCCATGCAGCCACTTATACACAAAGTGAGAGACTGATACAGATATTTACATATTTAAACATTACTCACTAAGCCATGTATTCACTATGATACACTTAATCAGTCAGTTACACAATCAATTTTTCAAAAACAAATCATCCATTTAGACACTTATATACCCATTGATTCTTCCATTGACCTTGAGATATACATATATAAAACATATTTAATTTTCAGAAAAACACACATTCACTGGATGATGTCATCAGTGATGTCATCAGTGATGTCATTTGAGATGTCATCAGTGATGTCATGAGTGATGTCACTGACCATGTCATGAGTGATGTAATATGTGACGTCATCAGCAGTGCATTGCGGGCGCCCGAGTTATAGTTAGCTGAACTAACTATAACGGGGGAATTTCAATGGTTTTGTACAAGTGAAAAGTCCAGCTAACTATAACACCCCTGAAACCTATGGTTTTGGTAAAGGCATATTCGTAGTAAAATCCTGAGGGGTAAAGGCATGCGTGGTAAAGACACATGCGTTGTAAAGCCTGTGTGGTAATTGCATGAGAAGTGCAGCCATCAATGTAAAGGCTGTTTCCTGTGGGTATCTGGTCACGCTGGATCAGGTCAAAGTTGAAAGTTAAGTATGACTGCAATGAAGCTTTGGTCAGATACAGGGACCATGTTCATACCAGTGGAAAATTTACCTTCTGACTCTGTCATTTCTCTGGAGAAAATTTCTCCTCAATGGGATCATCGACGGGTCAAGGTGCCCGAAGGGATCTAAGAGGGGCTTGTCAACAGTGACTCAGTGATGTGCATGACCTTGGAGGGAGCCTCGGCTCCAGCAGAAAGTTTGAGGCTCGTGAAGTTGACAGTGAGAAAATTCCAAGCGGACACAGTCGGGCCCAGGAAGTTGTCGGCAGTGGTGGGGTGCTGCGAGTCGTAGGTCCAGGTGAAGTCCTCTACATTTGGACTTAGAATTAAACTTTTCTGGAAGTCATGATTCTTTCAGCAGGGCAAACTAGGAAGTTGAGCCAAATGGGCAGTTCAACGACTGCAGCTGCATCTCAACCTTGGTCATGTGGTACCCTCTTTTTGCAAAAAGTTCAGAAAAATTACTAATGGTTCAGCCTTGAATTATTTTAGGGGAAATGAGTACACTCTAACCCAAACCAAGGGCCCAAGACCTCTTGAGCACCACTTGGGAGTTAGCACTCAATCTCCCAGAAGCCACCAGCAGGGCACAGGGCAAATCCTGCTGCAACTGGTTTGCTGTGTGCACCAGAAACTTGAGCTTCTTGAAGCTTTTGTGTTCCTGGAGCTACACAAACTTGCCAACTAGTGCTTGGACTCCACTCAATCCTCTCCAGCTTTCATCAGTGTGATGTTGTGGCTCTCCACTAGAGTAAAGAAAGTGTCCCACTCTTTGTGGGAGATTTTTGTGGATATCCGCTGAGTACTGAGTACACAGTGGTCTTCTGTGTGCGCTAATAAATAGAGCGCCCTACTTCCTGGGATGGCAGTTAGAACCTGCAACTGGTCTCTGCACATGATTAATGTTAGAAATGGGGGTTTCTAGTTGGCAATGGTTTGCACTGTTGTCCAAGTAGGGACCCTTCTTCCTAGTCAGGGTAAGGGGGATACACTTCTAAAATAACCCCTGCTCACCCCCTTGGTTGCTTTGCACGAGCATACAGGCTTATCTTAGAGGCAGTGTAAAGCATTTGTGAACACAAACAGTAATACAGTGAAAACACTACAAATGGACACCACACCAGTTTAGAAAAATAAGTAATCTTTATCTAAACCAAACAAAACCAAAACGACAAAAATCGGAATCCACAATACAGTAATCAAAATACGACTTTTAAAAGTTAAAAATAGTCCTGTTCAAAGCAAACTGCTAATGTTACACTTTTCACACAAAGTAAATTGAATGCGTCGCGCACACAAACAAAAACTGTCGCAGGGAAGGTGATGCGTCGGTTCCTTACACCCAGGGAAGGTGATGTGTTGGTGCCTTACTGTCACGCAGGGGTGGTGATGCATCAGTTCCCTACTGTGTGGGGAGGTGATGCGTTGGTTTCTTACTGTGCGGGGAGGTGATGCATCGGTTTCTTACCGCAACCCTGGTGTTCTTGCCGGTGTGGTGCCCAGATGCGAAGCGTGACGATCGGGGATATGCCGGTTCTCGATGCGGCGGCATCAATTGCTGCGGTCCCACGATACTTTGGTTCTTGCAGCCGCGCAACAGGGCCTGCATCAGAATCGGTGCGGTGATCTGGGCCTTAGTAGTTCAATGCACTCAATGCAGTGTGTGGCAATTTCTCAGGACACGGGCAGGCGCTGCGTTGATTTCTTCGCCAATGCATCAGAAACAGGTGCGGATGTGTTGCACTTCTTGAAGTTGCGTTACTTTTCCAGTTTCCAGCGGCAAACAGCCTCCAGAGGTCCCAAAACAGCAGCAGGCACCTCTTAGCAGGTCAGAACTCCGAGCAAGGAAGTTCAGGGGAGCTGGTGGTGAAGTCTTTGTGTCCATGAGACTTCAGAACAGGAGGCAAGCTCTATTTCAAGTCCTTCGAGAACTTCCTCAAGCAGGGGACACAGCACACAGCAAAGTCCTTGTCCTTTCTTTGGCAGAAACAGCCACTGAAGGTCAACCACAGACAGCAAACAGCAAAGGGGCAGTACTCCTCATCAGTTTCTTCCAGCTCCTCTCTTTGGCAAAGATTCCTCTTGATTTCCAGAAGTAATCAATGAAGTATTTTCTATCCCTGCGACTTCCAACAGGAGGCAAGCTCTACTTCAAGCCCTTGGAGAAAACTCTAACAGCATGATGTTGAAAGCACAGTCGAGTCCTTTCCCTGCCCAAGGCAGAAGCAACCACTGCAGGCCAACCCCAACAGCACACAGCACAGGGGCAGTACTCCTCCTCCAGTTTTCCGGTTCTTCTTCCTTGTAGGTTCCTTAGTTCAGCAGTAATCTAAATTTCAGGGGTCTGGGGCCCACTTTTTGCAGCATAAATTCCTTTTTTCTCTGGTGACAGAGAAGCTCTTTTCCCAGCTAAAAGTAGTTCTGTCCTCTCTGGAGCAGCTTCCTGGCAGGAGGTGGAGACAGCTTTGTATAAGGCTGACAGGGCCTATTCAAGTACAAGGGAAATCTCCTCCCGCCACTCTAAATGCAGACCGGGCCTATTCAGGTGCTAGTGAGAACTCCTGCCCCTAATCTGAATGCAGCCCCGGTTTATACAGCCCAGCCTTGACTCATTCAGGAAAGGCAGGAAACACATCAACCCCCCCGGGGGCCGTCTGAGAGAATGCACATCCCCAGCCCCTGGCACTCCAAAGCCAGACAGTCAATACACAAACCAGCAGAGGCACACAGAATGGCTAAGCAAGAAAATACCCACTTTCTAAAAGTGGTATTTTCAAACACAGAATGTAAAAATCATCCTTACTAAAAGATGCATCTTTATATTCTGAGTTCAGGCACACTAAACTTTACCTTCCTATCTTGTCCCAATGGGAAGTTATATTTATAAGATGTTTTTAAAAAACTCCCATTCAATCCTATGGAACAGATAGCCTTTCAATAGTGCAAAACGAAATTGGCAGTATTTTACTATCAGGATATGCCACACACATCAGGGCATGTCCTACCTTTCACATATACTGCACCCTGCCCACAGGGGTTCCTTGGGCCAACCTTAGGGGTGACTCACATGTAAGAAATGGGATGGTTAGGGCCTGGCAACTGGGTGCACTTGCCAGGTCGATATGGCAGTACCAAATTGTGCACAGACACTTCAGTGGCAGGTCTGAGTTTCATTTACAGGCTGCTCATGTGGGTGGCACAATCACTGCTACAGGCCCACTAGCAGCATTTGATTTACAGGCCCTGGGCACACACAGTGCACTGTAGTAGGGACTTACCAGTAAATCAAATATGCCTATCATGGAATCACCAATCCATCATAATAATTTACAGGGAGAGCATATGCCCTTTAGCACTGATCAGCAGTGGTAAAGTGCCCAAAGTCATAAAACCAACAAAAACAAGAGGCCAAAAAGCAAAACGTCTGGTGATCAACCCACTGAAAAAGCCAGGTATAACAATTACGCAGTTGCTTCGGTTGCCATCGTCAGAACTGGTGTGCCGGTTGACACAACAAATGGTGATGAGGAAAGCCTTTTCTCATTGAAGGAACCCTAATGGTGCAGCTGATCCACTCACCATCCCCACCTCTTGGCGGTTATGTTGCCCATACCTGCCTACTGCCTCCCACAATCTGCATGACAAGCTGACACCAGGACTGTCGCTCAAGAACCTCTATTATGCTGGAGCAGCCCAGAGGTGACACTATGCCTGCTGACATGGTGTGCAGGTCGCATGCCACTGTGTCGCCCCAAGCGGGTGTGGTCCACCAGAATTTCAGGAGTCGAGTGTGATAAGGGATAAACGCCCCTGCGTATCACTGTTTAGAACATCAGTTGAAATGGTTAGTGTGGACACTTTGCAGTGAGCTCACAGGGACGTGTGAGCGTTATCAATGTACAAGACACCATTCATCCACAGAGCAGCTCATGGAATACAGTCATTCTCATCTAAGTACATCACTACCTTCTCCACACAGATGGACCTCCACTGCTACAATTGGCTTAACTTTAGAATATTACAGGTGGCCTAAGTATTCCAGAATGCAATCCAAGAGGTGCCGGTGGGGCTCCCCAAAGTCATAAAGGTAAGCAACAACATTCTTATTCATGCCATCTCCATCAAAGAACATAATGGCAGGCTGTGGAATGTACTCCAGAGACTCCACGAGAAAAGTGTGAGTTATCAGTTTTTTTGTACCAATTTTCAGCAGCTGGGGTGGGTCCTGACCCCAGCAAAGTAGGAGACATCAAGTCAACTCCAGTCCCATCCTGTGTATCAGAAGTTGGCAGCTTCATAGGTATGGTAAATTAATGGGGATGTTTCATCAAAAACCTCACATCCATAACTACCCTTGAGAGAGCTGAGCAAAGCTGCTATGCTGTTTACATGGGAAGCTCTACAGGAAGATGACTTCCAACGGACCAAGGGAGCACTCTCAGCTGACACCACCCTAGTGTATTTGGATCCCCTCAAAGCTACTGAGCTGTCGGTTGATGCCAGCCGCACGGGGATGTGGGCAGTACTGTCCTAAAAACAGGACTGTAGGGAATGGCCCCCATTGTATATGTGACTAGAGTGCTCACTTCAATGAGCAGCGTTACTTCCAAGTAGAACGAGAGGCGATTGCCATCCACTGGGGGTAACAACATTTTCATCTCTATGTTTACAGGCACCCATTTTTGCTGTGTACCTACCAAAAGTGGCACATTGTTGTAGTTGGTCATAAACCTAACACAACTACAGCAATGTGTCAGAAATCAGAGGCAATGCATAATTTTTGACTGACACAAGTAGCCGCATGTGTGGGATATAATGTAATAGAGTTTGAAAAGTTGAAAAACTCACCTTGCACTCTATAACATTGGTCCTGGATGTCACGTATACAGGTGGGCATAGTGCACTTATGTGTACCACTATGCCTACGTATGTGTGACATATTTTGTGAAAGTACAATGTGAGTTCATTCAAGTCTGTGATGGTGTGTGTGCACTTACCTGTTATGGAGAAGTGACCTAATTGCAGATTACACTGTTCCAAGTCACTTCAGTTGATCAGGTACCTATTCTACAGTCAATATGTTTGGACTCATCTCAATCTCAGTGGCCCGCTTCCGGAAGATTTTCTCAAAATGTCATAAATGCCACTGCATCAGTTTTGCAGTAGATTTGAGGTCGGAACGCCTACCTTGCATATGTTAAAACTAACACAAAGCAGCCAATTCCGACAAAGCAAAAAAAACGACTTAGGCCGACGAAAAGTGGCACATCTGCCTACATGCATCGCCTTGTAAATATGGAGCAAAGAAAGCGACGCCAATGCGTAAAAAAAAAAAATGAGGTGGCACAAGCTCCTTGTAAATATGCTTCATTGTTTGTAATCCATAGATGCCGTTAATAGAGCAATGCTCCTATGGGCCAGAAAGTTTCTCTCGTGCGTGACCAAAATTAAATTACTGTGTAAATAAAAATATTATTTTTGTTCCGCACCTTTTGGTGAACAAATGTCTCTCCTCTAGCTCTATAAGTTGTCTGAAAATTACTTTTGCTATAATGTTGCACGATATTATGAAATGCAAGTTCTGCCTTTCAAATCGTAATAGTATTATTTTCATGCACACAAATATCTAAACCAACTCCTAGTGGATGTGTTGAATGCGAACATTTTTTCATGAAATATTTAAAAGATTGGGAAGTGCCTATAACTATTAAATTACTGAGAGCTCCTTAAATTACAGACGTGCAACCTATTTGTATCAAAGGTGCAATGGAAGGGTATTAGTCACCATGCGCAAAGGATGCAAGCAACTGTGTGTGAGGAACTTCATTACAATATTGATAAAAATATGTGGTGCTTAGATTAATTTAATGAAGAGTTACTAAAATAATGCAAAGCAGTCGTAGCACCATCTAGTGGCTGTTTGGTAGATTACATATCCTCTGAAAAAATGCTGAAGCTTGCGTGCTGCTGAAGATTCGCTGTATGTAAATAACAGTATCAATAATCAGATATGTTTTTACAACGCTTGTGGGAACAAACTAATGTGAATTCAATAAAAATTGTGTTGAGGTGTATTTAATCAAAACAGCATGTGTAAGGAAACTCCTAATATAGTAATTCCTAAGACAATTTTAAAGGTTATGGGGGAATATTATAAAGACAGGCGATACAATTATCGCCTCCTTAGCGGCATAAAACTGCCGCTAAAACGGCGCTAATGGGCTTGATAATATGCTCTATGGAATTCCAATTGAAGCCCATGTTAGATGTGAAGGACATCTAACATGGGGCTTCAATTGGAATTCCATAGAGCATATTATCAAACCCATTATCGCCGTTTTAGCGGTAGTTTTCTGCCGCCAAAGCGGCGATAATTCTATCGCCTGTCTTGATAATATGCCCCACAATACTTAAACATTAAGTTTGCTAGTCACTAAAATAAGCACATGCTCAAATATAATATTTTAGATCGTTTTATGGTACTATTTAAGTAAATGAACATTGACATTTATTGAAAACGATGTATTTAGAATGAGTTGAAGATTATGTGACTAGGTAAAAGATGTGTTGCTAAACAAACTCACCAGCACTTCACCGAGCATTAAGTGCTGCCTACCTGACACATGAAATGCAAGGAAACATCCCAGGTAGCTTCATTGGTAGCCTATCATACGTTTTTATCGATGGCTCCAATATTGATATCGCTGATCCCATCACAAATGATATAAACGAGTATTAAGCTACTGACATCAATTGACAACCTGCTTAGAAATCGATTCTGAATTGTTGCCACTTTTCGATGTGGGGATATGCACAGCATCTCATCATTTGTATGAGTCACACCACAGAAGATACAGAAGTAAGAATGTGTGGTTTGTTCTGTCCACGTTGACAATTCCATCATCTGATGACAACTACTTGTGCAATATTTTCAAAGTGAAGCCCCATAGGATGCCATTACTCGGTTTATAGTATGTAGGGGACACTTGAGAGAGAAGAGTTAATACTTGCTTGGGTCGCAGTGAGTAGTAATGCACACTGATTAAGAAGCTATTAGGGGATTCTTTATATTAAAATAAGCGGAAGCAACTGGCTTCCTGACCGCACTCTTCTGATGTGATGTGGATAAAATATACCACTCACCTCTTCTGTTTGTCAGCTCTCTCAGTAAGGTGGTCATAGGAGCTTATAATGATACAGTCTGAGTCTGGAGTTTTGGTGGAGCACAGTTGAATACATGTCAGCGGCAACTAGGTGCTTAATCTGGGTGTCGATCAGGGGTACAGGGGCCCAAAGTTGTTTAGGAGCCATGTCGAGAGCCTGGGTTTCCAAATAACACGGTTCCCTAACATTGATTCCACCTCGTGCCCCTTTCTTCTAACTCTGCACTTCCTGTCTCTTTATCTCTCTCTCTGGTGGGTTCTTTATCTTTCTTGTGTTCTCTTTCTCAAGTTTTACTATTGTTTCTTTCTTTCTTCCTTCTTTTTCTCTTTTCTGTCTTTTTCTCTTATGCTCTGGATCAGAGTTTGATGATGAAAATAAGTCCTGGTCTACAAAAATGAGGCATCGGCCTCACCACCTGCAACAACAAAAATACTCACCAAATATAAATACATTTTGGGGAAACTCAAAGAGAAATCATTTCCTTGCATTCCAATTGCTTGTGATGCAGTGGGCTGAGAAGACATTTAGGCCCAGATTCTCAAAATAATCACGGAACACAGTGCAGCAGCCAAATATTCTGTGCTGCGTTGCGTGACAGGGAGGGAGCAGGACAGCGCCATAGTCACAGAGATATTGTTCTCTCCTATCCTCTCCCTAGCGCATGCCGTGATTACAGCTACTGTGAGCCAGACACATATCTTAGTGTCATAGTGCTAGGGTGCGTGCCTAAGTCTATGATAGGTTTCATACTGGAAGGTTACCCTTCCAGTACAAAAAACTATGCTTAGACACTCATTAAAACGTTTACTACTTTGTATGTGTGCTGCACAGTGCAGCATGCAGGCAAAGTCGGAAAGGAAAGGAGAAATAAAAATGTTCTCCTTTTAATGCCTCCTTTCAGAGAGCATTAACTGTTGGAGCTATAACCTGTCTACTATTGTTTGTAGATATGGTTTAGCGACAAAAGGCATGAGTGGTTGCATGGGAAGGTTCTTGTACCACCCATATAACTCCACTTTGAAGCTAAGTAATACAAAATTGTGCTTTGGGCTGCTTTGTGTTACTTTTAGGGTAATTTCGAGCGCAAAATCAATAATATTGCCTTTAATTCACAGATCAATTGGCGAAAGAAAAATTATTGTCCTAGGCTAAATTTGTAAATTGCGCTGAGAAGTGTTTAAGGGGTGGGAAAAACTCCTGGTGTCTCCACAACCGAATATTTACTTCCTGCGATCCCCAGACCCAGTTTTACCAGCCAGGAAATATGGCTCGTGAAATAGCTTTGGGATTGGGCTGCAAGTGCACATGGTCCGTGGCTCCAGCCCAAAAGCTTTCTAAGGCACCGGGAAGCATTTGATGCTCCTCCCTAGCAGGTCACATCTGTAGTGTTGCTCTCACCATGGTGTGGGCAGTGGCAGTTTCTCTATATGGTCGCAGGGGTGTTGACCCACTAACTGTGATCCATTTCATCCCTCAAATACCTTACCTATCTTCTGGCAGGTGAAGTGTCCGGTCCTCCTACTGGCCATGACTTATTGCAACCACCAGCTGGGGCTTTGTATCTAAACTGCTGGTGTCAGTCTGGCAGTATGTGGCTTGTTGCCAGCCTGACATGCTATAAGGGAGGGGGAGTTTGCTGGGATGCAGAGGCAGCTACACAAGTCTCCTATGGAGCACCGTGTTCACCTGCCCCAGCAAATATCTGCACTGCTCTTCTGCTGTTTAATGTTACTGTTATAAACAGCATGACAGCAGTGCTTACATTGGCCGAGATAGGTGATGCTTAGTTACTGTATTACCGGAATGCTCTGTGCTAAAGTGTGGGCAGTGCTGGTGGATTGGGAGGTCCCCTATGACCTCAACATACCGAAACCAGCCTTGCCTAAAGGATGGGAGGGACCGCACAGCTACCCGATGCCTGACAGAGCCCTCAGACCGCAATGTTGAGCAGGAGCCTGGAGCAAGAGGTACTCTCAACCCATTGACCCTCAGGAAGTCGCCCGGTGGCAGAAACTCTTTCCGTCTGCAGTGGATTGCCCGGGTTCAGCAGCAGGGTCACCTCTACTTTGCTGCCATATCTTGCCGCCTTCCTCCTCGGACCTCGGGGATTTTCTCTAGAGCCCTCAGGCCTGCCGGATTTAGCGGGCATCGCCATTGGATCTCATGCTGTACCTGCTGCAGATCAAAGCTTATAATTCTCCCTACTTCCACGGACAAAGTAATTTCACAGTCATGCGCACATACACTCATCATACGCTGGTGGGGCCCATTACACCAACATTCATTCTATTACCCTATCCGTACTGAATATAAGAGAGAACTCTTTAATCAATCTGCACCTAATTTGAGGTGAATGCAACCAAATTGAATTATCTTGAGTCTTGATAAACATAATTAAACACATCTGAGATCTCAATAACATGACAAAGAAATAATCACCCGACACTGTAATTCAAACAAGAATGATTTATCTAAATTAATTCATATGAAAAAACCATTCAATTTGCAAGATCATTATTCTCATATTTACCTATTCTGGCTAAATGTCGTTTTCTAAGTCAGGACAGGTCTCTCGGCAAAGAATTAAAGTCTCTCAAGCTGTCATGTAGAGTCACCGTCCTCTCAGTCAGCATCGGTCCTCTTGAGCATAAGTTCAGGAAGAAGTAGCCACAGACCCTCTCTAGTCTAGTAATATTTATACTAAAATTTACATACTAAAAGTTACAAACAAACTCTAAAGCGTCCGTTAAGCAGGAAAGGATGTCATCTTGCAACATTAGAAGAATCTCCGCTCTTGGATATCTCGAAATTCAAAACAAGGAAATAGGAAGTCCAAACTAATTCGTAACATCCACGGATGTCTTTCTCCGGAATTGTATCACTCGCAGTGAAACCACCACAAGTTTATCAAAAATGTTCATTTGTGACAAATGTTCTCTACCAAGGATAACTGGCGGTCATCCCATAGTTGTCATCTTTCTTTTCATGGCTTTTTTTAGTTCAGGCAGAGGCCGAGGTCACAATCAGCGAGGCCTCTCTTCAAATTTCATCTACTCAAATGCAGGCTGTAGATGTCGGCCATTTTCTTAGCAGGCCATAATGGACAACTTAATTAAAAAGAAACACAAAACAACGTTACTGCATTGTATTGATTATACAGTGTTAATTCCCACTAATACCCTTATGTGTATGTATTTATCTAGCCATTTGCAACATAAAAAAAACATTAATGCATATTGTTTAAAAGCGCAATCACATAACAAATAACACATAAGCCACACTTATTTAATTAATTTGCTCACCAACTTGGTTCACTTATTAATTTAGCCAAGCAATTGCATTCCCACATGTAGTTCTTTCATTAATAAGGTTGGTTAATAAAAAAACTCAACAAACTTAGTACTTAATAATCAATCATTAGTAATTTTAATTATAACATACAAAAATATAAACTGATGTTTGGGTTTAAGTAGAAAACCCTGCTCCAGCAATCCCCCCTTTGGTGATATATCATCACCACAAAAATCCAACCCCCAAAAAAAATTTAGATCCCTTTTTTTAGGAAAAATTCAAATGTCTTTTTATTCTTACATTAAACTCCAGTTTCTCTTTCATCATCTCTTTTTGTTTCTAAGTACATGCTCTCCCTAAATTCTTCCAATTCTATTTATTGTAGGTCTCTTTTTGACCTCTTTCATCTCTTTTCAACATTTTCTTTTATTATTTTCTTTTTATTTCTCCTATATCTATAACATAGACACCCTAATCTAAGGATTAATAAAGCAACAATCATACATGTCAATGGGAATAATATCTTACCAAAAATGGTACTACCTATCTTAGCTATAAAATTCTTAACAGCAATCATCTTATTAGCCATTTTAGTCCAGATACTTTCAGCTTCCAGTGGTACTAATTCTTCATGCAAATCAGTAATATTTTTGATATAGACTTTTAGATCTTTGCTTTCATCAGGAATGTAAGTGCAACAGTGTTGAACTTTCAGCATTCCACAGACTCCACCCTCTTTTGCCAATAGAATATCAAGGGCAAGTCGATTTTGCATAGACATAGCGCGTAAGGCAACCATCTCTGTATATACCAATAGAAACCCTCCAGCGGTACTTGTCGATAAGCGATCCACCACTGTTGAAAGCTTCCGAATTCCATATGCATTTAATGAAATTCCCACTGCTGGTATCAAAGCTCCAAAAATATCTCCTACAATTTCTGTCCAAGTTTCTCTTTTAAAACGTGTTAGTAAATTAATTTGTTCTGCATCCTCTATTCTATCCATATGGAAAATCTTTGGAAAGACCAGGCCAACATAACATGTGCCATACCAATGGTCAGGCAACCTATAATAAGCTTTATTCCCACAAATATAATACACTCCCGGGAAAACTGGATCTTCTCCTCCTTTAAATCCCCATCCTGTTGCAACAAAGTATGTATCATGGCACTCGCTAGTCCCAACAAAATAATAATCATATTGGGATTTCCTTATGGTAATGCATAGTTTACCCTTCTGCGGTGCATCTAAAGCCAAAGTTGGACTGGCCCCATTCTTCAACTCCTTTCCCATCTCAATGTCCCACATTGTCTCACTCATTTTATATCCTCCTGCCTTTTCATGCATACCCATTCTCCTTTTCTCTACCATGTCTAGGAAAGCTTCTTCTTCTTCCTTCAAACTACAAGTTAAATTGTTTCTAAAAATGTAATCTAATGTTAATTCTTCTGTTTCAATAAAAATCTCACCTAAAATGTTAGCTTCTTTAGCAGGATTCAGTTTTTTATTCATAGGCAATTGCCCAAAAATGTTATTCTTATTAGACATATCATAATCTATTTTCCCTAACAAATAAAAAATACTAATCAACACACTACATGAAATTCCATACGTAGCTGGAAGATGATGATAAGTAACTCCCTCTGAAATGGATGCAGGTAACTGCATACAGACGTAGCAATCTCTTACCTCCATTGTCTTTACATATTCATACAATAATTTTGAAAAAACATTGCTAGAAAAATCATTAATTGACCTATCCTTGTGTATGTATATATTACTAATTCTAGTTGGTACTACTTTCCGTGAACTCTTCCCTATGTTAGTCACATTCTCAGTATGTATTCCCAAAGTGTCTACTGTAACTCTAAAAGTAACTAATAAAGCAAGCACACTCCATAGTAGCATCAATAGTCCTGTACAGCAGCAGCACATTCTGCACCATCTTTTCAGGAAGGTACATCTACTTTGATTATTTTCTGTATTAGCCATCTTATTACTTTGACTGTGTCTTTTGACTTAGCCTCTACTACTCCACTACTGAACCTCTAGGACAGCAAACATCCACTAGATCGTTATAATCTGTTAGTTTTTTTTTAGATTTCTTCTTCTTCACTCTTCTCCAGGTGACTCCTTCAGTTCACTCAATTTGGATTTTCATCACTTTTCACTTCTTCTTCATCAACATCAAATTGTATCAGATCCTGAACATCTGTCTCTTCTCCAATATCAGACAAGATAACTTTCAGGATTCCAACAGTTTTCTCCTCCTCAACCACTTTCAGTAAGGTCCCCTCTGGATTTCCTTGACCCTCTGCCTCTTCTTCTTCTTCAGACAGTGCCACATACGTCCATTCTGATGACCTATACTTCTGGTTGGGCTTTATAATTCTCTTGATTTCCTCTGGTTCCTTTGGTTCTTTTCGTTCTTCTTCTTTCGCTTGATTTTGGCTCGACACCTCGTTCACCTGTTCAGCTTTCGATGAGTTAACTCGTGTTAATCGATATCTCAGCCTCTTTATCTTGTTAGGCCAAAGATCTCCTTTTACATTTCTTTTCTGTTTTACTTCTTTATTTTTCCTTTCTCCAATCCAAGTTCTCTTTCTCAGAACTCGACCTTCTGGTATCTCATTCCCACTCTCATCCGATTCTGTCTCATTTGCCTCTTGTTCATCAACAATTCTCTCTTTTTCCACAATCTTCTTTTCCACCAATTGAGATTTCCCTACTACTGTCCCTCCTCGGGTTCCGACACGCAATCTTCTTGCTCTCTATTGTTCCTTCACCTAGCTCATCATGAATGTTCCCTACACCTCCTCGGGGTTCTTCCGCAATCTGTCCCTCTCTATCTTCTTCTGACCCTACTTCTTCAAGAATTATCTCAGATGGATTTCTCTCAACTTCCTCATTTGACTCAGGTATAGTCTCTGTGGAATCGCTCTTTTCTTTTCTTTCTTTCTCTTTATCTTCTCCACTGCTAGTTAGAACTTCAGGCAATTTTCCAGAATCTGAACTCTCTTCTGAGGTTCGCAATGTTCCTCTTGAAACTTCTTCTGGTAAGAAAAAAGAATCTCCTGACTCTCTTTCTGACTCTCTTTCCCCCCTTTCAGGATTCTTTTTTCTTCTCACTGTTTCAGTGTCTGCATCATCACTGGAATCTGACTCTTCAAAGTATTCTTTCCCAGTCCCATCCTTTGGATTTGGAACTCTCAGAGTATGACTTGCATGGATCCAGTTCTTCACTCCATCACACTTTACAGCAGTCGTCTTAGTCAGAATTATTTGTCTTGGCCTTCTCCACCTTGGAACCAAGCAATTTCTTCTTCTGTGCACTTTTATTCTTACCCAGTCCCCTGGGCTCAGATCATGGGCTGCCTTCTTTTCAAGTGTGGTCGCGTCTTCTCCAACCTGGTGAAACACAGAATGAACTGCGTCAGCCAGGCCTTTACAGTAATCCAAAATCATGTCATCAGTTATAGTCATCAGCTTGTTGACAGGCACGAATGCATGTCTCATTGCACGTCCCATTATTATTTCATGTGGACTCAACCCCGTAGTTCTGTCTGGAGTAGACCCAATAGTCATCAGCACTAGAGGCAAGGCATCAGGCCATTTCATTCCAGTGGCTAAACACATCTTGCCAATTCTGTTTTTGATTGTACCGTTCATCTGTTCAACAACGCCAGAAGCCTCTGGTCGGTATGCACAATGTAGCTTCTGCTGTATACTCAATGCTTCACAAATTAAACTCATGAGTTCATTATAGAAGTGTCCTCCTCTATCTGACTCAATTGTCACTGGGAACCCGTACCTAGGAATCAACTCTCTCAACAGCAACTTAGCCACTGTTATTCCATCATTTCTCCTAGTTGGATATGCTTCCACCCACCTTGAGAACAAACAGACTACCACTAGAACATACCTCAATCTATTGACTTGGGGCATTTCAATGAAGTCTATTTGCATTCTGGTAAAGGGACCTCCCTCCCTGCCTATTGTTCCTAGGCTCACCACAGTTTTCTTTCCAGGATTGAACTGCTGACAAATCAAACATCTTTGACAGATGCTCTCTGCTATCAGCCTGAACTTGGCATTGTACCAGGTCTGCTTAAAGGATCTAATCATAGCATCCCTCCCCAGGTGTCCCTGGCCATGATACATTCTCGCCATTGTTGACAAAATAGCATTTGGCATGACTGGTCTTCCATCTCTATAGATCCATACATGATCCTTTTCTCTTGGTGCACAACCTGCCTTGATCCAATCTTTCATTTCCTCATCTCCTGCTTCATCCTGCAACGGCTTCACCTCTTCCCATGTTTCCATCACGTTAGTAAACATCACAGAACAAAAAAACATTTCTTTCTCTTTTCCCCTGTTAATGGAATGATTGTTTCTTGCACAATACTGTGCTATGTCATTTGCAAACCTATTTCCAAGAGTAACAAAATCATCACCCTGTCCATGAGCAGCACATTTTACAACTGCTAACTCTTTAGGCAGCTGTATCGCCTCAAGCAATTTCCCAATCACCTCAGCATTCTTTATAGATGTTCCACTTGAGGTCAGGAAACCTCTCTGTAGCCAAAGCTGGCCAAAATCATGAACAACTCCGAATCCGTACTGACTATCAGTCATTATAGTCACTCTCACATTTCTTCCAATCTTGCAAGCTTTTGTCAGTGCCACCAATTCCGCTACCTGAGCAGATTTAACTCCTTTCAAAGGTAAAGCTTCCATAATTTCTGAAACTTTACACACCGCATATGCAGCACTCAGCACACCTACTTCTGTTCTCAGACATGATCCATCCACAAACAACACATGATCACTCTCAGGCAGTGGCAGATCTCTTATGTCTGGTCTCGGTTTTGTACAGTAATCAAGCACATCCAAGCAATCATGATCAACATCATCTCTCACACTCACATTTTCAGCATCTGGCAACAGTGTTGCTGTATTCACATTCACACATCTCTCAAGAGTCACATTTGATGCTCCCAGAATGATTTTCTCATATTTAGTCAGCCGACTATGTGACATATATTGAGTTCTGCTTCTTGTCAAAAGAATCGCCACATCATGAGGTACGAACACCCGTACAGGATATCCCATTTTAACACCCTCACTCTGTTCCAAGCTTCTGCATGTAGCAGCTACTGCTTTCAGGCAACCTGGTAAACCCACAGCTACTGGGTCAAGTGTTGATGAGAAGTACGCAATTGGCCTCCTCAGATGTCTATGTTTCTGGATTAACACTGAAAGTGCACATCCATTCCTCTCACTACAGTATAGCTCAAACTCCTTTTCATAGTCTGGCATTCCTAGAGCAGGGGCTTCACATAATCTGTTCTTTAATTCTTCAAATGCTGCCATTTGTTCTGCATTTAATTCCAATGGGTCTTTTACTTCACTTTTGGTCAATTTAATCAATGGTTTTGCTATCAGGGAAAAGTTACTTATCCACTGACGACAATAACCTACCATTCCTAGAAACATTCTCACTTCTCTCTGGGTCATTGGGGCTCTCATTCCTCTGATAATTTTGATCCTGTCAATGGTCACTTTTCTTAGACCTTTTTCAATATTATGTCCAAGATAATGTACTTCTTTCTTGCAAAATTGCAATTTGGCTGGAGATACCTTTAATCCTACATCAGCCAGATGATTCAATAAAGCTATGGTATCTACTTCACAGGCTTCACGTGTCTTCGATGCCACAAGTAGGTCATCGATATATTGTACTAGTACTGAGCTTTCAGGCATGGTCAGACTTTCCAAGGATTTCTTCAGTAACTGATTGAATATTGAAGGACTCTCTGTATACCCCTGTGGGATTCGGCACCATGCCAAAATACGCTGTCCAAACCGAAATGCAAAAATCGGCTGGCTGTCATGATGCAATGGAATTGAAAAGAAAGCATGGCACAAATCAATTACTGTGTACCATTCAGCATCATGGGGAAGCTGATACAAAATCACTGATGGATTTGGCACAATAGGACAGCATGATATCACAATTTTGTTAACCTTTCTCAAATCTTGTACTATTCTGAACTTCCCATTAGGTTTCTTTAGTCCCATTGTAGGTGAATTACATGAGCTACTGAGTAACTCTCTCAAGACTCCCTGTTGAATCATTTTGTCAATTATAGGTGTTATTCCTTAAATTATCTCTGGTGTCAATCTGTATTGTGGGATATTAGGATAAGAGATTCCCTCTTTCACTGTAATCTTTACTGGATCTACATTATTTATCAATCCCACATCTTCTCCAGTAAAATCCCAAACTGCTGCTTTTACTGTGTGTCTCAATTCTTGAGGCAAGTCATCTGGATTAAATACAGCATATGTTCCAACAATCTCATCTTCTCTATTACCTAGAGTTACTCTGTATAAGACATCCTCATCCGGTGTCTCAAAGGCTATTCCATCCTGAGTACAAAACATTGTGCAATTCATTTTACACAACAAATCCCTACCTAACAAGTTCACTGGACTAGTGTCACACACTACGAACCTGTGCATATCTGAAAATGTCCCTATCCTTACCCTTACTGGTTCAGTAAGACGAGTCCTAATCTGTGTATTAGATACACCAACCACTTGGATTGCTTCGTCCGAGAGAGGAAGATTTCTTATATCTGCTGACCTGACAGTTGATCTCGTCGCACCTGTGTCTACTAAAAAATTAACACTTTCTCCATTTATTTTCCCATCTACAAATGGTCCTGCCTGGTCTATTTCTAGAGTTGCTCCAAGTATGCACTCTTCCTCCTCTCTTCGGCACCGTCAGAAGTCCCCTTCAGACTCACTTCCCTCATTCTTTAGCCAGTATTGTTGTACTGGATTTGTACGTCTTGGTTTGTTTACCTGTTCCTCATTGTAGAATCCCGAGTCTTGATTGTATTTCTGGGATCCTCTGTTCTGTGGCAACGGCGGTTTTGGCTCTTGATTCTGCTGCTTGACAACCTTCTGCTGTTGCTGCGGATGATTACACCCCTCGTTCTGCACCTGTTGATTCAAGGATTGATTATCATTATTCACTAATGGTGGATTCGTACACTCGGATCTCCAATGCCCTAATTTTCCGCAGTTGTGGCACAGAATTTTTTTCTTCGCCTCCTAAATGTTTCCCTTTCCTTTTCCTGTACCATATCTGGGCCTATTTCCTGGATTATTTGCTTGTTCAACCAGCTGTGCTTCTTGTCTTTCTGCAACCTTCACTTGTGCACACATCGCTTTTTCCTTCAGCTTTCTTTGTTTCGCCTCAATTTCATCACTGAAGTATTTCGCATGTCTCAAGATCTCATCAATCTTCTTACTCTGCCAATCAACTGTGTGCTCACGTATCATTTCACTGATTTCAGGTCGCAAACCATATACAAATCTGTATACAAAATGACTCAAATCCTTATCACCCAGATGTTCATCTCCACTGAACTGTTTAAAAGCCAGTATTAACCTTTCATAAAAGGCATGAACTGATTCTTTTACTTCCTGATGTGTTCGATCTATCTTAACCCAATCTGTCTCTTTTGGAGGTACCTTATTCTTCAAGAACACTATGACCTGTTCGTATTTTTTCATAACCTCCGGGTCTGGAGCTCCTGTCTTTGGATCTCTCTGATATTCTTTAGTGGGCCAATCTATGACTATTTTACACTCTGCCCACAAGTCTGCTGGAACAATTATATCAAACAGATTATTCAGGTCAATCCACAGCACTTTTGACAGTTTCACAAACCTATCAACCTGCCTATACCACTCGACAGGCTTCTCTCTCAGTCGAGGGAAATCATTTGTAAATGACAAAATATCCTGCCTAGTCCATGGGACATGTACATATCCTCCTCCAGGAATCTCCCTCATAGGATAAGCATCCACTGTTTTTTCCTTTTCTCTCATGGGGAATGCTGAGTAAGTGCTGTCCACTAAATCTTCTCTTTTCTTATACCATCTATCCTTCCACTTTTCTACATCACCCCATTTTCACAATAATCCAATCGTTTCCTTAATCTGCCCTGTTCGGCCAACGTCATTTAAATTCTCAATATCTTTATCCGTAAAATCCACTCGATAAGGCTTCTGTAAAGCTTTCACCTTATCCATGTCAATTCCCATTTCACTCGCTATTTTTAACCTGTCATGTGTATTCTTAGCCCTCCATGTGATGCTCTTGCACATGAATAACAATTCTCCATCATGATGATTTTTTAACGTTTCTGTAGGAATTGTTCCCACTATTAGCTCCTATAATTCCATACGCAACCTGGCTACATCAATTGCCTGAGAATCTTTGTCCTTCCTTTGGAGAGCTTTCAACCAATCAGTTAAATCCTCAGCCATTATTCCTGTAGATTTTTCTGTACTCACTTGTTCTGTCATCCTCTGTGGTTCCAAAATTGATCCTCCCATCACAACATTTCTTTCCACACAACCAGTATCCAATCCTGAGTTAGGCTGTACATTTAACTCTCCTCCACATATAGTATGTCTCAACTGATTCTCTCCCGTCCTTATTCCTGACTGTTCCGGAGAACTAACTAGTCCATTTCCTACATATGGAACTGTTAAACCACTTTCACCCATTCTTTGCTTATCAAAAATAGGCAAAACCGGAGCTATAGTTACAGGCACTGTAACAGCTTCTAGATTCTTAGTCAATTTCCTGATTTTCTCTGTCAACTCAAATGTGGTTCTTGCTAATTCTCTTGTTTTTTCATCCTCGATTTCATTCTCTCTTTCTCTCTCTCGCTCTCTCTCTTTCCCTTTCCGCAAAAGAGTTACTACTTTTCAGATCAGGTGTCACAACTTCTGTTTTTATGATTTGCAAAGTATCTCTCATTGGGGTAACCAATGGTGTTCTCACTTCTGGTTCTTGTCTATATGGAGGTGGTCTCTTGTAGATCATGTCATCCAAGACTTCATCCTCATATTCATTAGCCCCATACCTTCTCAATTCTGCATTATGTACCTTTTCTGTACCTTTCCTCCCTTCTGTCTCCTCAACAGTTCTCACAGGATATAGTCCCTCAGTCATACTAGCATCTCGCCATCTCCTCATTCGATCATGATGAGTTTCACGATCATATTTCCTCCCAAACATATACCTATAATTACCTCCACTCCTCTGCTTTTCTCGCTCATGTACTTCATCTTCCCATTCTACCAATGCCTCGAACTGTGTCGGCCTTGGTCTGGGCTCTAGACTCATCATTCTCTCCCGTAAATTTCTCAACACAGCCAAATTAAATGAACCATGTTCCGGGAATGCTAAAACACCATCTTCCCTAGTGTACTTAGTCCAATTATCTAACCAAATACAGGTATGATACCCATATTTCGCAACCATGAAGGATGCAGGGGTTCTGGTCGGAGGTAGTAACTCACCTTCTCTAGTTATTATATCCTTATCCTTGTCAAACCATTTTTTAATTTTACTGAACAAGGATTTCTTTTTCTTTTCCTCTGTTTGGTAATACATTTTTGCGTTTACCACAACCCTCTAGTCCTTCTTACAACTGTACGATCTTTTGTACAATAACAGCGCGACCCACACTAACGCACCAATCCCGGAACGTCTACGTCACCCTGTATTTCTCCCAATCCCTGCGCGGCTCACACCAACACACCAATCCCAGTGCATTCACTGTTCTAACCCACTGTCCAATCACAGCGCGGTCTTTTCTGACGTCAGCAGTCGCTGCAGTCGCTTCTACTCCTGTCTCCTGTCACTCGTCTACCCCTCCTTTACAAAATCTTCTTGGTAGACTTTGTTTCAGATTCTACAAATCTATTAGTTACAACATATAAACATCTCCATTGTCTGCTCCGCTAACCACAGAATAGTAAAGACCTTTCCCACGAGAATCCCGCTTCTCTATAGAACAGCGCTTACCTCTGCTCTACTACGGAATTGTTACTTTCGTTGACACAGTAGCACATCCCTCTACTCTGCCCTTCTAACATGCATCCATTAACTGTTTCCTCTCGGAATGCTCCTAAGAGTTTCACAATCAACTAAATGCTCATACATTCACGCACTTTCACACCAGAAAATGTAGCACATTCACACAGAATCCTGTCTTTCCCGAGAACAGCGAACAATCTGTCCTTCTACAGAATTATAACATACGTTAATCAAGCAGCGCTTACCTCTGCTCTGTCCTTCAAACAGGCTCAGAGAATACCTATTACCTTCCCAGTGATAAGCGTTAACGGAAATCCTAAAAAAGACCCCTGATACCTAAGACCAGAACTTCACAGATAACCTTCGCAACCATACACACTTCTCTTATACAGAAAATATGTCTCTAGTAGTAACACACGACGATGTCACTGAATCGAACCCAGACAATGCGACGCGCAACTTCAATTGTCACACGCTTTTCCCTGCATTCGTACAGGGCCAACAATTCCGCTTTTCCCGAGAGCAGCACTCACTTCCCTCTGCCCTACTACAGAACTGTCACCGACTCCCTACGTCCCAGAAGCTGTACACACTACATATAACTCAATATGACTTCAACATTTAGTATTAACACATGTATCAACATCAATCAATAAATCCAAAAGCCTATGTACAAGCAATCTATCAGATCAAGACAATAATCAAAACCATCATTCTGCTACCAGGAAACTGCTGCAGATCAAAGCTTATAATTCTCCCTACTTCCACGGACAAAGTAATTTCACAGTCATGCGCACATACACTCATCATACGCTGGTGGGGCCCATTACACCAACATTCATTCTATTACCCTATCCGTACTGAATATAAGAGAGAACTCTTTAATCAATCTGCACCTAATTTGAGGTCAATGCAACCAAATTGAATTATCTTGAGTCTTGATAAACATAATTAAACACATCTGAGATCTCAATAACATGACAAAGAAATAATCACCCGACACTGTAATTCAAACAAGAATGATTTATCTAAATTAATTCATATGAAAAAACCATTCAATTTGCAAGATCATTATTCTCATATTTACCTATTCTGGCTAAATGTCGTTTTCTAAGTCAGGACAGGTCTCTCAGCAAAGAATTAAAGTCTCTCAAGCTGTCATGTAGAGTCACCGTCCTCTCAGTCAGCATCGGTCCTCTTGAGCATAAGTTCAGGAAGAAGTAGCCACAGACCCTCTCTAGTCTAGTAATATTTATACTAAAATTTACATACTAAAAGTTACAAACAAACTCTAAAGCGTCCGTTAAGCAGGAAAGGATGTCATCTTGGAACATTAGAAGAATCTCCGCTCTTGGATATCTCGAAATTCAAAACAAGGAAATAGGAAGTCCAAACTAATTCGTAACATCCACGGATGTCTTTCTCCGGAATTGTATCACTCGCAGTGAAACCACCACAAATTTATCAAAAATGTTCATTTGTGACAAATGTTCTCTACCAAGGATAACTGGCGGTCATCCCATAGTTGTCATCTTTCTTTTCATGGCTTTTTTTAGTTCAGGCAGAGGCTGAGGTCACAATCAGCGAGGCCTCTCTTCAAATTTCATCTACTCAAATGCAGGCTGTAGATGTCAGCCATTTTCTTAGCAGGCCATAATGGACAACTTAATTAAAAAGAAACACAAAACAACGTTACTGCATTGTATTGATTATACAGTGTTAATTCCCACTAATACCCTTATGTGTATGTATTTATCTAGCCATTTGCAACATAAAAAAAACATTAATGCATATTGTTTAAAAGCGCAATCACATAACAAATAACACATAAGCCACACTTATTTAATTAATTTGCTCACCAACTTGGTTCACTTATTAATTTAGCCAAGCAATTGCATTCCCACATGTAGTTCTTTCATTAATAAGGTTGGTTAATAAAAAAACTCAACAAACTTAGTACTTAATAATTAATCATTAGTAATTTTAATTATAACATATAAAAATATAAACTGATGTTTGGGTTTAAGTAGAAAACCCTGCTCCAGCAATCCCCCCTTTGGTGATATATCATCACCACAAAAATCCAACCCCCAAAAAAAATTTAGATCCCTTTTTTTAGGAAAAATTCAAATGTCTTTTTATTCTTACATTAAACTCCAGTTTCTCTTTCATCATCTCTTTTTGTTTCTAAGTACATGCTCTCCCTAAATTCTTCCAATTCTATTTCTTGTAGGTCTCTTTTTGACCTCTTTCGTCTCTTTTCAACATTTTCTTTTATTATTTTCTTTTTATTTCTCCTATATCTATAACATAGACACCCTAATCTAAGGATTAATAAAGCAACAATCATACATGTCAATGGGAATAATATCTTACCAAAAATGGTACTACCTATCTTAGCTATAAAATTCTTAACAGCAATCATCTTATTAGCCATTTTAGTCCAGATACTTTCAGCTTCCAGTGGTACTAATTCTTCATGCAAATCAGTAATATTTTTGATATAGACTTTTAGATCTTTGCTTTCATCAGGAATGTAAGTGCAACAATGTTGAACTTTCAGCATTCCACAGACTCCACCCTCTTTTGCCAATAGAATATCAAGGGCAAGTCGATTTTGCATAGACATAGCGCGTAAGGGAACCATCTCTGTATTTACCAATAGAAACCCTCCAGCGGTACTTGTCGATAAGCGATCCACCACTGTTGAAAGCTTCCGAATTCCATATGCATTTAATGAAATTCCCACTGCTGGTATCAAAGCTCCAAAAATATCTCCTACAATTTCTGTCCAAGTTTCTCGTTTAAAACGTGTTAGTAAATTAATTTGTTCTGCATCTTCTATTCTATCCATGTGGAAAATCTTTGGAAAGACCAGGCCAACATAACATGTGCCATACCAATGGTCAGGCAACCTATAATAAGCTTTATTCCCACAAATATAATACACTCCCGGGAAAACTGGATCTTCTCCTCCTTTAAATCCCCATCCTGTTGCAATAAAGTATGTATCATGGCACTCGCTAGTCCCAACAAAATAATAATCATATTGGGATTTCCTTATGGTAATGCATAGTTTACCCTTCTGCGGTGCATCTAAAGCCAAAGTTGGACTGGCCCCATTCTTCAACTCCTTTCCCATCTCAATGTCCCACATTGTCTCACTCATTTTATATCCTCCTGCCTTTTCATGCATACCCATTCTCCTTTTCTCTACCATGTCTAGGAAAGCTTCTTCTTCTTCCTTCAAACTACAAGTTAAATTGTTTCTAAAAATGTAATCTAATGTTAATTCTTCTGTTTCAATAAAAATCTCACCTAAAATGTTAGCTTCTTTAGCAGGATTCAGTTTTTTATTCATAGGCAATTGCCCAAAAATGTTATTCTTATTAGACATCATAATCTATTTTCCCTAACAAATAAAAAATACTAATCAACACACTACATGAAATTCCATACGTAGCTGGAAGATGATGATAAGTAACTCCCTCTGAAACGGATGCAGGTAACTGCATACAGACGTAGCAATCTCTTACCTCCATTGTCTTTACATATTCATACAATAATTTTGAAAAAACATTGCTAGAAAAATCATTAATTGACCTATCCTTGTGTATGTATATATTACTAATTCTAGTTGGTACTACTTTCCGTGAACTCTTCCCTATGTTAGTCATATTCTCAGTATGTATTCCCAAAGTGTCTACTGTAACTCTAAAAGTAACTAATAAAGCAAGCACACTCCATAGTAGCATCAATAGTCCTGTACAGCAGCAGCACATTCTGCACCATCTTTTCAGGAAGGTACATCTACTTTGATTATTTTCTGTATTAGCCATCTTATTACTTTGACTGTGTCTTTTGACTTTGCCTCTACTACTCCACTACTGAACCTCTAGGACAGCAAACATCCACTAGATCGTTATAATCTGTTAGTTTTTTTTAGATTTCTTCTTCTTCACTCTTCTCCAGGTGACTCCTTCAGTTCACTCAATTTGGATTTTCATCACTTTTCACTTCTTCTTCATCAACATCAAATTGTATCAGATCCTGAACATCTGTCTCTTCTCCAATATCAGACAAGATAACTTTCAGGATTCCAACAGTTTTCTCCTCCTCAACCACTTTCAGTAAGGTCCCCTCTGGATTTCCTTGACCCTCTGCCTCTTCTTCTTCTTCAGACAGTGCCACATACGTCCATTCTGGTGACCTATACTTCTGGTTGGGCTTTCTAATTCTATTGATTTCCTCTGGTTCCTTTGGTTCATTTCGTTCTTCTTCTTTCGCTTGATTTTGGCTCGACACCTCGTTCACCTGTTCAGCTTTCGATGAGTTAACTCGTGTTAATCGATATCTCAGCCTCTTTATCTTGTTAGGCCAAAGATCTCCTTTTACATTTCTTTTCTGTTTTACTTCTTTATTTTTCCTTTCTAAAATCCAAGTTCTCTTTCTCAGAACTCGACCTTCTGGTATCTCATTCCCACTCTCATCCGATTCTGTCTCATTTGCCTCTTGTTCATCAACAATTCTCTCTTTTTCCACAATCTTCTTTTCCACCAATTGAGATTTCCCTGCTACTGTCCCTCCTCGGGTCTCCGACACGCAATCTTCTTGCTGTCTACTTGTCCCTTCACCTAGCTCATCATGAATGTTCCCTACACCTCCTCGGGGTTCTTCCGCAATCTGTCCCTCTCTATCTTCTTCTGACCCTACTTCTTCAAGAATTATCTCAGATGGATTTCTCTCAACTTCCTCATTTGACTCAGGTATAGTCTCTGTGGAATCGCTCTTTTCTTTTCATTCTTTCTCTTTATCTTCTCCACTGCTAGTTAGAACTTCAGGCAATTTTCCAGAATCTGAACTCTCTTCTGAGGTTCGCAATGTTCCTCTTGAAACTTCTTCTGGTAAGAAAAAAGAATCTCCTGACTCTCTTTCTGACTCTCTTTCCCCCCTTTCAGGATTCTTTTTTCTTCTCACTGTTTCAGTGTCTGCATCATCACTGGAATCTGACTCTTCAAAGTATTCTTTCCCAGTCCCATCCTTTGGATTTGGAACTCTCAGAGTATGACTTGCATGGATCCAGTTCTTCACTCCAGCACACTTTACAGCAGTCGTCTTAGTCAGAATGACTTGTCTTGGCCTTCCCCACCTTGGAACCAAGCAATTTCTTCTTCTGTGCACTTTTATTCTTACCCAGTCCCCTGGGCTCAGATCATGGGCTGCCTTCTTTTCAAGTGTGGTGGCGTCTTCTCCAACCTGGTGAAACACAGAATGAACTGCGTCAGCCAGGCCTTTACAGTAATCCAAAATCATGTCATCCGTTATAGTCATCAGCTTGTTGACAGGCACGAATGCATGTCTCATTGCACGTCCCATTATTATTTCATGTGGACTCAACCCCGTAGTTCTGTCTGGAGTAGACCTAATAGTCATCAGCACTAGAGGCAAGGCATCAGGCCATTTCATTCCAGTGGCTAAACACATCTTGCCAATTCTGTTTTTGATTGTACCGTTCATCTGTTCAACAACGCCAGAAGCCTCTGGTCGGTATGCACAATGTAGCTTCTGCTGTATACTCAATGCTTCACAAATTAAACTCATGAGTTCATTATAGAAGTGTCCTCCTCTATCTGACTCAATTGTCACTGGGAACCCGTACCTAGGAATCAACTCTCTCAACAGCAACTTAGCCACTGTTATTCCATCATTTCTCCTAGTTGGATATGCTTCCACCCACCTTGAGAACAAACAGACTACCACTAGAACATACCTCAATCTATTGACTTGGGGCATTTCAATGAAGTCTATTTGCATTCTGGTAAAGGGACCTCCCTCCCTGCCTATTGTTCCTAGGCTCACCACAGTTTTCTTTCCAGGATTGAACTGCTGACAAATCAAACATCTTTGACAGATGCTCTCTGCTATCAGCCTGAACTTGGCATTGTACCAGGTCTGCTTAAAGGATCTAATCATAGCATCCCTCCCCAGGTGTCCCTGGCCATGATACATTCTCGCCATTGTTGACAAAATAGCATTTGG
This sequence comes from Triturus cristatus, assembly GCF_964204655.1. Lineage (NCBI taxonomy): Eukaryota > Metazoa > Chordata > Amphibia > Caudata > Salamandridae > Triturus > Triturus cristatus. The sequence continues at coordinate 790,644,867 of NC_140586.1, read as the reverse complement.
CATGACTGGTCTTCCATCCCTATAGATCCATACATGATCCTTTTCTCTTGGTGCACAACCTGCCTTGATCCAATCTTTCATTTCCTCATCTCCTGCTTCATCCTGCAACTGCCTCACCTCTTCCCATGTTTCCATCACGTTAGTAAACATCACAGAACAAAAAAACATTTCTTTCTCTTTTCCCCTGTTAATGGAATGATTGTTCCTTGCACAATACTGTGCTATGTCATTTGCAAACCTATTTCCAAGAGTAACAAAATCATCACCCTGTCCATGAGCAGCACATTTTACAACTGCTAACTCTTTAGGCAGCTGTATCGCCTCAAGCAATTTCCCAATCACCTCAGCATTCTTTATAGATGTTCCACTTGAGGTCAGGAAACCTCTCTGTAGCCAAAGCTGGCCAAAATCATGAACAACTCCGAATCCGTACTGACTATCAGTCATTATAGTCACTCTCACATTTCTTCCAATCTTGCAAGCTTTTGTCAGTGCCACCAATTCCGCTACCTGAGCAGATTTAACTCCTTTCAAAGGTAAGGCTTCCATAACTTCTGAAACTTTACACACCGCATATGCAGCACTCAGCACACCTTCTTCTGTTCTCAGACATTATCCATCCACAAACAACACATGATCACTCTCAGGCAGTGGCAGATCTCTTACGTCTGGTCTCGGTTTTGTACAGTAATCAAGCACATCCAAGCAATCATGATCAACATCATCTCTCACACTCACATTTTCAGCATCTGGCAACAGTGTTGCTGGATTCACATTCACACATCTCTCAAGAGTCACATTTGATGCTCCCAGAATGATTTTCTCATATTTAGTCAGCCGACTATGTGACATATATTGAGTTCTGCTTCTTGTCAAAAGAATCGCCACATAATGAGGTACGAACACCCGTACAGGATATCCCATTATTACACCCTCACTCTGTTCCAAGCTTCTGCATGTAGCAGCTACTGCTTTCAGGCAACCTGGTAAACCCACAGCTACTGGGTCAAGTGTTGATGAGAAGTACGCAATTGGCCTCCTCAGATGTCCATGTTTCTGGATTAACACTGAAAGTGCACATCCATTCCTCTCACTACAGTATAGCTCAAACTCCTTTTCATAGTCTGGCATTCCTAGAGCAGGGGCTTCACATAATCTGTTCTTTAATTCTTCAAATGCTGCCATTTGTTCTGCATTCAATTCCAATGGGTCTTTTACTTCACTTTTGGTCAATTTAATCAATGGTTTTGCTATCAGGGAAAAGTTACTTATCCACTGACGACAATAACCTACCATTCCTAGAAACATTCTCACTTCTCTCTGGGTCATTGGGGCTCTCATTCCTCTGATAATTTTGATCCTGTCAATGGTCACTTTTCTTAGACCTTTTTCAATATTATGTCCAAGATAATGTACTTCTTTCTTGCAAAATTGCAATTTGGCTGGAGATACCTTTAATCCTCCATCAGCCAGATGATTCAATAAAGCTATGGTATCTACTTCAAAGGCTTCACGTGTCTTCGATGCCACAAGTAGGTCATCGATATATTGTACTAGTACTGAGCTTCAGGCATGGTCAGACTTTCCAAGGATTTCTTCAGTAACTGATTGAATATTGAAGGACTCTCTGTATACCCCTGTGGGATTCGGCACCATGCCAAAATACGCTGTCCAAACCGAAATGCAAAAATTAGCTGGCTGTCATGATGCAATGGAATTGAAAAGAAAGCATGGCACAAATCAATTACTGTGTACCATTCAGCATCATGGGGAATCTGATACAAAATCACTGATGGATTTGGCACAATAGGACAGCATGATATCACAATTTTGTTAACCTTTCTCAAATCTACTATTGTACTATTCTGAACTTCCCATTAGGTTTCTTCAGTCCCATTATAGGTGAATTGCATGGGCTACTGAGTAACTCTCTCAAGACTCCCTGTTGAATCATTTTGTCAATTATAGGTGTTATTCCTTCAATTATCTCTGGTGTCAATCTGTATTGTGGGATATTAGGATAAGAGATTCCCTCTTTCACTGTAATCTTTACTGGATCTACATTATTCATCAATCCCACATCTTCTCCAGTAAAATCCCAAACTGCTGCTTTTACTGTGTGTCTCAATTCTTGAGGCAAGTCATCTGGATTAAATACAGCATATGTTCCAACAATCTCATCTTCTCTTTTACCTAGAGTTACTCTGTATAAGACATCCTCATCCGGTGTCTCAAAGGCTATTCCATCCGGAGTACAAAACATTGTGCAATTCATTTTACACAACAAATCCCTACCTAACAAGTTCACTGGACTAGTGTCACACACTACGAACCTGTGCATATCTGAAAATGTCCCTATCCTTACCCTTACTGGTTCAGTAAGATGAGTCCTAATCTGTGTATTAGATACACCAACCACTTGGATTGCTTCGTCCGAGAGAGGAAGATTTCTTATATCTGCTGACCTGACAGTTGATCTCGTCGCACATGTGTCTACTAAAAAAGTAACACTTTCTCCATTTATTTTCCCATCTACAAATAGTCCTGCCTGGTCTATTTCTAGAGTTGCTCCAAGTATGCACTCTTCCTCCTCTCTTCGGCACCGTCAGAAGTCCCCTTCAGACTCACTTCCCTCATTCTTTAGCCAGTATTGTTGTACTGGATTTGTACGTCTTGGTTTGTTTACCTGTTCCTCATTGTAGAATCCCGAGTCTTGATTGTATTTCTGGGATCCTCTGTTCTGTGGCAACGGCGGTTTTGGCTCTTGATTCTGCTGCTTGACAACCTTCTGCTGTTGCTGCGGATGATTACACCCCTCGTTCTGCACCTGTTGATTCAAGGATTGATTATCATTATTCACTAATGGTGGATTCGTACACTCGGATCTCCAATGCCCTAATTTTCCGCAGTTGTGGCACGGAAATTTTTTCTTCGCCTCCTCAATGTTTCCCTTTCCTTTTCCTGTACCATACCTGGGCCTATTTCCTGGATTATTTGCTTGTTCAACCAGCTGTGCTTCTTGTCTTTCTGCAACCTTCACTTGTGCCCACATCGCTTTTTCCTTCAGCTTTCTTTGTTTCGCCTCAATTTCATCACTGAAGTATTTTGCATGTCTCAAGATCTCATCAATCTTCTTACTCTGCCAATCAACTGTGTGCTCACGTATCATTTCACTGATTTCAGGTCGCAAACCATATACAAATCTGTATACAAAATGACTCAAATCCTTATCACCCAGATGTTCATCTCCACTGAACTGTTTAAAAGCCAGTATTAACCTTTCATAAAAGGCATGAACTGATTCTTTTACTTCCTGATGTGTTCGATCTATCTTAACCCAATCTGTCTCTTTTGGAGGTACCGTATTCTTCAAGAACACTATGACCTGTTCGTATTTTTTCATAACCTCCGGGTCTGAAGCTCCTGTCTTTGGATCTCTCTGATATTCTTTAGTGGGCCAATCTATGACTATTTTACACTCTGCCCACAAGTCTGCTCGAACAATTATATCAAACAGACTATTCAGGTCAATCCACAGCACTTTTGACAATTTCACAAACCTATCAACCTGCCTATACCACTCGACAGGCTTCTCTCTCAGTCGAGGGAAATCATTTATAAATGACAAAATATCCTGCCTAGTCCATGGGACATGTACATATCCTCCTCCAGGAATCTCCCTCATAGGATAAGCATCCACTGTTCTCAATGGGAATGCTGAGTAAGTCCTGTCCACTAAATCTTCTCTTTTCTTATACCATCTATCCTTCCACTTTTCTACATCACCCCATTTTCGCAATAATCCAATCATTTCCTTAATCTGCCCTGTTCGGCCAACGTCATTTAAATTCTCAATATCTTTACCCGTAAAATCCACTCGATAAGGCTTCTGTAAAGCTTTCACCTTATCCATGTCAATTCCCATTTCACTCGCTATTTTTAACCTGTCATATGTATTCTTAGCCCTCCATGTGATGCTCTTGCACATGAATAACAATTCTCCATCATGATGATTTTTTAACGTTTCTGTAGGAATTGTTCCCACTATAAGCTCCTCTAATTCCATACGCAACCTGGCTACATCAATTGCCTGAGAATCTTTGTCCTTCCTTTGGAGAGCTTTCAACCAATCATTTAAATCCTCAGCCGTTATTCCTGTAGATTTTTCTGTACTCACTTGTTCTGTCATCCTCTGTGGTTCCAAAATTGATCCTCCCATCACAACATTTCTTTCCACACAACCAGTATCCAATCCTGAGATAGGCTGTACATTTAACTCTCCTCCACATATAGTATGTCTCAACTGATTCTCTCCCGTCCTTATTCCTGACTGTTCCAGAGAACTAACTAGTCCATTTCCTACATATGGAACTGTTAAACCACTTTCACCCATTCTTTGCTTATCAAAAATAGGCAAAACCGGAGCTATAGTTACAGGCACTGTAACAGCTTCTAGATTCTTAGTCAATTTCCTGATTTTCTCTGTCAACTCAAATGTGGTTCTTGCTAATTCTCTTGTTTTTTCATCCTTGATTTCATTCTCTCTTTCTCTCTCTCGCTCTCTCTCTCTTTCCCTTTCCGCAAAAGAGTTACTACTTTTCAGATCAGGTGTCACAACTTCTGTTTTTATGATTTGCAAAGTATCTCTCATTGGGGTAACCAATGGTGTTCTCACTTCTGGTTCTTGTCTATATGGAGGTGGTCTCTTGTAGATCATGTCATCCAAGACTTCATCCTCATATTCATTAGCCCCATACCTTCTCAATTCTGCATTATGTACCCTTTCTGTACCTTTCCTCCCTTCTGTCTCCTCAACAGTTCTCACAGGATATAGTCCCTCAGTCATACTAGCATCTCGCCATCTCCTCATTCGATCATGATGAGTTTCACGATCATATTTCCTCCCAAACATATACCTATAATTACCTCCACTCCTCTGCTTTTCTCGCTCATGTACTTCATCTTCCCATTCTACCAATGCCTCGAACTGTGTCGGCCTTGGTCTGGGCTCTAGACTCATCATTCTCTCCCGTAAATTTCTCAACACAGCCAAATTAAATGAACCATGTTCCGGGAATGCTAAAACACCATCTTCCCTAGTGTACTTAGTCCAATTATCTAACCAAATACAGGTATGATACCCATATTTCGCAACCATGAAGGATGCAGGGGTTCTGGTCGGAGGTAGTAACTCTCCTTCTCTAGTTATTATATCCTTATCCTTGTCAAACCATTTTTTAATTTTACTGAACAAGGATTTCTTTTTCTTTTCCTCTGTTTGGTAATACATTTTTGCGTTTACCACAACCCTCTAGTCCTTCTTACAACTGTACGATCTTTTGTACAATAACAGCGCGACCCACACTAACGCACCAATCCCGGAACGTCTACGTCACCCTGTATTTCTCCCAATCCCTGCGCGGCTCACACCAACGCACCAATCCCAGTGCATTCACTGTTCTAACCCACTGTCCAATCACAGCGCGGTCTTTTCTGACGTCAGCAGGCGCTGCAGTCGCTTCTACTCCTGTCTCCTGTCACTCGTCTACCCCTCCTTTACAAAATCTTCTTGGTAGACTTTGTTTCAGATTCTACAAATCTATTAGTTACAACATACAAACATCTCCATTGTCTGCTCCGCTAACCACAGAATAGTAAAGACCTTTCCCACGAGAATCCCGCTTCTCTCTAGAACAGCGCTTACCTCTGCTCTACTACGGAATTGTTACTTTCGTTGACACAGTAGCACATCCCTCTACTCTGCCCTTCTAACATGCATCCATTAACTGTTTCCTCCCGGATTGCTCCTAAGAGTTTCACAATCAACTAAATGCTCATACATTCACGCACTTTCACACCAGAAAATGTAGCACATTCACACAGAATCCTGTCTTTCCCGAGAACAGCGAACAATCTGTCCTTCTACAGAATTATAACATACGTTAACCAAGCAGCGCTTACCTCTGCTCTGTCCTTCAAACAAGCTCAGAGAATACCTATTACCTTCCCAGTGATAAGCGTTAACGGAAATCCTAAAAAAGACCCCTGATACCTAAGACCAGAACTTCACAGATAACCTTCGCAACCATACACACTTCTCTTATACAGAAAATATGTCTCTAGTAGTAACACACGACGATGTCACTGAATCGAACCCAGACAATGCGACGCGCAACTTCAATTGTCACACGCTTTTCCCTGCATTCGTACAGGGCCAACAATTCCGCTTTTCCCGAGAGCAGCACTCACTTCCCTCTGCCCTACTACAGAACTGTCACCGACTCCCTACGTCCCAGAAGCTGTACACTCTACATATAACTCAATATGACTTCAACATTTAGTATTAATACATGTATCAACATCAATCAATAAATCCAAAAGCCTATGTACAAGCAATCTATCAGATCAAGACAATAATCAAAACCATCATTCTGCTACCAGGAAACTGCTGCAGATCAAAGCTTATAATTCTCCCTACTTCCACGGACAAAGTAATTTCACAGTCATGCGCACATACACTCATCATACGCTGGTGGGGCCCATTACACCAACATTCATTCTATTACCCTATCCGTACTGAATATAAGAGAGAACTCTTTAATCAATCTGCACCTAATTTGAGGTCAATGCAACCAAATTGAATTATCTTGAGTCTTGATAAACATAATTAAACACATCTGAGATCTCAATAACATGACAAAGAAATAATCACCCGACACTGTAATTTAAACAAGAATGATTTATCTAAATTAATTTATATGAAAAAACCATTCAATTTGCAAGATCATTATTCTCATATTTACCTATTCTGGCTAAATGTCGTTTTCTAAGTCAGGACAGGTCTCTCGGCAAAGAATTAAAGTCTCTCAAGCTGTCATGTAGAGTCACCGTCCTCTCAGTCAGCATCGGTCCTCTTGAGCATAAGTTCAGGAAGAAGTAGCCACAGACCCTCTCTAGTCTAGTAATATTTATACTAAAATTTACATACTAAAAGTTACAAACAAACTCTAAAGCGTCCGTTAAGCAGGAAAGGATGTCATCTTGCAACATTAGAAGAATCTCCGCTCTAATTCGTAACATCCACGGATGTCTTTCTCCGGAATTGTATCACTCGCAGTGAAACCACCACAAGTTTATCAAAAATTTTCATTTGTGACAAATGTTCTCTACCAAGGATAACTGGCGGTCATCCCAGAGTTGTCATCTTTCTTTTCATGGCTTTTTTTAGTTCAGGCAGAGGCCGAGGTCACAATCAGCGAGGCCTCTCTTCAAATTTCATCTACTCAAATGCAGGCTGTAGATGTCGGCCATTTTCTTAGCAGGCCATAATGGACAACTTAATTAAAAAGAAACACAAAACAACGTTACTGCATTGTATTGATTATACAGTGTTAATTCCCACTAATACCCTTATGTGTATGTATTTATCCTGCCATTTGCAACATAAAAAAAACATTAATGCATATTATTTAAAAGCGCAATCACATAACAAATAACACATAAGCCACACTTATTTAATTAATTTGCTCACCAACTTAGTTCACTTATTAATTTAGCCATGCAATTGCACTCCCACATGTAGTTCTTTCATTAATAAGGTTGGTTAATAAAAAAAACTCAACAAACTTAGTACTTAATAATTCATCATTAGTAATTTTAATTATAACATAACATACAAAAATATAAACTGATGTTTGGGTTTAAGTAGAAAACCCTGCTCCAGCATACCAAGGGAGTATGAGAGCCCAGCTTAGAGCAAGCCAGGAACGGGGCAGCAAGTCAGGCTGCGGTGGGAGCCCCACAGACCTGGATCTCTTGCTCCTGCGCATGGACTGTCAGCATTTCTTAATCTCGCCGTTCTCCCCCATCTGTAGTTAGCCGGCTGAAAACTCTGGGCAGCCGGGGAGCACATTGGTGTACAATTTGCTTAAGAATGCACCCCTGGCCACTCTCTAAAAAAAAAATAAGGGAGAACCCCTTTCCAATCCATTTCTTCCTTGTGTTGTTCTGGCTCACTCGCTCATGGAAAAAAGTCATACCCAACTTTTATGCCCGCACAAAAAATCATTATCATTTCAAATGTCGGGGAGACAAACTAGGATGACAATTCTCCCCCAGCAAAACCAAATGATTACATTCCTCCTTCACTTAAATAATCAGTCCAGGCACTTAACTACTTGTCAGTCATCTGCTGCACTGAGTCACACAAACAAAAATTGCATTGACTTATATGGTTGGGCCGGGCACAGGTACACCTCAAATAATACAGCCCTCCCTCTGATTGAGGGCACAGGTCTTCCACCACCAGTCTCAGGTGTCCATTATAAAGTCCTGGAAATTCTGTGACGAAGCCGGGTTGACGCAGATATTGGCATCTTGGACAACCTTGTTCTCTTCAGATGGACTCTGACTATAAATCTTCATTTGAACAGTTTTGTGATGGCTCCTGGTTGTCTGGACGGGTCAACTCAAGCACTAGAGGTGGGCTTGGATTTGGAGGGAGGTTCTTTGTTCCCTGTCGGTGTCGGGAAAGAGGGCTCACTGAATCACTGGCGCCTTCTCGGTTGTCCTGCAGGTCATCAGAACAGGATCTTTCAGTTCAGTGTTGTCCATTACCATTTCCTGTCCCCTGGAGTCACTCGGGGAGATGTTAAACTGCTTGAACCAGGAAGCACTGCATGTGATTGTTTCCAAGCCCCTACAGCCGTCACCATAGTCCCTTGGACTCCGGTGCTGTGCCAGGGTCTTCGTTCGAACAGAAGTCAGAACTTACTTCCAGAGTAGCAATCTTTGACAAGCACCAGCTCTCTAGGTTTAAAAGTGATTGGTTTGGCTCTTCGGATTTTAGATGCTCTCTGATTCTAGGCTTACCTCCTGGTGGCAGCTTGGCTGGCTGGGGGTTCTAACTCCACCCATGTGGTGTTGTGTGGAATGGTATCTTCTACCAGTCATTTAAAACAGAGGTGGATAGGGGCTCTCTCTGTGGTGGTATGGGGTGTCAGACGATAGTCTCTTAGAACAGTGAATATTGCTTGCTCGATGCACTCTTGTTCTGATTGGGCAATGCGTTTGGTCTTGGTGATCCTTCTCATGCACCACTCCACATTCCCATTTGCCTGTGGCCACCTAGGGGTGATTATCCTACGTTGTGTCCCTCTAGAGGCAATCGAGTTGCCGCTTGAATTTAAGTTACTTTCGTTTGGGCGCATGCAGGAAGTGTAGAGAAAGGGAACATTCCTCCTGTGGCTAGTTCTACAGCACTGTCTGAATTTCACAATCCGGTCCTGATGATGATCCCAAATCGTGGGGATCGAAACGCCGTCGACCTGTCAGCCTAATTGATGGCACCACCTTGTTATATGGTTCTATGAAATGGATAAAATTCAATTTCATTGTTATAATCGAGATTAGAACCGCCAACTGTATTATATTGTATATATTCACTTTCAATCCACCTTGCGCTGTCCCCTTGCTGACTTCACTTTGTCACTTGTGTCGCTGTCTTTATGTGTCACGTACACTTCTCAGCACCAAGTACAATTTTCGGATTGTTTTATGCGAATTGATTCTGCCTACAGTGCTGATATAACTGTAACTTTCTTCTTTGAAGATTGGTTTATACCCTTAATCCTCTTCCTTTTGTACAAATCGTATTTAATACATGATTGCTTTTTGCTAAAAAAAATTCATTATTTGAGAGTCTTCCTTCTTTGCTTGCAATGTTATTGACATGCATGTATAATTGCCTCTGAATGAGACCTGTTGAGATCTCTTGTTGTTTACTTAACCTCTAGAGGCAGGGTAGCTGGAGAATTCTTATGGTGGTCTGTTGTATGTTCTCAATTCCTTGATCAGGCCATGATGTTTTCCAGTTTGGGAAGGAATGTCTTAGGATGTCGACTTCACTAATTCCACCTTAGGATACTTGAAGTGATCATTGATAATGACCAGAATGTGCCATCCATCTGGAAGGCTCATGAAATCATCACTGGCTTGGAACCATGCTATCTCCGGGATCTCCTCTGTGGTGACGGGCAGAGGCAGGTGTGGCTTGCCAGTCGCTTGTCATAGGCTGCTCTGCATTGATGGCTCTTGTTCTCTACCTGTTCATCCAGGCTGGCAAACCAGACTTTGGCACAGAGCCTGTTTTTTTACTTTAAAATTACCTTGGTGAGAGCCATGTGCCAAGTTTGTAATCTGCTGTACCAGGTCTGACGGGTTGACTAGTTGAGGTCCCCTCAGATGGCATCCTTCTTGAGTGACCATGAATTTGTCATGTAAATTGTACAGCGAAGATAGAATTTGTTGAGCCACTTCCGTTCGACTCTGGAACCGCGAGGGAATTCGTATTTTAGATTTATAGAGCGCGTAAAGCCAAAAAGGCTTTGAAGCGCTGGCAGTGGTCAAGGACACAACCTGGGAGGGATGGCAAGGACATCCCAAGCATGAGAGAATAACCAGGTTTTGAGATGCTTGCAGAACCCAGAATAGGAATTCAGGCTGGCAATATGAATTGGTAGAGTGTTCCATAGCATGGCTGCTGCCACAGAAAAAGCGCACCCTAACTTCAACACACCCTCAACACCACCTTCAAAATAGGCACCTTCCCAGACAACTGGAAGCACGCCGAAGTCAGGCCCCTGCTCAAGAAACCCAAGGCGCACCCCTCTAACCTCAAAAACTACCGGCCCATCTCACTTCTCGCCTTTGCAGCCAAAGTGGCAGAAAAAGCAGTCAACAGGGAACTGACATGATTCATCGAAGAACATGCTGTCCTCTACCCATCTCAATCCGGATTCTGAGTTAACCACAGCACCGAGACTGCTCTACTCGCCTCCACAAATGACATCCGCACCCTCCTGGACCAGGGTTACTCCACGGCCCTCATCCTCCTCAACCTGTCTGCAGCCTTTAACACCGTCTCTCATCACACACTAATCACTGGACTACGCGAGGCTGGCATACAAGGTACTGCCCTAAACTGGATCTGCTCGTTCCTCACCGGGAGAAGCCAAAGGATCAGACTACCGCCCTTCCTCTCACCCCCACTGACATCACCTGCGGAATACCACAGGGCTCATCTCTAAGCCCAACCCTCTTTAACGTCTACATAGCCCCCCTCACAGACATCGTCAGACATCACAGCCTCAACATCGTATCCTACGTCGACGACACCCAGCTCATCCTCTCCCTAACCAAAGACCCCACCACAGCTAAATTCAATTTCTCAGAGAGTAATGCAAGAAGTGGCAGTCTGGATGACCAACAGCTGCCTAAAACTCAACGCTGAGAAAACAGAAGTCCTTGTCCTTGGAACCACCCAATCAGCATGGGACAACACCTGGTGGCCCATTGCCCTTGGAAGCCCACCAACCCCCTCAGAGCACACCAAGAACCACGGCATCATACTCGACTCATCACTCACCATGAACCGACAGGTCGACGCTGTCACCTTCAGCTGTTTCAACACCCTCTGCATTCTCCGAAAGATCTTCAAATGGATTCCCCCAAATCAAGGAAAACAGCCACCCACGCACTTATCACCAGCAAACTCGACTACGGCAACATACTCTACGCCGGCATCAACAAGTCCCTAATCCGCAAACTGCAAACGGTACAGAACACCGCGGCCAGACTCGTGCTCGGCATCCCCCGGCATGAACACATCAGCCAACACCTACGGAGACTCCACTGGCTCCCTGTAGAGAAGAGAGTCACCTTCAAATGCTCACCCGTGCCTACAAGCGCCTGCACAACAAAGGACCCAAATACCTCAACGACAGAATAAACTTCAACGTACCCAAAAGAAACCTGCGATCATCCAACCTCGCACTGGTCAGAACACCGCGGATCCACAGAGCCAGATCAGGCATGAGATTGTTCTCTCACATTGCAGCCAAGACCTGGAATGAGCTACCGGCAGACATCAGACAGGCACCTTCCCTGAACACCTTCAGAAAGACCCTCAAGACCTGGCTCTGGGGCTGAATGGAGCAGCATACCCCCCCACCCCCAGCACCTTGAGACTCTCACGGGTGAGTAGCGCACTTACAATCCCCCTGATTGACTGATTGATACCCACTTCCAAGGGTCCAGGACAGGATCAGCACCACTTGGCAGGGCAAGACTTTTAGTCCCGGTGCTGGTTGTAGAGCAGTTGGAAGTCTTTTGTGGCCCTGAGACTTCAAACCTGAGGCAAGCAGACAAGGCCTTGGAGTCACTCTGGGTTCAAGTGGTGTAGATCCAGTCCTTCTCACCTAGCCAAGGAGGGCAGCAGACAACAGGCAAGTCAGCAGAGCAGAAAAGCAGTTCTTCCAGAGCAGCAGTTAAGCAGAGCTGCAGTCCTTCAGCAGCACAGCAGTCCTTCTTCCTGGCAGAGTGTATATACAGTTCCAGAAATGTACTGAGTTGGTGGGGTCAGAAGTCCAGTTTATACCCAAAGATGCCTTTGAAGTGAGGAGAGACTTTAAATAGGGGCACTGAAGTGCACAGAGATCTTCCCTTCCTGCCCTGGCTCCAGACTCCCTATAGGGGGTTAAGCATCCCTTTGTGTGGGACAGGACACGCCTATTCAGGTGTAAGTTTGAGGCTGTGCCCGGCTCTTTCCTCCCAGCCTACCCAGGATGGCCCATCAGGATGACGATGCCCAATCAGTCACACCTAAGCTCCCTTTGTGTGTGGCTGTCTAGAGGGAATGCACAAGGCCCATCTGTCACCTACCTCAGACCTGTTTTGGAAACAGGCAGCAGGCACACAGGGCTAAGAGCAGAAAAATGCATATTTGTAAAAGTGGCATTTTTAAAATTGCAAAGAGACGTTCAACTTTACCATTAACGAGGATTTATCATTATAATTCCATAGGCACTAAACATGGCAGCTCTACCTCCTTCCAATTAGTAATTACAATTATTAGATGTAACAAAGAATTCCCAATGTTAACCTATGGGAGGAGTAGGCCTCACAGAAGTAAAACACATATTTGGGAGTTCTACACCACCATAACATGTAAAACTTAAAAGTACATACTCTCCCTTTTAATTACATAGCAACCTCCCTATGGGCTTCCTAGGGCCTACCTTAGGTGTGACGTATATGTAATAAAAGGGAGGTAATTCCTTGGCAATATGTTTTAAAGGTCAAGTCGACGTGGTAGTGCTAACTGAACACAAAGGGGCAGATTTACAAGCCAATTGCGTCATTTTTACGTCGCAGTTGTGTCACTTTTTGTGACGCAGCAGCTGCATAAAAATGCGGACCATTTACAACGTGACACATCTAGGGAGATGCGTCACGTTGTAAAGCCCTGCGTCCAATTATACCTGCGTCAGGTATAATGTATGCAGGGTGGGCGTTCCAACGCAAAAAAGCCTCGTAGAAGTGACGCAGTGAAATCTACAAGATTTCACTGCGCCACTTCTAGGACGCCACTGCATCAAATTCTTACCCCTACTTGAAGCAGGCGTAAGGAGTGACGCAGCACAATGAGGATAGGCATCCCCCTGCATTGCTGGAGTTGCGTCGTGCTTGCGACACGACTCCAGCAATGCGTGACTTTTGAGTCAACAGATGCGTCAGAATTTCTGACGCATCTGTCAATCCTTGCACCATGGTGCGCCGTATTATAAATACGGTGCATCCATAGTGGCGCAAGGGTTTCTCAAAGTGGCGCAGGGAAAGTGACGCATCTTCACAGATGCGTCACTTTCTTGTAAATCTGTCCCAAAGGCTCTGCAATAGCAGGTCTGAGACATGTTTTAAGACTACTAAAGTGGGTGGCACAGTCAGTGCTTCAGGCCCACTAATAGCATTTAATTTACAGGCCCTGGGCATATGTAGTGCACTTTACCAGGGACTTATAAGTACAATCAGTGCTTTAAATGGGCCGGTACTGTCCGGTACGGAGTACCGGCACTTTTTTATTTTGAGGGGGACAGTACCGGCACTTCTGACGAGTGACGTAATACTTTTAATTGGAGAGTACCAGCACTTCTTAGAAACAAGCAGGTACTCTGGTGCAGAGTACCTTCACTTCTATTTTTCCATTTCAAGCACTGAGTACAATAAATATGTTGATTGTGGAAAAGCCAATGTTACCATGTTTTAAGGAGAGAGTACATGCAGTGGTTAGCTATAGCAAAGTGCTGAGCCCTAAAGTCAACAAAAATTAATTCAGCAGAAAGGGGAGGAGAAAGGCAAAAGGTTTTGGGGGTGACCCTGCAGAAAGGGCCATTTCCAACAGTCGGTGTGTGTGCTTGGGCCACTTTGTTGTTTGGCTCTGTCTTTGAGTGTTGGAAGGCAGTTCCCATGTGGGCCGCCTGGGATTTGAAAAGATCTTCGGATCTGCCTAGTGTCAGTATGTCCGCCATGGGCATCCGGGCACTTGAAGGATGTGTTCTCTGAGTGTTGTCGTCGAACATCCCCCAGATAAACTGTGCCCTGATTTCATCCTATACATTTGTTAGCTCCCACAGCCGGTCGCATACTCCTCTAGGGCTTGATTGGCTTGGCAAAACAGGAACCTTTTCGGAGGCTGGGTTTGCTAGTGTTTCAAAGTGCGTGGTGAGTGTAACCTTAAGTGTGGCAAAGTAGGCGAATAGTGGGCCTGCCTCCACTACTGTCTTCTTGAGCTTGTGGATGGCCTCACCCCCAAGATGTAGCAGCATGGGGCGGCATCTGCCCAAGGTGGTGGGCAGAGCCGTCTGCTACCCAAAAGATGGGCGGTGATGTCTAGGGGCAGGGCAGTGCACAGAACGTGCATGTAAGAGCTGCCAAACTCTGTTTTGTGGCTCTGAGTGAGTGCGGGTGCCTTGAACCAGCTTCGTAACCAGTGTAGTGTTGCTCTCCCCATGGAGTGGTGTGGGGACGAACAGGGAATAATGAGCATGCACATAGTGCTTAATGTCGCAGTTGTCCAGAAACTTCCAGAGCTGCCCATTTATCCTTGTAATGTACCCTCGGGCTGATGAACTCATTGATAAAACATTATTATGTTGTAGGAGGCAAAGTAGGATGAAACTAGTTTGGTAAAACCAAAATATTACAGCAACTCTCCTTTCTGGTTACTGCTGTGAGATGACCTACCACAGCTGCAGTGGGTCACCTCGCATAAGCTCAGTGTAGGCCTGGAATCAGGTCATGGATAAAGGCCTCACTGTGCCGCTAGATCCTGCTGTATAATACAAGGGCTGTGTGGGTCACCGGTTACAGGAATTGGAACAGGATGTTGCTATCGGCCAATCCTTGTGCCCATATCATGCTGCGCCCAGCCTCAGGCTAGTAGCCTAGTTCCCTAGGCTCCTGGGGTCTAGTGGCAAGGCATTGCTGGAGGCCACACCCTGTGCCCAGAGTCTGCTTTGCATAGCCAAGAGCAGTCATCAGTCGATTCTTGGGCACAGGAATAGACCAGGGAATGGTCAAACGTTTTGCCCCCAAGGCTGGCCTAGCTGCACGCTGAATGGGGATATTTCCAGTGATTTACAGGTGCAGGGGCTAGGAGCAGAGCATAGCTGAAAAGCACATCATGAATCCCGAACCCAGATCAGGGTAAAAATAGGTTGGACACAAGGTAAGTTGGTCAGTTAAAAACAAAATCATTTTTTAAATGTAATTTATCTTCTGTTTCATCCTTTGCTATTATTTGGGACTCCTTTAAAGCTTCAGCTAGAGATTTCATTATTTCCTATGTTGCTAAGAAGAAACGTCAAAATTCCCATAAAGCAACCAAACTTCTTAAATCTATTAAATTATTTGAATCCCTTTAAACATCAACTCATTCTGCACCGGACCTTAATAATCTAATCAAGGATAAGTTTAAATATAATAAATTATCCACGGAAAATGCCTCTGCATATCTTCTTCGAGGTAGTGCTCGTTACTATGGCGGTCAAAACAAAGCAGGCAAACTCCTTGCTTCTTATCTCAAAATGAAAAAAGATCGCTCCAATATCGATTATGTATTAAATCCTGCCTCTGTCCCAGTAACTAAACAACTAGAGATTCTGGAGGATTTAAAAAAATACTATACCTCCCTTCATACTCCTGAATCATCTCCAGATCCTATAGACATACACAACTATCTTGCTTCCATACAAAAGCAATTTCCTTCAGATATTGATTTTTCTTCACTAGAACAAGATATCACTATCAAAGATACTTCTCAGGCTTTAAAACTTCTTAAGACGAGGAAAGCACCCAGCCCAGATGGATTCCCTGTGGAATTCTACTCCCATTTTTCCAAAGCCCTTCTCCCCTATCTCCTCTCATTATTTTTACATTTTATTTCTTCTAATACTTCTTCTGGCACCTTTCAAGATGCTCTCATTTGTTTAATCCTTAAAGAAGAGAAATATCCTAATTTCTGTAACAATTACAGGCCAATATCATTAATTAATTCTGATTATAAAATATTTGCTAAAATTCTTGCTTTTCGATTAGAACCTTTCTTACAATCCATCATTTGTAAGGAACAATCTGGCTTTATTAAAGGTCGAAATATTTCGGATAACACCCGGACTTTCTTTAATATACTACATAAATCTAATAAATATCCCCATTCTCTTTAGATGCAGAGAAAGCTTTCGACCGCATGGACTGGTCTTTTATTTTTTATACTTTATCTTGGTTTGGCTTCGGTCCCAAATTCATCTCTTATATTTCTTTATTATACACCCCACCTAAAGCCTCTGTTTTTGCTAATGGTTCTTTTTCTAATTATTTTATGTTACAGAGAGGAGTTCGCCAAGGATGTCCCCTTTCCCCTCTTCTTTTCATTCTAGCACAAGAACTGTTTCTAGCTAAAATTAAACAACATTCTAACATACATGGTTTCCAACATGATAAAATTCATGTTAAGATGAGTATCTATGCAGATGACATCCTACCATTTTTATCCAATCCAGAACACTCCCTTCCAGCTTTCATTTCAGAAGTCAATTTTTTCTCTTTACTTTGTGGTTATAAATTAAACCATGATAAATGCAAAATTCTGCCATTAATTATTTTTTGTTTTAAACAAGATTTTATTTCCAAACATTTTTCATGGAACCCCCAAAAAATTAAATATTTAGGCCTTTGGTTTGCTCCCTCTATTAAACAAACACTTTCCCTCAATATGACCCATCTCTTCTCTACTTTATCTACTTCTACTTCCAAATGGCATCCTTTATATTTATCCTGGTGGGGCAGACTTGATACCATTAAAATGATGCTTGCTCCTATAATACATTTTTTACATGATTTCGGCCATCCCTCTTAATCTTCCTGCGTACTTTTTCAAAAAGATTAATTCTATTTTATCAATATTTTTATGGAACAAGAAAAAACCACGTATGTCTTTAATTAAACTAAAACGTCCCAAATCAAAGGGTGGAGTTAATTTCCCAGATTTTCAACACTATTAAAATGCTTTCCTTAACAAGCAACTTTCTAGATCCTTACATGATTCTACTCCTAATCCCTCCCCATTGCGGAAAGATTTGGAACATTCCTTTTTATTTCCCTTTTCCCTTGATGAATCTCCTACTTTCACCCATAAGTCATGTGAGAAGTTGGCCTGGTATATGCTGGTCACTAGTTAAAGTGGCCACCTTGCACCAGTACAATTCGACTCTTATGGTAGATAGGTTTAAGACAACCTTTTAAAGAAAGCTACGCTAGTGGTAGCTGTGGAGAGCAGCCTTCAGGCTAAGTCTCAGAGGAATGTAAAGCAGCTTGTTTTACCGTATAATCTCTTGAATCACTAAATGAAAGGACACCACACAGGTATATATATAAAATATATATGTATTTATTACTAGACACACTCTACTAATCTCTTTATGAGATTAGAAGTCAAGGACATATGCACAAATCAACATTTCACAACAAGTTAAGCACTTATAAGGCTGGGACCCTAGGGGCGTTCCAGACCATATACTAAAAAAGAGGTATAAGAAGAACGACTTGAGAAGGGAGAAGGCCTAAGGTCTTCAGAAGCGCTGGGGCCTCACTAATCCACCCAAGGCAGGTAAGTAAAGGACCCACGGGAGACGCATGCAGTGTGAGAACACAGCCGCGGATCCCAATAGACTTCAATGGAGCAAGTCGCGGTTGGAATTTTAAAGTTTTAGGATACTTTGGGAGAGTCTACAAGCAAGTCATTTACAGGGTAAGTAGTTCTAGAGCCAACACACACCGGAGCACCGAAGTACTCGAGTTACCTCACCCAGGGAAGCCGGGTGCAAAGGTGTCTTTTGGTGTTGGGTTGCGGCGTCGTTTTCAAAGGGAGCCAAAGAAGACTTGCTGCTTGTGAAGACAGGAGAAGAGTCTGGTGGAATCCAAGGCTGGATTCTGAAGAAAGAGACCTGAAAGCAGAGGAGACAGTGTTCAAAGTCACTTGCCAGTGACCCGGGCCCATGAAGCTGGATGCCCACAGTAGTTGGGGGATTTCAGGTGATCACGGGTGTCTTGACTCTTCAACCACGAGGTCCAGGAGGCGTTGACGATGACCAAGAGCTGGATTCGGCATATACCACAAAGTCTGTAGCTTACTGAGGTGTTGGCAACTGGATTGGAGCAAACAAGCCTTGGCAACAGCAAGTCTTGTGGAAAGTGAAAAAAGTCAGCGGTGCAGACCAGCAAGGTCTGAGGGACTCACCCAGCAACAGTAAATCAGGGCAGGTTTGGAGCAACCAGGGGAGCCCTTTTGTTCTGTAGAAAAGTCTTCTGGGGACCCACAAGCCAACCGGCAAGGGATCGCAAAGACACCTCGGGAGGATTCACTCACCAGGAGCCCGCGGTCACTCGGGACAAGGTAGGCCTCTGATCTTCAGAGAGAATCCTGCTGGAGGCGTGGACCACACATGGTCCAAAGCACAAGTTCATAGAATGTCGTGAAGGGGTTGCACTTGACAATAGTGCACTGTACCCGGGTTTTGCTGTTCCTCATCACTCGTGGGGTCCACTTGCCTCAGCTTCACTGTGGACTCACGATGGCCTTGAAGAAGTCAGGAAATCTACTTCTGGGGCTGCAGGGACTTCGGACTCTGGTGGGAGCGGGAAAGTTTGCAACCATTGATGCAAAGTTTTGGTGCCTGCCAAGAAGGGGAGTCACTCCTTGACTCCAAGGGAGAATCTTCAGTCTTCCAAAGGTAGTGGAATGTCAAAGGTCCAGGATTCTCCTTCAGAGCATCGTCCAGGGATATGTAGTTTGCAATGGCAAGGGTTCCCTAACTTATACTACAAGGAAGGGAGGGACTAGCTCTATGACCACTCCTAAGGGAGGGTCAGGGGAGTGGGTGGCTACACCCACTTCCCTTTGTCCAGTTTCACCGCAGAGCAGGGGCTGGTAGCCCCCGAACCGGTTTGAGCTGGCATATGCACAGAGGAGCCTACTGCTCCCCCAGTGCAGGACTTCAAAGCACTCTAGGAGTGCACCCACCAAGCCCCAATACACTAAATCCTGTCTGGAAGGTGGTTACACCTCCCTGTGACAGGATGCCTATTGTTGGGCCTCCTCCACTGCGAGTTTCGGTCAGCAGCAGGAGGGCAGCCCAGTGTCTGTGCTGGTGGCATCCATTTTGTGATGCCAGGGCTCTTCAGGATTCTACCGTGTTTCCACAGTGGGTACATGTCTACCCCTCTAGAAGGGTGGGATCATACTCCCACACCAGTTACTGGTGTGGAGGTAGGATTCCAAAGCGTTTGACACCAAACACAACATGTTTTGATGCAGCAATCCGAAAGTTAGCATTTACCGCTAGGTTATAATGCACTTAAGAGTATATGGTTTAACCGCATCCACAAACAGCTACAGAGAATAGACTCTGAGAGCTGCAGAGGGGCCCTGCTCAGGCAGATTCACTGCCTCACATAGAAACCAAGCACCCTGCCCTCAGGATTGATAGGGCCTGCCTTAGGGGTGATTGATAGGTTTATATGTGTGTGTGTAAGGTGAGATATAGGGAACCTATACCTCAGTGAGGAGTGCTAACACTACCTCACCCAGGCTGCAGTAGCAGGCCTGTGGTGTTAGATTTAGTCTGCTTCCCAGGAGTGGCATAATACATGCTTCAGCCCCTGGTAGGCCTGTGAAGTACCTATACCCTTGGTACTTAAGGTACCATATACTAGAGGTTCATAAGGTACCACAGTATCCAATCACTAGTGCATCTAATATGGACTCCAAGTTGTTTAGAGAGAACAGAGAGGCTGGGGCCCTGATTAGCAGGGTCCCAGCCAGACTATAGCCAGAAACCAGTGTAAACATCAGGAAAAAAATGGGGGCAACGTAAGTGCAGATCCTACTCTCCTACACAACCCCCCCCCAAACGCAGGGACACTAAACTAACCTTGACCAGTTGAGTCTTCGTGTTCTAAGTGGAAATACCTTGAGAGTCCATCTGCATTGGCATGTTGGGTCCCATGTCTATGTTCCACTGTATAGTCCATCCCCTGTAGGGGCTTGTGGTCAGTCTGAACTATGAAGTGAGTGCCAAACATGTATGGCCTCAGCTTCTTCAGGGCCCACACCACAGCAAAGTCCTCCCTTTCTATAGCTGACCAACGTTTCTCTCTAGGGGTCAGCCTTCTGCTTATAAAAGCTACTGGCTGGTCTTGACCTTCATCATTCAGTTGAGGCAGTACAGCTCCCACACCCAGCTCAGAATCATCTGGACAATGAACTTTTTGGTGTAGTCTGGACTCTGTAAGATGGGGGCAGTGCACATGGCCTTCTTTAGGTCTTCAAATGCCTTTTGACAGCTAGCTGTCCACTGAATCTTTTTTGGCATTTCCTTTGAGATGAGATCATTTAAAGGGGTCACTATAGATCCATATCCCTTAACAAACCTCTTATAGTACCCAGTCAGGCCTAAGAAGGCTCTCACCTGTGTCTGGGTGGTTGGGGCAACCCATTCCATGATGGTTTGTATTTTGCTCCGTAAAGGCTGGACCTGGCCTCCACCTACAAGGTGGCCCAGGTACACAACCTGACTCTGCCCTATCTGGCACTTGGTGGCCTTGCTAATGAGACCTGCTTTTTGCAGAGCCTCCAAAACATTTCTGAGGTGGACCAGGTGATCCTGCCAGGAGGGACTAATATCAAGATAAGCTGAGCAATAAGTTTCCATCCCTGTCACAACTTTGTTCACCAACCTCTGAAAAGTGGCAGGTGCATTCTTGAAACCAAAGGGCATCACCACAAAGTGGTAGTGCCCGCCAGGGGTTGAAAATGCTGTTTTGGCTTTGGCATCCTCAGCTAACCTGATCTGCCAGTAGCCAGCTGTTAGGTCAAATGTACTCAGATACTTGGCTGAGGCCAAAGTATCAATCAGTTCATCTGCCCTGGGAATTGGATAGGCATCAGTCCTGGTGACTGCATTGAGGCCTCTGTAGTCTACACAAAACCTCATTTCTTTCTTACCACCCTGGGTATGGGGTTTAGGCACAAGGACTACTGGACTAGCCCAAGGGCTATCTGAAGACTCAATCACACCTAGTTCCAACATTTTCTAGACTTCAGTCCTGATACAGTCCCTGACATGGTCAGGTGGCTTGTAGATTTTACTCTTGACAGGCAGACTGTCTCCAGTGCCCACCTCATGGGTGCACCAGGAAGTCCGACTAGGGGCCAGGCTAAACATATGTCTAAACTGTTGCAAAACTTGTCTGCACTCGGTTTGCTGATGATCAGTGAGGCTGCTTGCCAAAGCAACACCATCTACTGACCCATCATCAGGGTTCTGTGAGAGCAGGTCAGGGAGAGGGTCACTCTTCTCCTCCTGTTCCTCATCAGTTGCCATGAGCAAGCCCATGTCAGCCCTGTCAACATATGATTTCAATCTGTTGACATGGAGCTCCCTAAGGGGGCTCCTGGGAGTTCCAAGATTCACCAGATAGGTGACTTCTCCCTTTTGCTCAACAATTGTATGTGGGCCACTCCACTTGTCTTGGAGAGCTGCTGGGGCCACAGGCTACAACACCCACACTTTCTGTCCTGGCTGGTACACAGTCAGCACAGCCTTTTGGTCATGTCAAGTTTTTTGCAGTTCTTGGCTGGCCTCCAGGTTTTTAGTTGCCTTCTTCATGTATTCGGCCATCCTGGAGTGGAGAGCAAGTACATAGTCCATCACATCCTGTTTGGGAGGTTTGAGAGGTAACTCCCAGCCCTCCTTTACCAAACATAATAGACCTCTTACAGGATGCCCAAACAGAAGTTCAAATGGGCTGTAACCAACCCCCTTCTGTGGAACCTCTCTGTATGCAAACAGAAGGCAGGGAAGTAAAAGGTCCCATTTTCGCCTAAGATTTTCTGGGAGGCCTTTAATCATTCCCTTTAGGGTTTTGTTGAAACGTTCAACTAACCCATTGCATTGTGGGTGATAGGGAGTAGTGAATTTATAAATTACACCACACTCCTTCCACATTGCTTTTAGATATCCTGACATGAAGTTGGTACCTCTGTCAGATATGAACTCCTTTGGGAAACCCACTCTGGAGAAAACTCCAATGAGGGCTATTGCCACCACAGGGGCTGTGGTGGTCCTCAGGGGAATTGCCTCTGGGTACCTGGTGGCATGATCCACTACCACCAGGATAAACCTGTGCCCAGATGTTGTTGGAGGGTCAAGGGGACCAATAATGTCAATCCCTACCCTTGCAAAGGGTACCCCCACCACAGGTAGTGGTATCAGGGGGGCCTTTGTTGTGCCACCTGACTTGCCACTGGCTTGGCAAGTGACACAGGAGCGACAAAACTCCTTGGTGTCCTCTGACATATGTGGCCAATGAAAATGTGCAACAAGCCTGTCCGAGGTCTTGTTTTGGCCCAAGTGTCCTGCTAAAGGGATGTCATGTGCTAGGGTCAAGAGGAACCCCCTAAACTTCTAAGGTATTACCAACCTCCTGGTGGCACCAGGGGTTGGATCTCTAGCCTCAGAATATAGGAGTCCCTCATCCCAATAAACTTTATGGGACCCACTAGCACTCCCAGCAGCCTCAGCAGCAGCCTGCTGTCTGAGGGGTTCAAGAGAGGGGCAGCACTGTTGCTCCTTACTCAGATCTTCCCTAGAAGGTCCCCCTGCCCCCAAGAACTCAACCTGATCAGGCTCAAGTCCCTCTGGGGCAGTTCCTTCTTCAGGATATTCTTCTCCTCCCTCAGGAGGGGAATCTGTGATCTGAGACAGAGGGGAAGGTGCTGCCTTAACCTTACTGCTCATCTTCTTGGGTAGCACCTGGTCCAGGTCCAGGGTCCAGAGCTGGTTCAGTTTGATGCATTTTGGCCTGTGACCTGGTCACAGCAAATACCTCTGCAGGTATGCCCAACATATCAGCATGAGTCCATAACTCTACTTCAGACCAGGCTGAAGTCTCTAGATCATTGCCCAATAGACATTCGACAGGGAGGTCTGCACTGACTACTACCTTCTTGAGGCCAGTTACCCCTCCCCAGGAGAAATTCACAACTGCCAGACTATGGTTGGTCCTGACATTTCTTACATTGGTAACCTGGTACATATCACCCAGGATGATCTGCCCACGGTCCACAAGATCCTCTGCCACCATGGTGACACTAGCACCTGTGTCCCTGAATGCCAAAGCCTGTTTGCCATTTATTACAGGCTGCCGTTTGTATTTTCCCAGATTACTGGGGCTCACTAGGAAGGACATATCAATGTCTCCCTCACAAATCAGCAATGCCTGAGTGGGTACTCTGACTAGGCCAGAGTCCACTTCAGAACCCAGGGTCAACCCTACCACACCCTTATTATGATTACCACCTCCACCAGTAGCTGTACTAGGGGGAACAGTTGCCTTAGGGGCAGGAGTGGTGGTGGTTTGGTCTTTGGACTTGTTACAGTCAGAAGTCCAGTGCCCAATTCTGTTTACAGAATTTGCACCAGGGCTTCTTTTGGCCTTTCCCTTTGTTAGACTGTGAATCCCCACCAGATGCTGATTTGTGGGGCCCTTGTGAAGACTTCTGGTCTTTTGACTTATCCCCACCTTTCTCAGAGCCTTTAGGATCCTGCTTCTTAGTGTCACCCCCTTGGTTCTGGGTTTTCTGACTCACCCTGGTTCTGACCCATTTGTCTGCCTTCCTTCCCAATTCTTGGGGAGCGGTCAGATCAGAGTCCACCACTGATGCAACAACTGGTTTTGGCAATTATTAAGGATCTGTTCTCTCATCGTAAGATTATACAATCTCTTAAAATCAGTAACTCTACTACCAACCAGCCAACCCTCCAGAGCCTTGGTTGCACAATCTACAAAGTCAGTCCAGTCCTGAGTCTGTGCTTTCTGGGTGTCTCTGAACTTCAACCTGTACTGTTCAGTGGTTAAGCCAAACCCATCTATTAATGCACTCTTCAGGACTTCATAATCATCAGCATCCTCTTCTCTAACAGTGAGGAGTTTGTCTCTGCCTTTATCTGAAAAGGAGAGCCACAAGATTGCTGCCCACTGTTTCTGGGGGACCTGTTGTACTCTACAGGCCCTCTCCATAGCAGTTATCCATTTGTGGATATCATCCCCACTCTGGTAGGGAGGAACAACCTTGGACGGGTTCCTATGATATGGAATGTAATCTCTGACTCTAGGGACACTGTTGCTGCCACCAGGGGGTTCTAACCCCTCTCTTTTAGAAGCTCTCTGGAGCTCAAAGGCTTCTTTGTCTAATGCCAACTGCTTGGCCTTGAGGGCAACTCTTGCTTCCTCATACTGTAGCAGTTTGTACATTCTTTCAGAGGAGGTCTCTCTTCTATTAAAATATGAGTTCCTCTGTTGGACAGATTATCTGCCAGAGTAATAGGAGTTGTCAGATTCCGTTGAAGGCGACCTAGGCCTCTCTTCCGATCTGTCAGCTCTCTTAGAGAGAATTCCTCTGTCCTTTTTAGATCCCTGTGGATCTGGCCCTTCAATCACAGAGTCCAGGTCATCTTGATTTTCATCATCTGACCCAGAGACTATAGCTGACCCACTCTCTTATTCAGACCCCTTAGCTCCCAGAGCTAATCTAAGATCATCTGCTGTCACCAGATCTATCAGGTGTAGTGTGGAGGGACTCTGTCCTATCCTCAGGTGCCTTGCAGCACACATGGCTTTCAAGTCAAAGAAAGTCATGTCCTTATACTGAGGCTGGTGGACCCACTGGTTCCAACCCTTAAGGACATTCTAGTGTTGTGCAGTGTTGTACTACCTACACTAGTTTGTGGCCTACTGATCCTAGCTTGAGCTGTAGCAAGGGTGTGATATCCCTTCACACACAGCTCTAAGTTCAGTAGAACATATTGATACTAAGCTTGACTTTATATGTACCTTGAGTACCTTTAGTAGTTTTCAGTTAGTAATACAAATAGAGATTTTCTGGTAAAACAATGGCAAGCTGGAATCCCACACGTGTTAAATGGTAGCGGCAGTTTCAGTCGATAACCTTTCAAGTATTTGCCCGGCGGTAATCGCCTCTCATACCACTCGATAATTTACCAATGAAAGAGGCAGGCGCCGGAGACTGGAAGGCAGGAAACAAAGTTTTATTCCGTCGGAGCAGAACACATCAGATCAGACAGCAAGGTATCGTCACGAGGTGCTCTAACTGCATCTCTGAGACCTAGTCTCTTATACACTGGTTTATTGCTTTATTACACATAGTACGTTCTTGAGATTCCCTTGATGCATGGGGGAATATCCCCTGAAGCCCCGGTTCAGATCCGATCCCACACATAGATACAGTAGAAGTTCCCACCCCACCCACAGTAGGAGATGGCTATTGCGCAGCAGGGTATTCCGCCAATTCCTGGGGGGTGTGTGTGACCGGTCGGGTCTCAGGGAGTAGGGGCTTTGATCTACTGTAATCCCTTTGACGTGGGGTGTTTCCCTTACAGTAGGGGCAATAAACTGCATCCGCAGGGCTAGGTGATGGCCTGGGACCAGTTCGGACAATGGGGCGCAGAGGAAGGGGGTTATCAAAGGAGAGGCATGACCATGTATGGGTTGTCGGTCGGAAGTGGTTCCGTAGCAGGGTCGCGCAGAAGGAGAGGGTTTATGGCCTGTATGAGAGAGCGGGGTGGCCCGGCAGGCGGGGGATGCTTGCAGCGTCAGGGGAACGCGCTGGCGAGTGACAATGAGCGGGGAGAGAGTGGGGTGCCTAAAATGGCGGCCGTGCATTCGCTGTGCGTGGCGCTGGGGAGAGGCAAGATGGCGCAGATAATGTTCAGTTTGTAAGCTAAATTTCCACAGTCCTCCCTTTTAACATATCTCGCCAGCTTGTCTAGTTCGGATTTATCCCCATAATACTACGGACCTCCACCTCATAAAGGGCTTTCATCCGCTCTGTTTCAAAGTTCAAAGTCTTAGGGCAGATGCAGTTCATAAAAAGCGAACATAAAGGTGGCAGACACTGAATCCCCAAGCAACATCCACATAGTATCACAATCGGTATTAGGATAAATGAAAACAGCCTCCATCCCCAACTTTTAATAGCGTCCCAAAACCAACTCCCCAGCGACCATTCTTCTTGCTCTTGATGGACCTCTGTGGACAGTCTGTGGAGGTGTTCAATTGCTTTGTAGACTGAGGGTGAGTTGTCTGGTACGTAGGTACAACAGCTGGACCCAATGATGCGGCATGCTCCTCCACGATCAGCCAGAACCACATCTAGAACGAGGCGGTTCTGAAGGGCCACTAAGCGGACGGCCTGGAGCTCGGCGGTGTTGTTGGCGAGGGCGCCAGCCGTAATGTTCATTGCTGTTTCGACTGCCTGGGTTAAGTGGCGTATGGCACGGCTGTTTGCCATTGAGCCCCAGAGTGGAACAAGGCCTTTGACTGCGTCCATGAACTGTGCTCCGGTGGAGTCGGCCTGCACAATGTCTTTGGCCCGTTTCTGTCGGTGATGGTTTGCTGGAGCCACATACGCCGGAGGAAGGACAAAGGCGATGTAGCAGGTGTCTCCCCAACCTTTCGGGAGCCAGGTGTAGGCCGCAGTACCACAGACGAAGTACATATTCGGGAAGGCAACAAAGGAGGGTGGGTCAACTGAATCCAATGTTCGGGTGATGAGGCAGGAGCTGTGGCCCACCAGCTGTGCCCCCAGGCCTTCGAGGCATACAGATCCAGTGATGTTGATGACGGACAGGGCCACTGTTAGGGTGGCGGCCGTCCGTTTTCGGAGGTAAGAGAAGGTGGGTCTGGCTGGATTGTTGAACACTTGCATTTCAACTCGTTCTTTGGCAGGGATGTCCATGTGAAAGGAAGCGTTCGATCTCAGAGGGCAGAAGAGGGCGGAAGTTCTACCAGTTTTGTTCATCCAGAACCCATGGTAGAAGTGTGACATGGTTCTGCCGGAAGTGGCATTGTCCTTGTAGCTCTACTGCAGAAGGATCAGCCAGGCGAGGCAGGAACCATGGACAGAAAAAGGTGAAGGGATGAAAGGGATTGAGTGCCCAGTGGCATGTGGTAGCAATCCACAGATCCAGCAGTTAGTGGCGTTGGTGGCAAGATTATGTTGGTGGAGCAACTGCACAAAAGAGTTATTCCAGAACTCCTTACGCCTTTCTCGGAGTTGGGGTGAAAGCGAGATCAGATGGTGCTCCTTCGTGGTGGTAGGTTGAACGGTGGTCAGCAATGTCTTATGAGCGGGTGTGTTCTCCTCCATGATCCAGAAGGTGACCATGAGGAGAAGGCAAAAGAGAAGGGTAATAAAAAGTGTTATAGTCTTAAAGCTGTGTATTCGGTCAGTCTTTGGGTTTTTGTAGGGGATCTTCGGACGTCCGGTTGCTTCCATCACCTTCATGTCGGGCGCTTCCATCACCTTCGAGAGACTCGGTAGCGGGCAGAACCACAGACTTTGCTTAGTTTCTCTCCTGGTGGCCTTTGAGGTGACTAGGCTACCGCTCTGAGATTTCCACTTAGCCTGTGGTCTGCTTAGCCGAAGTCCTCTCCTTTCGTCGCAAGTTATACCCTTCTTTGGATGGCACAGTGGGATCGGGATATTCAATCAATTCAAGTGTCTCTGTATCCGGGCAGCGGCTCAGGGATGGTCGGTCTTTGTCCAGAAGTTCCTCTTGGGCGGTGACGTTGTCCGTGGTTGTCAGGGTCGGTGATACCTTCTTGCAGTGGTGTGCATGCAGCCAATTGCGTTTCCCCTCCACTCGAAGAGCTGTTCGGGTGGTGATCAGGACTTGCAGGGGGCCCGTCCACCGGGGCTCCAGACTCTTGGTGCGCTGGAAGTTACGCACTAAGACGAAGTCACCAGGTTGGATGTCGTGCCCGGGGCCCCTGGAAACATCGGGAATGGCGTGCAGCACCTGCTGATGGATGATAGACAACGTTTTAGTTAGATTGTACAGATAATCAGACATGAGGACGTCCGGGACGTCGTGGATGGATGTCGGTTTTGGTGCAGTCCAAAGGTTCATGGGCCGCCCGAAGACGACCTCGTAGGGGGTTAAGTGGTGTTTGGTGGGGGTGGAACGCATTGATAGAAATGCTAGTGGGAGAGCGTCTGGCCATCTTAGCCCTGTGGTGGCGACTATTTTTGCTATCTTAAGCTTCAATGTGGCATTGTGTCGCTCAACCAGGCCTGCAGATTGGGGATGGAAGACCGCATGGAACTTCTGTTTTACACCCAACCCTTTTAAGATGAGTTGGATAACTTCGGCTACGAAGTGGGGGCCATTGTCGCTCCACAAAATTCGACAAAGGCCGTATCGGGGGAAGAATTCCTTCAGTAGTACTTTTGCGGTAGTCATAGCGGTGTTGTCATGGGTTGGGTAGGCTTCCACCCACTTGCTGAAGGCACACACAATGACAAGTACATACTTCAAACCTTGGCACCTTTCTAGCTGGACATAGTCCATTTGTAGGACTTCAAAGGGGTGATTGGGGACCCCAAACCCTCCCCGGGGTACAGCAGTTCCTTTCCCAGGGTTGTGTTGGAGGCATACTAGGCATTGTTGGACTAGACGTTAGGCTGAGTCTGGTATTTTGTCGTTGTGCCAGACTTTAGAGATGAGTTCGATCATGGGGGCAGACCCTATGTGTGCGGGGGAGTGTGCCATGGTCAGCATGGGGATCAAGTATGAATCTGGTAACAACCAT
Organism: Triturus cristatus; assembly: GCF_964204655.1. Lineage (NCBI taxonomy): Eukaryota > Metazoa > Chordata > Amphibia > Caudata > Salamandridae > Triturus > Triturus cristatus. The sequence goes on along the minus strand of NC_140586.1, from coordinate 790,615,797 downwards.
TTGTTCAAGTCTTTGGTTCGCCAGCAACCGTCATCGTCCTTCAATCCCACCCGGGCCCATTCAGTTAACTCGTGTGGTGTGCTGGCTAGTTGGATATCCCTAATTGTTTCCCTAGCATCCTTCCATTTCTCAGTTTGTGACCTGGTCACGTACATACGGGTCGTGGACCTATTCTCGGCTGTGGTTCGGGCAGTAATGTCAGCCAGTGCATTTCCCTGTCCTATAATGTCTGTCACCTTCTTGTGTGCCTGGCATTTGATCACAGCTAACCGTGTGGGGAGGAGGACTGCTTCGGTCAGGGCAGAGACTAGATCTCCATGCAGGATGGGTGTGCCATGAGAAGTCAAGAAGTGGTGAACTACCCCGAAGGCGTACTGACTGTCTGTGTAAATGTTTGCGGTTGTCCCTGCTGCCAGGATGCAGGCTCGTGTAAGAGCAATTAGTTCCGCCGCCTGTGCGGATCGCTGTGTCTCAACAACTGTTCGGGCTGTGGTGACTGCATAGGCAGCTGAGGTGGTGCCATCGGGGAGCTTGATGCATGAGCCATCCACCCACAGTTCTCCGTCAGGGTCCGGGAAGGCAGTATCCCGGAGGTCAACCCTACTCTTGGTTTGTTCGTCGGTGAGGGTCACGCAATCATGTATAGGGGATGCATTGGGGTCAGCGTCAGGGAGAGGCAGTAGTGTAGCTGGATTCAGAGTGGTGCATCGTTTCAATGTGATGTGGGGTGCAAGCAGAGTCAGTTCATAACCAGTCAGTCGTGCGCTAGTCAGGTGTTGAGTCTTGGTTTGGTTCAGGAGGGTGTCAACAGCATGGGGTACCAATACCGTGAGGGGGTTCGAGAGCACGATCCCCTCACTTTGTCGGATAGAGACAGCAGCTCTGGCTACGGGGTCAAGAGTGGCAGAGAAGTAGGCACAAGGGCGTTGCTTAGGGCCTATGGACTGGGTTAGGACAGACAACGCACATCCCTCCCTTTCGTGGGTGTAGAGGGAGAAAGGTTTAGTGTAGTCTGGGGTTCCTAGGACTGGGGCCGAGCAGAGGGCGTTTCGTAATTCTTTGAAGGAGGATTGACATTCAGGTGTCCAGGGGAGGGGGAAGGGGACATCCTTAGCCAGCAGGGAAAGCAGAGGCTTTATGGTAAGACTGAAGTTTGGCAACCACTGTCGACAAAAGGAGGTGACGCCCACTAGGGATCGTACTTGCTTCTGAGTTTTGGGAACAGGGGTTTCTAGGATGGTTTGAATTCGGTCAGGGGTAAGTTTCCTCCCGTCTTTGGATAGTAGGTGGCCTAGATACGTTACCTGGGGCTGGCAGAATTGCAATTTCTTTCTGGAGACCTTGTGACCGTTCTCCGCAAGGAATCGGAGGAGGTGAATGGTGGCTGTGACAGCAAGAGGAGTGGTGTCGGCCGCCAAAAGAATGTCATCGACGTACTGTATCAACACCACTCCATCGGGTAGTTGGACTGCATCCAGTTGCCTCTTGAGGGCTTGGCTGTAAATACTGGGACTCTCAGTGTAGCCTTGGGGTGCCCTGCAGAATCTGTACGAACGGGCTTTTAAAGTGAAGCCGAACAGGTAGCGGCTGTCTGGGTGGATGGGGATGGAAAAGAATGCGTTCTTGAGGTCAATAACAGTAAAGATGGTGGCAGTGGATGGAATCAGGGTGAAGATGGTGGTGATGTCTGAGACTACGGGGTACTGGGGTATGACTACTTTGTTAACCTCTCGCAAGTCAACAATGAAACGGTAGGCTTTCTCATCCCCCTCGCCTTGCTTCTTTACAATGGGTAGGATAGGGCTGTTGCAAACATTACTGACTACTTCTTCTACCACTCCTGCCTCGACCAGGGACTCGATGATTTCCACCAATGCCTTCTCGCCTTCGGGTGATATCCGATACTGTGGAAGCTTTGGGAGCACTGCGTCCGGTCGGACGGTTATGTGTACCGGGTCGATCACCATGCGCCCTACATCTGAGTCGGTTTTAGCCCATAGATGTGAAGGTAATGTGTCGAGTAGGGACATATCAGCATCGGTTATAGAGAGCATACGCCGTGTGTGACAGGGTCTGGACAGATCTGGGTTATCGTGTAGGATGACTCGAACTCCGTCTGGGGAGCATCTGATGGTGGCTCGAAAATGTTTTAGCAAATCAAGTCCCATAATAGCATCGGGGGTGTTGGAGGAGAGCAGAAAGGTCGTGTCAGTGGTGTTATCTTCTAAGTCAAAGGAGATTGGTGCTGATAAGGGGTTAGTGGAGGGCGTTCCGTCAAAGGCTATTGAGGTTACGTGTGAGCCAGACAAGGGTGCCCTAGGAATCAGTCGTTTAGATAACGCACTACGTGTCGCCCCAGTATCTACCAGGAATGGAGATTTTGTGCCCAAGACCTTAGCGGTGACGTAAGGACCTTGCTGGTCAACACGGAGTTCGACTGGATCCCTCCCTTGCCCCTGGCGGTCCTATGCGAAGTCATGAGTGCTCTCATAGTCGGACTGCTGACACTGGTTTTGTCGGGGGCGATCAAAGGTGTTTGGTCTGCCTGGCCTGTCGTTGATGGTGTTGTTCGTGTGCCCTCGTCCCTGTCCTCTATTTCTGGGGTCATATGCTGTGTCTCTGGGTTCCTTATTCTTGTTCATTTCCAGAAGGACCGGGCACTGGGATTTCCAGTGTCCGAACCCCCTACAGAACGCACATTGATTCCCATCTAAGTCTCTCCGTCCGTTGTAGGGTGTAGGGGTATGATCTCTAGGGGGTAGCTTTCTAGGGGCGGTTGGTTGGTAATTCTCTTTCGGGGGTTCCCTTCCCATGGTCACCCCTTGCAACTGTGCTATCATTACCCTCTCCTTTAATTCCTTTTTCTTCTTCTCTGACGCCCTATCATTCTCGTTCTTCTGGTTTTCGTAGTATTGGGCCATCTGGAGAATTGCTGCGGGTTTGGAGGCTGCCCAACTACTCTCGCTGGTCTGTAGTTTCTGGGAAACTTCTGGCGACAGACCCTTTACATAATTCTGGACAAAGAGGTGGTGTCCGGTTGCGGTGGTCATGTCTTGGCCACTGTAATCGGAAAACACAGTCTCGAATCGGGAGAAGTATTCAGACACATCCTCCTGGGGTTTCTGGCGGCAAGCCGTCACTATCGACCAGTCTACCTTTCTTTCTGGGATTAGAGTCTTCAGCTTTTGTACAATCTTGTCTGGGAGCTCTAAGATGGCTTTCGGGGGTTTCTGTCCTGGTTCTCGCTGTTTATCTATGGTATCGAGTTGTACCCAGGTATATCCGAACGGCTCAGCGTGGTCAACTCTCCGGATTTGTTTCCACACATCAGCCGGCAGGCATAGCCCAAAGAACAAGTCGATATCTGCTAACGTCATTATCGTTGAGCCTAAGGCTGTACCCAATTCCGTGTAGAAGGCAGTCGGGTTCTTTCTTAAGTCGGGTAGAGTCTTTCTAAAAGTCAAAATATCTTGCCGGTCCCACGGCTGATAGACCCAGTTATATACAACCCTTCCCTTCGCATCTTGGTGGTTGATGTCGTCGTGTGTTCCCTGACCCCGTGGGGGGACCCAGTAGGGGGCAGCTTCTTTGATGGGCATCATGGCATCAGCCCTTCCTTCCTCTTCCCCAATGTCTACCTTCCTATAAATTTCCACACACGCTGCCCATCAATGTGAGAAGTTGGCCTGGTATATGTTGGTCACTAGTTAAAGTGGCCACCTTGCACCAGTACAATTCGACTCTTATGGTAGATAGGTTTAAGACAATCTTTTAAAGAAAGCTATCCTAGTGGTAGCTGTGGAGAGCAGCCTTCAGGCTAAGTCTCAGAGGAATGTAAAGCAGCCTGTTTTACCTTATAATCTCTTGAATCACTAAATGAAAGAACACCACACAGGTATATATATATAATATATATATATGTATTTATTACTAGACACACTCTACTAATCTCTTTATGAGATTAGAAGTCAAGGACATATGCTGCACAAATCAACATTTCACAACAAGTTAAGCACTTATATGGCTGGGGCCCTAGGAGCGTTCCAGACCATATACTAAAAAAGAGGTATAAGAAGAACGACTTGAGAAGGGAGAAGGCCTAAGGTCTTCAGAAGCACTGGGGCCTCACTAATCCACCCAAGGCAGGTAAGTAAAGAACCCACGGGAGACGCATGCAGTGTGAGAACACAGCCGCTGATCCCAGTAGACTTCAATGGAGCAAGTCGCGTTTGGAATTTTAAAGTTTTAGGATACTTCGGGAGAGTCTACAAGCAAGTCACTTACAGGGTAAGTAGTTCTAGAGCCAACACACACAGGAGCACCGGAGTACTCGAGTTACCTCACCCAGGGAAGTCGGATGCATAGGTGTCTTTTGGTGTCGGGTCACGGCGTAGTTTTCAATGGGAGCCAAAGAAGACTTGCTGCTTGTGAAGACAGGAGAAGTGTCCGGTGGAATCCAAGGCTGGATTCTGAAGAAAGAAGACCTGAAAGCAGAGGAGACAGTGTTCAAAATCACTTGCCAGTGACCGGGGGCCAGGAAGCTGGATGCCCACAGTAGTCGGGTGATTTCAGGTGATCACGGGTGTCTTGACTCTTCAGCCACGAGGTCCAGGAGGCGTCGACGACAACCAAGAGCTGAATTCTGTGTGTCCCACATAGTCTTCAGCTTACTAAGGTGTCGGCAACTGGATTGAAGCCAACAAGCCTTGGCAACAGCAAGTCTCGTTGAAAGTGAAGAAAGTCAGCGGTGCAGACCAGCAAGGTCTGAGGGACTCAACCAGCAAGGGTAAGTCAGGGCAGGCCTGGAGCAACTAGGGGAGCTCCTTTGTTCTGTAGAAAAGTCTTATGGGGACCCACAAGCCAACCGGCAATGGATCGCAAAGATGCCTTGGGAGGATTCACCAGGAGCCTACGGTCACTCGGGACAAGGTAGGCCTCTGATCTTCAGAGGGAATCCTGCTGGAGGCTTGGACCACACGTGGTCCAAAGCATAAGTTCATAGAACGTTGTGAAGGGGTTGCACTTGACAATAGTGCACTGTACCCAGGTATTGCTGTTCCTCGTCACTCGTGGGGTCCACTTGCCACAGCTTCGCTGGGGACTCACGATGGCCTTGGAGAAGTCAGGAAATCTACTTCTGGGGCTGCAGGGACTTCGGACTCCGGCGGGAGCGGTAAAGTTTGCGACCATTGATGCAAAGTTTTGGTGCCTGCCAAGCAGGGGAGTCACTCCTTGACTCCAAGGGAGAATCTTCAGTCTTCCAAAGGTAGTGGAACGTCGAAGGTCCAGGATTCTTCTTCAGAGCGTCGTCCAGGGATATCTAGTTTGCAATGGCAAGGTTTCCTAACTTATACTACAAGGAAGGGAGGGACTAGCTCTATGACCACTAGCTCTATGACTACTCCTATGGGAGGGTCAGGGGAGTGGGTGGCTACACCGACTTCCCTTTGTCCAGTTTCATGCCAGAGCAGGGGCTGGTAGCCCCTGAACCGGTTTGAGCTGGCATATGCACAGAGGAGCCTACTGCTCCCCCAGTGCAGGACTTCAAAGCACAGTGTCTGTGCTGGTGGCATCCATTTTGTGATGCCAGGGCTCTTCAGGATTCTACCGTGTTTCCACAGTGGGTACATGTCTATCCCTCTAGAAGGGTTGGATCATACTCCCACACCTGTTACTTGTGTGGGGGTATGATTCCAAAGCATTTGACACCAAACACGACCTGTTTTGAGGCAGCCATCCCAAAGTTAGCATTTACCGCTAGTTTATAATGCACTTAAGAGTATATGGTTTAACCTCATCCACAAACAGCTATAGAGAATAGACTCCGAGAGCTGCAGAGGGGCCCTGCTCAGGCAGAGGCACCCCCTCACATGGAAGCCAAACACCCTGCCCTCAGGATTGATAGGGCCTGCCTTGGGGGTGACTGATAGGTTTATATGTGTGTGTAAGGTGAGATATAGGGACCCTATACCTCAGTGAGGAGTGCTAACACTACCTCACCCAGGCTGCAGTAGCAGGCCTGTGGTGTCAGATTTAGTCTGCTTCCCAGGGGTGGCATAATATATGCTTCAGCCCCTGGTAGGCCTGTGAAGTACCTATGCCCTTGGTACTTAAGGTACCATATACTAGGGGCTCATAAGGTACCACAGTAGCCAATCACTAGTGCATCTAATATGCACTCCAAGTTGTTTAGAGAGAACAGAGAGGCTGGGGCCCTGATTAGCAGGGTCCCAGCCAGACTATAGCCAGAAACCAGTGTACACATCAGAAAAAATAATGGGGGCAATATAAGTGCAGATCCTACTCTCCTACAAGTCACGTTTTCTATCTTCACCTATACATAACACCGCTCATAAACTATTTCACTCTTTTATGCTGTCACGCCTCTCAGCTAAAGATCGATTTCTTAACTCATCTATTTGACATCATAACCTTGTCAAAATTAAAAATAAACCAATTTTGTTTTGGAAAGCTTTGCGGGACAGAGGTCTACTATGGATCCATCAGTTATACGTAAACAACTCTTTTCTTACTTTTTCTGCTGCACAATTACTATATAAACTACCAAAATCTTATTCTGTTAAATTTAAATTACTGATTCAACATATAGTCTCTACTTTTAATATCCTCTACACCACCCCCCATCTCTTCAACGCAACAGTCTCCCTATTCTAAGTGCTCAAGCTAGTGCCTCATCTATTTACAAATTCCTCAGTGCACCCATAGAACACAGACCTAAAACTCACACAGAACTCCAGTGGAAATCTGAATGTCACTCTTCTTGGCCTACTACACTTTGGGACAAATTGTGGTTGAAACCACGCAAGACCTCAAGGTCAGCCAGCACAACACAAAGACTTTTCTTTATATATAACCGCCTTATGTTCACACCAATGTCCTTATGTAAATTTCAATCCTCACTTTCTCCAGTTTGCTGGTCTTGTAATGTTTCTCATGCAGACTTATTCCACATGCTCTTTTCTTGTACCTTTACACATCAGTTTTGGTTGAAAGTATGGTCTCAAATTCATACCATCTGCCATACCTGCTTCCCCTTTTCCCCTGAGGCTATATTTTTAGGTACACTATCTGATCATTGGCAAACTCTCTCTCATAATGTGGACTATTGTGGATTTATTACTTGCAATTGTTTTCCAACAAATAACGAAAAATTGGAAACACTCCACACAACTCTCTTTCCAATCTTGGTGGTATAGCGTATGTAATAACCATCGACTGGATCGTGCCTATGCTTCTCCTATGTCTCTACTCCTGAAAAGAGACCGCATATGGTCTGCTGTGACTATTTTCTTAGACACTTCTACACAAAGCTTTACCCAACATCATCCTTCATCAGAAGAAGTTCCCAAACCACCATGACATGTTTTATAATGATATATTGTTTAATCTTATTTATTATTATATATCTTCTCTCTTTTCTCTTAATTGTTATCTTATTTTGGTTTACTGCATATATTCCCTATACTGTTCAGTACCTTTTATAGAGTATTAAGCTTTTTTGCCCTCACATGTTTATATCTAATTACATTACTAGTTTCCATTGCTCTTGTTTTCCTTTCCCCCTCCCCTATTTGTCTCCCTTCCTGTGTTATTATAACAAAAGTTATATATGCAACTACTTTCTATTTATTGCTTCTTGTTTTCACTTTACATATGTTATAACGTATTCAATACTTGTAATTGTTTCCTGATACTTATTTAATTGCTTGTACTTGGTTGCATCTTTTCAAAAATAAAATCTATGTTTAAACTTTAAAAATAAAATCATTAAAAAACAAAATATTTCTGCTGAAAAATATTTGTTTTAATTAAGATATAATTTTGCACTCATAGCATAAAACAGCAGTTCTTAAAAACCTAAAAAACATTTTCCAAATATGATGACTAATGCAAATTTAACTCCCCCAGAATGCACTGCACAGGACCTTTGATATGATGCCCCTACATGACATTACAAATGACCTAATGAATAGCATCAAGTAAACTGTCATGAGGCTGCTAAGGCATTCAATTAGAGGTCTGGTATGAAGCCAGGCCATGTTTCCACAATGGACTAAAGGCATAGCCAAAGGATGACGGCAGTGAGCTTAGTAGGTAGGAGTGTGAAGTGTGGTACTTGATTATATGGTTTGCCAGAAAAGCTTACCAGACAAGGCCCAACTGTGCATTTTGGAAACCACCCTTAATTGCCGGGCTTGATCCAAATCCATCCCCCCCCCTCCCCCAAGAGATAACTGGCAAATAATATCAATCCAATTTCATACTTATTATAGTTTTCCTACTTGTATGCCAGTTACAGATTGATAAATCCAAGAGCCCAGATTATGTTAGAGCTACCAATTTCATTTTGGGTGAAAGACAGGATTAAAATCCAGGAGCAAAGCAGAGGTGTTTGCTCATGAAATTCACAATAAGAAAAATCTCCCAAAAGTCATGGGAGCAAATCGCACAAAGTGAAGTTTTGCGCACCTGTAAATGGGTGGAATTGCGTGCATGCCACATTTGATTCTCCACTTCTGGATGCATAAACTATAATCATTTGCAAATCTAGCTAATTTCCACTCACTATGTTGTCACAAATTAGCAGGGTGCCATTTATGATTTTTGCAATCCAATTGTGATTGGGCCTAAAAAAAGGCAGACTAAATTGTTCAAAATCCAGCTTCACTATTCTTTATGAAAAGGAACTGTTAGAGTCGGGGATCTCTGATTGGCGCAAGGATGTCCTTGTGTCAAGCAGGGACCCTCTCCTCCACATCAGGGCAAAGGATAACCCCTTTTGGAATGACCCTTGCTCACCCTCTAGGTGCGTGGCGTGAGCAGCCAAGGCGATTCTTCAGGCGTTGTTGGTTAAGCAAGTATAATCACACACACAGTAAACACATTAATTCCCCCCAGAAACGGACACCAGGCTTCGGTATGTGAAAATACGTTCTTTTATGTAAAAATAGTTATCTCATTACTCTCGGCTTTGGGGAAGTGTTCTTGGATCCTCAATCAGTGGGTGTGGGCAACAGGCAGGCGCGGCCAGCGACCCTTAGCACGGCGGTGCAGGGGGGGTCTCCACAGCGGGGGCGGCGCGGCCTGAGATGTCCGGGGATAGCGAAGCGGGGTCACAGGGACCGGACAGTGCAGCTGGATGACCCGGCGTAGATCACAGTCGTTGGACGGATTCCGGCGGGAGGGGTGACAGCGCGTTCTGCGCACTCCAGTGACAGGCGGTGACAGGGGCGCAGGCAACCTAGCCCGGGGACAGAGAGCGGCTCCGGACGGAGCGGGGCTCTCACGGGGTAAAGGCAGGCAAGCTCCTGAGTGTCACGGCCCTAGGAGGGGGCGATGAGGGGCGCAGTCTCTTTCCAGCGGGATGCACACACGGCTCGATTGGAGGACGAGCAAAAGCACAGAGAACCCACTGGTCCTGGGGTTCAGTTCAGGGGGCAAGCTCAGATCAAGCCCTTGGAGAATGTTAAAGCACAAAGCAGCAAAGTCTTGTCAGCAAGTCTCTTCCTCTCCTTTCTCAGCAAGGCAAGCAGCAGGCCAGCTCCTCCAGCGTCTTCTTCTCCTTCTAGTCGGGCAGAGGTTCTTTGTGGTAAAACAGGATTCTGATTTGCAAGGAGCAGGGCTCCTACTTTTATACCACATTTCTTTTGTTCTTTCAGGCCAGGGGGGCCTTCGCATAGTCGTTCTCAGTCCTGAGCACTTTGTTGGGGGTACTCTGACTTCTGCTTTCAGTGTGAGGGGCAGGCACATCAGCCGCTCCACAGGAGGTGGAGCCGGCATTCAGGGGACAAGTACTTTCAGGATCACCTTGTGGACAGCGCTTCGCCCGTCCGGGGCCAGGTGCAGGCTGAGTCATCAGTCGCTCCCCAGGGGGCGGAGCCAGCTTTGTGGGGGTGGAGCACTGCCCTATTCAGAGTCCAAGGGACACCCCCACCTCCCACCAAGGTGCTCTCCTGCCATTCGCTACCTGTCATCCCCCCAGCCCTGTCACTCACATAGCCCAGACAGTCAGATACACACACAGCAGAGGCGGGCTGAGATGGTTAAGCGAGTAAATACAGACTTTCTAAAAGTCGTATTTACAAACCCAGGATAGTAAAATAAACTTGACTACAAGAAGTATTTTATCATTCCGAGTTCAGGCATACTAAACATATCTCTCTACCACGTTCCCTGAGCCTGCTGGGATTATAGGATGTAATAATTCCAGCAGCTCATCTGGCCTAAGGGGAACAGGTAGCCTTGCAATAGTGAACCACGAAGATGGCGGTGATTCACTATTAGGACAGGCCTCACAACCAGGGCCTGTCCTACCTTACACCTACAACGCACCCTGCCCACGGGCCTACCATAGGGGTGACTAACATGAGGCTAAGGGAAGGTTCTGGGGGCTGGCAAGTGTGTGCACTTGCCCAGCCAGCGTGACAGCACGGGACTGCACGCGGGGTCGGCAGTGGCAGACCCAGGACACATTTTACATGGCCGCTGGTGTGGGTGGCGCAACCAGCGCTGCAGCCCACTAGCGGCATTGGCATTCACAAGCCCTGGCACTCCGGGTGCACTTTACTGGGGACTGACAGTGAATCCAATAAACCAATCATGAACATCAATTACAGGTACACTTTATCTTAGGGAGCACTTGCGCTGCGGCACGGATTAGCCGTGGCGCAGCGCCCTGAGCGGACAACACCAGAAAAACAATCGAGGCACACCATCAAAAAGTGGAAGGGAAACTCACGCCAAGGTGCCAGGTCTAACACGTGTCCCCTCCAGCTGAAATGTGGGGAGAACTACCCTTGCCCAGGGGGTTCCTCGTCACTAAGGCGGAAATACCTGGACAGACCGTCAGCGTTGGCGTGATCTGTACCAGGACGGTGTTCCACCGTAAAGTCCATACCCTGTAGGGAGATGGACCATCTCAACAGCTTTGGGTTTTCACCCCTCATTTGCATCAACCATCTGAGGGGCCTGTGGTCCGTCTGAACCCGGAAGTGAGACCCAAACAAGTAGGGTCTTAGCTTCTTCAGCGCCCAGACCACAGCAAATGCTTCTCGCTCAATTGCACTCCACCTACTTTCCCGTGGAAGTAACCTCCTACTGATGAAGGCTACGGGTTGGTCCCAGCCCTCCTCAGTCATCTGTGAGAGAACAGCCCCTACACCATGCTCTGAAGCGTCTGTCTGCACTAGGAATTCCTTGGAGAAGTCATGGGCCAAGAGCACGGGCGGTGTGCACATGGCAGTCTTCAGGGTGTCGAAAGCTTTCTGACAGCTGTCAGTCCAGATCACGTTCCTGGGCTGCTTCTTGGAAGTCAGCTCTGTCAAGGGGGCAACAATCGTTCCATAGCCCTTGACAAACCTCCTGTAGTACCCAGTGAGCCCCAGGAAGGCCCTCACTGCAGTCTGCGTCTTGGGGGGCTCCCAAGCCAGGATGGTCTCAATTTTGGGTTGCAAGGGTGCCACCTTGCCACTCCCCACTTGGTGTCCCAAGTACACCACGGAACCCTGCCCGATCTGGCACTTGCTTGCCTTGATCGTGAGGCCTGCTCGGCGCAGAGCCATCAACACTTCCCAGAGGTGGCGCAGGTGTTCGGGCCAGGTGGCACTGAACACTGCGATGTCATCCAGGTAGGCGGCACTGAACGCATCCAGCCCAACCAGTACCTGGTTGACCAACCTCTGAAAGGTGGCAGGGGCATTCTTCATTCCAAATGGCATGACTCGGAACTGGAAGTGCCCATCTGGTGTAGAGAATGCTGACCTCTCTTTGGCCCCATCGGTCAAGGCGATCTGCCAGTACCCAGACGTTAAATCAAACGTGCTGAAGAACTGGGCAGCCCCTAGCCGATCAATGAGCTCATCAGCTCTGGGGATGGGGTGCGCGTCAGTCTTAGTTACTGAATTGAGTCCTCTGTAGTCCACACAGAACCGGAGTTCAGGTGTGGCTCCCGGCGCAGCAGCTTTGGGGACCAAGACCACGGGGCTGGACCAAGGACTGCTGGAGGACTCAACCACCCCTAGCGCAAGCATTTTGGAGACCTCCTCCTTGATGCAAGCTCTGACCCTGTCAGTTACCCTGTAAGCCTTGTGCTTCACAGGTAAGCTGTCTCCTGTGTCCACATCATGGACGCACCAATCTGTGACACCAGGGAGAACCTATCGGGAAACTGCCCCAGCAAGTGGCGGCAATCTTTCTGTTGTTCGGGCGTCAGGGTGGGTGAGAGGTTAACTCCATCCACTGACCCATCTTTCTAAGAGGCTACTAAGAGGTCAGGAAGAGGCTCGGTCTCCTCTTCCATTCCATCATCAGTGGCCAGCAGCATGCCCACTTCGGTCCTCTCTAAGTGGGGCTTAAGGCGGTTAACATGTAGGACCCTCAAAGGGTTCCTGGGAGACTGCATGTCCACCAAGTAGGTGATAGGACTTTTGCGCTCCACAACCTCAAATGGACCTGTCCACTTATCCTGAAGTGCACAAGGCTCCACTGGGGCCAAGACCCACACCTTTTGTCCAGGTTGAAGCTCTACCAGAGTGGCATTCCGGTCGTACCACCGCTTCATCTCCTCCTGGCTGGCTTCCAGATTTGCCTCAGCAAGTGGCCTGAAACGCCTAGTCTGGTTTCGGAAGGCCAGCATGTAACTGTATACATTCTGGGGAGGTTTCCTGGGAGATTGCTCCCAGCCTTCCTTTACCAAACTCAGAGGTCCTCTTACCGGGTGACCATACAGAAGCTCAAAGGGGCTGAACCCTAGAGACTTCTGTGGCACCTCTCGGTAAGCGAAGAGCAGGCATGGCAAGAGGACGTCCCACTTACGCCTCATTGGACCGTCTAGGCCCATGATCATGCCTTTGAGGGTTCGGTTGAATCTCTCAACCAACCCATTTCCTTGAGGGTGGTAAGGAGTGGTGAACTTGTAAGTTACCCCACACTCCTTCCACAGGGATTTCATATATGTGGATATGAAATTGGTCCCCCTGTCGCTCACCACCTCTAGAGGGAATCCCACTCGGGAGAAAATTCCCATCAGTGCTCGTCCCACCACGGGGGCCGTCACTGTCCTCAGAGGGATGGCTTCAGGGTACCGGGTGGCATGGTCCACCAAGACCAGGATGAACCTGTTGCCCAGGGCTGTCTTGGGGTCCAGAGGCCCCACAATATCAATACCCACTCGCTGGAATGGCATACCGACCACGGGGAAGGGCTGCAGAGGAGCCTTGTGCTTCCCTCCGCTCTTACCACTTGCCTGGCAAGTCTGACAGGTTCTGCAGTAGGAATCTGAATTCTTGTGCATTTGGGGCCAGTAAAAGTGGGTGACAAGCCTGTCATAGGTCTTGTCCATCCCCAAATGTCCTGCTAAAGGCACATCATGAGCCAGCCCCAGTAGGAAGGTTCTGAACTTCTGGGGTACCACCAGCACACGGGCCGACCCAGGTTCAGCAGCCTTAGGCTCTGAATACAGGAGGTCACTCTCCCAGTACACGTAGTGTGTTTTGGCCTGAACACCATTGGCCTGGTCTGCAGCCTGCTGCCGCATACCCACGAGAGAAGGGCATTCTTTCTGCTCCCTGCAGAATTCCTTCCTGGAGGGACCTCCTTCTTGCTGCTAATGGGTCAGCTCAGGCAGGTCTCCCAGTTCGGCAATCTGTTCCCCGGTAGGCTCCAGGGCATCCCCCTCAGGGTCTGCTTCCTCCTGGGCCGTGGGAACTTCGGGGGCCGGTTTCCCGCGCCTCCTGCGCCTTCTCCCTAAGGCCGGTTCCTGGACCTCTCCCTCAGGCTCCAGGACCCTCTCAACACCCCTACTGACTGCCATGGACCGGGTGGTCACACACGCCCAGTCGGGTAGACCCACCATCCTCAGATGCGTGGTCTTCTCCACCTTTTCCCAAGGGGAGCTCTCCAGGTCGTTCCCTAGCAGACAGTCTACAGGCATGTCAGTTCTCACAGCGACTTGTAGAGTACCAGAGACCTCCCCCCACTCAAAGGGAACTTGAGCCATTGGACAACAACTCTCCATGTTGTCAGCATTGACAACCCTACAGTAGGCATTGGGTACAATCTGCTCTTGAGACACCAGGTGTTGCCTCACCGAGGTCACGCTGGCTCCTGTATCTCTAAGAGCCTCAACCTTCTTTTCATTGATGGTCACTACTTGCCCATATTTCTTAGTGTTAGAGGGTAAGTAGGTTTCAGGGACCATCTCACTGTCTCCTAGCGAGACTAGGGTCATATGCGCAGGACCCCCACCCCCCTGGACTGCTACCTCCTCCCCAAAATTAACATTAGCTACTTGCCGGGGTGGAGCACCAGTGGGTGCTGTCTTACCAAACAGGCGACACTTAGGAGCAGAGGCAATGTGACCCGGGTCACCACACTTGTAACAATTGAAGGGCCCCTTGGGAACAGGCCTACCTGTCGGGGCCCCGTTCTGCTGCGGGGGTGGGGGAGGCTGAGAACCCTTCTGCTGGTTCCCTTGGGGATTACTTTGGGGGCCTTTTTGGAACCCTTTCTGTTTACCCTTGTCCCCCCCACTCTTCTGCTGGGGACCCTGCCCACCTTTGGCGGAGTCTCCCACTTGACCCTTGTGGACCCTGGTGCTGAGCCAGCGGTCCGCCTCCTCAGCAAGCTTCCTCGGGTTGGACAGCTTGCTATCAATCAGGTGCTGGCGTAGCTCAGGAAAACATTGACTGGACAAGTGCTCCCACGCATTTAAATCAAGCAGCCCTTAATAATCATTCACCTTGCTACCCTTCACCCAACCATCCAGTGCTCTACAGAAAAAAGTTACATACTCCACATACGTACTCTCAGGGATCTTCTTAGTCTCCCTGAACCTCTGTCTATATAGCTCAGGAGTTAACCCATACCTGGTCATTAAAGCTTCCTTCATATGGGGGTATGAGGCTTGGAGATCTAAGGGTAAATCTAGCAGTGTGTCACGCCCTTCAGCAAGGAACCTTCCCCACAACCCCGCTCCCCAGTCTTTCTCAGGGACCCGGTGTGAAGACATGGCCACCTCATAGGCTCTAAACCACTGCCCTATGTCATCCTTTCTAAAATACTCCTTTACTACATCTTTGGGTATGTACACCTTGGACTCTACCTGCACCGGTGGAGTGCTGCCACCAGAAGGAGCGGTTTCCAAACTTTTCGCCTTCAGCTCCAACTCCTTCACTTTCAGATCATGATCCATTTGGCGTTGTTGTGCCTCCAAGGCCAACTTCTGCTTTTCCATTTCCATTTGTCCTGCCAACTTTGCCATCTCCATTGCATGTGCCCTGTCTGCTGCCCTGTCCGCCAGCTCTTCTGGGGACAGGCCTCTGGTGGGCTCCACAAAGTGGTCGGGCGGAACGATGTCCCCCGCATTCTGTGGGTCTCTTGACTCTTTCCAGGCTCTCAACGCCTTGAGGTACTGGTTCTTCTTCCTGAATCCAGTATGGGGAACTCTGAATTTCACACTGTAGCCTTTCAATTGCTCCACGGTGCAGTCCTCCAGTTTCTCCCAATCCACCTCATCCATTCCAGAAATCACAGAGAGTGCTCTTCCAGCAGGAAGTGAGCCAGGCATGGCTGCAGTAATGGCAGATGTCTCAACGGTTCACAAATGAAAAAAACCTGTGGCTGCGTTACTTGGTCTGCTCTCACTATCTGGTGATTAATAATTCACTGTATGCAAATTACAAATGCAAATCCGAAATCCCAGCCGCTGCCAACAATGTTAGAGTCGGGGATCTCTGATTGGCGCAAGGATGTCCTTGTGTCAAGCAGGGACCCTCTCCTCCACGTCAGGGCAAAGGATAACCCCTTTTGGAATGACCCTTGCTCACCCTCTAGGTGCGTGGCGTGAGCAGCCAAGGCGATTCTTCAGGCGTTGTTGGTTAAGTAAGTATAATCACACACACAGTAAACACATTAATTCCCCCCAGAAACGGACACCAGGCTTCGGTATGTGAAAATACGTTCTTTTATGTAAAAATAGTTATCTCATTATGCAGACTTATCACAAGACCAGTAACGTTGTTTCTATGCCACCAGATTATTAAAGCAGGCAAACAGTTCTTTACGCGAATACTTCTTTAGTCGTTTCTCAATGTCACTTGGGAGATTCCAGTCTTGACTTACTTCAGGCCTACCGCGGCTCACGCATCGGTCGTGGGCGCGCTCGCGCCGTGCACAGCTCCTCCCGGTGGCTCCCGGGCAGCGGCGGTGCGACGGGCGTGCGGTGAGGATTTAACGGGGAAGTAAGGCGGTGCGGGCCCCGAGCCCGATACTGGAATTCCTGTAGCACTGTTGCGTGGAGAGAGTCGGCACAGATCGGTGCGACTCTCGGCTTTGGGGAAGTGTTCTTGGATCCTCAATCAGCGGGTGTGGGCAACAGGCAGGCGCGGCCAGCGACCCTTAGCACGGCGGTGCAGGGGGGGTCTCCACAGCGGGGGCGGCGCGGCCTGAGATGTCCGGGGATAGCGAAGCGGGGTCACAGGGCACGGACAGTGCAGCTGGATGACCCGGCGTAGATCACAGTCGTTGGACGGATTCCGGCGGGAGGGGTGACAGCGCATTCAGCGCACTCCAGTGACAGGCGGTGACAGGGGCGCAGGCAACCTAGCCCGGGGACAGAGAGCGGCTCCGGACGGAGCGGGGCTCTCACGGGGTAAAGGCAGGCAAGCTCCTGAGTGTCACGCCCTAGGAGGGGGCGATGAGGGGCGCAGTCTCTTTCCAGCGGGATGCACACACGGCTCGATTGGAGGACGAGCAAAAGCACAGAGAACCCACTGGTCCTGGGGTTCAGTTCAGGGGGCAAGCTCAGATCAAGCCCTTGGAGAATGTTAAAGCACAAAGCAGCAAAGTCTTGTCAGCAAGTCTCTTCCTCTCCTTTCTCAGCAAGGCAAGCAGCAGGCCAGCTCCTCCAGCGTCTTCTTCTCCTTCTAGTCGGGCAGAGGTTCTTTGTGGTAAAACAGGATTCTGATTTGCAAGGAGCAGGGCTCCTACTTTTATACCACATTTCTTTTGTTCTTTCAGGCCAGGGGGGCCTTCGCATAGTTGTTCTCAGTCCTGAGCACTTTGTTGGAGGTACTCTGACTTCTGCTTTCAGTGTGAGGGGCAGGCACATCAGCCGCTCCACAGGAGGTGGAGCCGGCATTCAGGGGACAAGTACTTTCAGGATCACCTTGTGGACAGCGCTTCGCCCGTCCGGGGCCAGGTGCAGGCTGAGTCATCAGTCGCTCCCCAGGGGGCGGAGCCAGCTTTGTGGTGGTGGAGCACTGCCCTATTCAGAGTCCAAGGGACACCCCCACCTCCCACCAAGGTGCTCTCCTGCCATTCGCTACCTGTCATCCCCCCAGCCCTGTCACTCACATAGCCCAGACAGTCAGATACACACACAGCAGAGACGGGCTGAGATGGTTAAGCGAGTAAATACGGACTTTCTAAAAGTCGTATTTACAAACCCAGGATAGTAAAATAAACTTGACTACAAGAAGTATTTTATCATTCCGAGTTCAGGCATACTAAACATATCTCTCTACCACGTTCCCTGAGCCTGCTGGGATTATAGGATGTAATAATTCCAGCAGCTCATCTGGCCTAAGGGGAAAAGGTAGCCTTGCAATAGTGAACCACGAAGATGGCGGTGATTCACTATTAGGACAGGCCTCACAACCAGGGCCTGTCCTACCTTACACCTACAACGCACCCTGCCCGCGGGCCTACCATAGGGGTGACTAACATGAGGCTAAGGGAAGGTTCTGGGGGCTGGCAAGTGTGTGCACTTGCCCAGCCAGCGTGACAGCACGGGACTGCACGCGGGGTCGGCAGTGGCAGACCCAGGACACATTTTACATGGCCGCTGGTGTGGGTGGCGCAACCAGCGCTGCAGCCCACTAGCCGCATTGGCATTCACAAGCCCTGGCACTCTGGGTGCACTTTACTGGGGACTGACAGTGAATCCAATAAACCAATCATGAACATCAATTACAGGTACACTTTATCTTAGGGAGCACTTGCGCTGCGGCACGGATTAGCCGTGGCGCAGCACCCTGAGCGGACAACACCAGAAAAACAATCGAGGCACACCATCAAAAAGTGGAAGGGAAACTCACGCCAAGGTGCCAGGTCTAACAGGAACTAACACCAGATGCGCAAAGTATTTTTACAGTCACCGGCACACCAAATCAGAGTTTGCAACCACAAAAATGATTTTTCTAACGTACCAATCCCACTTTTGTAGTCATCAAATGTTTACCAAGTCATTAAATGGGATTTTTACCCCATACGTATTTGGTATTTAGAAGGAGGGAGTTGTAGGCATCCCTTCCATATACCAAATCGGTGTGTGACATGTCCATGTTTTGTGACTGAAATACAGCTGCAAAACATTTAAAATTTACCAAACCCTTAGTTGGGGTGACCCACTGGGACCCCTTACCTCCTTGTGAATGTAAACTAATGTTTTTGGGAAGTAGACCATTGTCAAATCTGCATTAAAAAATACTTTCTTTAAAGGCAATCACAGTCATGGACGTCTACTGACTATGCCTAGAAGGGCAACCAACTGGAGTGATTTGTAAAGTGTGAGCTAGCTCATTAATATTCATGACGCAGATCAGATTAGGAGCCATCCCAAATTTGAAATTTATGACTTGACTGAATAATACATAAATTGATTTATATCATTCTAAAGTGATAGCAAAATACTTGCTGCAAATTGCTGCCAGCTTTTTGCCATCAATTTGTAGAACTTCTGGGGCCAGATGTTCGAACGTTTAGAATAGTGGTTTGTAAACAACAATTTTTACTGATTCGCTATTTGGTAATCGCTATTCTTATGAAAGATTAATGTTTAAATTGCCGATATTACTGATTGCTATTTGGTCACAAATCAACCTACCTCATGAATATTAATGAGGTTGGTCTAATTTGCGTCCCACAGGATCTATGATTGCTTTCAAATAAAGCATTTTTTGGAAATGCAACCTGTTTTCTTTATAGAAAAATGGGATGTTTTTTCAAAAACTAAAATAACCATTTAACTTTCATTTTTAGGTTTCTGCTGCACAGCGCTTGTGCTGAGCTTGCAAAGTCTTTTGTATATAAAAAAAAAATCTTTAAAGGGACTTATAACCCGCCCTTACTTTCCATTTGTTCGTATGATTGTCATTTTGTTTTCCTTGTTTTCTGTTGGTTGCAGCATGCTATTTCCTGTTGTGTTTGTCTTTCTCTTTGGGTGTTTTCTTATCAGTGGAGCTTGGATCAAGTACTCTAGTTAAACTTTTCCTCTGCTTTGTATGGCACTACGGGGCATATCAGCAAGGGCCGGCGATGATTATTTCTAAGCGCGCTTAGCGCGAGGATAATTATCGCCGGCTAATGCTGAATTCTATCGACGAGATAGCATGCTATCAGCACCACTTATATCCCAAGCGATAGAATTCCATGCTCAAGCTGCCAAATGTGTGATTATCGCTGGAAATCCAGCGATAATCACACAACGTTTGGCGTTAGCTTGATGATAGGGCAGGGCAGACTTAGCCACTATATCCACCTTCCATTGGATATAATGGCTAAGTCAGATGAAAAGCAGGTGTATGAAAAGTAGCGATAAGCACGGTTAGCGCTACTGTTCGTATTGTTCTGCAGGTTAGCGTGAGGCTAGATAATTGGAGAAATGTCGGTTAGCGACATTTCTCACGTTATTTCGGGGAGGAATGCCCACTTTGCATCTCATTAGAGATGCAAAGCTGGACTTTAGGGGAAAGGGCGCTGAGGCATGGATTCACGTGATAGCGTGACCTTGCTAATAATGCAATACAATTATCGCCACTTTCCAGCCGAAAACGGCCGCCAAAGCGGCGATAATTGTCTTGATGATATGCCCCTACTTTTTTCTTTGTGCTCAAGCGTGTTTGGCACCGCATGTTCTTGTGGTTACTTTTCCTTTGAACTTTTGCTCCTCCTCCTTTTTGAAGTCCTTGTTTTACTTTTGTCCCTGCACTCCATACAAGTGCATGTGTGCATATCTTTGTATGGCGTAAACTTCACCTGGAGCCCTTTACATTCAGAGCGCTTTACATGAACACCAGCTGCATTGCAGCCTCCCCCTGAGACTCAAACCTGGTTCCCCAGCTTGAAAGTCTTTAAAGTCAACCTGAAGGAAATGACCCAAATAGGGTCATTCGGGTTACTAAACCACCTCTCGGCCTTACTTACATTATAGAAGAGTCGGTCAGTCAGTAGAGAATGCAAACAAGCAGTTTATTATCAATGCTCTGCAGAGGAGCCCAAATACAACAAGGTGCATGCGATGCTTGCTACCGGACTGAATCAATAATCATACGCAGCATAGTATAATACATGATACACGTCATGGACCTCTAAAACACGCCTACAAGGGAAAGTTAGAGGTTTGGGATGCGTATTCTAGGGAGGCAAAGGGGCGTACATCACCAGCCCGAGACGGGCAAACACTATCTCATGCCCAAGGTCGTCCAGCTGCTTCCCCACTCCTCCCCACGTAGGAGAGGTGCCGTGAACAGTACATTGCTTACAGACATAGAAAGGGCCGATTCATAAGCGAAGGAGTGCCCCTTGCTCGATCCAGAAACAAAACTGGGCGTATGCTTATTAGGTGAACAACAAGTGTCATGGCGCAACTATCTGGGCCTGCCTCGTTCGCAGTTTGGAGCTCACCGCATGCTTATTCTTAACCAAAATCTAAAATGGCGGCCAGTATACAAAATGGATGCCACCCGTCCAAGACTAACCTATACTGTAAAACATCATCCTTATTATTATAGCTCAGTGGGTTGTAAATATAGATGCTTATCACTATTATATTTAGCTACATAAGGCTAATCTAAATAGCGTAACATACGGGGCATAGCCCTATGATTATTTTGAAACCCACAGACCCTCTAGCTGGTATGCCATATCCTCTGTTGTCCTCTTCAGTGGCCCGTTGTGCTCCCTCCCTCTTTTCCCTGCACCTTCCTCAATGTCCACTCTTAACCACTGTTCCCTTTCAGCACAGAAAAAAGAATGGTGTTAGCTCTCAGTTGCGCAGCGTGCCCTGTCCAGTAATATTATAACTAGGCACTGATTTCCCGTTGTGCCTCCACTCCATTAATTGATTTCTGTGTTTACTCATCAGTTAGTCCACAGTGTGTTTTGGCAATGTCAGGCAATGCATTAGCTTCTTAATTGATTTATCTCAAAGTAGTCTTGATGTTGTGTTTATACAGCATGTACTCCACACGAAGGCATTGGAGCACTTAAAATAAGTACCAGTTGCATCACAGAGGACAGATTCATTTTTAGGCAGGGAGAGATTATGTGATTTATTCAAACTCAAAGGATGTTAAGCCTCCCACCGAGACTCGCACTCAGGCCCCCAGCCTCAAAGTCGGCTGCTCTAGCCATTACGCCATATCTTCTCTCATCCTCTTCAGTGCCCTTTTCTGCTCCCTCCCTCCATTCCCCTGCAACTTCCTCAGTGTCCACTATTAACCACCGTTTCTTTTCAACACAAAAAAAGACTTACTGGTTATGCTTTATACTTGACACATCGTATGGACTTCAGCAAGCATGTAAACGCTTCAATCATGCTTAACAAAATATTTGTCAACTCGAATACTTTTGTGTGTGTTTTATGACAATAATCTCTTTTTTGGTCTTGAACGATTATATATTGCGCTTAGGTGTTCAAAGACTCATGGAAATCATAATGCCTGTTAAAATACTAATCATTAGTATGCCAAGCTGTGCTGCATGGAAAACAGGCATTGGCAAAGCCAATAGATTTAGCCTCTGTGAAATCTATTGTTTTTAATAATATTTTTTCAGCTTGTTACACAGCAGCGCTAGCTGCAGTGCAGAATTTTTACAGTCAAAAAGAAAAGGACTGTGATGCGGTCAACGCTAGTCACGTCATAAAGCAGATAGAGTCGCTTTGCAACATATCTTTAATTTAATTTTGTTGGGGACAAAAGTAGTACATTTCACAGAGGTAAAACCTATTGGCTTTGCCAGTGCTTGTTTAAGAGTAGGCATATTCTCAAGGACTTGTCGCCGAGTTATCGGCACTTTAGCGCAGCAAAAGTGGCGAAAGAATTATCGCCCCATTCGCAAGCTGGTGCAAACTGCCGATATCACCAGTTTTCCAGCGATAGCTTCCGCAAAAAACATCGCCATCGATGAGAGCGACAACTAACGCTAATGATATGCAGAGTAGACGTTCCCTTGCAAAAACACATGAAAACACCACTTTGCGATGTTCTCAACGACCAGCCAGATCTGCGATGCGATCCAAAAACAGGCGATATGGCGCGTTAGCAGCAGGGATTTAACACCTGCCTTTTACTGGTGTAAAGCAGGACGACTACCTGCAGTATGAAAGGGAGCCCAGCCCAGAGCCACATCTGAAGACCAACACATTTCAGGGAGACACTGATCACGCAGCTCGGAGACCCCAGAGGGCCTCAACACCCACCACCACCACCCCCATTCCCCCCCGGACTACCACTGAGGCAGCGCAGAACAGGACAGCAGGCACAAAAAGACAACCATCCTCCGCATTCCGACCCACATTGCCCACAGGCTGACGGTACCAACACAGCGGACAACCAACATCCCTCCGCAGACAAAGCTGCTGCCTGTGCTGCACCTGTTGGCCCCTGGTACCTCCCAACCAACAACTGCCAGAGGAGTCTCACGGCCAGCCCTATCAAACTTCCTCACACATGTCTTGGATCCATGTCAACAATAGCAATGGCAGGCCCCTGTATCCGGTTGGTGCCTACGTGATCCTGTTCGCCTGCTGCACCCCAGCCCTGGTCCCCAGACCGGTCCGCCGCCCAGCGATAACTGCCTGCCACTTCGCACCCAGGCCTCAATGCTCACCTGCCACCACCGGCATGTCTCCAAGAGGGCTCACCACGTGCGAGTGCAACCTCCTCAGCCGATCGCTGGATTCTACGCCACAGGCCCCCAGCGCACCCTGCTGCACCGCGCCGCGGAGTCATGTCTGTGCAGCCTGCTGCCTTTGGCGTACACTGCTGTCCAGCTGGGCTCACAATTCAAATCGAATCTTGATTGGCAGGACTGCGTATCGAGGCCTACGCATCATCGCAGGCTGCACACCCGCTTATCTCTTCTGGTGCCACTAACTCAGTGCACCGCAAGTCATCGCCATGTGGCGGGAGGCCCGTGCCGGCCAAAGTGCCTCGGCTGCCACCAACTCTGTGCACCACAAGTCACTGTCTCATGGCGGTAGGCCCATGACGGCCAAAGTGCCTCGGCTGCCACCAACTCTGTGCACCGCAAGTCATGGGCCATTTATGATTGAGTCTCGTGGTGCGGATGCCATCATGTCACCTCCGGCAGTGGGGAATGTGATGTGGTAGGGCCCTAGGCCCTCATGCATAAATAATGTCCACACGGACACACTCAGATAGATAGTGGAAATGGCCTCGAGCACGTGCGCCCGGCCTGTTTTATTGGCAGGGTCACATGTCCTGTGATGCCTGTGCTGGATGATTGTGATGTGGGTGTAAACCAGCCCTCCGGGAGTGGCTGTGGCATGCTGACAACTAGACCTGTGATCAGCAGATCACTACAGGGAAGACCTGGGACATATACCGCTGTCATCCCCCCTGTAAGCATAAGCGGAGTGGGCTGGCCTGGCGTATGCCAGTCCAGCGTAGGGGTGTGAACAATGACCCCAGGGCTCTGGCCGTGGTTCCGTTCTGGGCTGGTCAAGAAAGTAACTAACGCGTGTGTCTTTGTTGTAGTGTCGGTGCCACCCGGACCGTTTCGGTAATATTGCACCCTGTGACTCAAGTCCCACAACGTGAGCAACATGGACATAAGGGGGAATCACTGACTCTACATTCATCCATACTTTCACACTTGAATGATCATAGACATGACACATCTGTGTAAATATGAATGTTTAATGCACATTAAGTGGAGTGTTGTAGCTGGAGCAGTACAGGGCCATGCAAACCCCACTTTACATTGTTGGCCCATGGAGGGCCAGCCAGAGTCCTTCAGGGAATGACAAATACATTGGAAGAGGAAAAGTTGTGGCAGCAATGCCATGATGAGGATCTGCAGGGCATGGTAGATCCCAGCTACATCACGCTGGTGTGCAGCTGTGGCAGCCATTCTTTCCGCCTCCACCCGCTCCATGTTCTCCATGGTCCTCTGTATGTGTCCCAACTCCCGGATGACACCGCTGGAGCCACTCTGACTAGACAGTTGTCCTTGTCTCAGAGTCAGGACTCTAGCGATATCATCCATGGATCATTGGAGAGCATGGAGCGAACTGTGGGTGTCCGTTAGGGACTGTAAGTGGTCCCTCATGGGACTTAGACACCCACGTATGGCATCTAGTTTGGCTGCGATGAGGTCGAACCCCACCCGCACCTGATCAGCCATCTTCTCCTGGCACCCTAACACACGTCGTTGGAAGGCCATGTGTTGTTCGTGTTGGTCCTGCGAGACAGCCTTGGTGGTTGGTGCTTCCTGCTGTGTGGTCTGTGCAGGGGGTGGGGTCTCTTCGATGCAGCTGGACTACCCTGCTCCTGGACGTGAGGTGCCGAAGCTGTCCATGAGCTCTTGGAGTGCGTCGGTGTCAAAGGTGGGGAGGTCCTCTTTGTCATCAGTGAAGAGTTGTTGGGTCTGCTCTGCAGGAGGTGTTGATTGTCCCTCTGCAATGTGAAGGGGAGATGCAGTTTAACATTGTGTTCACATGTATGTTGACGCATTGTACAAGTTTACATACACGCTGCATGATAATGTACATTGTGACTGTTTGGGAGGGGCTGCCTATTTGATGTGGACATTTCGACAACATGACAGATGTGTGGTTGTACTTGTAAATCATCATCTCACATTTCCCTGCTATGCCAATTGTGATTGGCCAGTTTCTACTCACAAGCTGCAGCAGTTGTGTCCTCTGTTCTGTTGTGAATGTGTTGCAATTTGTAGCACATTGTTGTCAATGTTGATGTACTCTGAATCTAATGTGTGTGTGCTGCATTTTGGGAGAGTCGGCCCCGCAGCTCTGGTTTTGCTGGCCCTTATACCTTTCAGGCGGTGTGCCTTTGACTTCAGTGGTTATACAGTGCTGAGCTATTGCGTACTTGGGAAAATTGGGCTCTTGGTGTGAGTTGTGACTCTGGGACATGGTTTGTCCGCAGATGTGTTGTTGACATCAGGGCTTGTTTGTGCACGTGGATGTGTCGAAGTGTTAACTGCTCCTTTACGGATGTGGTCCACACTCAGCCACCTCAGTGTCGTGGCGTGCAACATGTCATGATGATTGGACTGCAGCCATGCTATTCGTCATGCAGTGCCACTTGCATTGCCAGTGTGGCTCACAGACATGCCGCTTTGCTGTGTTTGGTACATGTGCAAGGGTTGGTTGTGAGATTGGTGATGTGTGGGAAGGGCCCCCTCTGGGCACATAATCGACGGGGCCTACTTGCTGTTTCTAGGTGTGCTGCAGTGTGCCAAAGGAATCAGGGACATGATCCAGAGTCATTGTGGGTGTGCACTGTGCTTTACTTAATTGTGCATGTGTGCCATTGTGCCCATCTCCCCCTGTCCCCCCAGTCCCTGGTCGTTACTCACCCTGTTGTTGTTGTGTCAGGTCATGTTGAGCAGTGCCCGGTCCCCCAACTACTGCCACCGTCTCCCCACTGATGACTGTGGACTCCATTTCCTCCATCTCATCCAGCTCCTCCTGTGGCGCTGGACTCCCACCTCCAGTCTGCATTGCTGCCTTCTGGTTCTTGCCGAGTTTCTCCTTGGTTTTGCACTTCATATCATTCCAGGCCTCTTGACCTCTTCCATTATCATCCTCAGCACTCCGACTGCATTCACCTTGTCCACGATGGACTGCCATATTCCATTTTTTGATGCCAAGGACACAGTGGAGGTGACGAACAGTAGTTGATGGTGTTCTATCACCTCCGTTATCAGGATCCTGTTTACCTGCAGACTGAACCGCGTCTTCCTCTTCTTCTTCTCCTTGCCCTTCCCTGAGCCCGAGGTCCCAGGCTGGTCCTCCGTGGGGTTCTGGTTGTCCTCTGTACTTGCTCCGGCTACCTCCATTGTGCTTCGCAGTTGTTTTATTTTTGTTTGTGTTTTTTTTGCTTTAAAGTGATTTTTCCTACCTGATGTGTGTGAATTGCAGGCCTGGTGCAGCTTATCGCTTATTTTTTTATCGCGGTTGGGCCCACCGCGACATTTTTCACGTTCGGCTTCGGATTTTTATCACCGTCACGGTCATTTTATTGCAGAAATTTGATGCGTTATCGGGAGACTATCGCATGTTACCGCCATGTTGTGAATAAGACTTTAACACAGAGTTATATTCCCGCGATAGACGGCGATATGTAAAATGCGTTAACCTATTCTATCACCTCCGTTTTCATGACCCTGTTTTCCTACAGACTGAACAGTGTCTTCCTCTTCTTCTTCTCCTTGCCCTTCCATGACCCCAAGGTCCCAGGCTGGTTCTCCGTGGGG
The DNA here is from genome assembly GCF_964204655.1 of Triturus cristatus. Classification (NCBI taxonomy): domain Eukaryota; kingdom Metazoa; phylum Chordata; class Amphibia; order Caudata; family Salamandridae; genus Triturus; species Triturus cristatus. The sequence continues at coordinate 790,589,250 of NC_140586.1, read as the reverse complement.
TTTGTGGGGTTCTGGTTGTCCTCTGTACTTGCTCCGGCTACCTCCATTGTGCTTCGCAGTTGTTTTGTTTTTGTTTGTGGTTTTTTTTCTGCTTTAAAGTGATTTTTCTCACCTGATGTGTGTGAATTGCAGGCCTGGCGCAGCTTATCGCTTATTTTTTTATCGCGGTTGGACCCACCGCGACTTTTTTCACGTTCACCTTCGGATTTTTATCGCTGTCAAGGTCATTTTATCACAGACATTTGATGCATTATCGGGAGACTATCGCATGTTACGGCCATGTTGTGAATAAGACTTTAACACAGAGTTATCTTCCCGCAGTATGAAAAATTACGTTAACCTATTTTGGCGATGATTATCGCACGTTCTTGAGAATATCCCCCATATTGTTTTAGGCATTCTCCAAGGGGAAGGGGTACAATTGGGTACACCTTCCTGTTTGTGAATGGCTTACTACCTCGTTATAAGGAGGTGGTAAAGTATTACTGTTTGGCAACCAGAATTTGGCTGCAAAACAATAATACATACTATTCAGAATCGCTGTTCGGAAGGGACGCCCTAAACACGCCCCTTCCAAATAGCGATTCCCAGGGCCGGACTGGCTGTAGCGGGCACTGGGCGTTTTCCCAGTGGACCGCAAGGGTGGGGGACGGTTTTGAACCAGAGGGGGCCATTTTGTTAGTGGTGGCTGATTTTGCAGCAGTGCTGCAAATATGGACCCCTGTAACAAAAGTAGCCGGGACAGGTCCGACTTAATTGCCAGGGCTGGTTTGCATTTTTAGTCCAGCCCTGGAGATTCCTTAGGATTTACCAAACTCCTTTAGCAATTCGTTAACATGTTGCTGATGCAGCGGAGTTTTCCAACTCTATACATACACACAACTCTCATTTGGTCCCATAAACATTCATATATTCAATGAGCTAGTAAATATCCGCTGGACACCAATTTTGATTTACCTTAGAGAGCCTTTACCCCAGTATTCTTATTAACCCTGTCTCCTAAGTAAATGTACCTGTCAAAAGATCTAGTAGTAGATTAAAATAGGGAGAAAAACAATAATAGTAATAACAATACATTCAACTTTTATTCAAAGAACCACAGACTCAGTAAGAGTTTTAAAGGTTTATCTGAATTAATAATGTTGTGAGTCAAATCAAACACGTAGATACATTAAGATTCTCCATCAGTAAAAGTATTTCAATTAGTTTAGAATACAATTCACATTAATTAATCTCATGTGATGACAGTACCTTAGGAGAGAAAGAACAGAGAGCAAATACGAAGCACAACCCACAGAACTATATTTACCTAGAATGATGTGAGGACCTAGACATCAGAGTATTAAGGATTCAGGGCAGATTCAGGACCGGGAAGGTGACCTCTTCTAGTGTAACGCCAGCGTAACACCCCTCTCTGGTGCTACTCTCTCCGGCTCCGGCTCGTCCGGACCCCTTCCTAGATGTGCCTCCTCGGTTGTTCCGCGATCTTTCCCTAGTGTTGGATTCTTCAATCAGATTGCAGCAAAATCGGGCAGCATCTCCGCATAGCATCGGCATCAAGTGGGATAAGTGTGTCTGTCTAACTAACTACAACTTACCTCTGTTATACCAATTCAAATGTATGATCCACCCCCAAATGTTTCAATTCCATGTACACCCCTCAATTTGATTGGACCAAGCAATGGGGTGAGGTCATCACACCATACTAAGTGCAATACTCTTCTTTGGTTCTATTGTGTAATTCCCCGCCCCTTTTATTTTAATACCCACAAGCTTTATTCCCACAAGCATTTCATAAGTGGACCGATAATACAATGTTTCGGGTTCTTCCTCTCGTAGGGTCAGGAGTTGATCTTCCCATGTCCTTGCCGAGCACATGGATTGGCAGCCATTCAATAATTTCATCAGTTTCAGAACAAGGAAGTTGAGTGCATGCGTCCAAGGCCCAAATGCAAGCTATTAAGAAAGTCAGAGAAGAACATGTTAGAATATAAAATTAAATGAATTCACTGTATACCACTTACCTCTACTCTAACCCCATTTCACTTACTATTTCTTTTGCATTAATGGCTTAGTAAAACTTGCATAGGTTAGTTTCAGCACGGCATGTGCATTAATGCGAGGTTTTCGAGCAGCCATGTTAAAAGCTATTGCACAGCTTCAAATATTCCCCACCAAGCTAGAGAAGATGTCATACTACGTAGATGTAGTAGACGCATGCGCAGAAGAGTTCCTGTGTTTTCGGTGGCCATTTTAAGGACACTCGGGTTATTCATTAATGAAGCACATAGAAAAGCTTCCCCTAGATACGATATGTAAAATGTGATGCAAAATTAGTTCTTACAAACAGGTTGGTTATAATGTTACAGGTTATTCGAGAGGATTGCATACGAGCAAGTTTCTTTTTATACGAAACCTTGCTCCATCAATCCCCTCTCTGATGGCATTTTATGCCATCACTAGCTTCTTTTAAATCAGCTGCCAACGTTGAATTGAATTGAATTGAAAGGCATTTCTAAAGCGCATGGCTACCCAAAAGCATTCCAGCACTAATGCGGCCCTTAAAACAGGTAAAGAATTTAAGGAAACAAAAAGGTCTTTAAAAGCTTGCGAAAGGTAAGATAGTTCGATTCACAACGGATCGACAGAGGCAGGTTGTTCCACAGTTTAGTAGCATTATACACAAAACGGTGTCCTGCGCTTCGTGCTCTCTTTATTATCGGGACTATAGCTAGCTGCTTTTTATCGTATCTAAGTGACCTGGAAGGGCGATAGGACTGAATAAGGGATCTGATAATGGGGGGACCTTTATCAGAAAGGGCTTTGTGAGTGATACACAATGCCTTAAAATGAACTCTTTGGGAGATCGGTAGCCAATGAAGCGCCGAAAGCGACGGTTTAGCTGAAGTGCGCTTAGATGAGTTGGTAAGTAACCGTGCTGCACAATTTTGAATGACCTGAAACCTTTTGATTGCGGACAAGGGGGCTCCTAGATAGAGAGCGTTAGCATAGTCCAGGCGAGAAAGGATGAGTGCCTGGACCAGTACTCTTCTTACAGTTCGTGGGAGCAGGGGAAGGATCTTTCTGAGCATTCTTGGTATTCCATAACAGCCGGCGGCTACCTTGCTTGCCTGCTTCTTAAAGTCCAGGTTATGGTCTACCCACACTCCAAGACTCTTGATTTCCGCTTTGGGAATGGGCGGGGAGCTGAGACAGTTAGGAAGAGGCTATTGTACGAGAAGAATTGTCTCCTAAAAGCATAAGTTCAGTCGTGTCCCCGTTGAGTTTCAAATAAGAATTGTCCATCCATCTGGAGACTTGTTGCAAACATAGAGCCAGATTTGGAGCTAAATTATCCTCTTGACTAAGTGATACCACTAACTGGGTGTCATCCGCGTACGTGACAATCTGAATGCCAAAAGGAATTACTAATTCCGCCAAGGAGCTCATGTACACATTAAAAAGAGTGGGGCTCAGGGATGAGCCCTGAGGCACCCCACATCCTAGAGGCATCGGCTCAGAAATAAAGTTTTCTTCGAAGACTACATAAGAGCGGTCTTCTAGGAAAGATTGTAGCCATTTCAATGCAGATCCGGTAATTCCAGCCTCCCTAAGCCTTTGAATCAGTAGCTGGTGGTTAACCGTATCAAAGGCTGCGCTAAGATCAAGCAGGATTAGTGCAGCGCAGCACCTGCTATCCAAAATGTTCCTTAGATTTTCCACCACTACCACAAGTGCGGTCTCAGTACTCTGTTGGGCTCTAAATCCGGTTTGAGTGGGGTGAAAACAATTGTTATTTTCCAGAAATGTAGAAATAGTGGTATTTACATATTTCTCTGCCAGTCTACCATTTCGATTTCTTCAAATCTTTTATTCCCTTCTTTATCTTTCTTAAATTGTGATCCTTTCATTCTTTTGTAGATGTTTCCCTTCAATTCTTAAAGGCTTATTTTGTCTAATTTCCTTCTCCTACACTTCTCATTCACTTCATACCTTTTTCTTTTTCCACTGCTTTTGTGGCAACACATTATCATCAGAACTAACAAAGTTATGCCCATGATCGGCAATAATATTTGACCTAAGATACTCTTACCAATGTTAGAAAACCAACTACTAATAGTGGGAAAACTATTTGTTATTTTCTTCCATACACTGTCAACCTCCAGTGGTTTTAGTTCCTCTTCCAAATGCGTAATATTTTTTATATACCTTCCAATTTCTACACTTTTGTCAGGTATGTATGTGCAACAATGTTGCACTTTCAACATTTTACAGACTCCACCCTCTTTTGCTATTAAGATATCAAGGACAAGTCGATTTTGCAAAACCATAGATCTAACAGCAACTGATTCTGTATTGATCAGCAAAAATCCTCCATCAGTGTCAGTAGATAACCGATCAACTACTGTTGACAATTGACAGATTTTTCGAGAATTCAGCAGAACTTCCACTGAAGGTTTCAATGCACCAAATATATCACCTACAATTTCCGAAAAACTAGCTCTTTTATATCGGGTTAGTCCATTACTGTCATTATTGTTTCCAGTGATTCTTTTAACATGATAAACTTTAGGGAATACTATTCCAAAATAGCAACTCCCGTACCAGTGATCAGGCAATCAAAATTAGGCTTTGTTTCCACAAATATAATAAGTTCCAGGAAATACTGGATCAGTTCCTCCTTTTAGTCCCCAACCCCCAATTACTAAGAAGTTATGTTCACATTCACTGGAACCAATAAATGCATTGTTATATTCAGTTTTTAGTCTATGGAGACAGATTTTCCCTTTCTTTTCAAAATCCAGAGACATACCAGCATGAATCTTGCCAATTACCAAAAGATCTTCACTTTCAGCCCATTTAGGTATCTGAGGTTTCGGTTCTGAGGCCCTTCTTTGGAATTCCTGTCTCCTTTGTTGTACTAAGTTCAAAAATATATTTTCTTCTTCATGCAATTTACATATTAGGTTGTGTTTATGTGCATCGGCTGTTTCTATTGTCTTCATTGTTAGAAAATATTCACCCATGAATTGTGAGTCTCTAGTACTAAGGACAGGGTTCATGCTCTTCTGCTTAGGGACTTCTGAAGATATTACATCTACATTACTAGCTAATACACTACATGAAATACCATATGTCAAAGGTAATTGATGATAAGTTACCCATTCAGCTACTGAGTTTGGCAATTTCATGCAAACATGACAATTACTAACCTCCATTGTTTCCACATAATGTACCAAGAGATTTGCAAATACATTTAAATCAGTTTTGTTTTTGTCTACAGTGTGATGTAATTCTAACTCGTCTGGTGTTTCTAAATTTATTCTGTCTCCTTTAATGTTTGCTACTTCCGTATGTGCATTAGTACTATTCTGTTTGTCAGTAACTATCGAATAGGGAATAGCTATTGCTAATACTACCCATAATATGAAAACTAATAATAGGCTACGTATACAGATCCTACAACACTTCTTTATTTAGCTTTGTTTTGGTTTTCCAGTAACTTTATTATCAGACATTTTGGACAAGAAGATTTTTCTCTTCCTAAATTCAGAACTTGGTATGAGATTACACCTTAAGCGTCTTCTCTACCTTTCAAGTCGGTCTCACTTCTTCAATAATTTGTTCGTTGTTCAGCTCTTCATCACTTTCTTCATTTAAGTCGACATTTTCAAAATCTTCAAGAATGACATATGTCCACTCAGGACCCTTGAAATTGTTATTCAATGTCTTCAACCTTTGCCTCCTTCGTTTTGGTGTTACTGTGGAAGGTCCAGATTGACTAGATACTTTGTTTACTTGATAAGGTTCTTCACTGTTAGTTTTAAGACGGTATCTCAGTCTCTTGATAATTCTTGGCCAATTATCACCTTTTCGATTTTTCTTAAATTTCACTGCACTGCCAGGTTCTTCAAGACTTCTTTTATTTTCCTTTATTTTTGGCACAATTTGATCGTCTTCATCTTCAGGTTTCCTCTCTATCTGACCTTGTCCAAGGCTTATTGTTCTGGCCTGTTCCGCCTGGATTGGTTCATCTACCTCAACCTGACCCTGTTCAGGATTGGTGATGTCTGGTTTTTCTTCTGTATACCGAACTGTTGTTTCTTTGCCTATCTGGTCCTGTTCAGGTCTTTTTACCTCTTTACCTTCTTCTGCCTGAACGTTTTCTCTAAACCCTATCTGTCCCTCCTCAGACTCATGAATGGGGCTTTGGTTTTCTTCTGTCTGAGTACATTGTTCTCTCCTTAACTGTTCCTGCTCAGGTTCCCTAATAGTCATTTCCCTACTCTCCTGAGCGAGTTCTTCTACACCTGACTGATCCTCATTCTTTTCCTGTCTGTCTGCCTAACTGTGTTTGACTCCTAGTTCTTATAAATACTTCAGATATGTCCACCACTGGGATCCAGTCGTCCTGATAAGTGCTTGGTTGTTCTTGGGCAGCTACCTCAGGATCTTCTATAGGAAGTTCTTCAGCTGCACAACCTTCAGCAACATCAATTTCTCGTTTCAATTGAAATTCTTCTTCTTCAGGAGCTCGTACCCTTTTGGTGTGACTTGCATGAATCCAATTAGGCAATCCTGCACACTTTACAGCTGTTGAAGTAGTCAGTATAACTTGATGGGGTTTGTCCCACCTTGATGCTAGGCAAGATTCTCGAGTGTGATTCTTCACAACTGCCCAGTCACCGAAATTCAGATCATGCGTTTTGCTCATATCTCTGCTGACTGCGTCTTCCCCAACCTGATGAGAGATAGAACGCACTCTGTCAGCCAACTCTTTGCAATACTCCAAAACCAAGTCATCAGTTATATTCAACAGCTTGTTTCCTGGTACACATGCTTGTCTCATAGCTCTTCCCATGAGTATTTCATGGGGACTCAATCCAGTATTTTTGTCTTGAATACTTCTGAGTCCCATCAGAACCAGAGGTAAAGCATCAGGCCATTCCAGTGGGGTGGATGCACACACCTTTCTGAGTCTTTACTTGATCGTGCCATTTAATTATTCTACCACCCCAGAAGCCTCTGGACGGTAAGTGCAGTGCAATTTTTGTTCGACTTTGAAGGCTTCACAAATTAGTCGAATTATTTCATTATTAAAATTAGACCCTTTATCTGATTCAGTCATTACTGGAAAACCAAATCTAGGGATGAGTTCTCTTAATAAAAGTTTGGCCACTGTCAAACTGTCATTCCTTCAGGTCGGGTATGCTTCCACCCACTTTGAAAATAAACAAACTATGACAAGTACATATTTCAACCCTCGACAAGCAGGCAGTTGAATGAAATCTAATTGAAGTCCTACAAAGGGACCTTCTTCCTTTCCAATCTTTCCCATACTAACCAGAATTTTCCTGCCAGGGTTCATTTGTTGACATAATAAACATCTTTGGCAAAGACTCTCTGCTACATTCCTGAATTTTGCGTTAAACCAATCTTGTCTAAAAAGACTAATCATTGCATCTCTGCCCACATGTGTGTCTCCATGATCCATTCTAGCCATTGGTGCAAGCATTCTGTTTGGCATTACTGGTCTACCATCATAATAAACCCACACACCATCTTCTGCCCTTCTTTGACATCCTATTTTCCCCCACTCTTCCTTTTCTCTCATGTCTACTGCATCCTGCAGATCTTTCACCAGTATCGACTTTCTTGTTTAGGGCAATTTTAGGCCTCGCACAGTGTTGGGCAACCTGGTCAGCATATCGGTTACCGGCTGTCACATAGTCATCTCCTGATTGGGGAGCAGCACACTTAACCACAGCCACCTCCTTTGGTAATTGAATTGCCTCAATTAATTCTCTTACACACTTTCTATTTTTAATAGGAGTTCCTGAGGAAGTCAGGAAATCCCTTTGCAACCATAGCTGCCCAAAATCGTGCACAACCCCATAACCATATTGACTGTCAGTGAATATGGTTACTCTCCATTTTTTCCCAATTTTGCATGCTTTAATTAAAGCAATCAATTCGGCTACTTGTGCAGATCTGACTTCTGATAAATAGGATGCTTCAACCATTCCGGTTAATTTACAGACAGCGTAAGCAGCACTCAATCCTCCCTTCTCATGTCGCATGCATGAGCCATCTACAAATAGCTCATGATCAGCATTTTTCAAGGGTTCTTCTTGTATGTCAGGACATGGTTTGGTGTTAAGTTCTGTCACGTCAAGACATTCATGTTCAACCTCATCTTTCACTTCTTCTTGGTAAGGATCAGGTAGTAAAGTGACTGGATTGAGAACAGTACACCTCACTATAGTCACGTTTACTGCCCCCAGTATTATTCTCTCATATTTAGTTAGCCTACTGGAAGTAAGGTACTGCGTTTGAGTTCTGGTCAGTAAGATCGCCACTGCATGGGGAACGTACACCTTGACAGGGTGTCCCATCACAATTGACTCACTCTGTTCTATGCTCACACAAGTTGCGGCTACAGCTTTCAGGCAACCTGGTAATGCACAAGCTACAGGATCTAGAGTAGCAGAAAAATATGCCACTGGTCATCTCATTAATCCATGTCTCTGTGTCAGAACTGAAAGTGCACAATTTTCCCGCTCATAGCAGAATACTGCAAATTCTTTTGAGTAGTCTGGCAATCCTAATGCAGGTGCTTCACACAAACAATCTTGCAACTTTTTAAAAGATCTCATGCTTTCATCATCCCATTCTATAGGGTCTTTCGCTCTCTTTCTGGTCATCTGTATCAGGGGTTTAGCTAGTAAAGCAAACCCTACAATCCACTGCCTACAATATCCTACAACTCCAAGAAACATTCTTATTTCCTTTTGGGTTCGAGGCAACTGCATTTGTCTTATTATTCTGATTCTTTCAGCAGTCACTCTTCTAACTCTTCTCTCTATTTGATGTCCCAAATATTTAACTGAGTTTTTACAAAACTCAAGTTTCTCAGGGGACACTTTATGTCCACCCTTTGCCAAATGATTTAGCAATGCAATTGAATCAGTAACACAGTCATCTCGAGTGTTTGACGTCACCTATTCAATTAGTGGATCCTGCAAAAGAAACTGCGATGTTACAAAATTCTTATTACCACTTCCTTCTGGAAATCCGGCGTCCACACAGTACTTGGCTTGACTCACTAATCTGACTTAGGGGCAGGTGGCAATTGACTTTGAAGATCTGTACCCTGTTGCTGATGACTCATTAACACCTCATTCTGCGTCTGTGGATTTAAATTTTGATTCAGGCCATTATTAACTTGTATGGCTTTACACCCGCTTTTCCAATGCCCCAACTTCCCGCACCCGTGACAGGGAAATCTTTGCCTCTTCCCGATTCAACCTTCCCCGTGGTTTTCCCCCGATTATTGTCCCCTTGACCATGTGCTCTTCCTTGATTTCCTGACTGTTTATTTAATTGAAGCTCTTGCTGTTCAGCTAATTTTACTTGAGCCCACATAACTTTTTCTTCTAAAGCTTTTTTTTGTTATCAATTTCATCCCCACAATATTTTGCATATTTTTAAATCTCATCGATGGGCTTTGATTGCCAACACAGCATTTGCTGATTAATCATTTGAGATATGTCTAATGTTATCCCTGTCACAAATCGATACACAAAATGTGTCATGTTCTTGTTCTCTAAACTTTCAAGCCCACTATACTGTTTAAACACCTGTAAAAGACGTTTGTAGTAGGAATGAAGAGACTCATTTTTCTCTTGGGTTTTTCTGTCTATTTTTACCCAATCAGTTTCTTTCAGGGGAATTTTACTCTTCAGAAAAGTGATCACTTGATGATATTTTTTCATTACATCCTCTGACGGGGCTCCTGTTTTTGAATCTCTTGGATATTCCTCACTAGGCCAAGTAACAGTAATTTTACATTCTGTCCACAAATCCGCAGGTACTACTATGTCAAACAGACCATCCAGATCCTTTAACAAAACTTTTGAAACTTTCACAAACCTCTCAACTTGTCTGTACCATTCCACTGGTTTCTCTCTCAATTTTGGAAAATAATTTGTAACTGACAAAATATCCTGTCTAGTCCATGGTACATGTACGTTCCCCACCTCCGGGTACTTCTCTTATCGGATACAACCTCTCAGCCTTTTCTGTTTCTCTCATGGCATATTCAGATGTCGTTCGATTTACATGTGCTTCTTCCTTTTTCTTTGTCCATCTAACTTTCCATCTTTCAAGATCTTCCCATTTTTGTAGCAGAAATACCAACTCCCTGATGTATAATTTTCTTCCAGAGACATTCATGTTTTCCAAATCCTTATCAGAAAATTCTGCTCTATATGGTTTCTGCAACACCTTTGACTTCCCTATGTCAATTCCCATTTCCGATGCCAAATTTGTCAGCTTTTCATGGAATGCCTTTGTATTTCGTGTAATGCTTCTACAAATAAACAGCAATTCTTCCTCATTGTATGTGTTTAATCTGTCTAGAACCACATTTACAGCAACCATTTCTTCCAATTCTGCTCTCAATTTGAAAATGTCTAAAAATGTTGGCTGTGATTTTGGTTTCTCTATTTCTTGAGACCATCTCTCTATATCTTCTGGTGTTACTATTGTGGCATTTCTAGTTCTGGTTGAGGTTTCTAGTCTAACTTCCTTCGAACAACTGGGCACATTTCTCTCCGGGGTTTCCATTATTGGTTCTCTTATGGGCAAATCCATTAATGATATTATTGATTCACATTCACTTGCTCGGTCATCTACTATCATCTTTTCTTTTCTAGGCTCTATGCTTGGGGTAGGCATTACAGGAACTTTAGAACAGTTTGACTTTTCACCATACAATGGGACTACAGGACCTATGGTTACTGGTATGGTTAATGCATCAGGATGTGTATTCATCTGAGTTATTTTCTGAATCAATTCATCTCTATTCTTATTAATTGCTTCCTTTTCTTGAAGTACCCTATTTGCTATATCATGTCCTATTTGTGGAACCAAAGGTGTTCTTACCATTGGGGCACTAGGGGCCATTCTATCAAATCCTTCATTATAACTTTATAAGGTGGAGGACTTTTCATCAATACATATTCTAAATACCCTTCTCTACTCTTAATGGGTTTGTCCTTTTTAAAATAATTCGTAACTTTTTGCATAAATGACAATTTTCTCTTTTCTCTGTACATTGCGTGCTTGTGCTTAATAAGGTACTGTTCGTAAGCAAACCCTATAAATCTTCTGTCTGGTCGAGTCCCTGTAAATGTTGGATTGTGCATGTAATCTCCACTGTCTATTTTATTCTTGGAACTTCTATTTTGATGACCAATCAGACCCTCGCTTTAATTCTAATAATTCTCCAATACTCGCGCGTTTTCTAGTCTGAGGACCAATCAACTTCTACTCTGCTCACTCCCTCAGCCAATGCTTGCGCGGCTTTTCTTTGATGTCAGTATCACTCCTTACTGCTGACCCCTCCTTTACAATTTTTCATCAACTACACGCCCGCTGTTTCAACCAATCCCAGCGCGGCTCTCAGTGACGTCAGTCTAGCACCCTCAACTGACCCCTCCTTTACAAGGAAATGCAAAAACTTATTTTCTCACAAAAATGTTCACACAATTTTCATTAATTCCCAACATATAAACAATATTGTGTCTGACCCACTAATTCAAAGTATAGTAAGATTTCTTTCACTGCGAGTAAACACCCTTCCACTTACTCTTCACACACTACGAGTAAAACTTTTCTGCTTACTCTTCACACAAGCATCAGAGAACCTACTACTCCTTCAGTATTACCCTTTCTAGGTGATATAATACAAAAATTTCACCAGTGAACTCCTCGCTCTCAATTACCCTCACTAGCATACCAGAAATTATTCCCTACCGTAGTGCTTCTAGTCCTGCGTAACTTTCAGCACTTTCTCGATCCAGACCAATAACCTCACTGCAGTGTGGCTTCCATTTACCACCCGCTAATCAATATTCACGGAAATTTCCAGACAACATAAAACAATACATAACAGGTTTTGGTTAAAACATAAATCAAGAATTCAAAATTTCAAATACAATCCTCACCCAACTAACTATACTAACCATGCCTCTGCTACCAAGAAAAACTGATGCAGCAGAGTTTACCAACTCTATACATACATAAACACAACTCTCAAATGGGCCCATAAACATTCATACATTCAATGAGCTAGTAAATTTCCGCTGGACATCGATTTTGATTTAACATAGAGAACCTTTAAACCAGTATTCTTACTAACCCTGTCTCCTAAGTAAATGTACCTGTCGAAAGATCTAGTAGTAGATTAGAATAGGGAGAAAAATAATATTAGTAATAACAATACATTCAACTTTTATTCAAAGAACCACAGACTCAGTAAGAGTTTTAAAGGTTTATCTGAATTAATAATTTTGTGAGTCAAATCAAACACATGTAGATACATTAAGATTCTCCATCAGGAAAAGTATTTCAATAAGTTTAGAATACAATTCACATTAATTAATCTCATGTGATGACAGTAACTGAGGAGAGAAATAACAGAGAGCAAATACGAAGCACAACCCATAGAACTATATTTACCTAGAATGATGTGGGGACCTAGACATCAGAGTATTAAGGATTCAGGACAGGCACAGGACCGGGAAGGTGACCTCTTCTAGTGTAACACCAGCGTTACACCCCTCTCTGGTGCTACTCTCTCCGGCTCCGGCTCGTCCGGACCCCTTTCTAGATGTGCCTCCTCGGTTGTTCCGCGATCTTTCCCTAGTGTAGGATTCTTCAATCAGATTGCAGCAAAATCGGGCAGCATCTCAGCATAGCATCGGCATCACGTGGGTCAAGTGTGTCTAACTAACGACAACTTACCTCTGTTATACCAATTCAAATGTATGATCCACCTCCAAATGTTTCAATTCCATGTACACCCCTCAATTTGATTGGGCCAAGCAATGGGTTGAGGACATCACACCATACTAAGTGCAATACTCTTCTTTGGTTCTATTGTCTAATTCCCCTCCCCTTAATTTTAATACCCACAAGCTTTATTCCCACAAGCATTTCATATGTGGATCGATAAATCTGTAATACACAGTTTCGGGTTCTTCCTCTCGTAGGGTCAAGAATTGATCTTCCCATATCCTTGCCGAGCACATGGATTGGCAGCCATTCAATAATTTCATCAGTTTCAGAACAAGGAAGTTGCGCGCATGCGTAGTTGTCGCAAAGGATAGGGATATCGGTCACCCTCCAAGGTCCAAATGCAAGCTATTAATAAAGTCAGAGAAGAACATGTCAGAATACAAAATTAAATTAATCCACTGTATACCACTTACTTCTACTCTAACCCCATTTTACTTACTATTTCTTTTGCATTAATGGCTTAGTAAAACTTGCATAGGTTAGTTTCAGCACGGCATGTGCGTTAATGCAAGGTTTTTGAGTAGCCATGTTAAAAGCTATTGCACAGCTGCAAAGATTTCCCACCAAGCTAGAGAAGACGTCATTCTACGTAGATGAAGTAGACGCATGCGCAGAAGAGTTCCTGTGTTTTCTGCGGCCATTTTAAGGACACTCAGGTTATTCATTAATGAAGCACATAGAAAAGCTTCCCCTAGATACGATATGTAAAATGTGATGCAAAATTAGTTCTTACAAACAGGTTGGTTATAATGTTACAGGTTATTTGAGAGGATTGCATACGAGCAAGTTTCTTTTTATACGAAACCTTGCTCCATCGTTGCCAAACACTAAATGGGTTTAATACGTCTGTACAAGTCATTTGCCGGTCACAAATACTGTGACTTAGTAAAACGCAAAGTTTGCGACTGCTAAATGGCTTCGTACATCCTGCCGCTAATCCCTAAAGTGTCCTGACGTTCAATATTCATCGTAGGTTTAGTTATGGACTCTCATTGACCAAAATGTTAGGGACAGAGGAAGCGACAGGACTCTCCCTGTGCCCCTTGAAGACATTTCGGAGTTGACCCCTTACCCAACTCTTAGCCCATGAACATACCCCCAAATAGCTGTTCTACAGGACCAGATGTGGAAACTGCAGAAAGTAAACAGGGTTTGCAAGGCTCTGTTTGCTTTCTGTATCTGTCTCAACTTTATTGGCCCCTGAGACCAGGGGTAGCAAGGATAGCAGGAGTGGTAGCAAAGGGAAAGCGAGGGGCAGCAGGTGCTAAGCTTGGCAGCATCTAATTGATGTCAATGGTTTATTTGTGCGTGTTTATATTCCCACTTTTTATGGCCAGTTTGCGAAATCAATGATTCTGTAACCTGTCTGTGGTACGTGGCTGGCAATCTGTTTACGTCTTTGTTCAGTCTAAACTTGGAAATATTAAGGTCTTGCCTGGAATACTGCTATATGTCTAACTCATTTAACGTGCTTCTGTGCCCTCTCGACAAGTTAGGTAATTCTGAGAGGCAATGGCTCATTTCTATTAAATGAAAACGGTTCTTCTCATTCCTGGATATCATGCGCCCTCTCCTGGACACGTCCTAGAGTGGCAGTGTTGGACCACGGTAATATAGACTAGTCAGCCACGCAAAAATAAACAGTGCGCTTTATTATGTTAATATCTTTGTTAAAATTCTCTTAAATGTATAAAAATAGTAAACGTGTGGGTGTGTTATTTGGGTCGAATATTTGACAGTTCGTTCTCGTACATTTTAAAAACATACAAAGCAAAACTATTGAATTTAATGAAGAGGAAATTAACACAAGAAGGCATGTTTTTACTTATATTAAAAGTTCAAATTTGTATGTAGACCGCGTTCCTGTGGAAACTTTTGTCATGCATTAACTGAGCTTACACGTGTGGTCTATGTGTGGTGTAAAATGCCTACTCTCGCTTCTTTGGACACCACACCCAGAACAGGCACAGAACAGGAGGCAGCTGAACCCGCTTCTATCACACACAGAAGCACACATACCCACACAAGTGTTAAGTATGATCTTTGGTATGGCTGAGCTGCAAGGCGGTGTCATGCACACCTTGTGTTTGGACTACGGTAGGATGGTTTGTCTCATGACGTATACTGGGTTGTAAATGGTCTTCTGGAGGTGGGATTAAAAAAGGAGTCCATCACCCGGTTGTGTGTCCATTCTTTATTTGCCTGAAAATCAGTGCTTTAAATGGGAAAAAATAAGTGCAGATACTAATCAATTTAAGAAGTGAATGGGGGATGGGTAATTGTGGGCGGGACTAGAGGCGGAGCTTGGAGGCAGTCATTTAATGGGAGCCACATTTTCTTGGTGCCAATTGTGATTGGTAATATATAAATATTTCTGCTATCTGTAGAGTATTTGTTTTTTCCTCCCGTGTGCAAAAGGACACATTTCTTATTTTGGTAATTTGATACCAATGCAGATTGTCTCTGAGCCTATTCACATATGAAACTTAAAAGTCATTAATTTTCTCATTGTGCATAACAACAGCTATTGTAGGCAATTTGACTAAGAAACCTGAAATACCATCGGCCTATTCCCTTTGTCCTCCATTCTTTAGGGTACACCTTCCACCATGCATCTTTACATCCTTTTCTTCTCTGTTACCTCCTCCACTTTTCACACAGTAAACATCAAAACTGAAGTCACAGAACCAACCCAAACGAAAGGGAACATTTTCAATCTGGCCTTCAACACAATGCAAACTACAATACTGTCTCAATCATCATTATACAGCAGGCACCCGCTATGGTCAATACAAATCATTCACAGCTCCTTCAATGAGAGCACAAGGTGCCTGATGTGAGCAGTGGGTAAGTGAAGTGATTAGAAGGAACTTAGGGGCCTATTAGCAAGAAGTTGCGATATTTATCGCAAAACGCGCTTAGCGAGTTCATTTTTATCGCTGCCTATCGCTGGGTATTTTAGCGGGGAAAACATGCTATTAGCAACGTTTTTCTCCATTGTGCTAAAATATCCAGCGACAGCGGCAAAATGCGTGAATATCGCTGGAAATCCAGTGATATTCACGCATTAACGCCAATGGGGACTTAACCTGAAGATCCACCTCCCATTGGATAATCAGGTAGGTCATGTTTTTAGCAGGCGTTAGAATATAACAATAATCGCGCTTAGCGCGATTTTTTTTATCGCTTCGCCTGCCTTGCTTATAGGTGATAGCTGTGTTAGCGACTGCTTTCAGTCGCTAACAGTTTGGGTACGCCCACTTTGCATGTCATTAGCGATAAATATCGCTGACATGCAAAGTGGGCCCCAAACCGGTCGCTTTTGCCTAAAAGCTGTCGCTAAGTGCTGTTGGGAACAGCTTGCTGATAGGCGATAGAATTATCGCCGCTTTAGCGGCAGAAAGTGCGGCTAAAGCGGCGATATGGCCCTTGCTAATATGCCCCTTGAGTGGTTACACGTGTGATGAAGGGCATGAATAAATGGCTGAGATGAACGCAAGGGGATGAGTTGAGCCAGCATATGTCAATGTAAAGTGAATAAAATGAACAACGGGGCACACCAGGGTAAGCAAGGCAAGCGCAGGGCAAATGTGCCTTGAACTGGCTGGGTCAGGTGAGAATTAACTGAGTAGGGAAAGGATGGGTCAGTTCAGGTAGGTTGAGTAAACCAAACATGGGGGGTCAGTGCACAGTGGAAGAGCCAAGCACATCTTGCATGATGTAAGCATGGGCAGGCAAGGAAAATAAAGGAGGGGTGGGGGTGAGTCAAGCACGGGTGAGCACATGGTGGTTTAGATGATGACTGGTTAAGTAAAGCAAGTAATCTGAGTCTGTGGGAGAGGCAAGCACAGCTTCCATAAGGCAAGGATAAGATGGGCAAGGGATGTATAGGCTGGATAAATCCTGCACATTGTAGGTACAGTGGGCACATAAAGATCAATAGACAATGGGATTTTTAAGTGTTTTTTGTAGGGTGGATGTTAGTACAATTTTCGGGCATTGGGAAAAACAATTTAGTTTCGGAAAAGAGCTTTATATGGAATGTGCGTGCAAAAAAAAAAAAGTTTCTCTGCTGCTTCTCTTCTTTCTAAAACAGTGGACCACCAACAAAAGATTTTATGCAGGGTTTGGACTGCATACTTGGTCTCAACTTTATGCGCAGTCTGACTTCCTCAGACAACAACAGAGACCCTGACTGTAATACTGTCCCAGAATGCAAGTACTGTGTTGCTTTTCACTAAATGTAATTAAAGCTTTGCTTCACTGCAATATGAAACATAGTCAAACTCACCTCTGTTTTGTAATACCTCTTGTTGAAAAATACACAAACAAATCAAAGGGGCCATCTAAGGAGTACTGTCACATTAGATCTCAAAACCCCTCCTGACATCATCAAACATATCTTTTTTTCAGAGAGAGATGCTGGCCTTGGCTAAGAGAATTGTGTTTTTTCTAAGACTAGAGAGTCCCTTTAAGGGTTATGAGGTCATCAGATTGTCAAAAAACAGCCAACACCACGCTTAATGCATAATCACAACTGTTCAAGATCATCTACGGTGTGAGAAGCTCAGTTAAGACAAAATGTGTTTTTTTAAAAAAGGGTTTGAGGTAGTGCATGAACAAGAAGACGGAATGTGAGAGGTTTACACTTGGACACAATCACACTAGGCCCAAAGATCAAAGTCAGTATGTATCATGGAAATGTGCATTATTTTGGAGATCACTGTTTGTCAAACCACTCATTTCCCTTTGTTTTCTTGGCCATCTCCTTCTGTGTCTCAAAATCCATGAGATGTTTTTCAGCATCTCTATTTCAGTGCCCAGGAAACATGTTTATCATCCACTGTCTGTTCAGTTCTATAGCATCCATGCTTGACCCCCTTCCCCCCACTCCAACCTCTTGCATTCTCACCTGTAGTAGTCATTGACTGCCTGCGCTCCTATGCATGGGGGATCTTTATCTTGTGTTCTGCGGGGCCTCTGCCTCTCACCATCTGTTCGGCAAACCAAGTAGTATGAACTCATGCTGCCTCTGGTTCACACACAAATGGCTGGACTCCATTAGGAGGTTGTGCGCTTGTCTTCCCAGACCAAACACATTTATGCACAAATACTCACCTATCACATAAAAAAACACACATTCACAACCACTCACACACAATTTGATTCAGATGATTAGCTTGCACATTTACCTCATCTTAATAGCCAGAAAACAGGGACTTGAACTGGCCTTCTGGACTTATGGTTGACACCCCTTGTCCACAACAATCCCTCAAAAGTCAGAAAAGGTAATATTCATGCACACAGTGAAAGGCACACAAACATGAGGCGAGGTTGCAGGTTGCAGTTACAAAACTGATGATGGAGTTCATTATTTAATGTCGAACTAAACGAAAGACATGTGGCCCTGATTTTACGGGCAGGGGAATTTAATTAATTGTTGGTAGGTTGATATCAGAACATAAGATGATTGTAGCGTTCTCACTGCCCCAAGGGGGCCTTTCGGTATTTTCAAATCTTTTGATATTAAAAAGGATGAAACCCATAACTGTAAAATCAGTTTTTCCTTCGAACCATCAGTCTGTCTAAATTACTCCATCCCAAAGTTCTGTTTGAGAAATGTGTAGTTGATTCCCAGGTTTCTTGCTTTAGCGCACTCTGCCCCCTTGAAAAATCAATGGAATAAGTGGAGCGGTCGTGTCACATAACTAGATTAATACTGCAATTCGGATGACTACATAAAACTTGCCAAATGGACACAGGTGGGCTGGGACGGGTAGAGCCACTAGTGTGCATGCTGATGGACTGCCTGCCCTACAGTCGACTGCCCAGCAGAATGATGATCAGTCAGTGTATGCTAGCCGGTGGGTGATACACTGCCCCACCCTCCCAATACCTCCCTCCGCTTCGGCTGCCAGCAGACTGCAGCTACGAGGTGCAGTCTTATCTCGGGTGTCACGCTGTAAGAAAATTAGATTTCATTTTCCCCAAGACATGGTAGGGGGCAGGCCCGGTGTCACACGGTGTGATTAACTGGGCAGGGTCTGATTGGACCCTGCACCTTCATTCACAGACGGTGGCAGAAATCCAAAACCCCAAACAACCCTTAAGTGATGCTAATGAGCCGCTGCAGGATTGCTCAGCAGGGGCTCCATTCAGAGGTGTACAAATGCTGCCTTTTCTTTTTTGGCTGCATTTGAGCAGAGCACTTTCTGTGCAGCTGCACAGTCTTCAAATGACATCGAGCCTGGCCTGCCTGCCTTTCCCCTAAGAGTACCGGTACTCTCCTTGACCAAAGAAATTTTCCAGTACTCAAAGGGACAAAATTAAAATGTGGCGGTACTCAGTACCGGTGAGTACCGGCCCATTTAAAGTACTGCTGAAAATGCCTTGTGCAGGCCCAGCACAGAACACCACACAAATACACAGAGCAGCGTGCCCAGTCAAGTAAGCTGTCACGCACACACTAATACACACACACACACATGCACGCACGCACGCACACACACACACACACACACCAGTGAACCCACTGAAGTGAGCTGTCACACACACACCAATACACACGCACACAGACCAGCGAGTACAGTGAAGCAAGCTGTGTGATACAAAACACAGCGCAGGTCCCCTTGACATGCACCAAGTCCAACGCTGCACTACGGAAAGGGAGTCACAAGTAGACTACGAGACTGCTTTACCACTGTGGCTTCTGAGGCACAAGTTCCACTCTATTGAAAAGAGGGGTGGCCAGGCAGTGAGCAGAGTGTCAATATAAGCCTCTAAGCAAAACCAAAAGGGGATGATGGATGGAGTGTTGAACATTGCAAGCACTCACCCCCAGTCAACTGATCTGGGTTTAATCCATCATCATTCTTTAGCTCACTCCGCCACCCCAGTTCAGACATGGCCATATGCAAATAAGTTTGACCCTGTGACTCATGGGAACAGCCAAGCCCGAAATGCCAAGCCATGTCTTCCCTGGACCGGACACAGGCATCCTGGGACCGGTTTCAGGTTCATAACCCTCATCAGCCAGGCTATCTTGTGTGTCAGTTCAGGCAGCGCAGCGGACGAGCGCAGCGGGCGTGACGATGGCGCGCCGAAGGCGCGCTTAAGGCAAGCTCGTCTGCGCTCGTCCGCGCTAGGCAGAGCGCAGAGCCAAGCCATACTACTAAATCCAGCAGCCAGACTTGGAGATATGAAAAAGACGACTTGCTACACCTTAACAAAAAGGTACATGACTCATGCCTACATGGCATATCCGTTGACCACCCCTCTACCCGATGCGCCCACTGCCCATACAGTCTTAACCCCTCTGTATCTATATCCCCTCCCCCCATCCCGATACGTATGGCCCTCATCAACTGCAGATCTCTCCCTAAGCACTCGACAGAAATCCACCTTCTATTGGAAAACGACAACTTAGAAGTGCTTTTCCTAACCGAAACATGGCTGGGACCGGACTCAGACCCTGACATTGTCAACTCCCTTCCCCCGGGCTTCCTCATACAGCGCTTAGACCGACCTAAAGGAAGAGGTGGTGGCATTGCCATAATCCATAAAGACCAGCTGTCATGCCGTCTCCAGGGCAGCCCCCTCGCTGACTGTGAAAACGTCATGTTTGCTATCCAGGTCTCCCCATGCCAATCCATATCAGGCTTCCTCATCTACCGCCCCCCAGGACCATTAGGTCAGTTCTGTGAATCCTTAACGGAACACTCGTACACCCTGACCGCAACCAACTCCTCATGTTTGATCCTGGGCGACCTAAACATCCATCTCGATAAAAAGGAAGTCAAGCAGACAGCCGACTTGATAGCAGACCTCGAAACCCTTCAACTGAAACTCCTAGGTCACCTACCCACTCACACCTTGGGACATTTGTTGGACCCAGTTCTTACCAACATTCACGACCTTACTATCCGTGATCCCATTCCAGTCCCTTGGTCTGACCACCTCCTCGTTCCTCTACACTGGCAGATCACCCGTGTGCCCCGCACTACCGCCCCTCCCAGCAAACCTTCACGATCTTGGTCTAAACTTGATGTAGAAACCTGGAAACATCACCTAGAGAGTTCCCCTCCTGCACCCAACAACAACCCCATCAGTGCTGATGCAGAATTCTCAGCCTGGATTGCCAACACTCTAGACAAAACTCTCCCCAAAAAAATCTCCTGTAACCCACGGAACAAACCCACCTCCCCCTGGTTCACTGATGAATTGCGACTCCTAAAAAAAGCCTGCAAAAGGTCAGAAAGAGAATGGAGAAAAAATTTCGACCATACCAGGAAAACCGAATATAAAACTACTCTTCTCACCTACAAAAAAGCAATCAAAGTCGCACAAATCAACCACTTCGAGGATAAAATTAAATCTTCGCACAACTCAGCCCGGGAAACTTATCAAATAGCAAGGAAACTACTCAAAACACCTGATCCCCCCCCTCTGGTGGAACCTTCAGTCACCCGCTGCAATAAACTTGCAGAATTTTTTAACTCTAAAATTACTAAAATCATTAATTCACTCCCCCCTACCTCCTTGAACGCCCTCAGCGCCCCCCCTGACGTCAACCCACCCAACAATCAGCTGTCAGCCTTCACTCCGCTCACAACTGATACCACTCTCCGCATACTCAATTCTATTAAAAGTGGCAGCCCCTCCGACCCTGCTCCACTGAACATCCTGAAACTAGTCGGATCCACTATTCTACCTATTCTGACAAAACTTATCAACGACTCACTCTCCCTAGGTATTGTCCCCACCAGCTGGAAAAGAGCCATGGTGCAAGCATTGCTCAAAAAACCCCACCTTGATCCACTAGAACTCGGCAACTACAGGCCAATTTCCTTACTCCCAGGTGTCAGCAAAATAGCTGAGAAACATGTTAACCAAAATCTCTCCCAATACCTCGAGTCTAACAAACTACTGGAACCCTCCCAAACGGGATTCAGGCCAGGCCAGAGCACCGAGACCGCAATACTGGCGGTAGTCGAAGAGGCAAGGAAGATCATAGACTCAGGGGGATCAGTGGCAGTGATCCTCCTGGATCTTAGCGCCGCATTCGACACCGTCAACCACTCTAACCTGATCCAAAGACTCAAACACCTTGGAGTCACAGGAACGGCTCTGGCCTGGTTAGAATCCTTCCTCAATAACCGACTCTTTCAGGTGACAGAGGGCACCTTTACGTCCAGACCCACAGCCATCAACTGCGGGGTACCACAGGGCTCGTCTCTGAGCCCAACCCTTTTTAATGTCTATATGTCCCCCCTCGAGAAGGTCGTCGCCCCCTATGGCATCAAACTCCTGACATACGCCAACGACACTCAACTTGTGGTCTCCCTTAACCAGCAAGACCTCTCCATTCCCAACCTGCATACCTGCTTGATCGAAATAACAAAATGGATGAGTAGCTCCCACCTCAAGTTGAACAACGAAAAAACTGAGATCATGTTTTTAGGCAACAAATCTTTATACAGTTCCATCTCCATATGGCCGTCAGCCATGGGCCCCCCCCCCTGTGTCCAAACCTGAAATTAAGAGCCTGGGCATCTGGTTAGACGAAGAACTCAACTTCTCAGCCCAAGCACGGAAAACCGCTGGAACCTGTCACGGTCTGCTAAGATCGGCAAGAAAAATTCTACCCTTGCTTCCGACTCAATCCCGCAAACTCCTCATCCACGGCCTTGTACTATCTCGTTTAGACTATGGCAACGCCCTATACCTAGGGGCCCCCAAAAAAGTTTTAGCAAAACTCCAAACGGCCCAAATCGCGGCAGCCCGCATTCTCACAGGTACCCATCATCGCTGCTCAGCCAAACCGTCTTTGAAGGCCCTTCACTGGCTCCCCATCCAAGAGAGAATTCAATTCAAGGCTCTCTGCACGACCCACAAGATTATGCATGGCAAGGCCCCTCCCATACTCCAAAATCCTCATCTCACCCCACACCACCTCTAGAACTCTCCGCTCTTCCAACTGCAATTTAGCCTCAGTTCCCAGGATCAGAAAAGCCCGCTCAGGCGGCCGACTGTTCTCACTCAACGCTGCCAAACTTTGGAACTCGCTCCCCCCTAACCTCAGAGCCCAACCTAACCTTCTTTCATTCCGTAGAGCACTTAAAACATGGCTGTTCCCATAAAGCATCTCTCACTAGGTTCTTGTCTATCAGCGCTGGGACGCCTATGGGCAGCCATGCGCTCTACAAGTCTGTAAAATAAATAAATAAATATCTTGAATCCAGTGGCAAAGTGGGCAAGGGAACAACGTCTGGGCATACCCTGACAACTTAGGGCAAACAAAGCAAAACCAAAGGGGATGATGGACGTAGTGTTGAACATTGCAAGCACTCACCCCCAGTCAACTGATCTGGGTTTAATCCATCATCATTCTTTAGCTCACTCCGCCACCCCAGTTCAGACATGGCCATATGCAAATCAGTCTGACCCTGTGCCTCATGGGAACAGTCCAGCCCGAACTGCCAAGCCATATCTTCCCTGGACCGGAAACAAGCATCCTGGGACTGGTTTTGGGTTCATAACCCTCATCAGCCAGGCTATCTTGAATCCAGTGGCAAAGTGAGCAAGGGACCCACCTCTGGGCATACCCTGCCAACTTAGGGCGAACAAAGCAAAACCAAAGGGGATGATGGACGGAGTGTTGAACATTGCAAGCACTCAACCCCAGTCAACTGATCTGGGTTTAATCCATCATCATTCTTTAGCATACTCCACCACCTCAGTTCAGACATGGCCATGTGCAAATCAGTCTGACCCTGTGCCTCATGGAAACAGTCCAGCCTGAACTGCCAAGCCATGTCTTCCGTGGACAGGAAACAAGCATCCTGGGACTGGTTTTGGGTTCATAACCCTCATCAGCCAGGCTATCTTGAATCAAGTGGCAAAGTGAGCAAGGGACCCATGTCTGGGCATACCCTGCCAACTTAGAGCGAACAAAGCAATACCAAAGGGGAAGATGGACAGAGTGTTGAACATTGCAAGCACTCACCCCCAGTCAACTGATCTGGGTTTAATCCATCATCATTCTTTAGCTCACTCCGCCACCCCAATTCAGACATGGCCATATGCAAATCAGTCTGACCCTGTGCCTCATGGAAACAGTCCAGCCTGAACTGCCAAGCCATGTCTTCCCTGGACCGGAACCAAGCATCCTGGGACCGGTTTTGGGTTCATAACCCTCATCAGCCAGGCTATCTTGAATCTAGTGGCAAAATGAGCAAGGGACCCACGTCTGGGTATACCCTGCCAACTTAGGGTGAACAAAGCAAAACCAAAGGGGATGATGGACGGAGTGTTGAACATTGCAAGCACTCACCCCCAGTCAACTGATCTGGGTTTAATCCATCATCATATGAGCCTTGTTAGAAATGGCAAATCTGGTTGGCTAGGGCTTGCGCCAAAGCCAGACAGAAACCACCACTCTAGTCAGGGCTGGGGAGTTACACGCCAAAGATAACCCCTGCTCACCCCCTTGGTAGCTTGGCACGAGCAGTCAGGCTTATCCCTGAGGCGATGTGTAAAGCGTTTGCGCGCTCACCCAGCAACAACACCCAAGGCCCACCACAAAGGAAACTCCACACAAGGTATTCTATAAAAATAGCCTTTGTATTATACACAACACATTAGATAAAAACACACACTCTACAATGTGCCAACAGGCACGGGCAGAATTTACAAGGGATTATATGTACAGGGGACAGGGCCACACGGACCACTGTCAGGGATTAGCACGTTTTAGAAATAGGAATAATACTTTAGAACATAGCACACAATCACTGTAGCACTAAAATAGAACATGTAGCACCCAACCAGTAGCTACTGGTATCAGGTAAGTACCACCTACGCAACCCTAACCACCTTAGGACAATATTGCGCAGGGAATCAGGACCTCACTAGCACCACCTGTACTAGGAGAAAACAACCACCTAAGTATCACAATACCTGTAGGGGTCTAAGCACATAAACACATGATGCATAACATTCAGAGGTGTAAAGCAAAGCACATGACGCATAACCACATTCAGAGGTGCAGGAAAGGTACAATAGCGCAAAAACTCACATTAGCCACTATCTGTGGCAGTCCCTGGGCCAACTGGCCTAGTAGGGGCAAGGGCGCCCTGCGTCCAGAAAGTCAGGGCGCGACGGCGCCGGCTGCGCAAACCAGCGCGCACAAAGCACAACCTACACGTAGCAGTTGCCCACTAAGTGCTGGGCAACTGGAGCCTCCCAGGGCTCTGAACCAACTGAAATGCCCCCTGAGCCTCGTGGGCTCTGCACAGCAGGAACTGCCCCCTAGAGCCTTCTAGGCTCGAAAAATAATGGGGGCAAGGTGAGAGTGGCCCGCTGCCATCTGGGGCCACTCAGTCAAAAGAGAAATGCCCCCCGAGTACGTGGGAGCCTCACTGGGCTCAACAAAACACAATCCCCACGTTGGAGCGCACTCGCTCTAAAACAATGATTGGCCTCCGCGTTGGAGTCCTGCTCAGGGACTCGACAGATTCAGGACCCCAGATGTTGGAGCCTCGGGGCTCTAAACGACCAAGGACTGCCCCTGTTGGAGCCTCACAGGCTCGATAAACCACTCGTGGCCGCGGAGTCCCTCGGGACTCTAAAGAAATACTGCTGGGCGCTTGAGCCTCTCGGGCTCTGGAAAACGAAAGTGCCCCTGAGTTGCTGGAGCCTCACGGGGCTCGGAAAGAATACAATGCGGCCGTTGGAGCGCACCAGCGCTCTGTGACTGACCAGGCTGCTCCGGCCCCCTCCCGGCAAGAGCCCCCCTGGAGCGCACTTGCTCCGAGCACCACACGGTCGTCCCCACTCACTGGGACTCTGGCGGCGCTCCTGGTCTTGTCGCGGGGCTCTCCTCTTCTTCGGTAGGCGGGGTGGGCTCCCGCCGAACCTCCGGCTCCGCTTCTCTCCCTGCTTCGTGGACCGGAGCGCGGGGTAGGCTCCCGACGGCTTCCGGGTTGAGGCGAGGCCCCGCCCACGTCTCGACGGAGGTCGCCTGACTTCCTGTGTGCCCAAGGGCCGCGGCGGTGACTTTCTCCCCGGCAGCAATGAGGGGTAGGCTCCCTCGTAATGCAATATACGGCGGGGTGGCACCCGCCGTGAAATTAATACAAATAAGTGGGGTAGGCACCCGCAAGCGCCACAATGCGGGGTGGGCACCCGCTTTAGAACACGGCCGGAAAGCGGGGAATCCCACGCCGGGGTTCCCTCGCTAAATATTGCAGCTCGGCGCTGCGGGGGCCACAGAGAGAGCGCTCCTAGCGCTATAAGGCAGAGAAAAGCGCTCCCAGGCGCTTAGGGGTGAAATAACCACCAAATCCAGCAAACTCCTTAGTAAGGTGGGCAGGGGGCAAGGCTGGGCCAGGGGCCAGCTCACTGGGCCCTCCAGGCAGGAAGGCAGTCCAAAGTGGCGGTTCCTCCTGGACTCCAGCAAAGCAGCAGCCCCCCTCAGGATCCTGGAAGAGAACCGTTTTTGTGGGGACACAGCCCCATTTTTATACAGCAAAACCCTTTGTTCTGGGTTCAGGGTGAGGGGGAAAACCAGTCGCAGCTGGTTGGGGAGCACCCTTGATGTGCTCAGCCCCTCACTCTATTCACTGGCAGGGCTAGGGTCGTCAGTCGCACCACAGGGGGCGGAGCCAGCATTGTGTGTGGAAAACCCTGTCCTATTCAGGACCCAGGTGTACTCCTCCCACCCATCTAGCTGCTGATCTCCCCATTCACCACTGGGTGACTCATCCTGACTCTGGGGAATCCCTAGCCCGTCACATGACATGACCAGCCAATCACGCGACAGACACACTGCACACAGAAGTGCCCACTTCTAGAAGTGGCACTTCCACACTAGGTACATGCACGCCGCACACATCATCGCGCAGCATTCACTCCCACGAGTCCGCACATAGCAAACTCGGGCCTGCACACCCCACGCATCAGGAACTACTAGGGACACATACATTCCCCATGCATTCCTATGGGAGGGCAGGCCTATCTCACCACATGCACTCAGAGCGCGCACGCACTTTACCCTGGGACACAGGGAAAGTGCGCAGAAACCAAAAATCACCACACCAAGTCACCAATAAAAAGCAAAAAGTTCAGGGGTGAACCTGCCAGAAGGGCCAAGTCCAACACAACCCCCTTCCAGCCAAAACGCAGGGCAGACCAATCACCACCGTGATGGACTTCCCTGCTTGGGGCGATAGAACACGGACGCGGGCCCGCAACTGCAGGGACACCCTCCGGTTCTACGCCACGGTGAACCCATGGAATTCTTTCTAACACCACTGTCTGGACCAACTGGGCTACCCCACTGGTACTCCCAAGCTGTCCCCGGCCAAGACCAGGCCCTAGGCCACCCAGGTGCCACTGGTCTTTGCCTAACCACAGAGTGGGGGGTAGTAACCCCTGGCACATAGCGGCCATTCTCCACTCTTCCTCTCTGAAAGACAGGACTAGACTGCCACTGGTTCTCCAGCCTAGGGTCTACACCCTCAGGCGGACCAGGAGTCTCAGGGAAGGCTCTCCTCCCCCTACCTCTTCTCCTAGGGTTCCTCCTCCTCTGGCGAGGGGTACACCTAGAACGCCATTCCAACCCAGGGTTTAACCCCTCAGGTTGTACCGGGGGCAGAGGTGGGCTCTCCCACCCTCTGCACCCCCTTCCAGAGCCCTGCTCCCTACCAACTGGTGCGGTACCTCTGGAAGAAGAACTGGTCGGGACGCTGGTTACAGACGTCCCACCTTTCAGGTCAGGCTGATCCTGAACCTGGCCTCCCAACCTCCGGCCTAGAACCTTTGGTGGAATAATTGCCTGGCACTCCAGGACTTCTGGGGATTTCCACTCCATCCCTCTGAGGCTATCAAATGACACATATGTCGAGCGACTGTCTGTCTGGCGCTGATCTCCCGTCCCCTGTCCACCTGACAGTGCGCGGAGATCCCCCAGAACAGAAGTGGTGCCACCCTGGTCACTACACGGGATCCTAGCCCAACTGGGTAGTCCCTGACCCACAGGCTCTTCCACTGGGGAACTCATCCCCCAATCACTCCTCACACTGGACTCCTGTACCCTCCCTACCGGAGCGGTACTGCCAGACTCTAGAACCACAGGAGCCCTGGTTACAGGTGCTCCAGGTCCTCTACTCACCAGGAGATCTTCCTCAAATGGGCTAACAGGACAGCCTAGGTCCCCAACTTGGTGTTCCCTCATGGAACCATCGAAGTCCTGAGGCAGGGTTTCGTACGTCCGGGGACCCTCGGTCACCCTCTCACTCCTGCTCCACTGAGCCAGGCAGTGAGCCCCTACACCCTCCTCGCTATCCTGGGACCTAGCTGGGCTACACTGAGCCTCTTCCACCACGCTGGGCTGGAAGATACCTGACCCACTACTTTTGGAGTCACTCCCTAATGACTCTAGAGAACCTCTAGCCCTTTCCCAGCACTCTGCTTCCTCCGCAAGCTCAAGCGGCTCAGACAATCCACACCCCAACAGGTGTTGGCGCAACCCTGGCACACAACAACTGAGCAGGTGTTCTTTGAGAACCAGATTACACAGTATATCAAAATCACTTGCTGTGGAAATCCAATCAAACATTGCATCCTCACATCCATCCACAAACTCCTCCCAAGTCTGGTGAGACAGTTTCCTACTGCCCCTGAATTTTAACCTTAACTCCTCCTCCTGGGCAACAGGTACCCGACTGGGGGAACTGGGACTGGGGTTTCCTACACTGGAATCTATCTGGCTGCTACCACTGGACTCAACCCTCCCTGGGGAGTCCAGAAAATTAAAACTGCGCGCAGGGGATAGTCTACCCTCCAGAGCTACTTTGCCTCTGGTGGAGGCCCTCTCAGCCTCCTCTACCCTCTCCCGCGCCAAGACCCACTCAGTCTCTCGCTGTTGCTTCCTGGCCTCCAGCTGCGCCATAGCCTGAGCATGCTCTAACCTGAGCTTCTCTAACGCCAGCTGGTGCTCCCTTTCTTTCCTCCTATCTTCCCACTCCTCTGGGGACAGGGAAAGGGATGAGGCGCTGCCTCCTACGCTGGACCCAGCAAGGGACGCCCTACCTATGGGGTCCTCACTCTCTACTGGCGTCCAGGTATTGTCATCCTCTACCTCCTCTTCTGAATCTTCAGGGCTCCCCACAGACCCACCACCCTCCAGGTGTGAGGCCCGGGCCCTTTCCATACTGTGCTCAAGATCCCATGGACCCTTTTGCCATAGGACCAGGTGGTCCTGAAGTTCGTACAGAGTGTCGGACTCTCCCTCTGTACAGTGCCTTTCTAACTCCTGCCTTTGGCACCAAGCTAGCTCATAGGGATCACAAGCAGGCTCCATTCTGGCGGACGTTATGGTGAAAAGATCACACAGGGAACCTAGGGGTCTGCGTTTAACAGGAGCACAAAATTCACAAAAAGATTCAGCAAGCTCTCTAACCCAGAGAACTCACACTCACTTGCCTAGTGCCACACACCATCCATCCACACACACAACCCTCCCCTTGGACTGGTAAGGCAGTCTCTACCACCCCTGATTCCTCAACCTGACCACCACGTGACACAGGTACCAACTCTGGGCGCAGGGCGGGGGACAAATGTACGGGACACTATTACGCTGCCACCACTGGATCCCACCCTCTGGTGAATCCAGAAAACACAATGCACTTAGGGGGATGATCTACCCTCCCGAGCTAGGGACACCTAACTCACAGTGCACAAAAACACATTTCCAAAGAAATGACAATTAAAAACAATCTTAAAACAATAATCCCTATACCATGTGATTTATCTAAATGCAGAGTTTTGTAGTGCGGCCAGTTGCCGCTGCGGTACAGCGCAAACGCAAGTCCAAATCCCACCGCTGCCACCAATGTTAGAAATGGCAATTCTGGTTGGCTAGGGCTTGCGCCAAAGCCAGACAGAAACCACCACTCTAGTCAGGGCTGGGGAGTTACACGCCAAAGATAACCCCTGCTCACCCCCTTGGTAGCTTGGCACGAGCAGTCAGGCTTATCCCTGAGGCGATGTGTAAAGCGTTTGCGCGCGCACCCAGCAACAACACCCAAGGCCCACCACAAAGGAAACTCCACACAAGGTATTCTATAAAAATAGCCTTTGTATTATACACAACACATTAGATAAAAACACACACTCTACAATGTGCCAACAGGCACGGGCAGAATTTACAAGGGATTATATGTACAGGGGACAGGGCCACACGGACCACTGTTAGGGATTAGCACGTTTTAGAAATAGGAATAATACTTTAGAACATAGCACACAATCACTGTAGCACTAAAATAGAACATGTAGCACCCAACCAGTAGCTACTGGTATCAGGTAAGTACCACCTACGCAACCCTAACCACCTTAGGACAATATTGCGCAGGGAATCAGGACCTCACTAGCACCACCTGTACTAGGAGAAAACAACCACCTAAGTATCACAATACCTGTAGGGGTCTAAGCACATAAACACATGATGCATAACATTCAGAGGTGTAAAGCAAAGCACATGACGCATAACCACATTCAGAGGTGCAGGAAAGGTACAATAGCGCAAAAACTCACATTAGCCACTATCTGTGGCAGTCCCTGGGCCAACTGGCCTAGTAGGGGCAAGGGCGCCCTGCGTCCAGAAAGTCAGGGCGCGCCGGCGCCGGCTGCGCAAACCAGCGCGCACAAAGCACAACCTACACGTAGCAGTTGCCCACTAAGTGCTGGGCAACTGGAGCCTCCCAGGGCTCTGAACCAACTGAAATGCCCCCTGAGCCTCGTGGGCTCTGCACAGCAGGAACTGCCCCCTAGAGCCTTCTAGGCTCGAAAAATAATGGGGGCAAGGTGGGAGTGGCCCGCTGCCATCTGGGGCCACTCAGTCAAAAGAGAAATGCCCCCCGAGTACGTGGGAGCCTCACTGGGCTCAACAAAACACAATCCCCACGTTGGAGCGCACTCGCTCTAAAACAATGATTGGCCTCCGCGTTGGAGTCCTGCTCAGGGACTCGACAGATTCAGGACCCCAGATGTTGGAGCCTCGGGGCTCTAAACGACCAAGGACTGCCCCTGTTGGAGCCTCACAGGCTCGATAAACCACTCGTGGCCGCGGAGTCCCTCGGGACTCTAAAGAAATACTGCTGGGCGCTTGAGCCTCTCGGGCTCTGGAAAACGAAAGTGCCCCTGAGTTGCTGGAGCCTCACGGGGCTCGGAAAGAATACAATGCGGCTGTTGGAGCGCACCAGCGCTCTGTGACTGACCAGGCTGCTCCGGCCCCCTCCCGGCAAGAGCCCCCCTGGAGCGCACTTGCTCCGAGCACCACTCGGTCGTCCCCACTCACCGGGACTCCGACGGCGCTCCTGGTCTTGTCGCGGGGCTCTCCTCTTCTTCGGTAGGCGGGGTGGGCTCCCGCCGAACCTCCGGCTCCGCTTCTCTCCCTGCTTCGTGGACCGGAGCGCGGGGTAGGATCCCGACGGCTTCCGGGTTGAGGCGAGGCCCCGCCCACGTCTCGACAGAGGTCGCCTGACTTCCTGTGTGCCCAAGGGCCGCGGCGGTGACTTTCTCCCCGGCAGCAATGAGGGGTAGGCTCCCTCGTAATGCAATATACGGCGGGGTGGCACCCGCCGTGAAATTAATACAAATAAGCGGGGTAGGCACCCACAAGCGCCACAATGCGGGGTGGGCACCCGCTTTAGAACACGGCCGGAAAGCGGGGAATCCCACGCCGGGGTTCCCTCGCTAAATATTGCAGCTCGGCGCTGCGGGGGCCACAGAGAGAGCGCTCCTAGCGCTATAAGGCAGAGAAAAGCGCTCCCAGGCGCTTAGGGGTGAAATAACCACCAAATCCAGCAAACTCCTTAGTAAGGTGGGCAGGGGGCAAGGCTGGGCCAGGGGCCAGCTCACTGGGCCCTCCAGGCAGGAAGGCAGTCCAAAGTGGCGGTTCCTCCTGGCCTCCAGCAAAGCAGCAGCCCCCCTCAGGATCCTGGAAGAGAACCGTTTTTGTGGGGACACAGCCCCATTTTTATACAGCAAAACCCTTTGTTCTGGGTTCAGGGTGAGGGGGAAAACCAGTCGCAGCTGGTTGGGGAGCACCCTTGATGTGCTCAGCCCCTCACTCTATTCACTGGCAGGGCTAGGGTCGTCAGTCGCACCACAGGGGGCGGAGCCAGCATTGTGTGTGGAAAACCCTGTCCTATTCAGGACCCAGGTGTACTCCTCCCACCCATCTAGCTGCTGATCTCCCCATTCACCACTGGGTGACTCATCCTGACTCTGGGGAATCCCTAGCCCGTCACATGACATGACCAGCCAATCACGCGACAGACACACTGCACACAGAAGTGCCCACTTCTAGAAGTGGCACTTCCACACTAGGTACATGCACGCCGCACACATCATCGCGCAGCATTCACTCCCATGAGTCCGCACATACCAAACTCGGGCCTGCACACCCCACGCATCAGGAACTACTAGGGACACATACATTCCCTATGCATTCCTATGGGAGGGCAGGCCTATCTCACCACATGCACTCAGAGCGCGCACGCACTTTACCCTGGGACACAGGGAAAGTGCGCAGAAACCAAAAATCACCACACCAAGTCACCAATAAAAAGCTAAAAGTTTAGGGGTGAACCTGCCAGAAGGGCCAAGTCCAACAAGCCTCTAGACAGCTTCCACTGCAGCCAAAATAGAACACAGCAGCGATGTTTCAGAGTACCTATATAGTGCAAACCCAGAGACAAAGTATCACAGTGCTATACATAATGGGGGTTTACAGAGGGTTGTGCCTAGCGAAGGGGAAAGAGGAAGAGAAGAGAGTGCATTATGTATAAGGGTTGGTAAAGAACGGGGGGCAGGGAGACACTGCGGATGGTTGTGGCAGCAAGGGGACTGGTAGAGCAGAGATGGTAGAAGGGGATGGGAAAATGTGGTAGGGGAAACTTTCAGGTGATGCCTGGTACCAGTACCCAGGAGGCTATCATTGATTCAAGTGGTGCTTCAAGAGATGGGGTTTCACCTCTTTGTTGAATTGTAAAAGAGATTGAACCTGGTGGGTCTGGACTGGGACACATCTCAGATTTGAGACACATAGTTGTAAAGTGTGCAATAACTTATCTTCCCCTTCCTGTATTTCCGGATTGGTGATGGTGCAGCTGTGTGTTGTGTGTGCTCCTAAGATTTTTTTTATCTTGGTCGCAGGGTTTGTGGGATGCCGGAGTTGACAGCCTTTTAGACAGTGCATATTTGTGAAATACTTTGATAGGGTTGATGTCTGTTTTCATGTTAAGGGAGTCATTTAGACCCGCTATACTCCCTTCCTCCAGAGCAGCGGAGGGATGTACTCCTCTGGCCTGGTGAACATACAGCCCGCCATATTTAGAGATGTTTGCCTGCCCGAAACAGAACACCACCCCATGGCAGCTCCTTTCATGACACTGAGGGGAATATTCACAAGGAGCTATCGCCGAGTTAACAGCACTTTACCGCAGCCAGAGTTGCGATAAATTATTCGCCCCATTCACAAGCTGGTGTTAACAGCCCACAGCACATGGCGATAGCAGCCGCAAAAAAAATTGCTACAGAAGACACCCGCAGCTATTGCTAATGAGATGCAGAGTAGGCATTCCCGTGCCATAAGCCGCCATAACACCACTCCACAACATTCACAACGACCAGCCAGATCGGCAATAAGAACACAACACTGGCGATAAGGGGCGTTAGCAGCAGGAAAAATACACCTGGTCTGACCTGGTGCAAAGTCGGACCACAGCCTGCACCACAAAAGGGAGCACAGCCCACAGTCACATTGGAAGGGCAACAGATGCCATGGAGCCACTGCCACCACCCAAGATGGCCACAACACCCACTGCCACCACCCCAGGACCCCAACCCCCACCCGGAACCCCCCCCCGGACCACCACAGAGGCAGCGCAGACAAAGACAGCGGACCCCCAGGAAACTCACCAGCCTCTCAGACCCAACACCTGACAATGTCATTGCCCACTACAGGCTCAAAAGGACAACCATCCTACGCATCCTGACCAACAATGCCCAACAGGCCGACGGCACTAACACAGCGGACAACCAACATCCCACCCCACACAAAGCTGCTGGCTGTGCTGTACCTGTTGGCCCCTTGTACCGCCCAACCAACACCCGCCAGAGTCGGAGGAGTCACACAGCCAGCCACATGATCCAAGTCACTCACACCTGTCCTGGACATCACCATCAGCCTGGTACCCCAGTCCCTATACGTCCACCACAGTGTGCAGGATCGGCAATAAGAACACAAAACTGGCGATAAGGGGCCTTAGCAGCAGGAAAAATACACCTAGTCTGACCTGGTGCAAAGTCGGACCACAGCCTGCACCACAAAAGGGAGCACAGCCCACAGTCACATCGGAAGGGCAACAGATGCCATGGAGCCACTGGTCATGTGGCCCGGACACCCAAGAGGGCCACAACACCCACTGCCACCACCCCAGGACCCCAACCCCCACCCGGAACCCCCCTGGACCACCACAGAGGCAGCGCAGACAAAGACAGCGGACCCCCATGAATCTCACCAGCCTCTCAGAGCCAACACCTGACAATGTCATTGCCCACTACAGGCTCAAAAGGACAACCATCCTACGCATCCTGACCAACAATGCCCAACAGGCCGACGGCACTAACACAGCGGACAACCTACATCCCACCCCACACAAAGCTGCTGGCTGTGCTTTACCTGTTGGCCCCTTGTACTGCCCAACCAACACCCGCCAGAGTCGAAGGAGTCACACAGCCAGCCACATCCAAGTCACTCACACCTGTCCTGGACATCACCATCAGCCTGGTACCCTAGTCCCTATACGTCCAACACAGTGTGCAGGATCCGCTGGACACCAAGCAAGGACCATACGCCAAAGTGGATGCACGCATGTGTTGGGGGCAATCCACAGCACACATGTAATGCCTGTGCCCCCTGCCGACACAGCACACAATTACCGCAACAGAAAGCACACGTGTCACACCAATGTGCAGGCAATAACGAACACCGTGAAACATCCACCAATGTCGCCTCCAAATAACCAGCCAGTGTGCATGATTCCTCCATCCTCCAACAGTCCATCAGCAACTAGCATTCCCAGGATGGCACCAAGGGAAATGCACAGCCCCTTAGCAAGTTCCAAATGAACACCCCACTCACCTCAACTCCACAACCATGCAACTCACAACTCTGGCAATGCACACATCACAAAATCAAAACCAACATGCAAAACAACATGCCCACCCACCAGACACGACAGAACAACTCACAATGGTAACCTGGGCAAGCCGTGAACATGAGCCATCAATGGCATGGCACCTCAGCCACACAATAGCCGAATGTGGGGAGAGGTGGGAACCAGGCATGTGTGAAGGAGGCAGGAGAACCATGATTGGGAAAGTACACAATGCCAAGAGTGGCGGAGATGTGCTGGACAGACCGCAGAATGCAGAACACACCCATATTCATGGCAACATACACCTCTGGTGTATGGAGTGTAGTGGACAGTGGACGCAACCATGTCACCCCGGCCATTGGGGGAGTTCGCGGAAATGTTGTCTGTTGCAAACCCCCTGTAAGCGTGCGCGGAGTGGGATGGCCCGGCGTACGCCAGGCCAGCGTAGGGGTGTGAATAAAAAGCACGTAGCCCTGGGTGTGGTCCTCTTCCGGAAAGCCCAACGTCTCTGCCAGGGTGGCGCCTCTCACCACGCCACGAGGCCAATGCCATTCTCGTGAGCGGAGTTGCCTGCGATCCTATGCGCCTGCCGTACCCCGGCCCGCAGGACCCCAAACCCGTCAGGCCCACTCCTGCGCAGCCAGGCCACACTGATCACCTGCCGACACCGGCATGTGTCACGGAGGGCCCACCAGGTGCAGGCGTAAGCTCCAAGCCCGAGGGTCACGACCCTGGCAGCCTCTCAGACCATCGCTGGCCCCCCGACGCTGGCCCACATTGCTCTTTCCTCATTCACATACAACACCGGGGTCATCTTTGGCCCAGTAGGTCCCATATGTGAAACTGTGTCTTGAGTCCTGAATGGCAGTGACCCCACTGGGCAGCGGCCACAGCACCAGACCCCCCGATCAGTGAGGCATAGTTCCATTTGGGCATCTTGTGACACGTGGTGCCACTAACCCTGTTCAATGCCAGCCGGCGACACGTGGTGCCCCTAACCCTGTTCAACGGCAGCCGGCGACATGTGGTGCCACTAACCCTGTTCAACAGCAGCAGGTGACACGTGGTGCCACTAACCCTGTTCAATGGCAGCTGACGACACATGGTGCCACTAACCCTGTTCAACGGCAGCCGGCAACACGTGGTGCCACTAACCCTGTTTAATGCCAGCCGGCGACACATGGTCCACTAACCCTGTGTCTCACCACTAACCCTGTTCAATGCCAGCCGGCGACAAGTGGTGCCACTAACCCTGTTCAACGCCAGCCGGCGACACATGGTGCCACTAACCTTGTTCAGCTCCAGCCGGCGACACCTGGATGAGGGACCAGGACTACCCTGCAGACCAGTAGGTCCCACATCCAGCACCTAGTCGTGAATCACGAATGGCAGAGTCCACACCAGTGGTCGAATGGAGAGGAGTAAGAAGAAGATGCGGCTCATTCCGGATGAAAGCCGGGTCACAGTCACGGAGGTGACCGAACACTATCAACAACTGACCTGGTGCCATCAACCCAGCAAGTCAGCGTCCTGTGAGGCCACTGAACCTGAAGTACGCAGGCCGGTGGGGCCATCCAACCTATGCCGGCGACACTCGGTGAATGGCCCGTGCTGACCGCTGCCTCAGGCCTACACTGCGGTACAGTAGGTCACACATGTGGAACTGTGTCTTGGGTAAGATGTGGAGGAATCCACACCATTGGACACGCCTCATCGCAGATGGCATCCCCTAACAGCACTGGTGCCATTAACTCTGTGCGCAATGAGTAATGGGCACCATCTGGTTGGACCTTGGTGGCGTCAGAGCCCTTGGCCTGTTGGTTTTCTACATCTTTTTCTGGCTGGACCGGACTTGGTGTCCGTCATGTGTCTGTTCTATTCATCTCCACCATAGTGACTGTATCAGCGTGGGCCTGACCTCTGCATCCTGCCCTGGGGGTACACCTTCCACTGTCCATCAAAAAACTCTGCGACAAGGCCCCTTGTCAGCCCATGAACCTGCTCTGCACCCGTGACCCTTCCCCAGTGCACCGCAAGTCAGCGGCCCGTGACGGCAGGCCCGTGCAGGACGCAGTGCATCCGGGGCTACTAACTCTGTGCAGCACAAATCATGGGGCCTTTATTGTTGAATGGTTGTGTCCTTTACGATGTACACTGTTGTCGATTTCTGACTGCACCAGGCAGCCCTTGCCGGCAGGTATGCACACACCCCACACACATCCAACACAGGTGTCGCTTGGTAAGTGTGCCTGATAATAAATGTTGCTGTGCGCACGTGCCCGTAGCCATTTACACCATCTGAGCAAGTGTGTCCATGTGTTCATTCTGTCAGCATGATGGGCACGGGCCCTGCAACATCTCAGTGTGCTGTCTTCTGCGGACGTTTCCATGTCTCCTCAGCGTTGGCAGTGACCCTGGACATGTAGCCCCACATCTACCCCCTGCATGCACAGGCTGCATGTGCTGGTTCGGCAGGGGGGGCAGGGCGTGGTCTGGATCTGGCCTGGTGCAGTAAGTACGGTAAGTGTGTCTC
This sequence comes from Triturus cristatus, assembly GCF_964204655.1. Taxonomy (NCBI): domain Eukaryota; kingdom Metazoa; phylum Chordata; class Amphibia; order Caudata; family Salamandridae; genus Triturus; species Triturus cristatus. The sequence continues at coordinate 790,551,627 of NC_140586.1, read as the reverse complement.
TGTGTTATGGTGTTGTCACCACCAGGGCCACAGTACATGATGTTGCAATGTGGCATGTACCAAGAGTGTGGGCCTGCAGGTACGGGGACATGTAGGAGCGCCAGAACGCTTGGGGTCTTGGCAAATGCATGCCAGGTGTTATGTGTATCAGTCTTGCGGATGCATGAGTCTGTTGCCTGACCTCATTCGCAGCGCGATCCCAGCCAGCCATGGGCTGAACACCTGTGTCCGCCCTGTCCGGACCATTGGCCTACACCCAAGTGGGCGCACACCTTCGAAGGCCAGCATCGCGGGGTTGTTGGCATCGCGCTGGACATGCGCGGACAGGCATTAGAATGGTGTCCCATAGGAGTGCACGTGATGCAACCGTGCAGCACACACAAGTGTGGGTGCCCGTGGCAGGGAGGAGCAGCTGTGTGGCAATGTGACACACAGTGAGTCTGCTCATGTGCATCCTGCTGGGCATATCATCCATGATTCCCAGGGTCGCAGACGCCCCACCACACCCACGACCGGCCTCTGTACGTCTCCTATATGCATGCAGCTGGTGAAGTTACTATAGGGATAAAAGGTCCTTTGTCTGTACTATCAGGCGGTGGCACATATGCAGCTCCGAGCAGGATCTTGCATGTGCCCAGCAGCCCCTGACAGATATGATAGCATTTGCTTTTGACTCACACACTACGCACTGCTCGATGTGAGACCAACGTATTCACATCCCACACGCAGTAGTCTTTGGTCATAGTTGGCGTGCGTGAAATGGCCTTCACACGTACTCCCACCCCACCCAAGGCCTGCACCTGTTGCACACAGACACTGCTCATTGCACCGAGCTTTGTCATTTCATCCACCGGACTGTCTCAGGGCAAGCCAGTGCCGCTTCAAGAAGAGCCACTGATGCAATAGCGGACCATCCCGGACACGTGCTCGACTCCAGTCATGTGGAGCTGTACCGTGCACGTCTGCTGCATGTACTGGGGGCACTGCCGTTGGCAGTGCTGTGGATCAGTTACCGGCTGAGCTTCCACCTTGCGCACGTCACCTGCGTGCAGCCTGTGTTGCATTGTCGCTCATGCATATTCGAGTGGTCCATGGATGCCTGCCTCTCCAACGTAATGGTAGCTGACCTGGATTACGATATGTGTGTGCACCCCCTGTTGGCCCACAACCAGGAGTGTCACCAGGATGACCGCCTATGTTGTCATGCATGGATGTTTGGCATGCAGGCTGGAAACTGGACCTGGGAGATTGTACGAGTTGTCCTGTGCAGTGAGCACATTGAGCCACTTCCCGATTGGGCTTTGGTGCACATTGGGTCCAGTGGTTGGAGTCAGCACATCTGTCCGGGTCAGCTGATGGATTACGTCGACGACATGTCAGATGTGGTGGACAACGATCGCTCATTGGAGATGTTGGCCTACGCAGCTGCACTAGCGTTCATGGACGAGTGACAAGGTACCTGCAGCCACAACTGGATGTGAGCCATTGCACGTGTCCCGACACATGGTTGCATGTTCTGGATATGGTCACATGTCCAAAGACGACAGTAGACATAGCTGCATTGGCCAGGACTCATGTTCCAGGTGCAGACAACCAATGCGTGTTGGCACTGACTTGTGTTGGTGAGGGACTCTCCTGAGGTGGACATGGGCGTTTTCCTACGTTCCTCATTCAGACATGCTGCTGCATTTGTCGGCATATCATGGCACTTCTCTTGGCCGTACTGACTCGCACTTGTTGATAAAGTTTCCGCACTTTCACTTGTCTCCAACTGTGTTGTGTCATGATTTGTATGCCAATGTATGTGTCGTGGATTCTCTGGCTCCCTGCCATACGTGCACTGCTACCCCATCAGGACTGTGTGTTTGTACTTGTGCATTATCATGTCCCTGTTTCGTGCTTTGCCAGTTGCGTATGGCCGTTTACCGGCCACAGGCGGGTGCACTTGTGTCCTGTGTTTGGTTGTGCACAAGTTGATGTTTGTACCACATTGTGTTCGATGTTGGGGTGCTCTACTTCCTATGTGTGTGCTACATTGTGTGTGAGATGTCCCTTCAGCTCTGATTTGGCTCACCCATCTCCCTTTCAGGCGGTGTTGTCTTCACTTCTGTGCTTCTTCAGTGGCGTGCCATTGCTGGGTTGTGTGACCTTTACATCCTTTGAATTTTCAACCATTCTGATACCAGCAATATATAACATTTTAAACTGATACTGTATGCAGATGTGACCTCAAAATAACCCACACCTAGGTCAGAATATAAACACAAAGAAGATAATGAGTCCCCATTCAAATGGCTTGTGTCTTCTGTGTAAAGAGTACTGAAAACACAGATGCTTCAAGACAAGAGCTAGTCATTAGCATCCATAGAAGATCAAAAGAAAAATCTGTTTGAGGTGTGGACTGTCCAACCAACAGATACATTATCACAATAGGGTACCCTTGTGCCTTTAGGAACATTGCAGATTTCTCAATACCCCCCCCCCCCTACCCCCACATCCCCTAGAGGAACCACATGGTTCTTGGAAACAGGAGGCATATCTGATTGAGAGGCTAAGACAATTAACTTAAATGATTCTGATGCCTAAAATATATTTCAATACAATCACCATCACAATATGTGTAGGACATTCCAGTACATCCAACATGTCAACCATAATAATATCATTTAACAAAATAAAACATCCCCTAAAATGGAAATGGAGCCAGTGTACCATCTTGTTTTCAAGTTAAGAGACGTTCTTGCTCTATGTGTCTCCTAGAACAGGTACATATTTTAAAATCAAGACATATGAGGCTTCTCAGAGAGGCTTCTTTTGTCAAAAAGGGTCATTGCTTGGCATTACGTTGTTGTGCCATTGGTGTCATTAGTGAACCTGGAGTAGATTCTTCAGTCTTTGAGGTTATATTTGGTCTTGGTGTTAATACTACAGGGTCAGTCATTGTAAACACATCACTTAAAGTCTATTGAAAGCATAATTCAGTTAGTAATAACCTGTTCTCTAATTGCTTCAGACAGGGAACCAATACTATGAGGAAATGGGGTGTATTTTATTGTGTAGTTGTACAACCTCACCGTGTAATACACTTACCAACCCCTTTAGGACCCTTAGGTTTCCTTTGCCAAACCTCCAGCTTAACCCGTGGTGACTGCTTTTCTGTGCAGCAAGGTTTACAAAAAGGAACAAGTGAAAAGCATTTTACCAGCACCAAAACACTTGAAGAAACAATCAACAAGATACCAAAGAAATCTAACACCATTTTATAAAAATAGACTGTATTTTTCTATATTTCTGGACACCACAATAAAAAAGATCCACCAGAGGGTTCGGGAGATATAGTATTCACAAGGCATAGTAAATCATGTTATTTCACTCAACCATGAACAATCTTTGGCAAGTTCAACAAATTTGACTCTTGAAAACGTTTTCACCAAAATATTTGGGCTGGTTGGAACGCAGTCACTTAGAATCACTTTAGGCAACAAACCGCTTTAGGGAGCCAGTCAGGGAGACCAGCAAAGTCCTCAGAAACAGTTACCTCATCAGGTGAAGCTGACTTGAGTTAGTTCCAGGCACTTTTATCCTTTGCAGAACTCCCCTATTGAACTGGTCTTGATGCATGAGATGAAGGATGCTGTGTGTGTGATGCGGTCAACAAGGTTTTGCTGAGACTACTCTTGGTCCACGAAGGGGATGGGGCAGTCCTGGTCACATGGTTGGTATCCCTAGAGGTCCTCTCAGTGTTGCCAGAAGTACAGTCACCACTGAACTACTGAACGCCCAATATCGCAGTCAGAGGCCAATCCTTCCTTAGTCAATAACTTGTTCTCTGGGGGTTCCAGCTGCACTTCGGTGACACTCCCGGGCTCAGAGAACTCTGGTGCAACTTTGTGCATCATGTCCTGGTGCTGCACATCAACAGTTGGCGATGGGTTGAGCACTTTTGGCTACCAATTTGCCCCAGCAGGCTTCTCAGCTGTTGTATCCCTGTGCTGTGAACAGGTGACCAGCTTACTGACCCTGGGAGTCTCTTGGCTCTGGTTGAGCTCTGGAGATGACTTCTCCTTGAGCAGGACACAGCAGGCACAGTCTCTCTCCTTTGCTAGACACCAGGTTCAGCAGATGCAGTCCACGGTGGTGCAGCCTTACTTTGTTTGTACCATGGTGCAGCAGAGCAGTCATTCTTTGGTCCTCTTTCAGTCTGGTTGAGATCTGAGTTCAGGGTGCCAGGGGTGCCCTAGTTATGCTCAGAAAACCCCTATGACCACTTCCTGCAAAGTGAGGCGTATTGGTATTCCAGGATGCACTGTTCTGCTTATTTCCAATATGGCAGGACCCCTCTCCCGGTGTGTGGAGCCCCCTGACCCAACCCAAAGGTGTGACTACCAAGGGGTCTACATGCCTCTGGATAACCAGTTTGACAACTGGTTTCCCCTCTCTTGTCTCATGTGCCAGCCTGGCCACCCAAACAATGGAGCAGACCTTCTCCCAAGTGTTCCCCATTTGCCCCTCAAAGGTGGCTTGCCCTTTGACGCTCACCTTTTGGGCCAAATGTTAGCACATCTCCCCAGGAGGGCAGAAATCTGTCTAGGCTACAGGATCCCAAGTGCAACCAGTAAGGCCACAGGGGACTTGAGGCAACAAAGTTGCAACTTTGCTAAAGATGCACACTGCAACGTTTTATGTTATTTTCAACCTGGCAATGAATGTAATTAGATGTTTGATACCTTTGCTGACCCACTTTGGCCCCACTGTTCCAGAGTTTGTACAGTTGAGGGGTCAGCATGTAACCCTGCACCCACTAATTGGTTGACCAAGATTTTCCATTGTAAAAATGAGTTTCAGGTTTTCACTGTCAAAACATGTCAAATTACATGTTCTGCCTGTGCAATATGTTGCATCCTGTCATACGGCTTGATAGGCTTGCCGGGGGTGATTTACACATATTCAGGGGAAGTCTGTCTTAACCATTGCTTTAAATGGCAAAGTTGGGCCGGCACTTAAACTACTCTTCCAGCCTGCAAATGGTGGGCTGAGAGTCTCCTTTTCCTTGTGTCCCTCCCAGGGCGGTACAACAAGTGCTGCAATCCCTGGGGAGACCTTCTAACTTACATGCCCTAGGTACCATTTACTAGTCACTTACAGGATAGCTAGCTCAGCCATTTGATAAAAGCCAATTCGACATATCAGTTTACGTGGAAGGGTACAGGCACTGGGGTCTGTTTAGTGCGCCTCAGTGAACTCTGAGAGTCTAAAAACCAGCAGGAGCGTTCCAAAAACTTGGGAATGACCATACAAAAAGGGGCATTTCCTTACAAATACATCTTATGCAATTAATCTGTCCTCCACGACATCACAAATGTTTGATGGGACACCCTTATTTGGAAAGGGGCCTCCTGCCAGCCTAGTGGAAGAATGAATGAAATAATATTGCCGAAGCACAACAGCTACCCCACAGGGCATCCCTGCATTGTGAAGCTCTATCAGAGAGAAACTAAGACCAGTACTGAGACTGTAGAAATAGTCACTATTTATTTTGCTTTCTAAACAAGGTATGGGAAGTTGTTCTCATATCAAGCGGAAGAGAATTCCACAGTTTTGGTAGAAGGATATTAAAGAATCTACCTCCTTTTTTAACCAGCTTAATTTTGGAAATGGCGGAGTGACTCAGAGGAAGATCTGAGATTGCAAGTAGGATGGTATATTAGAAGCTTCTTTCTAATTGGAAAGGGGCCAATGATGTGGAGGGCTTAGTGAACAAGACAAAGAATGATGAAGGTGGGAGCCTTTCGTTCAGGCAGATGTGCTTCAATCGAATATTTCTTGGGGATATTAAGGCTAGTTTGTGGAGAGGATTTTGGACAATCTGGTGCATTGCATGAGCCGGGAAGAAATACAAGATACAGTGAATAACTACAATCTATCCTTGATGTAACCAAGGCCTGAACTACAGTTTTCTGTCATGCTGCAGGTAATAAAGGAAAGATTTTCTTAAGAGTCCTTACAATCTGAAAGTATAGTCCAGGAACACAAGAAATCTGGATAGTGAAGATTAGTTGGTTTGTCAAATATGACTCAGAGATTTCTTGCAATAGTCAAAGGAACTGGGGGGAGTGCAGAGACCATCGATCCAGTAGGAGAGGCCAAGTTGCTGATTGGTTGGGGAGACCAAATGGGTGAGTTTTTCCCCAAAAAAATAATCTCCATCTTCTCCAGTGATAGAATTGAAACGTAGTTTTACTATATTACTCATGTTTTACCCTACATTATGTTAGCATTTATATGGCTAATACATTATATTTACATATTGTGTGTAAGAGGTAATCAGTTGATACAGATGTCACGTTAGTTGGGTTGACATCAGTGCCATAATTTTAGTTAGAGAAGACGCCATGTTCTGTTACAATCAAAACTGTTTCTCGCACATTCGAAACTGTTGTTTGCTCATTTACGAGAAATAGTCTTTGGTAAGTTTTGTTTCTTCATTTCTTCGTTAGTGCATGCTTTTTCTTTTGGATCAAGGCCTTCTCCCACCTGTCTGGAGGGGAGGATAGGCCAGACGACCTTGAAATGTAGATAGCTTGTACCAGGCTGTGGAATCAAGACTTATGTTCTGTACCACCATTGTATTATGACACCTACCAGTGTTTTTCCATGGTAGGCGGGTCTTTGTGGACTCCGCGACATACATAATGTAACTTCATGCTTGTTAAAGCCAGTCCTTCGTCAGCCATTGTAGGCGGCTGGTCAGATTGGACTGCACTGCAGTGTATTTTATGAATAAACTAGAGTGGTGGTATTCTCTACTGCGTCATCGACTCTTCATTCTGGAAGGCTAGAGGAGGTCGAGAGTGACCCGGGTGGCCTTAATCGGGTCACTTCCTTCAGTTGGCGCCCGAACAGGGACTCCACCAGGTGACCCATCTCGCCCGTAGATGGGTTGTAGAAGTCGGGGTTGTGTCTGGTCGGATGGGTGGATCGGGGATCCCCCCACGATCGAGCTTGGTTCTCGCAGCAGCCCCGCCTGTCTGATCGGGCGGCTCCTCCTCTAGCGGTCACCTTGGCAGGGGTTCTGAAAAGGTGAAACCCTTGGATCTGACCTTTTTAGTCCGAAGTGTCGGCAGTGCATAATAATCTTGTTTGACCTGTGTGCGGACCCTTGTGATACAGAGCATTTTTGAACGTTCTGCCGGGCCAATTGTTGAATTCGGCCTATTCTTGAAAAGGCTTATTCTTGAAAAGGCCTGGGGCTAGAGGCTATCTTGTCTTGGTGCAGTCTGAAGACTGACTTGTTTTGGTACAGTCTATGGACTCTTCTTGAGAGCTCTTTGTTTATGTGTGTTTTAATGTGTGTGCGCGTGTTGATTGAGTGAATATGTGAATGTGTCTGATGCTCGGATGCCTTGTTGGAGTAAAGTGTGGTGTTTGGGGTGCCGATGCTGCTCTGTGGAACATCGTCTGGAGGAGCCGCAGCCTGCACCTCCGGAAGGTAGTCCGGATTTTGATATGTATGTGAAGCACGGTTTTGGCCCTATTATGTTTCGTACATTGTGGTACTAGTATACGAGGGACAATACAGAGCTTCAGTGGCCACAGGATGGTACCTTTGATGAACAAAAATTAAATTATTTACAGGATAAATTATTTGCTAGAAGAAGTAGGCAGTCTATGTTTGATACTTTGCAGGTATGGCAGAAGGAAGCTAAGCAGAGACGTATATGTGCTGAGAAAGAGTCCAGGAAGAAGGCAAGGCAAATGGTGGAGCAGAAAGCGGTAGCTTATGATAAAGAAAGGACAGAAAAGGGTATTGAGTGTGCAGATAGGAAGTTTCAATTACAATGTGATAAGTCCTATGTTGTTCGAAAGGAAGAGGATCCTTTTGTGGAGGATCTGTTGGAAACTCGCCCCCCACCTCTCTATGCCCCGTAGAGAAAAAATCCTGCTGTCCCGTCGTCTCAGTCTTCTGTTGTTCCCTCGCCTTCACTTGGATTTTCCACAGCCTCAACAGCTTCGGCTCCAGCTGTATCCGTCTTCCCTCCGGTTTGGCAATTTACCGGTACAGTGACTGCAGGCACCCCACAGTGTCAACTGTTTCTGTTTCTACTGCTTCTCTTATACCTACCACACAGCCGTTGTTGACCCTGTCACCTGTGTCTGCATCTTTTGCGTATCCCCTATATGTGTTACCCACAGTATTGAGTAGTGTTGGGACGCCGGTGCGAGGGCCGGATGGAGGAAAATGGGCGGAGGCACAGGAGCGATTAGAGCGGGCAATGATTTGATCTGACGTGAGTGAGGAAGAGAAAATAATAGTTGCACTTCAGGCAACACAGTGGGCTTGGAGTTTGATTTATAGTTTGGAGGATGTATGGAGTGTGATGAAGTATTTTGCTCCGTGCAACAACATGCCCTTCAGCATATGCCTACTACATTGATTTGTCTGTGGGAACAGTGTATTGGAGATACAGCTCCTCAAATTATGATTTTTGAGATTGGGTATATTCTGCTGGTATAGCCCCTGCAGAATTCCATAGTAATGTTGGGACATTGCTTAGTTATCGGGCAAAGTTATATCACAGTACTCCGATTAAAGTATCTCAGTTTCCGATGAGGGAAGTGTATCCCATTTACCACCATGAGATTCCAGAGCAGCATAATGGATTAAATGTTGTTACTCAGCAACGGGTAGAGGCTCATTTTCAGGAGCAATGGGTCTATGCCCCGTGGAAGAGAAGTGAGGTACTTGCCCTTAAGAGTCAGTTACCAGCCTCCAGGAAAAAGCCTACTGCATATTATAAAGAACTAACAGATGCTGCCTCCTCGTCAGTTATGAACTTAGCAGATATTGAGATGTTTGTTGGGCTGTTAGTGCAGGTAGATATATGGAGGCAGGTGCATACACAGGATCACAGATTGGAACTGGGTGGTACATGGGATGAGATTAAGGCATGGGATAAGGAACGGAAGCCTGGCGACAAGCCTAGGTCTGAGATTTTGGCTTTACCAAAACTTATTATTACCTACATGCATTCTCTTATTCCACCCAGACGAGTAGATTGGGATAAGTTGACGGCATGTCGCCAAAAGAAAGAGGAGAGTGTGTCTGATTTTTTTACTCGGTTTGAAGGGGTGTTTTGGGATTTTAGTGGGCAGGATTTGTCAGTGGAAAGTGGTGTTTGTTTGTTTGTTAACAGGTTTGTTACAAATCTACTTCCTGAAATTGCGGCTCGGCTGCAAGCCTCTGAGAGTACATGGACCACTTCCTCCCCTTCAGTAATATTGAGCATGGCTCAATATTACGAACATTGAGAAAATGAGGAGAAGGAGATGGTGGAGAAAAAGAGTAAGGATTTAAAGACGAAGGTGTTGTTGCAGCAAGTTGCAAGGGGATCTGGAAGGGGTTGGGGTACTGGTCTGGCTCAGAGGTCACGAGGTGCCAGTAGAGGTGGTGTGCCACTGGGGCTGAATCAGTGTGCGTATTGTAAATACGAGGGGCATTGGTGAAATGAGTGCCCAAAACTGTTACAGAAAGTTGCAGTACCAAGAGGAAGGGGCTGGAATGGAAGGGGTCGTGGTGAGGGTAGCCAAGATGAGGCTCAAGGGGATGCGTCCTCAGGGGGTCGGTCTGATCAGAATTATTATGATGATCCCAGAGGAAGACAGTATTATCATGATGATTATGCTATTGGATGAAGTTACAGGGATGTCCTATAGCTAGGACAGCAAGAGACAGGGTGCGGGACCAGTCCAGATTCCTGTAGATCATTGTGGTCCTTATGTCACAGCAGATCTACATGGTTCAACACAGACATTTTGGGTGGATACAGGTGCAATAAATAGCTCTGTTTCTCATTCACTGGTCCCCGGGGCCGCCCTGTCTGGCCGTAATAATGTCTGGGTAGGTTTTTCAGGCGTACTGGTCGTGAGCCCCATCTCCAAAGCTCTTGCTTTGACTGTTAGTCCTTTTACATAGGATTCCCCGTTTTTGTTGACATCAAATTGTGACGAAAATTTATTAGGATTGGATTTATTGAAGAAACTATATGGTACCATTTATTGTTCCCCAGTTGGTGTTTACATGACTTTCGGACCTAAGGTGGGTGGTGCAAAACAGTGTTTGGAAAGGATGCGCCCCTTCTGGTAGAATTTAATGATGTACCATCTTCTTTGTGGGCGGCAGGGGACTCGGATGTTGGGTTGCTACAGATACCACCTGTTTCTATTAAGATCAAGGATAATGCTGTGCTCCCTCGTATTCCTCAGTATAAAATATTGCAGGATGGGGAACAGGCTCTGATGCGGATTATACAGGATCTGATCAAGTTAGGGGTGGTGGAGGAGACAGTAGTAAATGTGAGTAATAGCACCATTCTTCCTAGTCTTAAAAAGGCACCTGTGGATTCTCCTGATGCACACCCTGATGTTTACCGCTTCGTGATTGATATGCGGGAGGTAAACAAAATAGTTATTCCCCGGTTTCAGGTGGTTACTGATATTACAGTCCTTCTCACAATGATCCCTTCTACTGCAAAATATTTCTCCGTGATTGATTTGAAAAATGCTTTTTTTAGCATTCCTGTACACCCTGATAGCCGATATTTATTCAGCTTTGCTTTAGCTAGCAGGAGCTTTGAATTTTGTAGGGTTCCTCAGGGGTATACGGGAAGTCCTAGTATTTATAGTCAAGCTTTGAAAGGTCAATTGGACTCTCTCTCTCTTCCCGTGGGCAATGTATTATTGCAATATGTAGATGACATTTTAATAGCCTCCAACACCGAAGAGGGTTGTCGGGATGCCCCGGTAAAATGGTTAATGCATTTGGCGAAAAATGGACCTAAAGTGTCCCTTTCTAAAATCCAATGTTGTCAACAGCAGGTAACCTATTTAGGTCACCTGCTGTCAAAGGAGGGTCGGAGGTTAACATCCGAACGAGTTGATGCCATTGTTAAAATGCCCGTCCCTGTGTCTCAAAGGGATGTGCGTGCGTTCATAGGCATCACCTCGTATTGTCGGCACTGGATACCTGCTTATTACTTATTATTACAGCTTTTGCTTTACCTAACCACTAAAGATGTGCATGAACCCTTGCCCTGGAGGCATGAATGTCAGCAATCTTTTGAACAATTAAAACTTGCATTTTACTCTGCACCTGTGCTTGGAACACCGGATTACAAGAAGCCCTTCGTGCTGTACGTACATGAAGCAGTTGGGTGTGCACTCTCTGTGTTAACACAAGCCTTTGGAGGTAAGCAGAGGCCATGTGCTTATTTTCTGCTACACTTGACCCTATCGCCAGAGCCCTCCCGAGCTGTTTAAGAGCTGCTGCGGCTGCGGCGGTCTCTATCAGCAGGGCTCGATCTCAATCATGATCTCACAGTAATGGTAGCGCATGCTGTGGATGTACTTTTGAACAGAACGAAGACGCAGCACCTTACCAGTGCTTGTCTGACTGGATATGAATTGACATTGTTGGCACCTCATATTACTATTGAAAGATGTGCCGTTCTGAATCCAGCCAGGTTACTACCCCTCTCTTCGGAAGAAGAGGACACGGATGTCCATGATTGTTTGTTCCGCAATGACAAAGAGACGAAGGGACAGGTAGAACTGACTGATGTTCCCTTATCCGACCGAAAAGGGGAATTATACGTCGATGGCTCTTGTTTCAAATTGTCAGATGGCACCACTACAGCGGCGTATGCTATTATCACGCTGCACACTGTAGTTGAGATGTCACGTGTTCCTTATCAATCAGCACAGGCTGCGGAGCTGGTAGCCCTTCTGCGGGCATGTGAGTTAAGCGAAGGACTGACTAACAATATTTTTACTGAAAGCCAGTATGCCTTCAGGGTGGCACATAACTTTGGACGCCTCAGGGCAGAGAGAGGATTCTTGACATCAAACGGGACCAAAATTCAACATGGTCCAATGATAGAGAGGCTTTTGACAGCTTTGACTCTTCTCAAATGATTAGCAATAGTATAATGCAGTGCTCATAAAACAATTACTGATGATGTGGGGAAAGGATATGCATTAGTAGATCAGACAACTAAAGAGACAGCCATAACTAAGATGAAAAAGTTATTTGTGGCGGGTCCAGCTGGGTGGGTGCCTGAGAATGGCATGTTTTAGGACACACTAGCAAATGTCAAGGAGATCCATAGTGAAGCAACAGTAGAGGAGTTGGCAGTGTGGCAGGAGAAAACAGGGTGTCTAGATGAAGAGGGATGTTGGACTCATCTGTCCGAGAAACAGAGATGGATGCTACCAGACGCATATGTACTTCCTGTAGTTAATATGACACATGGTCCAGCCCAAATTAGCTCCAAGGGCCTTTGCAAGTTGCTGGATCCTGTGTGGCGAAATGACAATATTTCAAAAGTTACTATTCGCTTGGTGAAATACTGTATGTCCTGTCTTAGACAAAATCCTGGGAAGGGTACCCCTACACCTTCTGGTAATTTTGCTGCTCCTTCTTTCCCTTTTGAGGTACTCCAAATAGATTATATAGAATTACCACGAGTTAATAATTTGAAATACATGTTAGTGGTAGTTTGTTCTTTTAGTAAATGGATTGAGGCGTACCCCACAAAAGAAAACACCGCCATGGCAACGGCAAAGGCTCTTATTAAGGAGTTTTTTCCCCCGCTATGGCTTGCCCCGTTTGATATGGAGTGACAATGGAAGTCACTTTAACGCCAAATTGATCCAACTGATATATGAGGGTTTGCATATTCAGCAAAGGTTTCATGTAGCTAATCACCCCCAGTCCGCAGGTTTAGTTGAGAAGTACAATGGTACTCTCAAGTAGGGGTGGGCGGAATTTGCGAAATCCACTTTGGCAAATTATCGCGAAAATGTTAAAAATTATCGCAAACACGCGGAAATATCGCGAGGATGCGGAAGTTTTTTTCCCGCATGTTCGCGAGATTTTCTGCCTGGTTGCGGCTCGCCAACTTACCCATGTGGTTGCTCGTGGGCACGGCCATCTTGTTTTCAGTTGTCTCGCGGTGCATGATCGAGAGAAGAAAGATGTGATCGCGCGACGAATGACGTCACTGCGGGCGCGAACTGTCGCGAGACAGCGCAAATGGCTAAAAACAATACAACATCTCATGGAGAACGCGACCGGATCAAGAAAACTTGTCGGCGAACGCAGGGATTCAGGTAAGGCGATCGCGCGCGCACGAGAATATATTGTTTTTCAGCACGAGCAAGAAACAAATTATCGGCAAGCTGCAGAATGCGGAAATTTTTACATTTTCGCGCTCTCCGCAGAACGCGAAAATGTCAAATTATCGCAATTTCCACGAACGGAACGAAATTTTCGCCCAGGCCTACACTCAAGTTGAAGTTGGCAAAAGTGAAGGAAAGTACTGGGTTGCAATGGCCAGATGCAGTACCCCTTGCTTTGTTGTCCACCAGAATGACAGCCAATTCTAGGATGGGATTATCTCCCTATGAGGTAATTTTTGGTTGTCCAGAAAATGTGTGGAGTGTCCCTAGACCAAAAGAATTCTCTGACATCGATTATCCTCTGTTGGTCAATTATTTGTATTAACTTACTAAAGCTTGCGTTCTATTACCAACAGATACACGAGGCGTTTCCTCCAGCACCTGAGGGGCCTGGACATACAATTCAGCCTGGTTATTGGATGTTAATATGAAGCTTTCAGAGAAAGGACAGCTTGGAGCCCCTACTTGGTCCTCATCGCAACTAGGATGGCATTGAGGGTGGAAGGTTGGAAGAACTGGATCCACGCCTCTCACTGTAAGAGGGTACCATTACCTCTTCCCTACAACGCCTGGGTGTGAGAGGGCATCAGAGATCATGAAACTGAGAGGGTCCCAAGATTTCTCCTGTTCACGGATGCCCAACTGGTTTGGACGCAGACAGAGGAAGAAAACGATGCTGTTCTGAATGAAGAAGTCCCACCAGAAATAAGGGCTGCTCAGGGTTCCACTTCATCTGATTCACAGGAGCCTGAGTCCCAGTCCCCAGCGCCCCGTGAATTTCAGATTCTGCTTTGCGATGAGACAGTGCCTGGAAAAGACAGGTATAATTTACGTCCTCAAGGGAAAGGTAGTGTGCCGAAAGAAAAGTGAGTTTAGTTAGGGATGGACTTTATTGGATAAGATAAGTGAAAATGTCCCTTGTTTTTGCTTCTTCCCATTAGATTAGGGATTACAAGATTGGAGCACTACCTGTGACACAGGACAGGGTAAATTGAGGGTATCTTCCAAGGAGGGAGAGTGCCCTATCCTGAGAACATTGAACATTTGTCGATGAGGTGCAAGGGTGCAGCTCCACCGCAGCGTGCTCAATAGCACCACAGATGATTGGACGATATAAGCCTGCCAGGGAGGCTTGAAACGGACCCTGATTCTCAAGTTTCTTTTTTTCTGTTTTTCTATTTTTTGTGCCCTCTTCCCATCATTGGCTCCATCCCAAGTCATTTTTTTCTTTGAAGCTTTGCTCTGTGAATATACATATTTAAAATAAATGATCTTCTTGCTCGTCCTCTTGCAGCAGAGGACCAGGATTTTGTTGCCCTACACCCAGGGTGGGTTGCTTTTGAATGGTCTCTCAGGGAAAAGATATTTTGGGTTGTAGTTATGTTGCTAATTCTATTGGGGGAGTTGGGCTGTTCTGGATAATGGAGTGCTCTAAGGTTCAATCATCATGTGTATTGTATCAAGCAGTTCCCTCATATTGTCAGAAGTGAACTATGCACAGTAATGGTTTTCTGGATACCCACCGAAATGGGGATAGTACAGCTTGTTACCCCATTGATTCTGTCACAAGTCTATGGACTGCTTATCCCCTATCACTGGTAAATTATACATATGTTTATCCCCCCACCTTTGTGGAGGTCAAAGGTGAATTTGGTTTGGGATACCATGGATCTTGCCTATATCATAGAAAACCGAGAGGCACAGGATATCCGGGATGTATGCCTGAAATGTATTGTGGTGATCTATATTTTAGCAAAAGAAATATCACTCTGACAGGTTGGCATTACCAAGATCTGACTGTCATTCAAGAGGCAGGAACATATCCTGCATGTTGTCCTGAACTAAACAGTACTGACACTTATTTGTATCTTATTTGTTCTGGAGAAATTGTATACAAAAATGTTCTACGTTTAGGGAAAAAGGATGACCCCAGTATGAAAGGAATGAGCACTAGATATGCTCCATTGGATTACCAAAGTCCACTCTATGCACACCCAGGTTTTTATTTTCTATCCAATGGCACACATTCCAATATGTACTCTGGTGCAGAGGACGTGGCTTTGGGAACGATGTTACCTCTCGGGGTACCTTGTAGGCATAGTAGACCGAATATAAGATGGGTGAAAAGAACATTGACTAAGGAATTCTGCGAGGGAGTTACCAATTTAGAAGTTAATAACTATAGCAATGGTATTACTTTTGGGTATATCCTTTCTTCCATTATCACATTCAGTGGTACTGCCATGACCAGAGGTGAACGTGCTAGAGAGTATTTTGGGTGTAAATTACAGATATTATCCAATTTGAGAGTGTCAGCCTTACGGGATATCACCACCCAATTAGAAAGTATGCGCATATACCCAGAGCAAACAAGATATGCTGTTGATTTTATTTTAGCTAAGAATGGTGGAGCGTGCGCTGTCAGGAGATCAGTGTGTGGTCGATATCACAAATATGGAAAAAAATATTACCCAAACATATTTTAGACATCCTAGAGAATCTTAAAGGCATGAAGAGCGGCAATTGAAGTTGGTCCTTGTTCGGTGGGTGGGGTGGGATCTTAGAAAAGGTGATATATTTCATTGTTATTCTAATTTGCTGCTGTGTTCTGATACAGTGTCTTCCCTTATATTGCCCATATTGTGTTATCTTACACCCAAAAGAAGTTTGATTCATGATCCAAATGCAAAAATAATGCTCTGGCAAGAGCTTGATACTCTCATGCAGTTGGACGAGGGATTCTTTGGATCAGATACTTCCCTGGCAGATTCTTTTTCTGATGTTACTTGTGTTGTTAATGACTATTATCATATCTTCTTTTCAGTGAGCTCTATTCATATGTGTATTCATATTTGATGAATTATTGTCTATATACTAATGTTTCTCCTAGATATTAGATTTGTAAAGACCCTTACCTGATATCACAAATAAAGATGATTTAGCATATAAATGCTAAAAGGAGGGTCTGGTAGAATTGAAACGTAGTTTTACTTTATTACTCATGTTTTACCCTATATTACGTTAGCATTTATATGGCTAATACATTATATTTACATATTGTGTGTAAAACGTAATCCGTTGATACAGATGTCACGTTAGTTGGGTTGACATCTGTGCCATCATTTTAGTTAGAGAAGACGCCATGTTCTGTTACAATCAAAACTGTTACTCGCAGATTCGAAACTGTTGTTTTCTCATTTACGAGAAATAGTCTTTGGTGAGTTGCGTTTCTCCAATGGTTATGCTAGCTAGTTAGTGCATGCCTTTTCTTTTGGATCAGGGCCTTCTCCCACCTGTCTAGAGGGGAGGATAGGCCAGACGACCGTGAGATGTAATTAGCCTGTACCAGGCTGTGGAATCGAGACTTATGTTCTTTACCCCCATTGTATTACGACACCTACCAGTGTTTTTCCATGGTAGGCGGGTCTTTTGTGGACTCCGCGACATACATAATGTAACTTTATGCTTGTTAAAGTCAGTCCCTCGGTAGCCATTGTTGGCGGCTGGTCAGGTTGGACTCCACAGCAGTGTATTTTATGAATAAAGTAGTTTACTGGTGTTCTCTACTGTGTCATCGACTCTTCATTCTTGGAAGGCTAAAGGAGGTCGAGAGTGACCCGGGTGCCCCTAATCGGGTCACTTCCTTCAATAGTTCAGCTTTAAATCATTTTATTTCATCCAGTTAGCCACTGTTGACATACAGATACATAGGGAATTTTTGGTGATATCAATGTCTTCTGAGATAGACAAGAGTATTGGTGTTACCTGCTTAGATTACCACCTCAAAGCCAAAAGACTGAATTAGTGGGGTAAGAGCATGTATTGAAAATCGTGGGACTGAGGGATGAGCTCTAAAAAACCACACAGGGATTTGGGAAAGGGACTGATTTAAAACTGAGGGCACCGGACCAAACTGAGGGCACCTGTTAGAAGGATCCCACCCAGCTGGGACCCTGTTTGCAGATACACAAGTCAAAGAGTCTATCGATACGGATAGGATGGGAAACAGTATCAAAAGGTACTGATAGGTTTAACAGGACAAGAGCCACCTCTGTCCAATATGCATTTGAGGCTGTCAGTGAAGCTAGTAGAACTCTTACTGTACTGTGATCAAACCTAAAACCCAATTGTGAAGGGTACAGCAGGTCATTGGTCTCTAAATAGGAAGAGAGCTGAGGGTTTATGTCTGCCCCAGTCAGTGGAAGTCATAGTTCCTTAGTTGTTAAACTTTAAATAAGACATAATGGGCCTCATGTAGGTAGCTAAATACCGGTCGGTAACGGCCGAAATTCGGTAAATATCCCGATACCGACCGGTATTTAGCTATTTGAGATGTAGGAGGCATATTTCAGGATTCGGTAAATTATCGAATCGGTAAAATACCGATTCTGTAAATACCGAATCCTGAATGTAGGGAGCACTCTAAAGAGTGAAAATTAGTAATAAGAATTCGTTATTTACCACCAAATACAGGTTGGTGATAAATAACGAATACCTTGCAAAAAGCAATATTTTGCAGATTTAAGAGTGCCATGTGGCAGACATACATGCTCTTAGGGCATGTATGTGCGCCACATGTGCACACATGCAAGATTCAGGGGTGCAACAGGGTGTCAATGTGACACCCTGCCACCCTTGAATATGCTCCCCCCATTACCGAATCGGTATTTACCGATTCGGTAATGAGGCATGCCTTCCCATTGATTCCTATGGGCCTCCAGGCCCATAGGAATCAATGGGAAGGTATGCCTCATTACCGAATCGGTAAATACCGATTCATAATTACCAAATTATTCCGATTCGGTAAAATTTACCGAATCATTACCTACATCACATTTACCGATTCATAAATACCGAATCGGTAAAATTCGGTATTTATGAATCGGTAAATGTGAGGCTACCTACATATGGCCCAATGTGCATTATTCAACAGAGTAAATGTGTCACCACCTCGTGAACTAAGTGCCAAAGTAAATTACTCAATTCCCAGAGTCTAAATCTCGCTCATGAAATAAGGGTTCAGAAATTTCTTAAGTTCGCCCATGCCCTATTCCACTGGATACCTCGTGCCCCATGCAAATCGTGCATATCATGCATTTTGATACCATGAACTACATACTGGTTGTAATACCATTAAAAATTGCTGGGACATATCCTTTAACCCGCACTCAGAACAACAAACTGCCTTTACAACGCAGTCACTACCACAACTGAAACATTACCACATGTTCCTTGGACCCACAAGTCGTTACGACGACTTTCTTTAGGGGAAACATTGTTGGACTGGTGTTGGATTTTAAGTTGCGAAGGCTAAGGTTGGAATGGTAATTTATACTATTCCAAAGGCCAGCATCCAAGGCAAGTCGGTGTAATGACTTTCATTTTAGAGGAACGTGTGGTAACATCGCAGTCGGATGAGTGTCTGCACTGTAAAGGCATGTGGGGTAAATGGATGTGAGGTTCCATCATACAACTGTAATTCCTTCTCTATAATAAATCAAAACCGGTGCACCGCGTCACTCCAACCATGTGCCCATTATTACAGCTGCCTCTCTAACAACACATACATCCACCAATGACCTCCCAATCCACCCATGTCCACAGTGAACACGACACCAGCCAATCAACGTGCAGTTCACAACACACAAATCCAGTATCAGTAGAGCCCAGTCCTCGTTAAAGTCCAGGTGGCAGCCAGTACTTTTAGTGATCATTCAACCGAATTGTAAGAAAAGTTGAACCCCTACATCATCAAAATTTTCCATACAGTCTATGTACCGCCATTCTCTCTTCTGAAAAACCACCGTTTATACTCACATCTCCCAACATGATGACAAGGCAAACACAACATCGGGAAATGATATGCATACCTTAGGAGAGTGCTCCTGGCCCCTCACGTATCATTTGGAAAAGTGGCATGCTGAATACGTGTCAATTTGTTGAGCCTATTTATACTGAGAGCCAAAAGCGTATAGCGCCTCAAAGTCCCAAAAGGACTTAATGCTAGTGCATCCAACTGGGCACCATGTTGAATTATAACTCTATGTCTGGTCGGCGTTCTTACGTTGTTACTAATAATTGAACTAGAAATTATTACGCTGCCTATCCTAAAGCTCTTAGGCGTGATTCACAAAGGTATACTTAGACTTATTATCTAAATTTAGGCCAAACATCTAAGTTTATGACTTTGGGAATTTACAAAGGGCAATTACAAGTACTATCTTTATGTCCACACTCGGGAGGAGGGATCTCCACCCAGAGTGCAGACATAAAGATGGTACTCATAAATGCCTTTTGTGAATTCCCAAGACATAAACTTAGACGTTTGGTCAAAGTTGAGACCAAACGTCCAAGTTTACCCATGTGAATCAGGCCCCTTGTATCTCCGTATGGAGTATTATGCATTTGTTAGTTTTGTCAATGATGGTGTATCAACCATCCTTCTTAATCGAGACCAGTCAAGGTTAAATGTAGTATAAGTATTGAGTAGTTTGGTAATTGAGTACATTGTCTACCCTGTATAGCCTCACCATCAATATTTAGAATATTATCATGGGAGGTCCCCATGGAAATGTGAAGTCATTTTGTTCAATTCAGTTGCCCTGATGTAAAGTAATATTATATTTTTTAGAACCCAATTAAGGGTTAGACCCCCGCATTCTGCGCATGGCGCTTCTTCATAATCACAGTAGTATTCTAACATTTGTGTTCCTTCACATCCTTGCTACAATCTATACCACCTTTGTCGACTATGGAATGTTGTCAATTAAAGGTGTGTAATTATTATAAAAATAGAAAAATAAAGGAAACTTCCCCTTTAGGGTATAGAGGAGAGGACAGGGAGACAAATACAGGTATCATTATTTAACTGTCATACGTCATCAAATACAAATTTCATACTGTTGGTGACATTGGTAGTTTCATGTCATAGCTTTGAACATCACTCCATTACTTAGCCATTATGTGGAGTGCGTTATTTCATAGTCACAGTAGTACTAATATTTTCCAAATCTCTAATTTCTGGTTGGAATCTTGTAATCTTTCTTTCAGCATTAACTATCAAGATCTCTATACGGTACCATTAAACTGTGATTTAACTCCTTTTCCCACTGTAGAAGGAGATCCTCATCTAAGTCGTCATATGTTGGGCAAATTTGAAACCTCAAGTCTCTAGGTATTCTATTAAGCTTGATGCACTGTTTAAGGGTGACCTTTCTTAAGATACCCAAGATTGCTTCCTTTCCCCCGGTTAGGCCGATAGTATGTCTCATATGTGGACCTACTGAGAAACTGGCCCACTTTGCGGATACCTTCTTACATCCATTTGTATCTAACCTCCCATCATTCATTAGAAATCCAAAACATGCACTGAATATATTATGTGACATTGTGTGGTAAGACAATAGGGTGCTGGTAACACTAGACATGGTGTCTCTGTGCACCAACATCCTGCCGGAATATGGTATGGCACACTTTCTCAACAAGAGACCGAAATGCTCTTGACTATGATTCTTGACAATAATGTGTTTTTGTTTGAAGACACATGGTACCATCAAATATGCAGGACTGCGATGAGGTACAGATTCATTGCATCTATGCCAACCTCTTTATGGGGTGGTTTGAGGAAGAGCGGGTACACAGATGCGGACACTGCACAATGTGTAGGATTGCCAGGGATCTGGAGTCATTTTGTTACAATAACGGCACTACCTACTATATCAAGAACAACATACATTGCATGTCCCACTATGTGGTGTATGTCCTAATATGCATATGCAATAAGATATATGTGGGCAGCACAATCAGACCAACTAAAGATAGGATAATGGAACATTTACACAAAATATCCATTCACTCTACACATTCTGCAACGCGGGCAGCAGGATCACCATAGGGGCTTAGTATAGCAAGATAAGAGGGTTAGAAACAGGGAACTACAACTGAAATGACCGGAAGCCCTATGGATAATGAGACTGAAGTGGTTGACCTGGGTTTAAACATAGATCATGAATTACATTATTTCTTAGGAGACTGATCAAGTTTAATTTATTGGATGTCTTCCGAGTCATATCTTAAATAGATAAATGATTGCAAGTTTAGAAACTATTATGTAGGAGGAAAGTTTACACTCCTGGCAAAAACCTACCAATGTTATTAAATATCATGTAAACTTGTATAAAGATGGAGTATGACAAACCAATGACGATACCTGTATTACTTTCCTTGTCCTTTCATCTCTGTTTTATAAGAGGACATTGATCTTACTTGTGTTCTTCTATAAAGCTTTATATATTAGACAATCCAACATTAATTTGGCCATATTATATTGTAGGGTACAGAGGATATGATGGAATACAAATTTGTTAGTAGTACTGTGACTATGAAATAGTGCACTACGCATAGTGGAGAAGGAATGGAGGGATTTCCAAACCTCTGACATGAAAATTCCAATGTTACCAATAGTATGGAACTATGTATTTGATAAAGTGTGACAGTTAAATAATGATACCTGTATTTATGTCCATGTCCTCTCCTCCATGATTCTAAAGTGGACTTTTCATTTAGTTTTCTAGTCCTTTAAATATTACACACTTTAAATTGACTACATTGCCTAATTTACATATGTGATCAAAATGGTAGCAGGTATGTGAAGGAAAAAAAACTACAGTGATTGTGAAGTAGGACCATGCTCAGAATGCCGGGGGGTAGCCTCGAATAGAATAATGAAAGATACCAATTTTGTAATATGGAAGTTGTGCCGCTGTTTTGCTGTGCGTGAAATCGTGAATATAGTATGTTCGGATCCCAAACTGGGTTCTAAAAAAAATTAAATTCCTTTTCTCTCGTGCAGAGTTGACTTTACATCAGGGCGACCGAATTGGCCAAAATTACTTCACATGACAATAGTCTAAATCTTGATGGTAATCAATTGCTGAACTACTCGATACTTATACTACATTTAACCTTGACTGCGCTCAATTAAAAAGGATGGTTGGCACGCCATCATTAACAAAATGCGCAAATGCATAATACTCCATATGGAGATAGAATATCTTCAGGATAGGCAGCGTAATAATTAAAATTTCATTTTAGTAACAACTTAAGCACATAGACCATACATAGAGTAATACTTCAACATGGCGCCCAGTTAGACGTGCAAGCATTAAGTCCTTTTTGGAATTTGAGACACCATACACTTCCGGCACTCATTATTAATAGGCACACCAAGGTGGCGTTTATTCATTATCCCATTTTTTCCTGACAATACAACCTCAAGGGTCGGGAGCACTCTCCTAAGGTATGCATATCATTTCCTAGTGTTGTGTTTGCCATCTCATCATGTCCGTAGATGCAGGTATGAATGGTGGCTTTAGGAAGAGAGAATGCCGGTACATAACTGTATGGAGAATTTTAGTGATGTATGGTATCAACTTTTCTCATGGATCTGTTACTTGATCACTAAAATTATTGAGTGGCACATGGACCTTATCGAGTACTGGTCTGTACTGAGACCAGATCTGTTTGTTGTGGACTTCATGTGGCTTGGCTGGTTTCGAGTTTACTGTGGACACAGAAAGATTGGTGCGGTCATTATTGTATGTGAGTTTTGTTAGAGAGGCAGCTCTGATAATGCACACATGGTTGGAGTTACGCAGTGCACCAGTTGGGATGTATTGCAGATAAGCAATTACTAATGGTATTACAACCGGTATATAGCTCATGGTATCAAAATGCATGATATGTACAATTTGCATGGCGCAGAGGATATACGGTTGAATAGGGCATGGGAGAACTCTGAACCCTTATATCACAAGCCAAATTTAGACTCTGGAAATTGAATAGCTTATTTTGACACTCAGCTCACGTGGCTCACACATTTACTGTACTAGATAATGCACATTATGTCATATTTAAAGTTTGATGACTAGGAAACTATGACAGCCATTGACTGGGGTGTACATTTTTTGCAGTGAATGAATAAATAATATTAGAAGATTTACCTAGTACTCACAACGAGAGTACACATCAAAGTAAGAGATTGTATTTGCCTTGAGCCCTATAAATCACATCTATTATATCATATCGCTAAATGGAGATCCCATGTACTTTTAGGAAATATTTTTATGAACACGTGACTACCACAAGGATATAGGTTATATCAAAGGGACACTGTTCTTTCTAATTCATCCAAACACGGGTAATGACCCCAGAATAATGACTCTCATTACTTTTCTTTGATAGCTTTAGGTGAATGAGCACTTTCATGAGGCTTTGAGCATACATAGATGATGTAAGTGTAACACACTAACAGGTACCCTACTGTGACTAATACATATACAATGGGTTATTATGACTAATACTATATATTATTGACTAAGAAAGATCACTTTAACCTTTAGCGCACAGGATGATCTAGGTCATTTTCACCAGGGTGATGGTTTCTTACAACTCCCTATCTAAGGGACTCATCCCTGAAATCTTGTACATTTATAATTGTAGCCCTGAAGAAGTCTTCCGTGACATTTGCAGCAGCAGACAAAACTTGTATTGGCAAGGGCGAACTTGAGAAATGTCTGTAAAAATAAAGACTGTTACTACAACGCATTTGCGCTTTCTCCCCAGCCACCTAATTCCATTCTTTTGACAATAGAGATATGGGACAACAAACCCTCCCCAACAAATTGGGGAGGGTTTTTTCAACAAAGGCGATATTATAGCAGTTTCTCACATGGCTGGCACAGACGCTGTTTCCAATGGAATATTGGAAAGGTTTGTCAGAACAGGTGCAAAGTTGTTGATCTTATTTCATATTATTAGGCGGATATGGATCAGAAGGTAAACCAGATCTCATGTATATAGGCAGATCAGAAACACATAACATAAAATCAGAGGCAAATTTCTATAATGAAGTACCAATAAAAGAGAATGAGAGGTTAGCCAAAAACCCAGTTGTCTCTGATAGGGGAGGTTCTGAGAAGTAAGTACAAATAATATCAGTTTCTGTTGAAAAAAGATGTCAAGATTATCACAATTCTTTTGTGAGGGCTGAATATAATTTTTGGTCGTTTCAGGGTTATTGAGAAAACAGTACACAAGTGGGATTTTTTAAAGATATAAACTAGTCAAATAACCAATTTCTAGACAAGATGATACACTGCTTACTTTTAAAGATAGCTCATTTGAAGATATTGTTAGATATATTATCGTAGTCTTTTGTTCATTTTCTATCTTTACGTTCTTGTAATGTTTAAGCTATTTTTAGTTCCAGGGGTTTAGTTGCTTGCTATGAGGCAGTTGGCGGGGGGGGGGGAGGGGGAGAGTGACTTTTTTCAAGGCATTAAAGCCAGTTGCTAAATTAACTGGCCATAGAATGGATGTTAATAGGCTTTACCTCCAAGGATAAATCCAAAGCAGAAGTCAGATTGACATGTTTGATTTTATACCAAGGTCGATTATGAAGCATGTGAGAAGTTGGCCGGTATATGCTGACCACTAATTAAAGTAGGAACCCTGTATCAGTCCGAGCAACCCTTATTGATGATTAGGTTAAGACAACCTTTATTGAAAGCTATCCTAGTGGTAGATATGGAGAGCAGCCTTCAGGCTAAGTTTCGAAGGAATGTAAAGAAACTTGTTTTACCAGATTACAATCTCCTGAATAACCAAATGAAAGGAGAACCACACAAGGAATATATAAAATATATGTATTTATTACTAAACACTCTCTACTAACCTCTTTATGAGATTAGAGAACAAAGCCCACAATATTAAATCACTAGAACAACAGTAAATAGTACAATACACAGTGGGCTCCAGGGGTAGACCAAACCATATACTAAGAAAGTAGTATAACAACCAAGACTTGACTAGACACAGTGCCTAGAGGACGTACAATCGCTGAGACCACAAGGAACCACCCAAGGTAGGGACACAGGGGACCCATGGAGGCCGGGTGCAGTGTGTGAACACAGGTGCGAGCTCTGTACAATCCTATGAGAAAGTCGGTTGGAATTTTAAAGATTAAGGACACTTCGGAGAGGACTTTAAGCAAACCCAGTTAAACATAGAAGGTTCTAAGGCCAGCACCCTTGAGAGTACTGAGATACCCGTGTTACCTATCCCAGAGGAGCTGGGTGCATAGGGGTCAAGTGATGTCGGAAACCTTCGTTATTTTCAATGGTGTGTTGAGAAAAAGTGCTGCTGCCGGGAATATGTAAAGTGTCCAGTGGAATCCAAGCCTGGACCCGAGGTGAGAAGAACCTGAAAGCAGAGGGGACGGAGTCTGGGTTACTTCACAGTGACCAGGGGCACGATCGACGAATGCCCACCGATGTTGGGTGTTTCAGGTGAGAAAAGGTAAAGCTTGACTCTGCAGCCACGGGGACCAGGAGACGTCATTGATGACCAAAGCCCGGAGGTGAGCTGTCCCATGAAGGATGTCAAGTGCTGGGGGGTCAGTGTCCGGATTGAACACCAACAAGCCCTGGCAACTGCAACCCACGCCGTCAGAGGAAAGATGCTTCGGTGAGGACCAGCAAGGTCCTGGGGACCCACAGTCCAACAAACCAGAGATCGCAAAGAGACCTCAGGCTGAATCACAAAATACCAGCCTAGGCAACACTCGTGAAGTGTAGGCCAGAAATCTTCAGTGGAATTACTGCTTGGGGTCAGGACTACAAGTAGCCTAAAGCTCAGCCTCAGGGATTGCCGAGAAGCATATGCTGCTGCAAAAGTATATGGTGCACAGGGGTTCGGGTTGCACGGTCCCCACGAGGGATACAGGCCTCATAATAGCTGAGAGCGCAGAACAAAGTCAGAGACTTTGGGAACCCACCTCCTGTGTTGCAGTAATCTTCGGAGTCCTCAGGAGTTCGGGAGATGCAAACCGGTCAGATCGCCGAAGTACTTGGTTTCTGTAGCAGAGTTTAGTCCAGGTAAAATCTAAAGTCCTGTAGTCACTGGTTCCTACTTTATACCCAAGGAAGGGATGGGACAAACTCTGGGGACCCACCTATGAGAGGGTCAGGACAGAAGGGTGGCTACACCCATGTCCTTTGTCCAGTTTCACGCAAGAACAGGAGCAAATGGCTCCTGCAACCGGTTTGAACTGGACTATGCACAGGGACACCAAATGTCCCCCCAGCGCAGACATCAAAGCACTCTCAGAGTGCACCCACCCAGCCTCAATACACTAAAGCCTGTCTGGGAGGTGGTCACACCTCCCTGTGACAGGAGGCCTATTGTCAAGCCTTCCCCTGCTCGAGCTTGGCTCAGCAGCAGGAGGGCAGACTCGTGTCTGTGGCTGGCAGCATCCATTTTGTGATGCCCAGGTCAAGAAAGCTGGTACCGATTAGCTCTGTATGTCACATTTGTCAAAATAGGAGGGGAAATCATACCTCCCCCGCCAGTTATTGGCGGGGAGGTATGATTCCAAGGTGTTTGACACCAAACACGACATGTTTCTATGCAGCCGTTTTAAAGTTAGCATTTACCGCAAGGTTATAATGCACTTAAGTATATATGGTTGGCTGCATCACAAACAACCCCAGGAAATATGTTCCGAAGGCTGCAGGGGGCTCTGCTCATGCAGGTGCACTCTCTCACATAAAACCCAGCACCCTGCCTTCAGGATTTCTAAGGCCTGCCATAGGGGTGACTGACAGGGTTGTATGTGCAGTGATATAGAATAGATATAGTGAACCTATATCTAAGTAAGGGGTGCATACACCACCTCTCGCAGGCTGCTGTAGCAGGCCTGTGGTGTCATTTTAAATGGTCTCTCGGGGTGGCATAATACATGCTGTAGCCCCTCGGAGGCCTCTGGGGTACCTAGGCCTGGGTACGTATTATACCGTATACTAGGGACTTTTAAGGGTACCCCAGAATCCAATCTGGAGTGTACCTAAAGTACATGCAATCAATTTAAAGGAGAAAGCAGCTAGACTGGGGTCTTGGATAGCAGGATCCTAGTCAATCTAAGTCGAAAACAGCTGAATATCTGCAAAAAGTGGGGGTAACTATAAGAAGCAGATCCTACTCTCCTACAATGCAGGCAATGAAAAGAAGTGCCTGACTGAAGAAAAAGTAATGAAAAACAAGACAGCAAGCATAGTCGAACCATGTTGGAGGACATAAAATATATTTTTTATTTGAGTTGCTGTTGCTGCATATTGACTCCTAAATATGTCCAGCCTTTTGTGTGTGATTATGTGTAAGGAGATTAAGGCCAAGAGCTTCTAAGTAGTCAATGAGTCTTTGAAAGTGACGGTTGGTGAGGTTATTAAGGTGAAAATTTAAATCGCCATGGATTGTACAGCATGCTGATTTAACAACAAAAGAAAAGGCAAGTGACCAAAGATTATTGTAAACATCTATGCAAGGGCCAGCACGGTGATATATAACTATTACTGTGATCGTAAATGTAGCACAAAGTTGCAATAAAAAAAAGAGCCCTTTATCTGGATGTTTTGTCCTCCAGGGCCGGACTGGGAACCACAACCAGCCCTGGCAAAGTGCTCTGCAGCCCACCCCCCTTCCCGGAGCGGGGAGGGGGTGAGGGGGGTGCCGCCGAGCTCTGTCAGGGCCGGTTTTCGGCCAATTTTGTTACAGGGCCGATTTTGCAGCTATGCTGCAAAAACAGTCCCGTAACAAAAACGGCCTTCAGGAGCCCAAAACCTGCCCCCACCCGTGCAGCGCACCGGGGGATTGCCCGGTGCCCGCTACGGCCAGTCCGGCCCTGGTGTCCTCATACAGTTTGCAAGAAAAGTTGGAACAATAAACCATGGTGACACCTCTCCCATGTTTATGGGCTCTATTGTGCTTGTTCATGAGATAGTTGGAAGATAGTGTGGCGTCCATATCAGGGCCAAAGGATTCCCTTTACCAGGTTTTGATAAGAAACAATTAATTAGGTGTGTGAGTTTAAATGAAATGGTAGATTTTGTATCTGTGTTTGGGTAGTGTTAAACCTGACAGCCTTTGGTGTGGTCTTTTTGACCTCTCCCCTCCTCTTTGCTGAAATTGGTTTTTGTTTGCTTTAGAACTTTCTGCAGGTTATGTCTTCTAACCAGTGCTAAAGTGCTTGTGCTCTCTCCTTTAAACATGCTAAAATGGGCTTACAGCCAATTGGCACATTTAATTAATTATAAGTCCCTTGTAAAGTAATACTATAAGTGCCCAGGGATTGTAAATTAAATGCTACTGATGGGGCAAGGATTCAAGAAAACGAGACTTGCTTGGAGAAATCCCTCATTAACTTTTACTAACCATTTAAAAACTGTGGAATGAGACGAAACTAATATACACCAGACACTGATACGTGAGAGGAAAGCTTTACGCATGCTTAATTAATGTGGAATAAATGCAACACAACTAAAACTCGCTTTAACATGGAAAAATGCTTTGCACATGTGCAAACCTGAATTGCGTAGAAGTAACGTGACTAATTCGCCTTGAGAGGGAAAAACTCACCCATGTGCAAGAAGGACTAACATGCTGTCTTGAGGCATCGCATGCCCGGCATCTGCTTGTATGAACTTAAAAGAAAGCTGCTATTTTTAATGCTTTTGCTCAAGAGAATAATAATAACATGGGATAGAGTAGAAGTGGGTGGTGAACAGTGAGAACTAAATATTTGAGAAATTAACATCTGTTTATGATTCCTTTATTAAGAGTGTGCATTTGGGCCTGCTATGCACATGACTTAAAGAAAAATTGCGACCGATGATAGAGAGCTGCGAATGCTCAGTGGATTCGCTATGTGACCAGATGACCGAAAGAGCTGAATGACTGTCAGATATCAAGGACAAAAGACATGGGAAAAAGAAGACGTGTATCACTCGTCTATGTAGCCTGTATATGAGTGAGCTAACGGGAAAGGGTTTGCAGGACAATAAGAACTTTAATTAAATTCAATATGTCAGCGTGGTGTGATGATAACTCCTTGGCCCCGTCCTATCATATTCCATATTTCATCAATTTGCAAGTCTGGAGGCAGGGACATGTAGAAATAAAGACTATAACTAGAGTGACTTAAGTTAGTGAGACACACATCGATGCTGAGAGATAGATAGAGAGAGAGGCAAGAGCTGCTAGAAGAAAAGAAGAGAGAGCAGACTGGGAAGATTCAGATCCAAATGACAGCCTGATTAGATTTGAAGATTCTGGAAGAACATCGAGGTGGGAGAGAGTGTAAGAGGGAGTTGCGTCCTGGTGCGTCGGGTTAATAGAGAAGTCTAGTAAGTATCTGTCCTGTCCAGATCCTGTCCTATAATCTTTGTCTCCTGATTCTAACTCAGGGGACCCCCACCAGCCCTTTGGCCAGAGGGGTGGTTTTCAGTATTTCATTAGGAAATTATCATTCTGTCTCAAATTTGCATATTTCCATGTAAATGTATTTTATTATATCCCTTTTTGTCTCTACATCTATCCACTCTTTTGCATTTAATTTTGTTGAATGAATCCTGTGTTAATGAATGATCTTGCTAAATGAATTTTTCACTCCCCTGTTAAAAATGATGGAGTTTGCACTGTGAATCTGTATTTTGAGCGTTCAATTTATGACTGAAATCTTAGATAAAGCTTATGAATCTTACCCAGAGTCTGTGGTTATTTCACTGAGATATGTGGATTAGTTAAATAGTTGTTAATATCACCATCACCTAACTCAACAAATGGTCCATCGACCAGAGTTAAGAGTGTTGACTTGTGAAGATTATTTAGGCATTGAAATGTTAATTTAAACCAATTTGTGGTTACAGAGAAATAACTAATCAGAACTTAAGGAAATTATAAAACTTGATTCCCCAGTGGATTGGCCAGGGAGTGTGAATGAACGCTTGGGTAAATGTGTATGGGCCCCATTGAACTACTTGGTTTAGTGAATTGTTCAAATTTGGCGTTCCACTAGATCAGTTTTTCTGGTAGCAGCATTATGGTTATTATTGATTAGTTTGGTGATTATAGATTGATTATTAACTATATGTTTAACACTAAGAGTTAGTGTCGCGTTCTAAATTGTCTGGAAGTACAGGTACAGAGATACCTGGGAATCCCGGGAATGGAATTTAGAAGAGTGTGGTAAGGAAATCACACTGCAGAAAGTTACTTGTCTATTGTCATAATACCTAAAAGCTATGGAAGGCTGTAGGTGTTATATTAGGGACTATATCGTATAAGAGTAGTGTGAGTGACAGCAAACGGCCCATGTGTGAAACTTTGGCCTTACAAAAGAGGTATGTCATTCAGGGGGGACATTTCATAGAAGGTGTTGCAATCACACAGGAGGGGGGGTGTGGGGGGTAAAGGGGGCGAGGGAGACCAAGGTAGAGTTGAAGGGTTGTTATTTGCACATAGTTATAGCAGCACTACGATACAACTTAGATTGCAGTAACCATAACAACCAATTGTGCACTGGAAGTGTTGGTGTGAGTGAACGGCGCAGTGACACAAGTGATTAGAGAACAACGTGTGGCGGCGAAAAACCAGTAAAAAACAATAATTTGTAGGGGTCAAACAAATGATTTTAACAAATGTAATTACAGTTTCATTTTTTGTGAATGGCCCTCTAACGGCCGCGAATGGCGTTGTGGAGTCGACGGCGTTTCGACCTATTCAATTAAAGGTCATCATCAGGACGATGGTTACTTATTTCTTTAAAAAGTGCTGTATAGGATTAGAAAGGAAATAAGGAATAATCAAAAATTAGTTGGCCTCAGAAGAGATGAGTAAAGGAGAGTAGGCTCTAGGTAAGTGATTAGAGGATACCTGGTGACACTATGAAAGAGGAAGAATCCAGGGAAAAGAATCCGCTTTGCAGGAACCGCTGCAATAACAGAGGGGACAAGCAGTCAGGGTAATTTGATTGAGGATGTGCGATGGGTGTAGATACAGAGCAGGTGTCAGCTTGGGAGGTACCTGCAGGACGTCAATTGAATGTAGGCCGGGGGGTGGGAGTTGCCATCTAAAAGAAAGAAAGGAAGGGGACACAAGCAAGGGTTAATGACAGGAAGGGGCGATAAGCCAGTGGAAGTTCGGACAAGAACTATCAGCATGGCAATCTTACCTCGCCGTGCAGGAGTCACAGACCTGGAGGGGAAATTAAGTCCGTGGCTGGTGGAGCGATCAGTGCTTTGGGGTTAGCACAACCGGTCAGGTCATGATCCAGGAAGCCGGGCTGAGTCTGGAGGGACGAGTAAAGCGTCTCAACCAGTACGAGGGGCATGTCCGGTATAAGTGCCGGCAAACAGGCCGGTCACGTGCAAGTGGAAGCATTTAGGAGCTAGTACTTGTAGGACGACAACGTGTGGGACCGGGAAAGGAAAACACGGCAGAAGCAAGATGGCCATCAGGTTATAGACTCCGAGATAGACATCATACGTTACAACATAGAGATAAAACGGAAACAATGGCGACATATTGGTATCTCTGTTAAACAATTGGAAAAACGTTGATTAAAACAATGAGTAATGACTGGCCTGTATAACTTATGCAAGAATGGCATAAATAACAGGCAATTGGAATTAACATAAAATACACAATTGCGGCAAACTAAACAAATTGTAATGCATATTTATCCTCATTAAATTGGAAATTCAATTTGGCCCGCAGAATTTAGGCGGCATGAACAAAAAACAATCAAAGGTGACAGTTGGTATCTCTGTAAGAGGAATTGGAGAAACGGTGGTTCAAAGGGAATTCACCACCTGGTCTGCATTGAATAGGCATGCATACAAACGTGAATTAGTAATAAATTAACAAGGCGCAAAAACATGTACATGAACATCATGGAATTCGAATTGGCCTGCAGAGATGGGGAAGAAAACTGGCAATTTGGTATCTCTGTGTGAGGAAATAGAAAACGGTGGTTCAAAGAATATGTGCCAATTGGTCTGCATTAAGTAGACATGCA
Organism: Triturus cristatus; assembly: GCF_964204655.1. Lineage (NCBI taxonomy): Eukaryota > Metazoa > Chordata > Amphibia > Caudata > Salamandridae > Triturus > Triturus cristatus. The sequence continues at coordinate 790,519,481 of NC_140586.1, read as the reverse complement.
TAAAAACGTAAATAGAAAGGTCATAAATTAACAGGTTGCAGAGGAGTAATAGGTCCTTCACGAGCATAAGTGAAGGGTAAACAGTGGTTTTTACTCGTAGTGACAGGAAGTACTTTCTATTTGAAGCAAGTACAGAAAACTATCTTTGGTTTCAGACAGAGTAGCACTATTTGTACGTTGTTACTAACAGATATTTATAAAAGAAAAATTAGAAAATACATTGTCGTATTACCTTGTGAAGGAAGGGTCAGTAGCAGGAGTCATACTGACATTACAGAGAGCCGCTCTGGTATTGGTTGAAACAGCAGGCGTGTAACAAGTGCAGATTGTAAAGGGAGGGTCAGTAGTAGGAGTAATACTGACGTCACAAAAGAACCGCGCTGACATTGGTCAGACAAGTGTGTGTGTGTGAAGCTTTGATTGGCTAGTGAACAACAACAGCACTGGTATTTGTTGTGGAAAAGAAAATGTAGTGAGTTCTGATTGGATTGTTGGTGTGAGTCGCGCTAGTATATTTATTTAAGAAGTTTTATATAGTGCTGGCCTTACCCGAGAGTATCGGAGCGCCTTACATCAGATACAGTGCAGAGAATCACATAATACAATAATAGTGTAAGTCGTTGGCAGAGAGTTCTGGTTTGAAGCCTTGCAGACAAAGAGTCGAAGCAGTGAAAGGTGTCTGCTTCCGCGCTCCGAAAGTCCTAACGGTTCCCTAAGGAGCAGTCGAGGAACAGGACTTTGAGCTGACTTTTGAATTTTACAAAAAAGGGAATGGTTCTGATGTGAGGGGGAATAGAGTTCCAGATTTTGGGTGCGCTCCCGGCGAAGGATCGGGCCACCGTTTTATGTTTTTGAGTTTTCAGCGGAATGAGTAGAATAGTGTTTGAGCTTCTGAGGTTTCAGGTCTGACCGGCTTTTTTGAGTTTGGCCACCAAATATTTGGGTTGCCGGTGTGCAAGGCTTTGTGTGTGAGGCAGGCTGTTCTGAAGCTAGCCCGCATTTCAACTGGGAACCACTAAAGTTCACTGAGTGCGGGAGAAATGTGATCAAATTTCTTGATTCCGGTGACCATTCTGGCTGCCTTTTTAAGCGTTGTTTTGAGGGGAGCAAGATGTGATTTTGCTATTCCTGAGAGGACTGCATTCCCATAGTCTAGTCTTGATAACACCAATGCTTGGGTGGCCCGTTTGAGATCATTGGGCAGGATGAAAGGTTTTATTTTGTTCAGTAGCTTTAGGTTAAGGAAGGCGCTCCTAGCTGAGTTCTTGATGTGTATGGTCATGTCCAGTTTTGGGTCTAGTGTGATACCTAGTGATTTGACAGAGTCGGACAGGGTGAGGTTCCCGTTGAGCGCATCGATAGCTTTTAGCCAATCAGCAATTTGGGGGTTCTCTTTATTCGAGATGAGGAGTATTTCATTTTTGTCAGGGTTTAGTCTAAGGTGGTCCCTTGACAGCCAGTATTGGACATCTCTCAGTATGTCATTGAGTTGTTGAATGTCCTTGATGGAGGAGGGTTCCAGGTAGATCTGAGTATCGTCAGCATAAAGATGGAAGCAGATTTTGGCTTTTTTTAATAGTTTGGTGAAAATGTTGAAAAGTTGGGGGGGGGGAGAGCACTGAACCTTGAACTGAACCTTGAGGGACTCCCTTGTTGACTGGATGATGTATAGGGCGAGTGTTAGCAAATAGGATATGTGAGAATACAGAAGAGTTATCTGGATCTTGCCTGCCTGCTTAATTTAGTTAGTAACAGGAATCGGAAGGATGAAGCGGATTAATAAAATTACAAATTTCTTTAAGATGGATAAGCGTGTAGTAACAAGGGAGGGAATTCTTATGCCACCTCCTAATACGCCTGCTTCCTTTATGATGAAGGAGAGAGGATATCATACTTGTGCGTCGTGGGAAAATTGGGTGGAATATACAAAAGGTGATGGTGTTCTAGCTTTCCCAGAGCATGGTACGTTCAATGTAAGGATTCTTCAGAACTTTAGAAATAGGATGAATTCATTAGAACCAAATCCTAGGTTGAAACAGTATGAGGCTTTGGAAGAATGGGAAGTTGAGGCATTCGAACAAGAGAAATACAGAGGATGAAGAAGAATTAATAGAGGATTTTTACCTAGCTACCCTTTTGATACTGGAGGAAAAGATGGAGAAGAGCGGTAGTAATGGAGGGCTTGTATTCAGTATAGATGGCTGAAGATCAAGAAGGGAGTAAATGTAATGAAAAAACAAAACATATAGGTATGACAGGAGTAGGGGGTGATGAGAATGTTAGAGATACAACTCCAAGTGCGCCAATGATGGGAACTCCCTTTGTTCCACAGGATCTCTATGATTCAACAGTTAACCGAGTATTACCAGAAAAAGAAAGATGTATTGAATAAGACAAAAGAAGAACTAATTCAGAAAATAAATCAGTTAGGTTTGAATGCTGAAGCATTGACAGTACCAGTAATGACTGGTACTGTTATCCCCGTGTATGGTGATAAACAAGACACCTCGAAATTACAAACCGTGACAATCCCACAGAATAGTGCTAGAAAAGAGGTGGTGGTGTTAGAAGATCAAACTAGTGAGAGTGATTCGAATGTGCCATTATTAGATCTCCCAAATCTTGAGACAGTAACTGAAACCCCGAAGAGAATTTCACCCGTGAATGCAAGGAGGAAAGAACAGACTGTCACTCCAGTAGCAGGGAATACCGTAGGGTTTTCACCAGAAGTTCTAGAGGAATGGGCAAAAGGAATAGAAAAGAAAAAAAACCAAACACAGAAAATAGATGTAAGACATTTGCGAGTGGATTTTGAAGAGATGATTATTAGGCACCATAAGTTCAGACAGATGGGGTTCATATGGAGATGAGTAATTGTTGTTTCTGTGCAAGAATATAACATGGAGAACAAAGAATCTTCACAAGAAAAGAGTGGAGGTATATATTACAAAAGCCATATGGATCATAATTTACTGAGAAGGATTTGGAAAGTTTCAATGCATCAGGAAGGAGATTCCAATAAAAGAATTAATGTATATTTTGAAGAAATGGGGAGATGTAGACCGATGAAGAAGTAGATGGACAAAAAAAAGGGTTTAAGCAGCTACAAAAGAAACATCTGCATTCCCATTAAGGTAGACAGAAAAGGTTGAAAGAATGTGCCCAATGAGAGAAGTTCCTGGTGGTGGATATGTTCATGTTCCTTGGACTAGACAGGATATTTTGTCTTTTACGAATGATTTCCCTAGATTAAGAGAGAAACCAATTGAATGGTACAAGCTGGTATAGAGGTTCGTGAAAGTTTCAAAAGTTTTGTTGAAAGATTTGGATGGCCTGTTTGGTATAGTGGTACCAACGGATTTGTGGACAGAATGTAAAATTACTGTTGATTGGCCAACTGAAGAGTATCCCAGAGACGCAAAGACAGGAGCGCCTTCAGAGGATGTAGTGAAACAGTATCAATAGGTGATTACTTTCTTGAAAAGCAAAGTTCCCCCAAAAGAAACAGATTGGGTTAAAATAGATAGAACAACTCAAGAATCACTCCCCCAAAAGAAACAGATTGGGTTAAAATAGATAGAACAACTCAAGAATCAACGGAGTGAATGCATGCATATTACGAAAGGTTATTGCAGGTATTTAAACAGTATAGTGGATTCGAAAATATTGGTGATAAGGATATGGTACATTTTGTATATAGATTTGTGTATGGATTGAGATCAGAAATTAGTCAGATGATTCAACTGCATATTCTTTGCTGGCAAAGCATGCCCATAGACGACATCATGAAGTATGCAAAGTATTGTAGTGATGATATTGATGCAAAACACAAAAAGTTAGGAGAAAATGATGTGGGCACAAGTAAAATTGGCAGAACACCAAGAGGCAAATCCTGGTTCTCAAAATGATAACCAGACGAATGGTCAGAATCAGAATTGTCAAATTCAAATGGAAACAAAGGAAGAGGACGAATGAGTAGAGAAGAAGCGAAAAATAAATATCCTTGTCATGCGTGCGGAAAGTATGGACATTGGAAGAATGAGTGTAATGGGGTAAAACAAATTTTAAATTCACAGATACAGAATGAGGTGGTTGAGAACCAGCTGCAACAGAAACAGGTAGTTACTCCTCAGTTGCAGGTGCCACAAGCCCCTATGCCCAACCATGTGAGCGCTCAGGTGCAGAGATACAGTGCGAACACCGGATTTCGTGGAGAGAGTGGTAAGAATACACAAACAGTTCAGCAATATTGGATGCAAAGTAGAGAGTGATTTGGACGCGTCTCAATGACAGTCTCAATGACAGTGCCTGAGGGGGGAGGAAAATTGTGTGCATGGTGCATCTTTGGCGGTAGACCAATCAGGTCCATTTGCTGATTTGTGGAAAGTTGAAGGAAATTACATCACTTTTCTAGTGGATACTGGTGCCACCTGTTCTACTGTGAGAGCAGCAGAAATTCCAAACCTACCCTTCTCGGGAGAAACTATCCAAGTTGTAGGAGTCTCAAATAAACAAATAAAGACCCCAGTCGCAAAACCAATAACAGTGAATATTGGAAACTTCAGAGACATGCATCAGTTTGTGGTATGTGATTCGAGTCCAGTAAATCATTAGGGAGGGATTAGCTGTGCAAGATGAATTGCACCATCCATTGTACGCCTGGTGATATTGCTTTCCAAACACCTGATGAAGGTGTTGCTTTTGAAAAGATGCTAGTGAAACAGGGGACAGAAGTGGATGAGATGTTTTCACTTCTTACTGAAGCAGTTTGCCTGATTAACTGAAAAACACAGTGAGATCCGATGTGTGGGTTTTTCTGGGAAAGAAATTGGTCTAATTACAAATGTAGACCCAATTAAAATAATGGTAAAAGAGGGTGCAATTCATCCAAATACATCCTAATACAGAATGAGTCCAGAGGTAAAAGCAGGAGTTGCTCCAATAATTGACCAAATGATTGAACAAGGTATTCTAAAGGAAATATTGAGCATACTTTAATTCACCAATCATGGGGCTTAAAAAGCCTAGTGGCAAGTATAGAATAGTGCAAGATTTAAGGAAGATTAATAAGATAGTAGTACCCTGCTGTCCACTAGTACCAAATCCAGCAGTGATCTTGTATCAGATACCTTGGGATGCACATTGGAATACAGTATTGATTTGTGCCAAGAATTCTTTTCGATTCCTTTACATCCGGATAGCCAATATCTTTTTGCATTCCAGTTTGGAGACTGTGTTTTGGCATGGTGCCGAGTTCCTCAAGGGTACACAGAGAGCCTCTCGATATTCAATCAGATTTTGAGAAATTGTTTGGAAACATTGTTTATGCCAGGAAATTCAGTTCTGGTTCAGTATATTGATGACCTACTGGTGGCATCAAAAACACGAGAGGCTTGTGTCACTGCCACAATTGCTTTACTGAACCATCTAGCAGAAGGAGGACACATGGGTGCCGATTCCGATACTGTAAAACCCGGGTACAAATGGTCGTACAGAGCGTTTTCTCCATACGACTCGTACCCGGGAATTCCACCGTACAAACCAGCAAGTACGATTCGTACAGAAATACCATTTCCGTACAAATCGTGAAAAACACCGTACAGCTAAAAAATACATACAATTCCGATCCTGGACAGCGCGTACGCGAGGTCCGCACGGAGTCAGGCAGCGTTTTACGGACCAGCAAGTACGATTCGTACCTACAGCACTCCGCACGGCAATATTTTTACGGGAGCCAAAAAGTGCCGGAAAAGCCAAGTACGCTGCGATGCACGAGGAAAAGGGTGCCCGCTACGCGACGTACACGCCATCACCCACATCGTACATGTCATCATGTACGGTGCGTACCTCAACATTGCATATGTACGGACCGGACCCCCCAACCCCCCGTATGTACGGACCGTAACCCCCACCCCACATATGTACGGCTCATCCCCCCCACCCCCACATGTATGGCCCGTACCCTCCACCCCCCGTATGTATGGACCGTACCCTCCACCCGCGTATGTCCGCACCATACCCCAGGCGGACCCCCCACCCACGTATGTCCGCCCCATACCCCAGGCATACCCCCCACCCGTGTTTGTCCGCACCGTACAAAGTTCGCTCCGTACGGAGCCTTTTCCATGCGCTTGTGTTTTCGGACGGGCGGTACGGATCGTACTTGCGCACTCGGACTTCAGTTTTACGATTTCTATGTAAAACTGTCCGGGGACGTCTCGTAGACTTTTCCCGAGGCGATTTGTATGTATTTTTCACATATGAATCGTACTTCGCCGTTTGTACGGGACTTGTACAATTCGTACGTAAAAAAATACAGATACGAGTCGTACGGGAAAAAAAAAAACAAGGATCGGAATCGACCCCATGGTGTTGCGAGAAAAATTGCAGTTATGTCAACAAGAAGTTCAATATTTGGGACACAAAATAGAAAGAGGAGTCAAGAAAGTGATGCCAGAAAGAATAAAAGTGATTCAACAAATAGGTCTGCCTAAAACTTAGAAAGAAGTGTGAATGTTTTTTGGGGTGGTTGGATATTGTCGTCAGTGGATCTGTGGATTCTCACTGTTTGCAAAACCTTTAATAAGGTTGACACGAAAGGAAGTGATAGATCTGATTGAATGGGATGAGAGAGGATGCATTCATAAAACTGAGAGATTTTTTGTGTCAAGCACCAGCATTGGGAATGCCAGACTATACGAAAGGATTTGCTTTGTAGGGAAGGATGTGCACTTTCAGTGTTAAACCAGAGACATGGATAGTCGCGACGGCCAGTGGCATACTTTTCTGCCACTCTGGATTCAGTGGCTGCGGCATTGCCTGGCTGCTTAAAATCAGTAGCTGCTACATGTGTGAGTCTGGAACAGAGGGAATCTATTGTGATGAGACCTCCCCTAAAGGTGTATTTGCCACATTCAGTTGAGATCCTTTTAACAAGGACTCACACTCAGCATTACCCTTAGTCGACTAACTAAGAATGAAAGAGTAATACTGGGTGCTGAAAATGTAAGTGTGATAAGATGCACCACGATTTACCCAGCAATCTTGTTGCCTGATTCATATTTTGAGGAAGTGAAAGAGGAAGTTGATCATGATTGCTTGGATGTGACAGAAATGTGTACAAAGCCCAGACCAGATGTTCTTGAAGTTCCCTTAAAAGAATTAGATGCTGCAATGTTTGTTGATGGGTCATGCTTGAGGAAAGAGCGGAGAATTGAGTTCTGCCTATGCTGTACGTACCATATCAGCTATCCTGGAAGCATCCTGTTTAAAAGGAGTCAAGTCTGCACAAACAGCCGGATTGTTTGCTTTAACAAAAGCATGCAAAATTTGGGGGAAATTGAGAATAACGCTATTTACAGATCATCAATATGGTTTTGGGGTTGTACATGACTTTGGCCAATTATAGATGCAAAGGGTATTTCTGACTTCCTCAGGTTCTCCTGTCAGGAATAGTAAAAATGTCAAAAACTATTGGAAGCACTGCAATTGCCAAAAGAAATTGCAGTGTTCAAATGTGCCGCACATAGTCAGGAAATGATTATTTGACACAGGGCAACAGATATGCTGACCAAGTTGAACAATTCTGTGCACGAAATACAATGCCTTTGAACAGAGGGTTGGAAAAAAAAGTTACCAACTGCCAACTAATGTTCTTTTCTGCTTTTGAAACATGGGATGAAGTTAGGCAATTGCAGGATGAGGCAGATGCAAAAGAAAAGTAACTCTGGATTAAATCAGGTTGCACAAGAAGAGCAGACGATGAAGTGTGGGTTGTACAGATGGTAGACCAATAATGTCAGATAGTTTGTTATCACAAATGGCTAGGGTATATCATGGAGCTACACACATTGGGAGAGATGCCATGATCAAGACATCTCAGACAGACATGGTCCAATCCCAAGTTTAGGGTAGTTGCAGAGAGTCTCTGCCAGAGGTGTTTGACCTGCCAGCAGCAAAACCCAGGTAGGAAAACAGTTGTCAGTTGGGGAAAAATTAGAAAGGTTGAGGGACCATTTACAAGACTGCAGCTTGATTTTATAGAATTGCCACTGTGCAATATTCTGAAGTACGTCCTTGTCATTGTGTGTCTGTTTTTTCGATGGGTAGAAGCCTATCCCACGAGAAGGAATGACAGTCTCACAGTCGCCAAGCTACTTTTGAGAGAACTCATTCCTAGGTTTGGATTTTCAGTCGCTTTGGAATCAGATAGAGGACCTCATTTTAACAATGATGTAATTAAATGTATTTGTACAGCTTTCAAAGTTGAGCAGAAACTGCACTGTGCCTATCGGCCAGATGCCTCTGGAGGGGATGAGCAGCTCAATGGCACAATAAAATCCAGGGTAGGGAAGGTGAGTGCATTCACTTCACTGAAATAGCCTGATGCTTTGCCCCTTGTATCGATGAGCCTTAGAATCATTCCATACAGAAGGATTGGATTTAGTCTGCATGAAGTCCTCATGGGAAGAGCAATGAGACAAGTATTTATACCTGGAAGCAAACTGATGAATATTACTGATGATCTAGTGTTGGACTATTGTAAAGGACTAGCTGATCTGGCTAGTTCTGTGTCTCACCAGGTTGCAGAAGATGCAACTACAGCACAGCCGAATCAAGCACATGAATTTGTGTCCAGGAGACTGGGTCGTGGAAAAGAAGCACACGAGGAAATCGTGCTTTGAACCCAGGTGGATAGGACCTCATCAAGTTATATTGGTCATGACAACAGCAGTGAAGTGTTCTGGCTTTCCAAACTGGATCCATGCCAGTCATACACAAAGAGTCCCAAGTCCACCTGAACGACAAGAGCAGGAACTGGTCAAACAAAGAAGAACCAGAAGCTGAAAGTTGTGAAGTCGAAGAGCTCAGAGAGCCAGACGCTTAAGAACGCATCGATGATGAGCAACCAAGTACAAGTCAAGTAGGATGGGCACCAGTTACTGGGTCTCAAGAGACTGCTGTAGAGGCCGTGGAAGAGCAAGAACTTGAAAGACCAGAATCAATAGATCAAATTATAGAAGAATCTACTGCAGAAAATCCAGATCAAGCTCAGTCAGCAAAATGAAAAGAACTGAAAGGTCCAGATCAAGCTCAGTCAGAAGATGAAAAGGAAAGACTGGAAGGTCCAGAACAAATTCAGTCAGCAGAAAAGGAAAGATCAAAAGGTCCAGAACAAGTTAAGTTAAAAGAAAGAGAAAATAAAGGGACACTCGAAATAGGCGAAGAATGTGAAAAGGCAGTACAAACCAAGAGGGTCAGAAAAGGTGATCACTGGCTGAGTGGAGTGAAAAGACTAAGATATTTTCTAAGAAGAAAGACAGGAAAAGAGCTAGAACAAGTAAATGAGTTTCAAGTCAAGTTGAGCAAGAACAATCAAGAAGAACATCTTCACAGAGATCAAGGAGAGAGAGTTCCAACCAAAAAATATAAGGCTCCTGAATGGACATATCATTCGAGGATTTTGAAAATCTTGATTTGAATGAAGAACAAGAAAGTTTCACTAAAGAAGGAACAGATGAAAGCAAATTGAGACCACCTTAAAAAGGAAAAGACTTTGACACAAAGGGTGGCAATTGAAAAATAAATAAAAAGGAGAAGAAAAGAAACCAAAGAAGAAAAGAAAATAAAGAAAAGAGGGCAAAGACGAAAAGCTTTTGAAGTGTGGGATCGCACAATGTTTTTATTGGGATTCTAATTTTCCTGAGAACTGTTTTTTGTAAGGAGAAATAATATTAGATATTCATAAATCTTTACTAAAAATGGCAGAAACAGAAGTGACTGAACAGTCGAAATCTAGTCTAAAAAGAAGATGTGTCAAACGTTGTTTATGGAGTATTACAATACTAATGTTTATGTGGTTATTGTTAACTGTTGTGATACCGGTTCTAATGGTAACTAATAATCAAAATAACACAAATACTAGTGAACGAATGAATGCATTTACTAAGAGAACTCCTACTACAATATTAGAGAAAAATCAAATAATGATTCGTCGTTAAAAGTATTTACTAACCTTCTTTACCAATATGTCGATACAATGGATGTGAGTGATTATATTGTTTGGATGAAATTACCTACGTCCGTCTCAGAGGGGGTGATCATCACCATCTTCCTTTAACATATGGTGTGTCATGTAGTATTGTGTCTAGTCTGTTTTATGTAACAGGCAAGTTGCAGTATTACTATTCGAATGTGGATTTAGTCTTTTCAGAAGTCCCTATTCAAAGAAATCTGAGCCCAGTGCTTAGTAGTAAAGAAGCAGAGTTCATTGGCGAGATTTTCTTGACAACAAGCCTAATAGATATAAACATAGGCTCATAAGAACAATCTAACATGCATTCTGCGTGATGAAGAGAAATATTTTCTGAATTTAGTAGAGGAGAGAAGGCAGGATTTCTAAAAGAAGGCTGTTGAGCAGAAGTCACATGCACCGCCATGGGCTGATCAGGAGGGGGGGGGGGACTATAAAAAAGGCGAAACTCATGCTGCAATGTCCCTAGACTTGTCAAAATAGGGGAAATTCTGTCTACATAGACTAAAAACAGATTATAACAATATCTTCATTGGTTCCAGTGAATGTGAACATACCTTCCTAATCATGGGGGAATGGGGACTAAAAGGGGGAACTGATACTGTTTTTCCAGGGATTTATTATGTGTGCAGTAAAAATGCCTATATAGGTTGCCTGTATGATGGTATGGTAGTTGTTAGTTTGGAATAGTATTTCTAAAGGTTTATCACATAGATAAGAACAATGGAATCAATGAAGTCAGTCAAGGACTAAAATGAAGTAAAAGAACAAGTTTTTCAGAAATAGTAGGTGACATACTTGGTGCACTGATACCGTCAATTGGAGTCGTACTGAATTCACAAAAGATACGTAAATTGTCAACAGTAGTTGATCGTCTATCGACAGGTATTGCTGGAAGATTCTTGATGAGTAATGCTGAAATTGTTGCAATTTGATGTATGGTTTTGCAGAAGCAACTTGCCCTTGATATAATATTAGCAAAAGAGGGTGGAGTCTGTGGCATGTTAAAAATGCAACACTGCTGTACATATATCCCAGACAAAAGTAAAGGTATTGAGGGATATATTGAGAATATTACAAAGATTCATGAAGATTTGACCCAACTGGAGGTTGACAGTGTTTGGGAAAGACTTAGTTAAGGTAGTTCCACTATAGGTAGTTGGTTTTCTACTTTTGGGAGTAGTCTATTAGGGAAAATATTAATCCCTGTAATCTCAATAGCATTAGTAATTCTGATGATAATGATGACCTAGAAAGAATAAAATGAGTGGTATCTGAAATAAAGAATAAGAGAAATGGGAAGACAGAGAAAAAGGGAAGAAATAGTGTTAGAGGAAATGAAAGGAAGTTTATATGATAAAGTGAAAGAATTAAACATGAAAGGAGAGATTGAAGGATTTGTAGAAAGAGGGGAAGAGAGTAAAATTAGATAAATAAAGTTGGCACATGGTAATGATGGGTATTTTATGATGGCTCAAAAATTCCATCAGAGGGGGGATTGATGGAGCAAAGATTCAAGAAAACGAGACTTGCTAGGAGAAATCCCTCATTAACTTTTACTAACCGTTTAAAAACTGTGGAATGAGACAAACCTAATATATGCCAGACACTGAAAAGCGGCGGGAAAGCTTTACGCATGCCTAATTAACGTGGAATAAATGCAACGCAACTAAAGCTCGCTTTAACATGGAAAAATGCTTTGCGAATGTGCAAACCTGAATTACGTAGAAGTAATGTGACTAATTTGCTTTGAGAGCGAAAAACTCTAACACGTGCGCAAGAATGCCCGACATCGGATCGTTTGAACTTAAAAGCAAGCTGCTATTGTTAATGCTTTTACTCAAGAGAATAATAATAACATGGAATAGAGTAGAAGTGGGTGGTGAACAGTGAGAACTATATATTTGAGAAATGAACATCTGTTTATGATTCCTTTATTAATAGTGTGCATTTGGGCCTGCTATCGCACGTGACTGAAAGAAAAATGGCGACGGATGATAGAGAGACGCGCATGCTCAGTGTATCGCAATGTGACCTGATGACTGAAAGAGATGAATGACTGCCAGATATCAAGGACGGAGGACATGGGAAAAAGAAGACATGTATCACTCGTCTATGTAGCCTGTATTGAATGAATTATTACAATGGCAACAACATATGCATGGGAAAAGGACAACATGAATTAACTAAAGGGGAGGGTTTGCAGGACAATAAGAACCTTAATAAAATTGAATATGTCTGAGTGGTGTGATGAAAACTCCCTTGGCCCCATCCATTCATATTCTGTATTTCATCAATATTTGCAACCCTTGAGGGTGGGACATGTTGAAATAAAGGGGCAGATTTATGTTTGACTTGCGCCTCATTTACGCCGCCGTTGCGTCACTTTTGTGACGCAGCAGCGGCGCAAATCCTGTGGCATGGTGCGGGGTATTTACAACGTGACGCATCTGGGAGATGCGTCACGTTGTAAAGCCCTGCGCCACATGTAGGCGTTCCAGGGCAGGTGGGGGCGTTCCGGCGCAGGAACGCCTCCTAAAAGTGGCTGAGTGAAATCTACAAGATTTCACTCAGTCACTTTTGAGCCCATGCTACGTCAAAACCCTGCGCCTGATTGAAGCAGGCGTAAGGATTGACGCAGCATTGTGCAGATAGGGCCCCCCAGAGCATTGCTGGAGCTGCGTCGTGCTTGCGACGCAACTCCAGCAATGCGCCACTTTTACGGCACATGTGCGTGACGCATCTGTGCCATTTTTGCCCCATGGTGCGCCGCATTATACATGCGGTGCATCCATGAAGGCGGAGCTGGGGCGCAAAATAACTGCCGCATCCCTGCTGATATGCAGGGATGCGTCAGTTATTATAAATATGCCCCAAAGACTATAACTAGAGTGACTTAAGTTAGAGAGACAGAGAGACAGAGAGACAGAGAGACAGAGAGACAGACAGGCGAGAGCTGCTAGAAGAACATAAGAGAGTGCAGACTGGGAAGATTCGGATCCAAATGACAGCCTGATTAGATTAAAAGATTCCGGAAGAACATCGAAGAGGGAGAGAGTGTAAGAGAGGATTGCTCCCTGGTGCATCAGGTTCAGAGAGAAGTCTAGTAAGTATCTGTCCTGTCCTGATCCTGTCCTATAATCTTTGTCTCCTGATTCTAACTTAGGGGACCCCCACCAGTCCTTTGGCCAGAGGGGTGGTTTTCAGTATTTCATTAGGTAATTATCATTCTGTCTCAAATCTGCATATTTCCTTGCAAATGTATTTTATTATATGCCTTTTTGTCTCTACATCTATCCACTCTTTTGCATTTGATTTTGTTGAATAAATCCTGTGTTAATGAATGATCTTGCTAAATAAATGTTTCTCTCCCATGTTAAGAATGATTGAGTTTGCACGGTGAATCTGTATTATGAGCGTTCAATTTATGACAGAAATCTTACATAAAGCTTATGAATCTTACTCAGAGTCCGTGGTTATTTCACTGAGATATGTGGATTAGCTAAATAGTTGTTAATATCAGCATCAACTACCTCAACTAATGGTCCATCGACCAGAGGAAAGAGTGTTGATTTGTGAAGATTAGTTGAGCATTGAAATGTTAATTTAAACCAATTTTGTGGTTACAGAGAATTAACTAATCAGAACTTAAGGAAATGATAAAACTTGATTCCCCAGCGGATTGGCCAGGGAGTGTGAATGAACGCTTGGGTAAATGTGTATGGGCCCCATTAAAATACTTGGTTTAGTGAATTGTTCAAAGTTGGCCTTCCGCTGGATCACTACTAGTGGACCTGCAGCACTTATTGTCCCACCCATTCAAGTAGCCCTTTAAAACATGTCTCAGGCCTATCATTGCAGCCTGTGTGCAGCTGTTAACTTCCAATTCTACCTGGCAAAATAAACCTCTTGTCAGGCCTAAACCTCCCTTTTTAATAAATATAAGTCACCCCTAAAGTACGCCCTGAACCAGCCGATAGGGCAGAATACATTGTATTTAAAAGGTAGGACATTTTTCTTTTAAGTTTTACATGTCCTGGTGTTGAAAAATTCCCATGCTGTTTTTTCCCTACCTTTACCCTAGGATAACATTGGGCTACCTTCTTACATTAACAAGTGCTAACGTTTGCATGGGAGCAGGTAGAAATGTCAAGATGTGTCTCAAGGAGTTGTAATTTAAAAATGTATTTAATGGTAAAGTCAGAATTTAAAGTTACAATTCTGAAAATGCCACTTTTAGAAAGTTGGCATTTTCTTGTTCAACCCATTTGGTTCCTGCAGCCATTGTCCTGCATCACAAGACTGTGAATAGTTAGCAGCTGGTCTTTGTGTATTTCTAAATAACACACCAAATGGTAGAGGGTTACAGGGAAAAGTTTAAAGACCAGACGCAGACACAATCCCCAAATCAATACTGTATACACATATAAAGTCTGCATGTCTCTAGTGTGCCTAAAAGGAGCAATACAGAAGCACAACAAGTGCTGACAAAAATCCAGTGTGAAAAAAATGAGAAAAAAGTCCTATTTAAGAGGATGGAATCCCATCACCCACCAAAGTGGCATGCTTCATCATCTGGGATCTCCTCTTAGTTGCAATTCCTAGTGTAACCAAGGGCTACAACCCTCTCATTGTGACAGGGAGCTCACAGATGTTTTACAAGATTAACAGTAGGTCTGATCTCCCAAGATCTCTGAAGCATGTGTAAAATGATATGGGGTGAAATATTTGCAGTGCCAAACAAGTATTCAAGTGATTTAAAATTGGCTACAAAGCGAGAATTTTTTTTTTTTTAATGATTTTCGCTGGGTGTCAATCAATAAAAAAACAGTGCAAATGTGATCTAGATAGATTTGTGATTGCGTAGGTCTAGAAAGAGGGTCTACATGTTTCAGCCATCATGATCGTGCTCCGATCTTGGCCTTCCTCAGGACCAGAATGGAATGCCACTGCAAGAATAATGTGTGTGGAACAAAAAACAGTGATAACACGTAGGGGGAATGTTGCAACCTACAGTCACCTGTGGTCTTCATTGTGAATGATCTACAGGATTTGTCTTTGTCACCTGGAAACAATAGATATATAGACACAATGACATTCTATTCCTTGTTAATACCTAAATCATACCAGTATGTGCTTCAAAAGCCATATTTTATCACTCTAGGAACTACTGAATCATGTATGTACCTTGTATTACTCAATTATTACTATAATCAACTTCATTTTCAAAATTTCATTTCCTTACCCGTGCTTGTGCGGGTGAAGTCCTCACCACTCCTGACAACAGCTCAGGGCGTGAGGCACCACTCTGTGGGAAGCAAAGGGAAAAATCTAGATTCATGGAATTATTTCAATACACCATAAATCTGTTTAGCTTCCTTCTGAAATCAACTCACAATTAGTCTAAAAAAAACAAATCTTAAAAAGAGGGTAGAGCATCTGGTATTGTAAGGCACCTCGTAATTAAATAGTGTTATGCCCTCTTTTTCTAACTTTATTAACATGCTGAAAGGACACACTGTCTTTGTAGTATCAATGGCATAAGAGCACAAGCACAATAAAGATATTGGTGTGCCCCTATTGACCAACATACAAGTCCATATAGTATTGGTATTTTATCCCTCAGAAGTGCTATGTGGAAATTCTACAGCTGTGCAACCCATAACAAACGATCTTAGTTCTCAATTGGTAACCAAGACTTGTCTACAAATCACACCCTAACTCACCTCTCCGTCGGTACCTCGGACCGTCTTCTGGCTGTCCCAAGAGGTAACCGACGGGAGAGTGAGCACGCTATTTATGCTCAGTTTCATTACTACAAGTGGATGCAGCTGGCTCCACTAATTGCGTCGCATCCACAACACGTCATTCCACACTGAATGATGATGGGAAATATAGTTCGACCGCATGAAAAAACTACGCGGTCATAGTCACTCAAGGGAAATCTAGTCTGAGGGTTTTGGTGACTCAGTAAGCTAGCGCATGACTGTACTGTATTCATACAGTTAGCGCGCATCATAACACAGCCTATAATGTGCCGATATGTAATGTTATGATTCTCTCGCCGCGTCATTACTGTGAACACAGGCGACGGCTCCTGGGAAATGTAGTTTCCTATTTCTAGAAAGTCGTTCATGGCTATTCTTTTCCATGATTAGCTATGATGATATTATAAGCATGGCATAGTATAAGGAGCGGCGCAACAATGAGCGGTGCTAATTAACGGGTCACATGGTTTCTTTTTCCCAGTATTGTAAGTATGCTTATCTGGGGTTATTCTCATGGCGTTAACATAGCTATGCGCAATTGTTAGCTGCACCCTCACATTTTTTGTTAACGCGCGGTAGAAGTAGAGAGCAAAACCCAGTGGTTCAAGATTAATAAAAACTCATCTACATTCACGCAGTTGTAAGTTACACCCCAAAGTAATTTGTTAATGTATAAACCAAGGCATGGAGAAAAACATGACCCATTAATGCGAATCATTATTAGCACCTTTTATTACGCGCACAGTCATTCTAAGGATTCATGGACTATGTGATTCGTATGTCTCGTTCTTTACAACAATCTCCTACAACAGATAGTGTACAACTAGAACAAGGGGCCTCTCTTCAGGACTCTGTTCAAATGGAAATAATAAGATCAGGCTTCAAACTCATGTCTGAATAACCTTGGATCTTGATTGCTTTGTATCCAGAGTATAACCATATATTCAATGATGTTATAACAGTGTCCACAGAATTTCATCATTCAGACTCAGAGTGTCACTCCGTAGTTTGAAGACCCACTGCTGTTCCTTCTTGAATAGGAATTTCAATATATCAGCAGTATGTGGAGGGACAAAGGGTTGCTCAAGGACAGGCCAGGTTAATTCATCTTCTTTATGCTGTTTCTCTAAAAAATGATTCGTCAATCTGGTTGATTGTTTCCTGCACCTGATCGTGCTTTTATGTTCCTGTATGCGCTGTTTCACCTTGCGAGTCGTCATACCGACATATTTCAATCGGCATGGGCAACTTATAAGATAGATTACTTTTTCGCTGTTGCAATTAGTATGTTTAATTTGGCGCCAACGTCTGGCCGTGCCAATGTCCACTTCAGTTGTATGCTTTGTTTGTGAACATACAGAACATGTTCCAAATGGATGATGTCCTTGTACAGGCGGTAGTTTCCATAGGGCGTCTTGTTGCTTTGATTACTCTCCTCTGGGTCTAGTATGTACCAGGCAGTCACGTAAATTTGAACTTCTTTTAAAAGAAAACAAGGGTAACTGAACCGTCGCTTGTCCAACATTTAAAATACGCCAGAGTTTGCGTATACTTTTCTGAATCTTTGTTGATAGAGTACTGCAGGTGTTAACACAAGTTAGTCTAGTCATAGGTGGTTTTGGCACAGGTGGCTCTAACAATGCTTCTCGATTATTATTTAAAGCACGTTTCTTGGATTGTCGTATCTTTTTTTTATGATACTTTCTCCCCTGTAATTTTAGTGACAAAATGTTGGCATGATGTTCATAACTTTCCTTTGAGGAATAATTCCTACGAATCTGGAGGAACTGAACAAATGGTAAGTTCATGCGTAATGATTTGGGGTGAAAACTTTCAAATGTCAGTAAAGAGTTTCTTGACATAGGTTTAGTGTAAAGCTCACTGCCCAAACCCGTTGATGATGAAAAAATCCGGAGATCCAGGAAGGGCAAGTTATCTTTGCTGTACTCTACCGTAAATTTTAAAAATTCATTTCTTGAGTTAAGCTAAGTATGGAATGTGTTGATGGTATCAACATCACCCCTCCACACAACAAAAATATCATCAATGTATCGCTTCCATGTAACAATCCGTTCATAGAAAGGATTGTTAACTGTTAGTATGTGCTGTTGTTCAAAAAGGTGAACATACAGGTTAGCTAGACTGGGCGTGAAAATGCTCCCCATCGATGTACCCGATGTTTGTAAGTAGATTTTATCATCAAATTTAAAGAAGTTCTCAGTCATAGCTAACCTGGCACACTCCACATGATGCATGATGAAGTCAAGAGGTGTGATAGTCTCCATTTGTCTGCTGTCCAAGAATGATCTGATGGCATCCAAGGTCTCATGTTGGGGGATGCATGTGTATAATGATTCGACGTCAAAGGAGACGAGGAAATCAGTCGACACATCAAATTCTATCTCGGGAAGTACTCATAGGATGTCCTTTGTATCCTGAAGATACGTGGGCATTTCTTTGACCAGTGGTCTTAAGAAATAATTCACAAATGTGGACAGTGGTTCCAACAGTGAGTTAATAGGCCTCCCAGATGGTGGCCTTTGTGCCTTATGGATTTTGGGTAAACCATAAAAATAAGGTATCACCGGGTGCGGAATAACAAGAAAACTTGCCTCTTTTGCAGTCACCCATCCTTCTGTCTTGGCTTCTTCTATCAGTACACCAATTTCCTTGCTTAGTCTGTTTGTAAGATCAGTTGTTAGTTGTAGATAAAACCGGATATCTGTGAGTTGTCTAAGGCACTCAGTGCGATAGTCAGAGGTATTCATTATGACTATCGCACCACCCTTGTCAGCTGGCTTGATAATTATGTATGTATTCTTTGTAAGTGTTTCAAGTGCTTGCTTCTCCCTTCGTGGAAGGTTCTGGTATTGACGATTGGATGTTGTATTGATCATCGAAATATCGTGTTTTACTGCTTTCTCGAAAGTCAGTACTTGATCTGGAACCAAGTGACTCGGTAGACTGAAAGTAGACTTCAATTTGAGACCACTATTAGCATCTTCAGTATCAAAAGTAGTGTTCTCGCCATCTTTATCTTTAAAAATGAAATGGAGTACAATATGTACGAGGTTAGCAGTAAGATAAAATAATACTGCAATAGCATGGTTTGTAGCTATGACATATATTAATCAAAATACATACATAAATAACATCTGATGCTTCTAAATTGTTCTACCCCAGTGTACCTAACCTAAGTGCAGTACGAGGTTTGAAGTAGGTGCCATTTCTAAAGTATAGCTAGCTATATCTTAGTTTAGCCAAGAGTTACCAAAAGTTTCTCTAAGTTCTAGTCAGCTCCATACCTTAGAATGAGAGAGGTTGGAATCTCTTTTCTGGACTCGATAGTCTAACCCCCCACAAGGGAAGTCAGTGTCACGATCTGCAAGGATTTAGAGAACCGGTAAGAGCCGACTGCCACTAACGGAATATTAGCAGAAAAAACTAAAAGTCCCGGCATGCCTGGAGAAGCATGCAGTACGTGCTTCAACCAGTTCGCACGGAACACGTAAAAGCCGAACGGAGCCCGCAAACGCTGCCGATTATTTTGTAGCAGCGTTTCCCGTCTTCGTCCTCAGTGTTCGTTTGGATTACTACTTTGGCGGTAAGAGTGGGGGGTCCACTTACTATTTCACGGGGTCCATGGAAAGGACCAATTGATATAGCCCAGGAGTGTTCTTGGTATCACGCTTCCTTGTTGGTCAAGATCAGGAGTAGTGTCTCTCGTGGGGTGTGTTACAAGTACCTAGTGTGCTTCCCGGTGATTGCGGGTTCGCTTCTCCCGTTGGTCGAGACTAGTACTTGCAGTCTCATGCGGGAGAAGCATTCCGGACCTGAACAGGCTATTGATATATTCGCTCATTGCTAGTTGCGATTCACGAAGCGAGCACGATCTTCCCCGTTGGTAGAGGTTGACGGTCCGCCTCCTCTGTGCGGGGGAGGTGTATTATTTCGATGGGAAATCACTGGCTGTGCAGGAAGCAGCCAAATTAACTCCATTACTATTTAACACACTAAAGAGAAGGACGATTGACACTGCTGAGAATACCGCTAACTATTGTTCTATACTGTGTTGTGGGGGCATTGTTAGTAGTAGCATTAACCACGCCTACCTGGTGTCTATCTTTGCTATTGGTTGTTTATTTGCTTCCTATCCCAGGAGAGAGAGTCAGAAGTGAGGGTGTATCTAAGGTCGCGGCACACTGGTATGGGAGTTCCCACAGAAAGGCAAAGGTAAGTCAGCGCGAGAGAGGGAGTGAGAACCGTATGTTTAATCTACCTGAACGTTGGTCGTATCGAGTGTAATCCTTATATTGTTTCCCTTTGTTCACTAGCCCCTGTGGATTCTATGATCTCACCCTACTCCCTCCTGGCACCCAACGCTAACCTTTTATTCCTTTACAGGTAGGATATAGGGGAGGTTAGGTGCACGTACTATAACAAAGGTTGTGGGGGAGAGGTGCCGCAGGAATTCAACCTTGTATTTATCTTGTGTTTTGTTTTTTCCCTTGTCCAGGTCTCCCTCCCTGCTGTTCCTTCCCTTTCCTTCCCTCACTTGACTACCTCAATAGTCTGTGTGTACACATTCCAGACTTGAGGCCGTCGAGAGGTGGAATCCCTTTGAGCTTCAGCGCAGTCCCGAGGATTCTGGAAGGAGGAGCCTGACAGAATAATCGGCCCACAAATTCTTTTCTTCCTGATTGCGTTGAAGGTTAGGGATGGCCACCTTAGAGGATGTCTTGGCAACTCTGGCGTTGGTACAAACTGAGCAGGCGGCTTCACGCCAAGAGCTAGCCGCGTCTCGGTTAGAGACCACACAGTTACATAACAGAATAGACTGCATCCAAAGAAACCCATTTGACGCTGGGGTAGCCCCACATCCTCTTCCTGTGGTAGTAGAAATCCCAGCACAGATACCACTAGCTCCCCCCGAAAGGTACTATGGCGATATTAAAAAGGTACAGGTCTTTATGACCCAAGTCTTGTTGCACTTTACATGCAAACCTAAAATGTTCGCCACCAATCAAGCCCGAGTAGCCTTTCTGATTTCGTACTTGGGGGGTGAGGCAGCACAATGGGCAGTGCCTGTAGTCCGAAGGGATGACCCCCTTCTCTATGATTGGGATGGCTTCAAAACTGAATTCGAGAAGACTTTCAACCGAAGGGCAGAAACGTTCTCTGCAGATAGGGATCTGCTAGAACTAAGACAGGGCACTTCGGACTTAGTCACGTATCTCAACCACTTCAGACGATTGGTTGCAGAAACCAACTGGGCGGAGGCCAAACAGTCTGCCATTTTTTATCAGGGACTCACGGAGGAACTAAAGGATGTCCTTGCGCAAATCGATCCTCAACTTAATACGTGTGCTGCCCTCATTGAACTTCCCTTGCGTTTGGATCATAGAATCAGAGAACGAAAGAGGGAGCACAAGAAGAAAGAAAAACACGTACCGTATGACGTTTAATCCCTGGGGAAAAATCACCACAAACAGTGGAACCTATGGAGATAGGGGCCGTAAGGGCCTCGTTGCCTCTCAGCGAGAGAGACCATCGACGCAAACAGGGATTGTGCCTGTATTGCGGGAAGAAAAGACACTTCCTCCGGGAATGTCCTGTGAAACCTAAATACGGCAGGCCCCGGCCGGGGAAAGTAGCCTCAGTGGTGGCGGAAAAAGCGGCGGAAAACAACCACGCTTGAAGGGCATGGAAGGGAAGCCCTCAAGCAGATATGCTATCCCTTCTGTCACGCCTGGGATGGTCAAAGAAGAAGACCACTTCTTCATTCCATTATACATTAAGATCGGTCACGAACAAAAACTCGTTAGAGCCATGGTGGATTCAGGAGCCACTGGTTGCTTTATGGATCAACAAGAAGCCATACGATTGGGGGCCCGTATGCTAAACAAAGCACAACCAGAAATGGTGTATGCGGTGGACGGAAAAGAGCTTGAATCCGGACCTATAACATACAACACCCCGGAATACGAGCTAACGTATGAGGGATACCATCGAGAAAGGTTATCATTCAACATTATCCAAGCCCCTCAGTACAGAGTCATATTGGGGCTCCCCTGGCTGAAAAAACACAAACCTCTCATAACGTGGTCTACTAATACCTTGTGTTTAACATCCCCTTACTGTCAAAGACATTGTAACTCCGCGCTTAACCGACCGTCGCAAGCTTTGGCAACAAAGTATCGCATCGGCCACTGAGAAAGTCGTTACGCTACCCCATGTCTATGAAGCGTACACTGATGTCTTCAGCGACACCCAAGCGGAAGTGCTCCCACCGCACAGAGAATATGATTGCCGAATAGACCTGGTTCCCGGAGCAGCGATACCGTGTGGTCGATGATATGCCTTGAAGGTGCCAGAGAATGAGTATTTACGATCCTATTTGGATAAATATCTAGCCCTGGGGTTCATACGACCTTCTAGAACTCCTGCTGCATCTCCTCTTTTTTTTATCCCAAAGCCAATGGGGATTTGAGGTGCTGCATTGTTTTTAAGGGCCTTGAATGCCATCACCGTCAGGAATCAATATCCATTGCCTTTAATCCCGGTCTTGTTGGAACAAGTTAGAGCGGCCGGTATCTATACCAAACTAAATCTCAGGGGGGCGTATCATCTTGTCTGAATGCGCCATGGGGACGAGTGGAAAACAGCCTCCAAGACGCGGTACGGGCTGTTTGAATACCTGGTAATGCCCTTTGGCCTGTGCAACGCCCCCGCCGCAGTCAAATTCTTATTGAATGAAGTGCTCAGAGAGTTCCTAGACCACTTCGCAGTGGTCTACATAGACGACATCCTGATATACTCGGCCAATGAAGAAGAACATGTAATTCATGTGAGCTTAGTCCTGAAGGCTCTACGTAAACACAGCCACTTCTGCAAAATCTCGAAATATGATTTTCATGTGACAACGTTGGAATTCTTGGGGGTTATGCTTACCCCGTCAGGTCAAGTGATGGCAGAGAGGAAAGTCAAGGCAGAAGCGGAGTGGCCTCGTCCAAGCAACGTCAAAGATATACAAAGCCTGCTAGGATTTGCAAATTTCTACAGGGGGTTTATTCGTCAGTTCTCAGACCTGGTGGCACCATTAACACGGTTGACCAGGAAAAAGTCTGTTTTCTTATGGTCCGAAGAAACTCAAGAGGCATTTGACCGCCTAAAAAGGGCGTTTATCACCGCTCCGGTTCTTACCCATGCCAACCCTAAACTGCCTTTCATCGTGGAAGCCGATGCGTCGGAGGTAGCGCTAGGAGCCGTGTTGTCCCAAAGACATGAAACCACTGGGTATCTTCATCCTATTGCCTTTATGTCCCGAAAACTGAACACAGCCGAACAAAACTATACGATAGCCGAGAAAGAACTGTTGGCTATCAAGGAGGCGTTTCTGGAATAGCGACATTGGCTGATGGGAGCGATACATCAGGTGACGATGTACACCGATCACCGCAACCTACAATTTATGCGAGCCGCAAGACATCTAACCCCGCGACAACTCCGTTGGATGCAGTTCTTTGAGGGATACCATTTCATCGTAACCTTTCGTCCAGGAGTGGACAACAAAAAAGCGGATGCCCTCACCCGACAAGAGAACTCCCCAATGCATGCCATCACCCCGGAGCGAGCAATCATAGAACCGAGTAAAGTCCTGTGCGTTACCCAAACCCACGATTTCCTGCAAGGTATCCATACGGGGGTACAAACCTGTCTCTGGAGAACATGGCTCCGTCATAATAGGGAATGGACAATGCGACATGGTCTCCCTATGAGGGGTTCACAAGTGTTGGTTCCGAAAAAGGTACTGCGTATGTGCCGGTCACATGGGGGGGGTGAGAAAACGCTAGAAAAAGTACTACGACAATTCTGGTGGCCTGCAGTTCGCCCTGATATCCAGAAATGGGTAAAAGAATGTTCTACATGCGCCCAAATGAAGACGTACCACCGTCAAGCTCAAGGACTCCTACAACCGTTGCCCACGCCCCATGTACCGTGGGAAATGTTCTCAGTGGACTTCATTGTAGGACTGCCCAAGGATCAAGGAAAGACCACAATAATAGTGGTCATTGATTATCTAACCAAGATGGGGCATTTTATTGCATGCAATCAAGCACCCACAGCAAGCCAGTTGGCCCATCTCTTGTTCACGAATGTAATCCATCTTCATGGCCTCCCGAAAACCATTGTGTCTAATAGAGAAGCCCAGCTCACCGCTCGCTTCTGGAAGACCTGGTGTGCCGAACTCAGGATATCCTCTTCTTTGTCCACGAGTTTCCACCCGCAGACGGATGGCCAGACGGAAAGACTAAATCAAACCCTTAAACAATACCTTCGTTGTTACGTTGATAGCAATACAGAAGCCTGGGTAGATTGGTTGTGGGTGGCCGAGATCGCATACAACAACACTAAACACACTTCCACCCAACTTTCCCCATTCTTGAGCACCTATGGGTTTCACCCTAGATTCCACCCTTTCCTCCTTCCCTGTACCAACGCCAGACTTCCGGACCTCAGAAAGCGATTGTCTCATGTACGCGAGACACTAGTCGCTACACGGAGCAATCTGTTGCAAGCCAAAGAGAGGTACAAGACACAGGCAGACAAACACCGCAGACCAGGGCCTTTGTTCAAAAAGGGGGATTTGGTTTGGTTATCAACAAAACACATCCGGTTTAAGAAGCACAGCATATTTAATCCCAGGTTCATAGGCCCTTATAGGGTAATTAAGCGTATTAATCCTGTCGCTGTGAAGCTGCGCCTGCTATCCCACTTCCGAATCCACCCGGTGTTTCACGTCTCCCTCTTGAAGCCTTCCCACAGCCCAGTAAAGTGCGCACCAGTGCCCGTCTGGGTGAGCCATGAGCGGGAGTATGAGGTCAAAGGGATAAGCGATGCCAAGTTAGTGCGCGGTCAGCTATGGTACTTGCTCTCCTGGAAGGATTATGGGCCTGAGGAAGACTCGTGGTTACCGTCACGGGTGGTTCATGCTCCTCGATTGGTGTCCAAGTTTCATAAGCTGCATCCTGACAAACCATCTGCCAGTCAGCATCCCTCAAGACAGGGATGTTCTGTCACGAGCTGCAAGGATTTAGAGAACCAGTAAGAGCTGACTGCCACTAACGGAATATTCGCAGAAAGAACTACAAATCCCGACAAGTCCGGAGAAGCACTCTATACGTGCTTCAACGAGTTTGCATGGAACACGTAAAAGCCGAACGGAGCCCGCAAACGCTGCTGATTTTTTTGTAGCAGCGTTTCCCGTCTTCGTCCTCAGTGTTCGTTTGGAATACTACTTTGACGGTAAGAGTGGGGGGTCCACTTACTATTTCACGGGGTCCATGGAAAGGACCAATTGATTTAGCCCAGGAGTGTTCTTGGTATCACGCTTCCTTGTTGGTCGAGATCAGGAGTAGTATCTCTCGTGGGGTGTGTTACAAGTACCTAGTGTGCAGCCCGGTGATTGCGGGTTCGCTTCTCCCGTTGGTCGAGACTAGTACTTGCAGTCTCATGCGGGAGAAGCATTCCGGACCTGAACAGGCTATTGATATATTCGCTCATTGCTAGTTGCGATTCACGAAGCGAGCACGATCTTCCCCGTTGGTAGAGGTTGGCGGTCCGCCTCCTCTGTGCGGGGGAGGTGTATTATTTCGATGGGAAATCACTGGCTATGCAGGAAGCAGCCAAATTAACTCCATTACTATTTAACACACTAAAGAGAAGGACGATTGACACTTTCCCTCTCCTTCTCTTTGGTAAACACACCTAAGACGTTATTAGGTGAGAAAGTGCACAAATAACAATAACAGTGTCTTAAAGTAAACCGACTTGAAACCAGGTATCACATAGGCTGGAGCTTATGAATTGAATAAGACTGCTGAGAATACCGCTAACTATTGTTCTATACTGTGTTGTGGGGGCATTGTTAGTAGTAGCATTAACCACGCCTACCTGGTGTCTATCTTTGCTATTGGTTGTTTATTTGCTTCCTATCCCAGGAGAGAGAGTCAGAAGTGAGGGTGTATCTAAGGTCGCGGCACACTGGTATGGGAGTTCCCACGGAAAGGCAAAGGTAGGTCAGTGGGAGAGAGGGAGTGAGAACCGTATGTTTAATCTACCTGAACGTTGGTCGTATCGAGTGTAATCCTTATATTGTTTCCCTTTGTTCACTAGCCCCTGTGGATTCTATGACCTCACCCTACTCTCTCCTGGCACCCAACGCTAACCTTTTATTCCTTTACAGGTAGGATATAGGGGAGGTTAGGTGCACGTACTATAACAAAGGTTGTGGGGGAGAGGTGCCGCAGGAATTCAACCTTGTATTTATCTTGTGTTTTGTTTTTTCCCTTGTCCAGGTCTCCCTCCCTGCTGTTCCTTCCCTTTCCTTCCCTCACTTGACTACCTCAATAGTCTGTGTGTACACATTCCAGACTTGAGGCCGTCGAGAGGTGGAATCCCTTTGAGCTTCAGCGCAGTCCCGAGGATTCTGGAAGAAGGAGCCTGACAGAATAATCGGCCCACAAATTCTTTTCTTCCTGATTGCGTTGAAGGTTAGGGATGGCCACCTTAGAGGATGTCTTGGCAACTCTGGCGTTGGTACAAACCGAGCTGGCGGCTTCACGCCAAGAGCTAGCCGCGTCTCGGTTAGAGACCACACAGTTACATAACAGAATAGACCGCATCCAAAGAAACCCATTTGACGCTGGGGTAGCCCCACATCCTCTTCCTGTGGTAGTAGAAATGCCAGCACAGATACCACTAGCTCCCACGAAAGGTACTATGGCGATATTAAAAAGGTACAGGTCTTTATGACCCAAGTCTTGTTGCACTTTACATGCAAACCTAAAATGTTCACCACCAATCAAGCCCGAGTAGCCTTTCTGATTTCGTACTTGGGGGGTGAGGCAGCACAATGGGCAGTGCCTGTAGTCCGAAGGGATGACCCCCTTCTCTATGATTGGGATGGCTTCAAAACTGAATTCGAGAAGACTTTCAACCGAAGGGCAGAAACGTTCTCTGCAGATAGGGATCTGCTAGAACTGAGACAGGGCACTTCGGACTTAGTCACGTATCTCAACCACTTCAGATGATTGGTTGCAGAAACCAACTGGCCGGAGGCCAAACAGTCTGCCATTTTTTATCAGGGACTCACGGAGGAACTAAAGGATGTCCTTGCGCAAATCGATCCTCAACTTAATACGTGTGCTGCCCTCATTGAACTTCCCTTGCGTTTGGATCATAGAATCAGAGAACGAAAGGGGGAGCACAAGAAGAAAGAAAAACACGTACCGTATGACGTTTAATCCCTGGGGAGAAATCACCACAAACAGTGGAACCTATGGAGATAGGGGCCGTAAGGGCCTCGTTGCCTCTCAGCGAGAGAGACCATCGACGCAAACAGGGATTGTGCCTGTATTGCGGGAAGAAAGGACACTTCCTCCGGGAATGTCCTGTGAAACCTAAATACGGCAGGCCCCGGCCGGGGAAAGTAGCCTCAGTGGCGGCGGAAAAAGCGGCGGAAAACTACCACGCTTGAAGGGCATGGAAGGGAAGCCCTCAAGCGGATATGCTATCCCTTCTGTCACGCCTGGGATGGTCAAAGAAGAAGACCACTTCTTCATTCCATTATACATTAAGATCGGTCACGAACAAAAACTCGTTAGAGCCATGGTGGATTCAGGAGCCACTGGTTGCTTTATGGATCAACAAGAAGCCATTCGATTGGGGGCCCGTATGCTAAACAAAGCACAAGCGGAAATGGTGTATGCGGTGGACGGAAAAGAGCTTGAATCCGGACCTATAACATACAACACCCCGGAATACGAGCTAACGTATGAGGGATACCATCGAGAAAGGTTATCATTCAACATTATCCAAGCCCCTCAGTACAGAGTCATATTGGGGCTCCCCTGGCTGAAAAAACACGAACCTCTCATAACGTGGTCTACTAATACCTTGTGTTTAACATCCCCTTATTGTCAAAGACATTGTAACTCCGCGCTTAACCGACCGTCGCAAGCTTTGGCAACAAAGTATCACATCGCTACGGCCGCTGAGAAAGTCGTTACGCTACCCCATGTCTATGAAGCGTACACTGATGTCTTCAGCGACACCCAAGCGGAAGTGCTCCCACCGCACAGAGAATATGATTGCCGAATAGACCTGGTTCCCGGAGCAGCGATACCGTGTGGTCGATGATATGCCTTGAAGGTGCCAGAGAATGAGTATTTACAATCCTATTTGGATAAATATCTAGCCCTGGGGTTCATACGACCCTCTAGAACTCCCGCTGCATCTCCTCTTTTTTTTATCCCAAAGCCATTGGGGATTTGAGGTGCTGCATTGTTTTTAAGGGCCTTGAATGCCATCACCGTCAGGAATCAATATCCATTGCCTTTAATCCCGGTCTTGTTGGAACAAGTTAGAGCGGCCGGTATCTATACCAAACTGGATCTCAGGGGGGCGTATCATCTTGTCCGAATGCGCCATGGGGACGAGTGGAAAACAGCCTCCAAGACGCGGTACGGGCTGTTTGAATACCTGGTAATGCCCTTTGGGCTGTGCAACGCCCCCGCCGCGGTCCAATTCTTATTGAATGAAGTGCTCAGAGAGTTCCTAGACCACTTTGCAGTGGTCTACATAGACGACATCCTGATATACTCGGCCAATGAAGAAGAACATGTAATTCATGTGAGCTTAGTCCTGAAGGCTCTACGTAAACACAGCCTCTTCTGCAAAATCTCGAAATGTGATTTTCATGTGACAACGTTGGAATTCTTGGGGGTTATGCTTACCCCGTCAGGTCAAGTGATGGCAGAGAGGAAAGTCAAGGCAGAAGCGGAGTGGCCTCGTCCAAGCAACGTCAAAGATATACAAAGCCTGCTAGGATTTGCAAATTTCTACAGGCGGTTTATTCGTCAGTTCTCAGACCTGGTGGCACCATTAACACGGTTGACCAGGAAAAAGTCTGTTTTCTTATGGTCCGAAGAAACTCAAGAGGCATTTGACCGCCTAAAAAGGGCGTTTATCACCGCTCCGGTTCTTACCCATGCCAACCCTAAACTGCCTTTCATCGTGGAAGCCGATGCGTCGGAGGTAGCGCTAGGAGCCGTGTTGTCCCAAAGACATGAAACCACTGGGTATCTTCATCCTATTGCCTTTATGTCCCGAAAACTGAACACAGCCGAACAAAACTATACGATAGCCGAGAAAGAACTGTTGGCTATCAAGGAGGCGTTTCTGGAATAGCGACATTGGCTGATGAGAGCGATACATCAGGTGACGATGTACCCCGATCACCGCAACCTACAATTTATGCGAGCCGCAAGACATCTAACCCCGCGACAACTCCGTTGGATGCAGTTCTTTGAGGAATACCATTTCATCGTAACCTTTCGTCCAGGAGTGGACAACAAAAAAGCGGATGCCCTCACCCGACAAGAGAACTCCCCAATGCATGCCATCACCCCAGAGCGAGCAATCATAGAACCGAGTAAAGTCCTGTGCGTTACCCAAACCCACGATTTCCTGCAAGGTATCCATACGGGGGTGCAAACCTGTCTCTGGAGAACATGGCTCCGTCATAATAGGGAGTGGACAATGCGACATGGTCTCCCTATGAGGGGTTCACAAGTGTTGGTTCCGAATAAGGTACTGCGTAAAACCGTGTTTGCCTGGTGTCACGATTTACCATGTGCCGGTCACATGGGGGTGAGAAAACGCTCTAAAAAGTACTACGACAATTCTGGTGGCCTGCAGTTTGCCCTGATATCCAGAAATGGGTAAAAGAATGTTCTACATGCGCCCAAATGAAGACGGACCACCGTCAAGCTCAAGGACTCCTACAACAGTTGCCCACGCCCCATGTACCGTGGGAAATGTTCTCAGTGGACTTCATTGTAGGACTGCCCAAGGATCAAGGAAAGACCACAATAATAGTGGTCATTGATTATCTAATCAAGGTGGGGCATTTTGTTGCATGCAATCAAGCACCCACAGCAAGCCAGTTGGCCCATCTCTTGTTCACGAATGTAATCCATCTTCATGGCCTCCCGAAAACCATTGTGTCTGATAGAGAAGCCCAGTTCACCGCTCGCTTCTGGAAGACCTGGTGTGCCGAACTCAGGATATCCTCTTCTTTGTCCACGAGTTTCCACCCGTAGACGGATGGCCAGACGGAAAGACTAAATCAAACCCTTAAACAATACTTTCGTTGTTACGTTGATAGCAATACAGAAGCCTGGGTAGATTGGTTGTGGGTGGCCGAGATCGCATACAACAACACTAAACACACTTCCACCCAACTTTCCCCATTCTTGAGCACCTATGGGTTTCACCCTAGATTCCACACTTTCCTGCTTCCCTGTACCAACGCCAGACTTCCGGAACTCAGAAAGCGATTTTCTCATGTACGTGAGACACTAGTCACTACACGGAGCAATCTGTTGCAAGCCAAAGAGAGGTACAAGACACAGGCAGACAAACACCGCAGATCAGGGCCTTTGTTCAAAAAGGGGGATTTGGTTTGGTTATCAACAAAACACATCCGGTTTAAGAAGCACAGCATATTTAATCCCAGGTTCATAGGCCCCTATAGGGTAATCAAGCATATTATTGCTGTCGCTGTGAAGCTGCGCCTGCCATCCCACTTCCGAATACACCCGGTGTTTCACGTCTCCCTCTTGAAGCCTTCCCACAGCCCAGTAAAGCGCGCACCAGTGCCCGTCTGGGTGAGCCATGAGCGGGAGTATGAGGTCAAAGGGATAAGCGATGCCAAGTTAGTGCGGGGTCAGCTATGGTACTTGCTCTCCTGGAAGGGTTATGGGCCTGAGGAAGACTCGTGGAAACCGGCACGGGTGGTTCACGCTCCTCGATTGGTGTCCAAGATTCATAAGCTGCATCCTGACAAACCATCTGCCAGTCAGCATCCCTCAAGACAGGGATGTTCTGTCACGATCTGCAAGGATTTAGAGAACCGGTAAGAGCTGACTGCCACTAACGGAATATTCGCAGAAAGAACTACAAGTCCCGACAAGTCCGGAGAAGCACTCTGTACGTGCTTCAACGAGTTCGCATGGAACACGTAAAAACCGAACGGAGCCCGCAAACGCTGCTGATTATTTTGTAGCAGCGTTTCCCATCTTCGTCCTCAGTGTTCGTTTGGATTACTACTTCGGCGGTAAGAGTGGGGGGTCCATGGAAAGGACCAATTGATTGAGCCCAGAAGTGTTCTTTGTATCACACTTCCTTGTTGGTCGAGACCGGGAGTAGTGTCTCTCGTGGGGTGTGTTACAAGTACCTAGTGTGCAGCCCGGTGATTGTGGGCTCGCTTCTCCCGTTGGTCGAGACTAGTACTTGCAGTCTCATGCGGGAGAAGCATTCCGGACCTGAACAGGCTATTGATATATTCGCTCATTGCTAGTTGCGATTCACGAAGCGAGCACGATCTTCCCCTTTGGTAGAGGTTGGCGGTCCGCCTCCTCTGTGCCGGGGAGGTGTATTATTTCGATGGGAAATCACGGGCTGTGCAGGAAACAGACAAATTAACTCCATTACTATTTAACACACTAAAGAGAAGGCTGATTGACACTTTCCCTCTCCTTCTCTTTGGTAAACACACCTAAGATGTTATTAGGTGAGAAAGTGCACAAATAACAATAACAGTGTCTTAAAGTAAACCGACTTGACCCCAGGTATCACATAGGCTGGAGCTTATGAATTGAATAAGACTGCTGAGAATACCGTTAACTATTGTTCTATACTGTGTTGTGGGGGCATTGTTAGTATTAGCATTAACCACGCCTACCTGGTGTCTATTGGTTGTTTATTTGATTCCTATCCCAGGAGAGAGAGTCAGAAGTGAGGGTGTATCTAAGGTCGCGGCACACTGGTATGGGAGTTCCCATGGAAAGGCATAGGTAGGTCAGCGCGAGAGAGGGAGTGAGAACCGTATGTTTAATCTACCTGAACGTTGGTCGTATCGAGTGTAATTCTTATATTGTTTTGTTGTTTCCCTTGTCCAGGTCTCCCTCCCTGCTCTTCCTTCCATTTCCTTCCCTCACTTGACTACCTCAATAGTATGTGTGTACACATTCCAGACTTGAGGCCGTCGAGAGGTGGAATCCCTTTGAGCTTCAGCGCAGTCCCGAGGATTCTGGAAGGAGGAGCCTGACAGAATAATCGGCCCACAAATTCTTTTCTTCCTGATTGCGTTGAAGGTTAGGGATGTCCACCTTAGAGGATGTCTTGGCAACTCTGGCATTGGTACAAACCGAGCTGGCGGCTTCACGGCAAGAGCTAGCCGCGTCTCCTTCCCTCACTTGACTGCCTCAATAGTCTGTGTGTACACATTCCAGACTTGAGGCTGTCGAGAGGTGGAATCCCTTTGAGCTTCAGCGCAGTCCCGAGGATTCTGGAAGGAGGAGCCTGACAGTCAGAGAGCACTGGAGTTGGATTCTCTGCGAGGAGGATGGCAGCGTCAGGTCAGTGAATCAGGCTGGAACTCGATCTCCTTCCGAACTGTCCATGACAAACCGCGTAGTCTGGGTTAGATCGAATCCTCTGGGAACCGCAATTTGCCAGGGCAAGTGCTGGTATATTTATACCTTGGAGGTGTCTAGGAATGCCAGTATTGACGTAAAAGTCCGGCAGAGGAACGTCATGAATGAACCCCTAAGGAATAGATGTTCATGCATACTTAATGAGTTCTTGGAGAAATCAATATTCAAGCTGAGGGAAATTCCTAAAGGCTTAAGGGTCTGGATTTCCAAGAATTCGTTGTGACGTGGATGGACGGATGTAGGTGGCCATGCCTGTATTTGGTTTGTATGGACAATGTTTAAATAAGGGCCGGATTTCTATGTCCAAATAAGTGCAATGTGAATTGTACCTATATAAAGGCATAAATTGGGAAATCTACATACGGAATCTAAATCTGCACACAACACCCACTCCAGTTTTGTATGAACAACGTTACTAAATCCTAAACGTTCTAAACATATCTTAAAACAGAGTATCACATGGGTTTGCTAAAATAAGCTAAAAACATCTAAAACATATGTCCTAAAAATACATTATAAAAAACCATGGCTATGCATAAAGTGTTGTACATATTAAAGGCAATGTTCCATCCTAAGCATAGGATCACATTGGAATTCTAAATGAATGAACCAAAATATACACATGTGATGAAATGGCTCGTAAATACAGAAGAAAAAAGGGTCCGAAACCATTTCATATCAGGTTACACAAGTCAAATTGTTATTCATGACAAGGTGGCATACTGTCCCTGGAATTGTTATCAAATAATTATGTTCTCTATGAATAGATCTACTATAAGCAGATTACTGTGCCAAAAAATGAAAAATACAATTTTAGGACGGGAAGAAAAAAATAATATAATCATAGAAAAAAGTTCCAAAGTCAGTATCACGTTTGTAAATTAATGAACGCCAAATTCAGAGTCTCTCCGGAACACTGTGTGCTTGAATCAAAAGTCAGTGTTTGGGGATTGAGAAAACATAACATTTTCTAATCCTGTAGACAACAAGTCGTCTACCATTGTGGGTGAGAGTTGGAATATCTTGTGCAGAATATCAACAGCACATAGATGCGAACTATCGCCTTCAGCATAGGAAGCATCAGCAATGTCCAGACTGTATGTTACCTGCGCGCCTGGTGTTTCCTCTCGTACCTCAGCAGTAGCATGTTGCGTCTGTGAGATCTTAATGAATGCCGCCATCAGGATTGGTAGCCGCTGGGACAACACATAGCATGGGCCGTTATCGGGTCCAGCAGAGTATCGATATCCGTAGGCATGACTGATGGGAGTGTCAGACAAATGTCCAGCACACATTCTTCTCCGCATAGCAGGCAACGTAGAACAGGTAATATGCAATCTTGCCAGAAAGGTCTGAATGACAGAACCAAGTGGTGTTTAATTCTCGTAGACGAGGTAAACCCAAAATTTGGATGATGCGCTCACGACACTTCATCTCCAATAGAGTTCTTTCCATGGTGAACTGGGTGTCGCTGGTGATTTGGCTTGCCATTTCGTAGCAGTAGGAGCAAAAATAGTATCCCTGCAACGAGTGCTAAAAGGAGCGGCAGTCCGCCAAACACAGATTGCACGAAGTTTGGAAAAATTCCGAAGACTGCTTGAAAAGGTGCTAACAGTCCTGCACACACAGTCTTAAGTACATGTACAATTCAGCTCGTATCAGACATGTTTAAGATACGACCTATAATTTCTGAGAAATGCACAGGGCAGTTTGTATACAAAAGGGTATGTATCTCTGCAGAATGCCTTGCGACTTGGAGATCATAGGTTTCTTTGGCAGAGGTCAAAGGCACAGTTTTTTGTAAAAGAATGGCTTTCATTCTGCTTAGAGTATCAACTCGTATAGAAGAGATATTCAGTGAAGGCCATAAAGGCATTACTAGATATGGGAAACCTGGTAGCATGCCACAGCAGCTGTGATCATTCAACATAATGTAACTCCCATTTGAAAGTTGACCAAAGATTGGATTAATCACTGCTGCTGGTAAACAATGCAGGTGGCAGGATAAGTTTGTAGTGGAACCGTCACAGGCCCTGTGTAAATTAATACCCTGACAAAGGAGAGAACCGCTTAGTGCGTGTTCACAGTTTTCACCGCTAAGAAACACTTCACGTCCCCCACTCCAACATCTGTGTGTGTAAGGTAAATCCCAGGATGTCTTGATGTATTCTTTACCCAGCCTTTCATATTTGCCTGTTGGTATATTTTTTAGGCAATACTGAAAATGGAAAGACGTAACAGGCAGAGTAATCTTACCATGTACGATCCACTCAGTAGCTGGTTTTCCTGCCACTGTGAATGGTAATTTCTCCAGTTTTTCAATGCTCAGCACCGTGTAGTCTGCTCCCCTTTGTGCCAGTTTGATCTGTCTATCAGTGAGATTGAATTCTGCAAACAGTGACATAGTATTGATTAAACGCCAAGGCACATAGCCAGAATGCAGGTTTTGAAGCATCCAGCCTAATAGCATGATAGAGCGAAGCTGTGACTGACCATGTTGCAACATGACCAAGTCTTGCTCCATGATGTCTATGACAGAGAATACAATGCTGTCCAAAGAATATATCCTGGACGACAGAGTTGTTAACCCATTGTCTACTACAGAGAGAGATTTCTCTAAAATAATACGATCAATTTCTCGTATTTGTTCTGCAGTCTCTGCTTGGGTGACCTTCCATGCTTCATTATAAGCAGCGTAGATACCGGCATATATGAAACGTTTTTGACGCGGTTGTCTTGGTCCTAGCTAGAATTCCCTAAGGTCTGCACCTTCTTGAAGTAAAGTTAAGTGTTGTTTTACATCCTCTAGTGTAGCATTCTGTAGCCAATCAAGGCAAAGTTTACCTACATTGTAAGTTGTTACGACCCCTGGATGCTGTATTTGGACATAACGCGGGTCTGGCCTATGAAAGGTAAAACCTTGTGTTTTGATCAGGAATCTATCTTGACAGCTGTTTGTGTCTAAGGGCCAGAGCAAACATTTTTTCCATTTAGGATCTGATCTGTTATTATTCAAAATAGTATGTACGTCGACCTCCCCCTGTTTAGTGCTTTCACTTGTAGGTGCAGGTTCATGTCTTTTATCTTGGCTATTTCAAGGCATGATGTTTGTTGGACAGTGTCTTTCAAAAACATAATTTGCTCATGGATGATACAGGCTCTAAACAAATATTCTATTCCCTGTACTTGCCAATCTTTAGTACCCCACACAGTTTTCGTCTCAATGTTGTCTTTCCAAAAGTCGTAACCCTGTCTAGACAGTTGGGCAATAAAGGCTGTAGAATAAATCTGTTTGGTATTCGTCAAAATATTTGCCATCCTTGTCTTGTTGACATTCTTAAAGTAAAGTGTCTCTGCATTTGAGATATTAAACCCTGAAAATATGGAAATGTCATTGCAAATGTTTTCGAGCTACCCTTTGGTGGCGTAGGACAATGTTTCCATTGGTTAGACATAAATACATTTCTAGGTGTTGCAGATTTATGCAAGAAAGGATGACCATAGTGGTTATAACAATACAGTTGTTCATAGTCTGATGAACCTAGTAAATATTCATTATTAGTGAATGCAGTTGACATCTCTAGATCAGATATCATAATATTAACAGTCTCGAAGTCCCAATCATCCGAAAAGGTACTAAAGGTAATAAAGTCACTTAATGAAATTTTAAATAAATGAGGAATCTTCAAAAGCTCAGATGGGCCAAAAATGTCATATTCGGTTTTGTCCCAAACCATGCCATCAGGTATAGGAATCGCTGTGATGTTCACTGCTGACAAGTCTCTTGCTTCACGATAGGATGATTTGTGTGGCTGGAGAAGTAAGTTCACTCTTTTACTTGCTGTGTCCATTTGAATATATCTTCCATTAATCAGCATACCCAGAGTTATTACCAGAGCTAACCAAAGTAGAAAGAAGAATATTGCCAAAACAATCCATACTTCAATCCATGGTGAAACCAGATATGTTTTTTCCAGTAGATAAAAAAAAGTCTGTTGCTTGTTCTTTGAAAGTTCTTTGTACTGGCGTCGCTTCAGGCTTGCTGGGATCCTCAAAAAGTATCAAAGTTCATGAAATAGCCAGAAGCAGTTCTGTCAATGGTTGGAATTGCATCTGTATTTGATGAAATTGCTGGAACCACTTGGTCACTTGTTACTTCATTGTAAACAAGTGTATCTGGACGAACTGTTATTTGGGTCTCAAGAGGTACAAGGTCCATAGCATTGTTGCTTAGTCCTCTATTTCTTACTGTTGAATCTTCAAAGGTGATGAGTCTCTCAGTTTAAACCTCTTGGATTGTAGCTAGAGGAGTGCGTCTGCTACATTGACGGAGTCCACTTGGCATACTGTTCAGTATCGGCCAGATAGTGTGGTTTGATCTGGTCGATGGACACAAATCTTTTCTCCTTTTTACCAGCAAGGGGAGGCAAAACTATTGTTCTTGATCCATGGATTGCTAGGACAGGTACTGGTTTTCTGGCCCAAATTCCTTCTTATCCGCGATCTTTTCTCTGACTAGATCCCCAAGCTTTGGGATCCAGACAGGCCTTGCTGGGAAGGCCGGATTTTTCTCAGTGGTGGTTGGCTTCAGGACCACATTGCTTTGTTGCGTTCTTAGTTCATTTAAGTCCTGTAAAACAGCCAAACGATCTTTGATATCAAATTGTTTGTTTTCCACCACTGTGCCTTTCATATCTAAGTCCAGAACCAACATTCTAGTCCCAAACAGGACCTCATATGGAGTGACACCCCCTAGAGAACATGGGCGCCATGTAGTGTAGTTCCTATATCCCTGATAGGCTCTGCGCATTGGAATAACATACACTATAGATATGACGTAGGACTAAGGTCAGTATGTCTCTATCGAGTATATTAAACTTAATTACTTGTGTGTACCAGCTAACTCAGAGGTCACTAGAAACTTCTCGAATATACAAGAAGGGATTAGTCTCTGACAACCGCATAAACATGACAACTTTGTTTCCTTTTAGAATTGGAACAGTCTCAGAATCGTGGAAACAATAGATAACAGTTTCACTCAGTCAATCGTGCATTATTGTTTCTACAGAGTTGCACAGAAATAGAGAGACGGGCGTTTCAATAAAAGGGTTTATTGAACAGTCTTATTTCTCATGCAAGAGATATGAATTGCTACAAACGTAAGACAGACTGCATAGTACTATATGTACGAGTTTAGCAGTAAGATAAAATAATACTGCAATAGCATGGTTTGTAGCTATGACATATATTAATTAAAATACATACAAAAATAACATAAGCTAAAATGTGATACTCATCTGATGCTTCTAAATTGTTGTACCCCAGTGTACCTAACCTAAGTGCAGTACGAGGTTTGAAGTACGTGCCATTTCTAAAGCATAGCTAGCAATATCTTAGTTTAGCCAAGAGTTGGCAAAAGTTCCTCTAAGTTCTAGTCAGCTCCATACCTTAGAATGAGAGAGGTTGGAATCTCTTTTCTGGACTCGATAGTCTAACCCTCGCAAGGTAAGTTAGAGAGCACTGGAGCTGGATTCTCTGCGAGGAGGATAGCAGCGTCAGGTCAGTGCATCAGGCTGGAACTCGATATCCTTCCGAACTTGCCGTGGCGAACCGCGTAGTCTGGGTTGGATCGAATCCTCCAGGAACCGCAATTTGCCAGTGCTGGTATATTTATACCTTGAAGGTGTCTAGGAATGCCAGTATTGACTAAACAAAATGGTCAGAGGAACGTCACAAATGAACCCCTAAGGAACAGATGTTCATGCATACTTAATGATTTCTTGGAGAAATCAATATTCAAGCTGAGGGAAATTCCTAAAGGCTTAAGGGTCTAGTTTTCCAAGAATTTGTTGTGCCGTGGATGGACGGATGTAGGTGGCCATGCCTGTATTTGGTTTGTACGGACAATTTCTAAATAAGGGCCGGATTTCTATGTCCAAATAAGGGCAATATGATTTGTACCTATATAAGGGCATAAATCAGGAAATCTATATACGGAATCTAAATCTGCACACAACATTATGGGTTGCACAGCTGTAGACTTCTATATAGCACCTCTGAGGGATAAAATACCAATACTATATGGACTGGTATGTTGGTCAATAGGGGCACACCAATATCTTTATTGTGTTTGTGCTCTTATGCCATTGATACTACAAAGACAGTGTGTCCTTTCAGCATGTTAATAAACAAGGTTAGAAAAAGAGGACATAACACCATTTAATTATGAGCTACCTTACAATACCAGATGCTTTACCCTCCTTTTTAGATATGATTTTTTAGACTAATTGTGAGTTGATTTTAGGTACATACATGATTTAGTAGTTCCTAGAGTGATACAATATGGCTTTTGAAGCACATACTGGTATGATTTAGGTATAAACAAGGAATAGAATGTCATTGTGTCTATATATCTATTTTTTCCAGGTGACAAAGACAAATCCTGTAGATCATTCACAATGAAGACCACAGGTGACTGTAGGTTGTTACGTTCAACCTACGTGTTATCGCTGTTTTTTGTTTCACACACATTATTCTTGCAGGAGCATTTGCATTCAGGTTCTCAGGAAGGCCATGATAGGAGCACGATGGTGATGGCCGAAACATGTAGACCCTCTTTCTAGACCTACGCTATCAGGAATGAGCCGAAGTGCTATCGCCCAATATCCTTATTGGATGCTTTTATGAAAATAGCAGGCAGGGTCATTTTAAATAAGCTGGAGACGTGGGTCCAAGAGACAGGTGTTTTATCAGTGTTCCAATATGGCTTTAGACCAGGCCTAGGGACGATAGAACAGGTTCTGAACTTGTCCTTGATAATTGATAAATACACCAAAGCTAAACAGGGTAATCTTTTTCTTACTTCCGTGGATTTAAGCTCCGTGTTTGACTGTGTTAAACATGCCATGCTGTGGGACACCCTTAAACATCTGGACTTGGACCTGTCCCTGTTGTCGTTCATAAGGGAACTATATAGGGGGGCAGGTGCAAGGGTACGGTTTGGGAATCAGGGAGAATGCTCAGCCAGGTTTCCCATAAAAAGAGGGGTAAGACAGGGGTGCATTCTTGCCCCCCTACTCTTGTCCCTCTATATAAACAACTTGGGACAGTACCTGAGTGAATTCCAGCATGATTATCCATCTATCAAGGGCATTCCCATTCCCATCCTACTGTACGCAGATGACGCAGTTATCATGTCACGGACACAGTTGGGCATGCAAAAGTCATTTTTTAATTTTGTAACCTATATGTACGAGCGGGGTTTAAATGTTAATATTACTAAGACCTTTACTATGAGCTGTGGGTTACAAACGAAAAAGTCATGCGTCGTTTTTATTGATGGCAAAAAACTTTCAACTACAGACAAATTTTCATACTTAGGCCTAACTGTGGATAGGGGGGGCTCCTGGGTAACAGCTACAAATAATAGAAAGCTGGCCATGATGAGAGCTATGGGAGCTGTCACTTATTTTGCTAAAAAACTAAGTGGGAGACCTGTCCCAGAATTATTGACCATTTATAAATCCAAATGCATCTCAACGGGCACATATGGGGCAGGTATATGGGGCATTGAAAACGTGGACTATTTACAACGTTGTGAAAATTCTTTCCTGTGTTACCTATTGGCGGTTCCTAGATCGACAGCCACCTATTTGTGCCATAGGGAACTTGGCCTAGCATATATTTCTGACATTATAAAGATTACTCCTCTCTTGTTATGGCATAAAATATGGGTCTCGAGGGAGACGGGCTTCAACAGGGATGTGATAACAGACTGTTTAAAGCTGAACGAGGTGGCAAAACTACCATGGTTTAGTTTTATAAAGAACATGACACAGGCGATTGGCCACCCTGAATACTTTTACAACCCCAGTTGCCTGGAATCCGTCTCCAGGAAATCCTCTAAGATACACTGCATGAAACATATAGAGAATGAACGCTGGACCATGGAGAGCAAGAAGAAAACTGTTTTGGCAAACCATCTGATGTGTACCTCTATAGGTCTACAACCCTACCTAATAGTGGTACAAAGCAGCTTTGCTCGTATGCTTCTGGCCCGTTTCCGCAGTGGGTCTTTTTTTAGGTTGGTTACTTTCCGGAGGCCAATGACTGGCCTAAACATCATCCAATATGCCCCTCTGATGACACTTCCATCTTGACGACTATGCACTGCACTTTATTTTGTAAATATTATGCTGTCCCAAGGAAAATATTTTTATTGCCTATACTGAGAAGCTGGAAGCTAAAACAATGTAGAATAGCCTTCCTAAAATTACAGATGCTGGAAAAGGAACTAGTCATAGCTGCCATCTCCTCTTTTTAAAAAACCATTTTAAGATTTCGAAATACCATGTGAAAAGGAAAAAATTTGCAAATATTTGGCGCGTCACCAACTCTCTGTTTTTAAATATGTATCTTTGTTTTTATAATTGATTGTATTTTTAGCTGTGCATTGAATATCGTTTGACCTTGAATAATTGTACATATGACTAAATGTGTTTTACCTTGTGCTTTCATGATTTTATGATCTAAAATCGAATAAAGCTATTTTTGATTTGATTTGACCTACGCTATCACAAATCTATCTAGATGGCGTTTGCACTGTTTTTATTGATTGACACCCAGCGATAACCATTAAAAATATTTTTTCTTGCTTGGTAGCCAATTTTAAATCACTTGAGTTCTTGTTTGGCACTGCAAATACTTCACCCCATATAATGTTACACATGCTTCAGAGATCTTAGGAGATCAGACCTACTGTTCCTCTTGTAAAACATCCGTGACCTCCCCCTCACAGTGAGAGGGCTGTAGCCCTTGGTTGCACTAGGAATTGTAACTAAGAGGAGATCCCAGATGATGAAGCATGCCACTTTGGTGGGTGATGGGATTCCGTCCTCTTAAATAGGACTTTTTTCTTATGTTTTTCACACTGGATTTTTGTCAGCACTTGTTCTGCTTCTGTATTGCTCCTTTGTGTATTTCTCCCAGACAGTGAGACAAAGGGGGACTAATTGTTGGCAGAGTAGGCCATCCTGCCAGGATTGGTGAGGCAGAACTGTTCTCTACCCACTTTTATTTCATCACTTTTGTCCATATAGAGGAAAGCCTAGAAGTTTCTCCTACTTCAAAAGCTGGGACAAGGTATAAATATTGGACCCACAAGACAGCGCTTTCATACACTCCTGGACCTGCGGAGGACCCAGAGAAGAACTGCCTTGTGCTTCAAGAGATTGCCCAGCTGCTTAATGCCTGCTTTCTACCTCAGAGAACTACCCTACTGCTAACAGAGGACTGTCCTGCTGCTTGATGCTTGCCTTGTACCCTCAGATGACTGCCCTGCTGCTTGAGGCCTGCCTTGCTGTTCGATCCCAGGACTACCAGAGTTACTCCAAGAGATAGTTGTCTGGCCTCCTGTGTGAGCTACAGGGACATAACAAGCTCAAGTGTCCTTGTGCCCTGCACCTGAGCCTTCATGTAGTGAGTCCTGTCTCCTCAATTGGTGCTAGAGGTGCCAAAACCTGAAACTTGGGACTTAGAATTGATTTAACCAAAAAATGGGCTGAGAACAAAAAGAAGACTGCTAGCCAATCTGTCCGCGGAGCCCCGCCAGTCAGCCTGACTTTGCGGCAGCTTCCGATACGTTCTTCTCTGCAGCAGCAAGTCCTGTTAAGCAGGACCTCTAGGAAGGGATGTCCGGCCTCACGGAGCCCTTGTTGTCTACAGCCTGCAGCTTTATCCCACTGGGGTTTGTCAACTTCCATAAAAGTGGCAAAGTCTGAACATAGAAATCTTCATTGCAACTTCGTTGAGCAGCTCCTCAATGACAACACCTCCTCCTAAGACACTGATGGCTGTCTTGCCCCTCTGAACTTTACCTTCTCAGGAACTTTTCTTCAAAATTTCTTCTAAGGGGTCGATTCCGATCCCGGGACGGACAGCTCTCCGAGAGCTGTCCGTAGCCTTACCGTGCGACCGACACATACCCGTAGCCGGTCCGTCCTGTAGAGGAAGTACGATGCGCATAACTGCCAAAAACACGACCGACACGTAGGCTGTGATTGAAGCTCCATTCTCCGTCCGAGCCGTAACTCCTAAGTCGCCCGGAAGCAGTATCCATAGCAGTTTCTGGCCTGACAAGTACGATGCGTACTTCCTACATGCCGGACGGGTCACCACGTACGGCACGTCACAGCATCTGTTGTGTGACTCTCAGATAGGATTTCGTCCTCAACATGGGACGGAAACAGCCCTGCTCGCGGTGACGGAGGAGGCAAGGAGGCTGCTGGATCGAGGGGGAACAGCTTCAATTATCCTCCTGGACCTCAGTGCCGCGTTTGACACTGTTAACCATAACATTCTGGCCCATCGACTTGAAAATATGGGAGTGTCAGGCACGGCACTGACCTGGTTCCAGTCCTTTCTCAGTGACCGATATTTTCAAGTCTTTGAGGGAGATATTGTGTCCTCCCGGTTATCCCTCAGCTGTGGGGTTCCACAGGGCTCTGCCCAGGGCCCCACGCTTTTTAATATATACATAAGTCCTCTGGTGGAGGTTGTTCATCCATTCGGCATTAAGATCATCACCTACGCAGACAACACTCAGTTAGTGGTAGCACTAAATCACTCTGAGGGGTCGTCTAGCACCCTAGGCCCTTGCCTAGAGGCGGTGGCCGAGTGGATGGAACTCTCCTGCCTCAGGCTCAATGGGGACAAAACGGAGATTATGTTCCTGGGTAATCCTCCATCCCCTATTCCTGTTTCTTTGTGGCCGGTCCGCTTAGGCCCTGCTCCACCTCCTAAGTCTCAGATCA
This sequence comes from Triturus cristatus, assembly GCF_964204655.1. Classification (NCBI taxonomy): domain Eukaryota; kingdom Metazoa; phylum Chordata; class Amphibia; order Caudata; family Salamandridae; genus Triturus; species Triturus cristatus. The sequence continues at coordinate 790,476,307 of NC_140586.1, read as the reverse complement.
AGAGCCTTGGCATGTGGCTTGACAGCTCTCTTGATTTCAACCACCAGGCCACCAAGCTCTCAGCCACCTGCTATGGACTGATGAGAATGTTTCGGAAACTCATCCCCCTCCTTCCCTTTCAGGCGAGAAGAATTATGGTGCAGGCCCTTATTCTCTCTCGCCTTGACTGCGGGAATGCTCTTTATCTCGGGGCTCCCCAATTTACTATCCACAAACTACAAGTAACGCAGAACTGTGCAGCGTGCATGCTCTTCCAGGCACCGTGGTGGCAGTCTGCAAAACCAGCACTGAAGAATCTTCATTGGCTGCCTATTTCCGCCAGGATACAGTTTAAAACTATGTGCCTGGCTCACAAAGCCATCTGGAAAACTGGTCCGGTCATCATGCATTCCCTGGTCACTCTCTATCTTCCCCACAGGACTCTGCGCTCCAGCTCCTTGTGCCTGGCCACCCCCAAAAAAATACAAAGATCTAGATGGGGGGGTTGCTCATTCTTGTTTAATGCCGCCAAGATCTGGAACACTCTCCCCCTCACTCTTCGTGAGAATAATAATCTCGTGGCTTTCCGAAGGCTCCTGAAAACCCACCATTTCAAGATGCTTCCGTAGCAGCACGGCCTCTGTCATTTTCTCTGTCCCTCTTTTGAGCAGCGCTGGGAGACCTTAGGGTAGCCATGCACTATACAAATAGAATTTCATTCATTCATTCATTCAAGCATCCGGAAAACAAGCATATCAGCTACAATTCGCGCACACAACTCAATCCATGGCTACGAGACGGACCAGCTTGCAGTGGGTACGAGACGGAGCAACAAGCTGCGTGTATGACATGAACACATCATGAATCCCATCGCGCAGGTCATACCAGTACTCTACATCTATGACCGGATCAGGAACCGACGCCGACGGTGCAGGCGGTAAGTCAGACACCTACCACACAAACAAACGACACGAACCCGCAAAATGGCACACACACACAGGGGATCCACATCCTGGCCACTAACACTTATGTTCCCCAGCACCCCTGCCACTCCCAGCCATAGGGGACCTGTTGCCCATCACCCCTGCCACCCTCACTCATAGGGGACCTGGTGCGCATCACTACTGCCACCCCCACTCATAGGGCTTATGTTGCCCATCTTCCCTGCCACCCCCAGCCTAAGGGCATATGTTGCCCATCACTACTGCCGCCCCCACCCATAGGGGACCTGGTGCCCATCACCCCTGCCACCCCCCCTCATAGGGGACCTGGTGCCCATCACTACTGCCACCCCCACTAATAGGGGATCTGTTGCCCATCACTACTGCCACCCCCAGCCATAGGGGACCTGTTGCCCATCACTACTGCCATCACTACTGCCACCCCCACTCATAGGGCTTATGTTGCCCATCACTACTGCCACCCCCACCCATGGGGACCTGGTGCCCATCACTACTGCCACCCCCAGCCATATGGGACCTGTTGCCCATCACTACTGCCACCCCCACTCATAGGGCTTATGTTGCCCATCACCCCTGCCACCTCCAGTCATAGGGCATATGTTGCCCATCACTACTGCCACCCCCACCCATAGGGGACCTGGTGCCCATCACTACTGCCACCCCCAGCCATAGGGGACCTGTTGCCCATCACTACTACCACCCCCACTCATAGGGCATATGTTGCCCATCACTACTGCCACCCCCACCCATAGGGGACCTGTTGCCCATCACCCTTGCCACCCCACTCATAGGGGACCTGGTGCCCATCACTACTGCCACCCCCACTCATAGGGGACCTGTTGCCCATCACTACTGCCACCCCCACTCATAGGGCTTATGTTGCTCCTCACCCCTGCCACCCCCAGCCATAGGGCTTATGTTGCCCATCACCCCTGCCACCCCCACTCATAGGGGACCTGGTGCCCATCACTACTGCCACCCCAGCCATAGGTGACCTGTTGCCCATCACCTCTGCCACCCCAACTCATAGGGGACCTAGTGTCCATCACTACTGCCACCCCCAGCCATAGGTGACCTGTTGCCCATCACCCCTGCCACCCCCAGCCATAGGGGACCTGTTGCCCATCACTACTGCCTCCCCCACTCATAGGGCTTATGTTACCCATCACCTCTGCCACCCACAGCCATAGGGAATATGTTGCCCACCACTACTTCTACCCCCTCCCCTAGGGGACATGTTGCCCATCACTACTGCCACCCCCAGCCATAGGGGACCTGTTGTCCATCACTACTGCCACCCCCACTCATAGGGCTTATGTTGCCCATCACCCCTGCCAACCCCAGCCATAGCGTTACAACAAACAAATGATGGACGGAATGCTGACAATGCAGACATTCTCCCCCAGTCAAGAGATCTGGGTTAAATCCATCGTTCTTTTGCCCACTACGCCAGCCCAGTTTAGACATGGCCATATGCAAATCAGTCTTGACCCTGTGCCTCATGGGAACAGTCCAGCCCGAACTGCCAAGCCATGTCTTCCCTGGACCAGAATCAAGCATCCTAGGACCGGTTTCTGGCTATCAGCCGTCATCAGCCAGGATAGCTTGACTTCAGTGGCGTAGTGAGCATGGGTCCCACGTCTGGGAATACCCATCCCACTTAGGGCGAAAAGCGTTACAACAAACGAATGATGGATGGAATGCTGACAATGCAGACATTCTCCCCCAGTCAAGAGATCTGGGTTAAATCCATCGTTCTTTTGCCCACTACGCCAGCCGAGTTTAGACATGGCCATATGCAAACCAGTCTTGACCCTGTGCCTCATGGGAACAGTCCATCTCGAACTGCCAAGCCATGTCTTCCCTGGACCAGAATCAAGCATCCTAGGACCGGTTTCTGGCTATCAGCCGTCATCAGCCAGGATAGCTTGACTCCAGTGGCGTAGTGAGCATGGGTCCCACGTCTGGGAATACCCATCCCACTTAGGGCGAAAAGCGTTACAACAAACAAATGATGGACGGAATGCTGACAATGCAGACATTCTCCCCCAGTCAAGAGATCTGGGTTAAATCCATCGTTCTTTTGCCCACTACGCCAGCCCAGTTTAGACATGGCCATATGCAAATCAGTCTTGACCCTATGCCTCATGGGAACAGTCCAGCCCGAACTGCCAAGCCATGTCTTCCCTGGACCAGAATCAAGCATCCTAGGACCGGTTTCTGGCTATCAGCCGTCATCAGCCAGGATAGCTTGACTCCAGTGGCGTAGTGAGCATGGGTCCCACGTCTGGGAATACCCATCCCACTTAGGGCGAAAAGCGTTACAACAAACAAATGATGGACGGAATGCTGACAATGCAGACATTCTCCCCCAGTCAAGAGATCTGGGTTAAATCCATCGTTCTTTTGCCCACTACGTCAGCCCAGTTTAGACATGGCCATATGCAAATCAGTCTTGACCCTGTGCCTCATGGGAACAGTCCAGCCCGAACTGCCAAGCCATGTCTTCCCTGGACCAGAATCAAGCATCCTAGGACCGGTTTCTGGCTATCAGCCGTCATCAGCCAGGTTAGCTTGACTCCAGTGGCGTAGTGAGCATGGGTCCCACATCTGGGAATACCCATCCCACTTAGGGCGAAAAGCGTTACAACAAACAAATGATGGACGGAATGCTGACAATGCAGACATTCTCCCCCAGTCAAGAGATCTGGGTTAAATCCATCATTCTTTTGCCCACTACGCCAGCCCAGTTTAGACATGGCCATATGCAAATCAGTCTTGACCCTGTGCCTCATGGGAACAGTCCAGCCCGAACTGCCAAGCCATGTCTTCCCTGGACCAGAATCAAGCATCCTAGGACCGGTTTCTGGCTATCAGCCGTCATCAGCCAGGATAGCTTGACTCCAGTGGCGTAGTGAGCATGGGTCCCACGTCTGGGAATACCCATCCCACTTAGGGCGAAAAGCGTTACAACAAACAAATGATGGACGGAATGCTGACAATGCAGACATTCTCCCCCAGTCAACAGATCTGGGTTAAATCCATCGTTCTTTTGTCCACTACGCCAGCCCAGTTTAGACATGGCCATATGCAAATCAGTCTTGACCCTGTGCCTCATGGGAACAGTCCAGCCCGAACTGCCAAGCCATGTCTTCCCTGGACCAGAATCAAGCATCCTAGGACCGGTTTCTGGCTATCAGCCTTCATTAGCCAGGATAGCTTGACTCCAGTGGCGTAGTGAGCATGGGTCCCACGTCTGGGAATACCCATCCCACTTAGGGCGAAAAGCGTTACAACAAACAAATGATGGACGGAATACTGACAATGCAGACATTCTCCCCCAGTCAAGAGATCTGGGTTAAATCCATCGTTCTTTTGCCCACTACGCCAGCCCAGTTTAGACATGGCCATATGCAAATCAGTCTTGACCCTGTGCCTCATGGGAACAGTCCAGCCCGAACTGCCAAGCCATGTCTTCCCTGGACCAGAATCTAAACTGGGGTGGCGTAGTGGGCAAAAGAACGATGGATTTAACCCAGATCTCTTGACTGGGGGAGAATGTCTGCATTGTCAGCATTCCGTCCATCAATTGTTTGTTGCAACGCTTTTCGCCCTAAGTGGGATGGGTATTCCCAGACGTGGGACCCGTGCTCACTACGTCACTGGAGTCAAGCTATCCTGGCTGATGACGGCTGATAGCCAGAAACCGGTCCTAGGATGCTTGATTCCGGTCCAGGGAAGACATTGCTTGGCAGTTCGGGCTGGACTGTTCCCATGAGGCACAGGGTCAAGACTGATTTGCATATGGCCATGTCTAAACTGGGGTGGCGTAGTGGGCAAAAGAACGATGGATTTAACCCAGATCTCTTGACTGGGGGAGAATGTCTGCATTGTCAGCATTCCGTCCATCAATTGTTTGTTGTAACGCTTTTCGCCCTAAGTGGGATGGGTATTCCCAGACGTGGGACCCGTGCTCACTACGCCACTGGAGTCAAGCTATCCTGGCTGATGACGGCTGATAGCCAGAAACCGGTCCTAGGATGCTTGATTCCGGTCCAGGGAAGACATGGCTTGGCAGTTCGGGCTGGACTGTTCCCATGAGGCACAGGGTCAAGACTTATTTGCATATGGCCATGTCTAAACTGGGGTGGCGTAGTGGGCAAAAGAACGATGGATTTAACCCAGATCTCTTGACTGGGGGAGAATGTCTGCATTGTCAGCATTCCATCCATCAATTGTTTGTTGTAACGCTTTTCGCCCTAAGTGGGATGGGTATTCCCAGACGTGGGACCCGTGCTCACTACGCCACTGGAGTCAAGCTATCCTGGCTGATGACGGCTGATAGCCAGAAACCGGTCCTAGGATGCTTGATTCCGGTCCAGGGAAGACATGGCTTGGCAGTTCTGGCTGGACTGTTCCCATGAGGCACAGGGTCAAGACTGATTTGCATATGGCCATGTCTAAACTGGGGTGGCGTAGTGGGCAAAAGAACGATGGATTTAACCCAGATCTCTTTACTGGGGGAGAATGTCTGCATTGTCAGCATTCCGTCCATCAATTGTTTGTTGTAACGCTTTTCGCCCTAAGTGGGATGGCTATTCCCAGACGTGGGACCCGTGCTCACTACGCCACTGGAGTCAAGCTATCCTGGCTGATGACGGCTGATAGCCAGAAACCGGTCCTAGGATGCTTGATTCCGGTCCAGGGAAGACATGGCTTGGCAGTTCGGGCTGGACTGTTCGCATGAGGCACAGGGTCAAGACTGATTTGCATATGGCCATGTCTAAACTGGGGTGGCGTAGTGGGCAAAAGAACGATGGATTTACCCCGGTCTCTTGACTGGGGGAGAATGTCTGCATTGTCAGCATTCCATCCATCAATTGTTTGTTGTAACGCTTTTCGCCCTAAGTGGGATGGGTATTCCCAGACGTGGGACCCGTGCTCACTACGCCACTGGAGTCAAGCTATCCTGGCTGATGACGGCTGATAGCCAGAAACCGGTCCTAGGATGCTTGATTCCGGTCCAGGGAAGGCATGGCTTGGCAGTTCGGGCTGGACTGTTCCCATGAGGCACAGGGTCAAGACTGATTTGCATATGGCCATGTCTAAACTGGGGTCGCGTAGTGGGCAAAAGAACGATGGATTTAACCCAGATCTCTTGACTGGGGAGAATGTCTGCATTGTCAGCATTCCGTCCATCAATTGTTTGTTGTAACGCTTTTCGCCCTAAGTGGGATGGGTATTCCCAGACGTGGGACCCGTGCTCACTACGCCACTGGAGTCAAGCTATCCTGGCTGATGACGGCTGATAGCCAGAAAAAGGTCCTAGGATGCTTGATTCCGGTCCAGGGAAGACATGGCTTGGCAGTTCGGGCTGGACTGTTCCCATGAGGCACAGGGTCAAGACTGATTTGCATATGGCCATGTCTAAACTGGGGTGGCGTAGTGGGCAAAAGAACGATGGATTTAACCCAGATCTCTTGACTGGGGGAGAATGTCTGCATTGTCAGCATTCCGTCCATCAATTGTTTGTTGTAACGCTTTTCGCCCTAAGTGGGATGGGTATTCCCAGACGTGGGACCCGTGCTCACTACGCCACTGGAGTCAAGCTATCCTGGCTGATGACGGCTGATAGCCAGAAACCGGTCCTAGGATGCTTGATTCCGGTCCAGGGAAGACATGGCTTGGCAGTTCGGGCTGGACTGTTCCCATGAGGCACTGGGTCAAGACTGATTTGCATATGGCCATGTCTAAACTGGGGTGGCGTAGTGGGCAAAAGAACGATGGATTTAACCCAGATCTCTTGACTGGGGGAGAATGTCTGCATTGTCAGCATTCCGTCCATCAATTGTTTGTTGTAACGCTTTTCGCCCTAAGTGGGATGGCTATTCCCAGACGTGGGACCCGTGCTCACTACGCCACTGGAGTCAAGCTATCCTGGCTGATGACGGCTGATAGCCAGAAACCGGTCCTAGGATGCTTGATTCCGGTCCAGGGAAGACATGGCTTGGCAGTTCGGGCTGGACTGTTCCCATGAGGCACAGGGTCAAGACTGATTTGCATATGGCCATGTCTAAACTGGGGTGGCGTAGTGGGCAAAAGAACGATGGATTTAACCCAGATCTCTTGACTGGGGGAGAATGTCTGCATTGTCAGCATTCCGTCCATCAATTGTTTGTTGTAACGCTTTTCGCTCTAAGTGGGATGGGTATTCCCAGACGTGGGACCCGTGCTCACTACGCCACTGGAGTCAAGCTATCCTGGCTGATGACGGCTGATAGCCAGAAACCGGTCCTAGGATGCTTGATTCCGGTCCAGGGAAGACATGGCTTGGCAGTTCGGGCTGGACTGTTCCCATGAGGCACAGGGTCAAGACTGATTTGCATATGGCCATGTCTGAACTGGGGTGGCGTAGTGGGCAAAAGAACGATGGATTTAACCCAGATCTCTTGACTGGGGGAGAATGTCTGCATTGTCAGCATTCCGTCCATCAATTGTTTGTTGTAACGCTTTTCGCCCTAAGTGGGATGGGTATTCCCAGACGTGGGACCCGTGCTCACTACGCCACTGGAGTCAAGCTATCCTGGCTGATGACGGCTGATAGCCAGAAACCGGTCCTAGGATGCTTGATTCCGGTCCAGGGAAGACATGGCTTGGCAGTTCGGGCTGGACTGTTCCCATGAGGCACAGGGTCAAGACTGATTGGCATATGGCCATGTCTAAACTGGGCTGGCGTAGTGGGCAAAAGAACGATGGATTTAACCCAGATCTCTTGACTGGGGGAGAATGTCTGCATTGTCAGCATTCCGTCCATCAATTGTTTGTTGTAACGCTTTTCGCCCTAAGTGGGATGGGTATTCCCAGACGTGGGACCCGTGCTCACTACGCCACTGGAGTCAAGCTATCCTGGCTGATGACGGCTGATAGCCAGAAACCGGTCCTAGGATGCTTGATTCCGGTCCAGGGAAGACATGGCTTGGCAGTTCGGGCTGGACTGTTCCCATGAGGCACAGGGTCAAGACTGATTTGCATATGGCCATGTCTAAACTGGGGTGGCGTAGTGGGCAAAAGAACGATGGATTTAACCCAGATCTCTTGACTGGGGAGAATGTCTGCATTGTCAGCATTCCGTCCATCAATTGTTTGTTGTAACGCTTTTCGCCCTGAGTGGGATGGGTATTCCCAGACGTGGGACCCGTGCTCACTACGCCACTGGAGTCAAGCTATCCTGGCTGATGACGGCTGATAGCCAGAAACCGGTCCTAGGATGCTTGATTCCGGTCCAGGGAAGACATGGCTTGGCAGTTCGGTCTGGACTGTTCCCATGAGGCACAGGGTCAAGACTGATTTGCATATGGCCATGTCTAAACTGGGGTGGCGTAGTGGGCAAAAGAACGATGGATTTAACCCAGATCTCTTGACTGGGGGAGAATGTCTGCATTGTCAGCCTTCCGTCCATCAATTGTTTGTTGTAACGCTTTTCGCCCTAAGTGGGATGGGTATTCCCAGACGTGGGACCCGTGCTCACTACGCCACTGGAGTCAAGCTATCCTGGCTGATGACGGCTGATAGCCAGAAACCGGTCCTAGGATGCTTGATTCCGGTCCAGGGAAGACATGGCTTGGCAGTTCGGTCTGGACTGTTCCCATGAGGCACAGGGTCAAGACTGATTTGCATATGGCCATGTCTAAACTGGGGTGGCGTAGTGGGCAAAAGAACGATGGATTTAACCCAGATCTCTTGACTGGGGGAGAATGTCTGCATTGTCAGCATTCCGTCCATCAATTGTTTGTTGTAACGCTTTTCGCCCTAAGTGGGATGGGTATTCCCAGACGTGGGACCCGTGCTCACTACGCCACTGGAGTCAAGCTATCCTGGCTGATGACGGCTGATAGCCAGAAACCGGTCCTAGGATGCTTGATTCCGGTCCAGGGAAGACATGGCTTGGCAGTTCGGGCTGGACTGTTCCCATGAGGCACAGGGTCAAGACTGATTTGCATATGGCCATGTCTAAACTGGGCTGGCGTAGTGGGCAAAAGAACGATGGATTTAACCCAGATCTCTTGACTGGGGGAGAATGTCTGCATTGTCAGCATTCCGTCCATCAATTGTTTGTTGTAACGCTTTTCGCCCTAAGTGGGACGGGTATTCCCAGACGTGGGACCCGTGCTCACTACGCCACTGGAGTCAAGCTATCCTGGCTGATGACGGCTGATAGCCAGAAACCGGTCCTAGGATGCTTGATTCCGGTCCAGGGAAGACATGGCTTGGCAGTTCGGGCTGGACTGTTCCCATGAGGCACAGGGTCAAGACTGATATGCATATGGCCATGTCTAAACTGGGGTGGCGTAGTGGGCAAAAGAACGATGGATTTAACCCAGATCTCTTAACTGGAGGAGAATGTCTGCATTGTCAGCATTCCGTCCATCAATTGTTTGTTGTAACCCCCAGCCATAGAGCATATGTTGCCCATCACCCCTGCCACCCCCACTCATAAGGGACCTGGTGCCCATCACTACTGCCACCCCCAGCCATAGGTGACCTGTTGCCCATCACTACTGCCACCCCCACTCATAGGATGGGTGATGCGCCACACATCCTTCATACTCCAATATTAGGTATGTCAGCAAAATACTTCCCCCCTAACATCATGAAAACATTGTGCAGTCTGTGACAAATGCCCACAATAGTGATTATGACTTTGAACATACAATGTAACTAACAGCACATGTGTTACCAACAAATGAGTGTGCCCTACACAAGGCAAGCATCACCATAGCACTGTGTCAATGTAAAAAGAACACCTCCTCACTGTGTAGAACAAAAGTTAAGTGTGAGCTTCCAAACTGCAGCAGATGTTGAGCATTGTGGTGATGGGGTCTAAACCCCCCCTCATCACTGTGACCAAACGGTAAGTGTCATCATGGTCAAAGCTACAAATACCAAACAGCATGTATGATCCCTGCTCCAAACACATTAAACACTTCTGACCCTCCTGGTAGGTCGCTCCCCCTCCACGCAGCTCCGCTTGTGTGCCCCTGCTGCCACTGCTAAATCATACTGGTAAGTGCGCCCTTCCTCCGTTTTCCTCCGTTCCTGTGCTTCTGTGCCACTCGTTTTTTCCCCCTCCATTTTGACCCATTTCTCTCTGCTTCCATTTTGACCCATTTCTTTCTGCTTCCTGTGCCACACATTCTCCCCCCTCCTTAGTGCCCCGTTTTTTGCTCTGTGCCCCCTTTTCCCCTCTCTGTGCCCAATTTTGCTTTCTGTATCACTCGTCTCCCCGCTGCCGTGCCCCCTGCGGCCCTGCCCCCTGCCCACTCGCTGCTCCCGCCTCCCGCCTCCCAGCTGCTCCTCCCTCCCAACTCCCCATATATGCCGGACGCTGTGCAGCCGCGCCGCAGGCATGCCGAAGGCACGCCTAAGGCAAGCCTGTCTGGGCCCGTCCGCGCCAGGACCGCGCTAAGCGCCAGAAACCCTGGCCCCCGCGAACGCCACGACGCCAGACTCCGATACGACGCCAGCATCCTCCACACACTCAACACCGGCCGAGACCGCAGCTGCTTCCAGGCCGCCCTGAAATGCACTCATGGACCTTTCTCCTGCCGCACCTGCAGCTTCATCTGCGACAGAGCCTCCAAACCACCAAGGACTGGACCCAACCACCTCATCTGCATACTCCTAAACACACGCTCTGCACGCAAACACGCCATCGAGCTCTGGGACCTGCTCGACACCTCCACCCCAGACGTTGCCTTCCTGACCAAGACCTGGTGGAACGACTCCTCGGCCCCCGACATCGCCATAGCCGTCCCGGACGGCTACAAGATCGCCCGCAGAGACCGCACCAACAGATCTGGAGAAGGAATAGCCATCGTCCACAAGTCCAGCTTCAAGGTCTCCACTGACTCAGATGACTCCCTCAACACCGCCGAACACCTGCACTTCCGGATCCACACTGACCCCAACACCACCCTCAGAGGAACACTTGTCTACAGACCCCCAAGACCCCGACCACAGTTCAGCGACTCCATCGCCGACCTCGTCAGCACCCACACACTCACTTCCATGGACTACATCCTCCTCGGGGACCTGAACTTCCACCTCGAGAATAACAACGACGCCAACTCCGCCACCCTGATCGACAACCTCGCCAACCTCAGTCTCAAACAACTCGTCACCACTCCCACCCATGCCGCCGGCCACACGCTTGACCCCATCTTCTCCACAAGCACCCACGTCTCCTTCGACCGCACCACCAAGCTCCAGTGGACGGATCACCGCTGCATCCATTTCACCTACAAGGAGCCCACCACGCACCACCACACCCAACAGCTGGTGGAACAAAATCACTGAAGACCAGCTAGCCACCACCCTCGCCCAGAACCCACCCACCGACCCCACCAACCCAGTCGCCACTGCCCGCAACCTCAGACAGTGGATCAACGACTGCGCCAACACCCTCGCCTGCTCAAGAAACCCTCCAACAGCTGCACCAGCAAGAAAGCCACCTGATTCACCGAAGAACTCCAAACTTCCAAATGAGCATGCCGGAAAATTGAAAAGAAATGACTCCACGAACGAACACCGGACAGCCACGCAGCCCACAAGGATGCCACCCGCAGACATCATCTCATCAGATTAGACATGAGATCCTCCTTAAAAGCCCGCCTGGACAACAATGCACACAACAGCAAAGAGCTCTTCAGCATCGTGAAAGAACTCTCCAACCCCAGCGCCAACGCCAACGACATCCCGCCCTCACAAGAACTGTGCGACTCGCTCACCACCTTCTTCCACTGCAAGATCGCCGACATCCACGACAGCTTCAACACCACCACGACCACCCCGACATCGTCAGACTCCAGCCCCCCTACGAACACCACCCGCATCAACTGCCTGACCTCTTGGACCAACGTCAACAACGACGAAACTCGTAAGACCATGAACTCCATCCACTCGGGATCACTGTCAGACCCCTGCCCACACCACATATTCAACAAAGCAGACGCAGCCATCGCACCCCAACTACGGAAAGTAATCAACATCTCCTTCGAGACAGCTACATTCACGGAAAGCTGGAAGCACGCTGAAATCAACGCCCTTCTCAAGAAGCCCAAGGCGGAACTCAAGTACTCAAGAATTTCCAGCCCATCTCCCTGCTCTCGTTCCCGGTGAAGGTCATCGAGAAAATCATCAACACGCAACTGACCCGCTACCTCAAGGACTATGACATCCTAGACCCATCCCAGTCCGGATTCCAAAAGAACCACAGCACCGAGACAGCCCTCATCGCCGCCACAGACGACATCAGGATCCAACTAGACAACGGCAAAACATCAGCCCTCATCCTCCTGGACCTATCAGCCGCCTTCGACACGGTCTGCCACTGCACACTAAAGACACGCCTCCAAGAAGCCGGAATCCAAGAGAAGGCCCTGGACTGGACAACATCCTTCCTCTCCGGCAGAACCCAGAGCATCCGCCTCTCCCCCTTCCGCTCCGAAGCCACCAACATCATCTGCGACGTACCCCAGGGCTCATCCCTCAGCCCGACGCTGTTCAATGTCTACATCGCCCCCCTCTCTCACGTCGCCCACCAGCATGACCTCAACATCATCTCCTAGGTCGACGACACCCAGCTCATCCTCTTCCTCACCAAGGACCCGCACACCGCCAAAACCAACCTCCACGAGGGAATGAAGGCCATCGCCGAATGGATGAGAGGCAGCCGACTGAAGCTGAACTCGGACAAGACGGAGGTCCTCATCCTTGGATCCACCCCCTCAGCCTGGGACGACTCCTGGTGGCCGACCACGCTGGGAACAGCACCGACACTAGGGGTGGGCGGAATTTGCGTGATCACGTTACGCAAATCTCCGCGAAACGGTAAAAAATCTCCGCGAACACGCAGAAATTCCGCGAACACGCGGAATTGCTTGTTCGCGATACTTTTTCCTGTTCGCGATCGCTGTTTGCGTGCTCGGGGTGAAATATCTCGAGAACACGCATATTGAGAACGCGAACAAGCAAAAAATTTCGCGAAGTCGCGGAAAGCAGATTTTTGGGCAATTTCGCGTTCTCCGCGGAACGCGAAATTCCGCAAATTCCGCGAGCGGAACGGAATTTACCGCCCAGGCCTAACCGACACCTACCGACCTCGCACGCAACCTAGGGATCATCCTCGACTCCTCCCTCTCCATGTCGAAACAGGTCAGCGCCGTCTTCTCCTCCGGCTACAACACCCTCCGCATGCTCCGCAGGATCTACAAGTGGATCCCCACCAAGACAAGAAGAACGGTGACACAGGCCCTCGTCAGCAGCAGGTTGGACTACGGCAACACAGTCTACAAAGGAATCCCGGCCAAACACCTGCGACGACTGCAATGCATCCAAAACGCCTCCGCCTGACTGATCCTCAACGTCCCCCGCCGCAGCCACATCACCCCCCACCTGAGAGACCTACACTGGCTCCCCGTCGACAAGAGGATCACCTTCAAGATGCTCACCCACGCTCACAAAGCACTCCACAACACCGGACCAGCCTACCTCAAAGCAGACTCAGCTTCCACACCCCCACCCATCAGCTCCGCTCCACCAGCCTCGCCCTCGCCACCGTCCCCCACATCCAACGAACGACCTCCAGCGGCAGATCCTTCTCCTTCCTCACCGCCAAAACTTGGAACACCCTCCCTACCCACCTACGACAAACTCAAGACCTGCTCACCTTCAGAAGACTCCTCAATACCTGGCTCTTCAAGAAGTAGCGGCACCCCCTCCTCCCTCCCAGCGCCTTGAGACCCTCACGGGTAAGTAGCGCGCTTTATAAGTACAATGATTGATTGATTGATTCTGGGGCGAAGTAGTGGTTGTGTCCCATTCCCACAGAGATGTGGTGAAGTTAACAGTGCTGTGAAAACATAACATACTCTCTGCCATGTGCAGACAGGCACCACACATGGGGGCTGACAATGCATACAGTGTGCAATGACACAAGAGCAGAAGTGACAATCACAAAGCATACACACATTTCGAAAATAGACACACTAATCAAAACAACCTGTGTAGACTGTAGGTGTCAGCTCCCAAACTCCCATTCCATGCCAGCAATAGCACCTAACAACCAGGATGAATATGCACAATGATGTGATATGACTCACAGGGACAGCAGGGAAAATCACAGAAACAGCATCCAGACAACGTCCCACAACTGCAATACCAATGCACTGATGCAGATACACAATCACAAACAGGCAACCTCACACTGCACATCTGACACAACATGTGTGTGTGTGTGTGTCTCAGTATCTCCAGGCAACTACACAACTCATGAGGGGGGTTGAACCACAGTGCCACAGATGTGGACACAGCGCCATACAAAAGTAAACCATCATTGGGACACCCTTAGTGGGCAATCAGGCATTGTGAGATGAGAGAGAGCACAACAGACACATGTGACACAAGCTGGAATGAACACCAACTAACACAGCAAGAGACTGACACACAACAGCACTACCCCCAGTGACCGGACATTAGGGTGACACAAGCATGCAAGACACCTCCACTGTGATGACAAAGGCAAATGTCGTACAAACTGGGAAACCCAGACATGTGTCCTGTTCCACAAACGTACATCACACATACACAAACACAAATCACTCAGCATGGCCCCTCATCCATGGACAAACGGGAGCTAGAAGACCATCCATGCAAACATTTACATCAGTCCACCCTCAACACCACACACCCTGAACTGCAACAATGTGCATCTGTGAAGCCCACATGGACAGGTGACATTGCACATGCACCCATGACAAACACAGGAATGTTGGGAGGAACTAAGGTGCACAGACTCATCACACAAGGACAGTTTACAAACCTGGGGAATAACAAACATACTTCACAGTATGCGGTTGATGCAGCGCGGAATACAAAATCCCTCCCAACTACCACGGACCAAATGATCTCACACATGCACACTATCCATACATTCGCTGGTGGGGCCCATAACACCAACACACAGTTACCATCAGTCTGTGCAAGAGGCGATTATCCTTCTAAGCGCTGAATAATGAGGGAGGAAGATACCACTTTACCCTAATGAGCAACACACCTACAAACCCTCCTCGTACTCATTAGGCCCTAGATTCCACATTTGGTGTTATCCTCCTAACCGGGACGGATCTGTTAGCTGATGTATTAGTGAAACCCTAATTCTCTAATTAACCTTTACATTAACACATTTCAATGAATTAACAACCCAACTCATTTCTGAAGTTATTGAAATCCAAATTGATATTAATATTGCAGATTAAATCATTCATTTGATCAAGTTGCCATTCATATTTACCTATTCTGACTAAAGTTGTCATCTATGTCAAATCTGGTACGCTCGCAATTCTATGCCCATCAATTTAGCAGGTTAAGTTCATAAGGAATTTGAGCATTAATTCAGTCCGTCAGAGACCTGTCCTGCAGTGTCACCGTACTCTCCGTCAGCATATCATCAGGAAATCGAAAAGCACGACGACCTGACCCCTCTATTCTGTGGGTTTTTATAGTAAAAGTAATTGACAATTTGTATCAAAAACAGGTCTTTAAATGTTCTGATTGGTCCATTGGAATCGTCTGACAGGATTCTCATCAACTAAAATCTCTGATGTCATTGTTCTTGAATTATCCGTTTTTTAGTAGCATTATTATTGTTCATTCAGAAAAGCTGGCTTGTATCCCAGAGCAACCTTGAAGGGTACATGTTCATCTGTGGTCAGGTCCAGGCCACTGTGTATCTGTTATCAGCGCAGGCGCACTTCACCCAAGCCTTGTTCAGCGTTGGCAGTCGGGTTATGCACCAAAGTTAGCCATCTTTCGGCCGTCAAAATGGTCAACTTAAGCAAACAAACACAAAAACGTAATTAATACATAGAAATGACTAATTAAATGTTATTCCCTCGCTAATACCCATATGTGTGTGTATTTATCTAGCAAAAGCAACACTCATTGCGGGTTATACTTACAAAATAAAGCACGAATCACAATTACATCACTAAAGCAACATATATCATGCAATGTTCTAATTATCTATCATTAGTATGCGTACGAAATTTAGTTCACGTCATTAATTAGGCCATGCAGATGCAAATCCCACGTGTATTTCGGTCATTAATAAGGTTGGTTAGTTATTTTCACATCACTCCAAACCATTAGTACGATTATAATTAATTAATTAATCTAATTAATAAAATGACATGCCAAATGGGGTGGGTATACAAAAAGTTTCATAACCCGCTCCAGCACGGTACATGGCCATGACGTCAAAGCTCACGTAACCTTCAGAATACCTGCCACAGTCCCAGGAAAATTCAGAAGCCAAGGAGAACCACAAGGCACACATGCTGGAACCTGCCAACATTGCAGCCCTGAACCCGACAAGTGGGAGCAGTCACACACACATACACGTCTCAATCACTGAAAGGTACCACCTAGGGACAACTACATGACATTGCAAATAAACAAGTGCCTTGGGGAACCCTGACTGTGTCCCATCTGTGTCTGACAACATCATCACCACTCAGAACTGGCAAATCCCAATGATGATACACCAATTAGCAGTAGTGTGTCATGCACCCACACATCTGGTAGCCCATGGCAAAGTAGTGGGATGAACCCAGTACCACTCAGCAAGCATCAACAACAGGAACATATCAAGGGAACACTGCCTGTGTATGAAAAGGGATGTGGACACACACACATGCTCATACAACACACACCATGGGCCCAGGCTATGTGACGGAACAACACACTTACTTGAGGGGACCCAACTCCTGTGGAAGCCCAGCTGTGCCAAACATATTCACAGCACGTCTCACTCATGTCAGCAGAACACTTGGTCAGTCAGCCATCAGTTACCACACAATGAAGGCTCTGGTCACAACAGCCTGGGTACGTGATTCTCCCCTAAATCATCTGCACATACTCAATACATATGTATAGCAAGTTGCACAGAGGACCCAGTTGCTCCTATACCAATGATGCTCACACCTGTAGGTCCAGTGGTGATGCCCACACAGTCTGTGAAAATACCAAATTGGACAATGGGAAGCACATCATATGTGCATGGGTGCAAGCCAGAGATGTGACCATGCAAATGAAATGTTCACAGAGATTAGGATACATATCTCATGGACCACATGGAGTACCTCACATCAACACATCAGTATTCTACACTGGAAACCAAGCAATACAGGTGCAAGGGCATGTTAAACATCATCAACATAATGTATAGCTAAATCAGGTTCACAGGGATAAAGAAAAAAGCTTTATTCAGCATATTAAAAGTTAAATGTCCATTCAAACAAAAGGCCAATGGCCAGTCCATGTCCAAATGCCAAGGTGTGAACTAGAGTGACAACTGTCACACGTTGCTTCCCTGCACTGCTAAGGACCGGGGTCATCCCCTCGGAGGGGCATACATGGGGGCAGGCCAGACACCGCAAGGACAGGATCAGGGCTCAGCAGAAGGAGGCAGTGAAGAAGTGGTGGATGCAGGTGAGACACTTGCAACTGCAGTGGAGCTGACTCAAGTGGTGGGTGCAGTCACAACTGTGGGACACTAGTCAGATGGGGTGGGTGCCGGTACAACTCCAGTGGGCAGGTCAGATGGAGTGGATTGGTTCCCCACTGCAGTGCCCAAGTCAGACGGGGTGGTCGTGGACGCCACTGCAGTGCCTACATCCATGTGAGCAGAATGGGGTGCAGGTGAGGTGGGCAGGACGGGGGGGACACGGTCCCCACATCAGTGGCACTAACCTTCTGACCAGGTGTGGAGGAGCAAGTAGTGGGGGGGAGGGCCTTAGCATTTTGGGGATGGTGTATCTGTGGGTGGGGGAACCCGGGGCAGGGAGTGGCGGGGAAACCTCTGGAGTGGTGGCCTGGGGGATGGAGGACGGAGACTTTGTCTTGGAGCTGCATGGTGGCGGGGGGGGGGGTCTTGCTCTTCCGGCTCCGGGGAGGACTTGCGGGTGGGGGTCTCAGTCTGACTGTGCCTGGGGGAGGGTGTAATCAGGATCTGCTGGGTCGGTGGGGAAGAGGCCAAGGTCACAGAGGAAGAGCTTCTCGGGAGATGGGGTTGCAGGTGAGGCAAGGGAAGGGGGCTGGGAGGGAGAGGTTTCGGAGGACTGCAGAGTGGTTGTGGATGACTGTGTCTGCAAACCATCCCCTATGAGTGTGGTATCAGTCCCCTGCGCTTGCTTGTGTGCACGTCTAGACCTTGGTTTGGGTGTTTGTGTGCTGCCCGTGTCTGTGGCTCTGTGAGAATGTGCAGGTGTTTGTGTGCTTGGGACAGGTTGGCTGCTATGAATCGTGGGTGTTGCAGTGGTAGGAGGGGTGCGGGACTGTTGAAGGAGATACACTGCTGTCGGCAGGGAGGAGGCCATGGACTGATTGGTCCTCTGTAGGGCAGACATGCCCGATGAAATGCCCTCCATGAACGACACCAGTTGTGTCAACAGACTTATGTGTGCATGGAGGACCTTCAGCATTGACGTCTGCCCTACATGGATCTCTCTAAGTAAGTCCACAAACTCCTCACTCAGGGCAGCAGGGGACAAAGAGGCAGGGGGCGCAGTGCCTGGTACAAAGGAGACATGCTCACAAACACATGAGCCTACAGGGACCTCTGGGATGGGAGCAGATGGGAGGGTGGTGATGGTGGTGGTAGTGGTGGAGGGGATAGCCTCACTAGCGGGGGTTTGGTGGCTGCTGACACGCGACTCTACAAGGGAGTCATCCTCAGAGCTGCTGTGGCCCCCAGCTGGGGGGGATGGTGCTAATGACTCCTCTGTGTGGCTCCACTTGCCCTCTGTGCCACTGGGTCCCCCCGACTTCTCTCCTTCTGTCCCTGTCAGGCTCTGTGGCTCCTCCTGGTCCACGGAGCTGTCCCCTCCTGTGGCCGTGGATGTATCTGGATAGGAATAGGAAGTAACAGAACAACATCAGTCACCCGCACCGGCTGCGCACACCACAGTGAGTACAACAAATCACAGGGCAAGCCCTGGCATCATCAGCTGAACACAGCTCAAAGTGCCAACACTGTTTAGAATAAGCCAATTGTTATTCTCAACATCAACCATGGCACACATATCCCTCCTTGACTTGCACACATATGTCTGTTGCATGTTGGATGCTAATACCCCAATGTGCCGACATGCACCACCCACACATTATTTGGACATGCAAGTGAACATGTAGGAGTATGTCACTATACACACAGCACATCTCTTGCTACTGACTCAGTACAGGTGTCCGGATGAAGGGATGGGCAGAGACTCATTTCACATGTTTTTGATGTATGCCAGCAACACACACTATGATGTTCTCATGTCCTGATGGGCAATGCCACAATGGGGTGCATGGTGCACACTTGAACACAATGCAGGATCACTCATAGCAAGTTAAATGCCATGGCCCTGGGATGCCCTGAAAGTCAGTCAACACTGTCTCCTGTCACAGGGGCAGGGCATCCAGACAACAACAATATGCACTGACTCACAATCCTAGCTCAAGGGTAAAGCTAACTCTGCAGATGACCGGCTCACTTGCCCATCCCCTGCAAACAACATATACAGGACCCAGAAGACCCCACATCATGCAAATCAGACATAGGAGTCTCTGCAAACACAACTCCCTGTACATTAACACATCACAGTCTGCCATGCATGTAACCCAGCTGCATGAAGGACACAGTTGCATACACCATTGTGCGCTGTCAGATGATCACACACCTATATGTCACACAGGTCTTGTCTCTCACAGTCACATCTCAGATGTCCTGCTGACTCTCTGAATCATGGACACCCCAGTTGTACGTAACAACAAGCCACACCCTAATGACACAGAGGCAGACACCTGAGGGCACATGTCACTAAGCACAACCTGTAATTTAATACACAGGAGTGGGATTACAGAGTGTTTCTAAATGCCCTTGAGGAGGCATGACTGCCCAGGTCTCCATGAAACAGTGTTTGGCCCTGGACAGTAGTCAGGTGGCTAAGCAAGTGTGACATACTTGATATACATACTCCTGAGGCCCCAAAATTGGAGTCCCCTGCTGCATGGGTTTGTTTGGAATACCCCAGCCACATGTGGCGAGTCAGACCAGCAATTGGAACACATCTCAAGGGCACACACAGATCACATGTCAGATCTCAGGCATTGGGCAAACAATTGACCCACCCATGAAACACTCAACAGAGTCACAGGAACAGGTGCTGTCCGGTAGATGAAGCATAGCTAACTGCAGGGACACAGTGCCCTAGTGACACAAGCAACAGACTGTAGGGGCCACACATGTGGAACAGATGAGGAGGGTGCATCACACAATTGAGGGACCTGAGTATTGGACTACAAGACCTACGTAATGTGGAAGTGTGACCAGGCCAAAAGACTGCAATTAGCATGTCAGACATAGTACACAAATTAGGCATGGACTTACCCCCTTCCTGCTACTGTCTGGCCTTCAGCTGCCTATCCAGGTCTGGGAAGACCACTGCCAGTATCCGGAGCATGTGGCGGTCAGGGTCCGGTGTCCGCCCCTCCTACGCGGAGGTGACAGCTTCAGCTGGACTCTAGCTATCCTCCGGGTCCAGCCCCGAAGGTCCTGCCACCTCTTCTGGCAGTTGCGGATCCGGCGCTTGTAGACCCCCACCGAACAAACAGCCTGGGCGATGGTCAGCCATCTCTCCTGCTTCTGGTGGGCATCAACCTGTGAGGATGACAAAGTTAAAAGTACATTAACACACATGGCCCAGATTTGTGCTGCACACATTTGGATATACATGTCATCATCACAAAGGGAAATGAGTTACACAGGTAGTGCAACCATGGGGACGGACAAATCACCTGCATGTCTGACATGTTAACAATGCCTGGATAGTTTAAGCTTGCACTAATGCACTTTATCAGCAGGACACCTGTTCATTACATGTACCTACACACTTTGGGGGATGAAAGTAGTCAGTGAGAATGCTTGCCACTGGTGTACACACTGCTAGTACTGCTAGTCAGACAACATGCATAATTAGGAAGGCAGTGGACTGCACACTCACCTGCTCCCCTGGTTTCCCGTAGAGCTTGCTGTACTGTGGAAGGAGCCCGTCCAGCAGGGCCTGGTTCTCCTCCTCAGTGAAGGCTGGGGCCCTCTCCAGAGTACATGCCATAGCAGGAGCCAGAGGATGCAGAGACAGCAGCAGTGGTAGCAGGGATGTGGCGTAAGCCTGTCTCGGACCATGCCTGCCCGACGCGTATGCATGATAATCACCCACGTCGGACCTCATTGCAGTCAATGACAAAGCGTACGCACGGCTCGGTCATGAACCGTACAATGCGTACGCATTGTCACCCGCGTCGGACCTCATTGCATTCAATGACAAAGCGTATGCACTTCTCGGTCATGAACCGTGCAATGCGTACGCATTGTCACCCACGTCGGACCTCATTGGTGTGACTATTCTACGGATTCAACACACAATTACTAGCCAGGGACATCTGTGCACACCTACCACACTACAGCATTGGCCACACAGTATTCCATGGCATGTAAGGCTGCATTCCCTGGGTGTTTGGGTGTGGGCTAAATTTGGTTTGTTGGGTGTCACTTTTGTGCAGCCACTCCCAGGCTGTGCACGTGTACATGGGGGCAGAATCCTTTGTGTGTCATGCACATTACCACTGTGATGTGCAATTGTACAGTAATGGGCATGAGTCACGGCCACAGTTTCATGTTGGATATGTTTGGGGCATGTCACATACACCCTGAGTCCAGGGGGTGATGGCATGTACGTCACAGTGAGACCTGTAGACACAATACTGATGTGCACCCACAGTCTGTGTGCATGTTGTGTCTGATCAAGTGTGCCCAATGGGTGACAGTCTCCACATCCATGTGGTATGTGCATCAACCTTGATGGTGTGTGTGTCTAAGAGACGTACATGTAGGGCCTGCAGGAACAACATTGGCCAATACCTGTGGGACTTACGCTTGCCTTGTGGTGTGTACGTGATACGCTATGTCCATGCCAGTGTCGATGTGGCAATACATGGACCCAGGGTTTCTGCATGGCAAAGATCTGTGATGCCTGGGAGACATCAGGCCTCACTTGTCACTGTGGTGTGTGTTTGGAACGTCACAGCAGTACATAGGTTGGGCGACACAGCCAGATGATTGGACATTGCACTACATGGGACTCATGTGGACATGTGGAATTGATATGTGAGGTGATGGTCATGTAGGTGACATATGTGTCCATGCCCAACAGCACACACCTCAGTACATTGTGTAATGTCATGATCTATCATGTGATATTGGGCCTGGTCATGGCCACATGGGTGGATGAACTGACAATCTTCCTTTGTGCATCTCTGTACTGCAGGGCACCAGCTGGCCATAGACCATTCCCAGACCTTGCGACCATGCAGGAACGCAACTACATCAGACGGTACCGCTTCAACAGGCCACTGATTGAGGAGTTGGAGGAGCAGTTGGCGCCACATCTGGTACCTGGCCGGACATACCCTACAGCACTGACGCCAGAGGTGAGGGTGATGGCAGCCCTGCACTTCTTTGCTACTGGTACCTTCCAGTACACTGTGGCTACTGCTGGTAGTATGTCGCAAACGATGTTTAGTCGGGTGCTACGCCATGTCTTGGAGGGGATGTTGCATTTCCTAGACCTGTACATCAAGTTCCCAAGCCCAGCTGAACTCCCTGAAATAAAGGATGCCTTTTATACACCGGGGAGGATGCCGAACGTCATCAGATCTATTGATGGGACACATGTGGCCCTGATACCACCACAGGCACATGAGCAGGCCTACCAGAACAGGAAGCACTACCACTCCATCAATGCTCTGGTGGTATGTCTTGCTGACATGTCTATCACACATGTGTGTGCACGGTTCCCTGGTTCGGCGCACAATGCCTACATAATGAGGAGTAGTCGCATTGCAACGCTGATGTCACAGATGCCAGCTCAGCATGCCTGGCTTGTCGGTGTGTACTGACTGTTTCTCATTGTGTGTGTTTGTCAATGTTGTATTCCGCACTCCTACAAAACTCAGCTACTTGTTCATTTTTGTGTGTGTAGGTGACTCCAGATACCCCAACATGCCGTGGTTGCTGACACCCCTCCGGAACCCTGTGACACCAGCCGAGATGTGCTACAATGAGGCACATGGTCGGAGCAGGAGGGTGATTGAGCGGGCATTCGACCTCCCGAAAAGCCACTTTCGCTGCCTGGACAAAACCGGAGGGGCCCTCCCATATGAGCCTGCAAAGGTGTGCAAAATAATCCTTGTATGCTGCATTCTACACAACATGGCAGTGCGGAAGGAGGTGCCTCTCATCCAGGATGACGATGACGATGAACAACCTCCGGTACCTGTGGAGGATCCCGGCCTGGGCCAAGATGCCAGTGATGATGAGGATGAGGGTGATGTCCGCTCACAGCTCATCAACAACTTCTTCACCTGAATGTGAGTTTCCAGGGTTGTTATGTCAATCTGTGGAGGTTGCCTGGAATGCATTGTGGCTGCTCTGTTGCTGTCTGAGTGTGTCTGTGTGCCACTTGACTGGATGCGTACAGTGATGTGTCCATTCAGGTGGTGTGTCCTCCACAATAGGGTCGTACTGCTAACTTGTTTTTGTGTAGTTTTCTTGCGACATGTTTTATGCATGTGTATTGCATTTCTCTTCTGTTCTGCTGTGCTTTTGACTGTGTCTTGTGTCTGTCCTTCCCAGGATACTTTGCCTGTTGTTTGGGCAACACTGACCCCCAACACCCAGAATACAACACCAGTGTGAAAGTTGTCAATTCCCATCAACTGATGTACCACACATCCCTGGACTTCAATTCTCCAACACTTTGTGAGCGTGTGTCCACTGTTACGTACAATTACCGTGCAACTATTGTGGAATAAACATGTTGCTGATGTGTAATGAACCGGTGCTATGCTTTGTTATGTGTGTTGTCTGTCTTCCCACATCTGACTGACAGCTGCTTACCTCACCTGTGGACTTATTACCACTGACTGGGGTTGATGTTGTGTCTGTGCATGCCAATGTGTTTCAGGTCAACATCAGGGCGTGGGATGAGTAACACTGCCATGGTGAGTATGTGTTGTGGTGCCATAGTGGTGTGTCTCCCTTACATGTGTCACATCACCATGACTCACGTTACGTTGGTCACATTGTTGAAGTATTTGGCATGCACTGTGTTGTGTAGCAGATCGACATCTCCATGACACATGACAAGTTGGAATCACAACAGAGGCAAGTATGGTGTACTGGTGAGTTTATTTTCAAACATGTGTTAGGAAAGTGCACAGGATGGTGGGTGCTGTACATTGGTTCTGGAATCCAAAGTTCACATTAGAGTTGGATATGTTGGTAGATGAAATGTCCAGAGTAAAGTCCACAGTCATCTGCTATATTGGCCCAACATGAACCCTCAATGTCATGTGGGCGAGTTGTGTGCGATTGAACAAGGTGAACTGGTTGCGCACAAAGAACATTGTCCAGAACAGGTTTAGAGGCCCTGGGGGATGTGCTGGGACATCTGCCTCTCACATGTCCTTCTTCGGATGACCCCTCTTCTCCCTGGGGGGGGACCCTCAGGTACAGGCCTCTGTGGTGCAGGGGACTCTCCGCCAGTGTCCTCCTCCCTCCCTGTGGCACTGGCAGATGGTGTTGCAACAGATGTTGTGGCCACACAGGGAGGTGTGGACTGGTTTGTGTTGATCTGACGGAGGCATTGGAGTATGTCCCGATGCACCGCAGTAAGGGCTAACCACTTGGCCTCCATACGGGCATGGTGGGCAGCCTGCTCCTGTTGAATGTCCTTGAGGATCCCCACTACCTGGCCAAATCCTCCGGTGCTATCCTGGTACGCATCTATGATGCATGCCAGGTGGGAGTCATCATGCAGTCCAGACCCCTCTGCAGGCGCGCCCTCTGCCTCCCAGCACCCCTATCCACACATGCAGGACCAGCGGCGGGACGCACAGGTGACACTGGGACCCCTTGGGTGGTGTTGCTGGTGGTGTTTGCTGTAGCTTCCGGGGGGTCCTGTGTCCCTGTGCTGTGGGTGTTCAGTGGCCTTGGTCTGTCCGTGTTGGCGGGGGTGCCCTGTCGGTATCCAGATGCTGGAGGCGTGGGTACAGGTGGTGCAGATGTTGATGCTGCTGGTGCTGCATGATGACTCACACCGGAGGGGCCAGGTTGGTCATCCGAAGAGGACAGAGACAGAGTCAAACCACAGAGCTCAGTGTCCACCAGTCTGGGACTGGGAATCCTCTTCATTTGGTGCTGAGTGCCCAGCACCACCTGTCTTTGGAAGAGACACACGATATGAGTTATGTTTCTACATGCATTGATGGTTCACAAACATGACATTTTCTACTTTACGAACAGATGCCTGCCTGTACACTGCTTTTTCCCAGCTTGTCACGGACAGAGTTTGATATTGTTGTTGCCCATTTCCCAGCATGGCCTTGTGCTCCCCACAACAGAGCCCAGTGTCAGACATCCTGTCAGTCCCTTTCCACTCCCTGTAGGGCGAGTATGGTTCAGTTAGAACTTGCTGGGCCATGTGGGTGGGTGTAGATTGTCTGTGACTGCAAATCCCATCATGCTCCTGGCTACACCCCCTTCCCAGTATGCCCATACTTCCTTCCTCTTGACTCTGCTTCCCTGTGAGAGGGTGTGACAGCAATGGCAAGATGGCTGACTGTGTAGTCCTGGTGTTTGTTGGTGCCCACTTACCAGCATGGCCTTGTGCTCCCCACAACTGAGCTTAGTGTCAGACATCCTGTCAGTCCCTTCCCACTCCCTGTGGGGTGAGTATGGTTCAGTTAGAACTTGCTGGGCCATGTGGGTGGGTGTAGATTGTCTGTGACTGCAACTCCCATCATGCTCCTGGCTACACCCCCCTTCCCAGCATGCCCATACTTCCTTCCTCTTGACTCTGCTTCCCTGTGAGGGGGTGTGATAGCAATGGCAAGATGGCTGAGTGTGAAATCCTGGTGTTTGTTTGGCTACAAGTCCAAAGAGAGCCCCTGTGCTTCACACAGCAGCACCCAGTATGGTATATCTGTTGCTGATATTTCACAGAGGTGTGGGTCAATGCATTCTACCCGGTAAGTTGTGTGGAGTTTGTGTTGAGGGGTGAGTGTGTCTCCACATGCTGGTAAGTATGGTCAGAGCTGTCAGTCCTCCTTCCCACCCAGCCAGACATCCCACCATGAAACGTGCTTCCATTGTGGGGCGTGCACGTTGTCTTTCAGGATGTCAGTCAGTGGTGTCCTGCTTCTGATTTGTGCACGTGACCTAGCAGGGCCTTGTGCTCCCCACAGCAGGAGCCAGTGTCAGCCATCTTGTCAGTCATTTTCCACTCCCTGTGATGTGGGCATGTTTCAGAGAGGTCTTGATGGGCCAATCAGGAGGGGGAGCATTATCTGTAACTACAGGCCCCATCATGCTTTTGGATGCACTCACTTCACCTGCTTCCCCACAATTCCTTCCTGTCAGTCAGCTGCACTGTGAGGTAGCGTGTTTGTGGTGGCAAACTGTCTGGCAGTGTCTATTTAGCTTTGTGCCACTGCCTTGTTCTATTTTGTTTGTAGGTCGGTGCATGTCATGACACAATTCCACGTCACTATGAGATGGCAGGTATTGTGTTTGTCTGACTGGCATACACATCTTGGCATGATTATCTATTGGTTAGTGTAGCTTTGCTTGTGGTGCATGGTTTCACTGTCTCCTTGCCACACAATCTTGGGTATGTTGTTTGTGTACTCACCAGGCTCTGGTATGTCTGTTAGCCCATGGACGCTCTCTGGTGGTAGGATGTCCCGCACCTTCTCCTCCCAGGCCCTGAAGTAGACTGGTGTGGCAGGAGGGCCACCGCCGGTACACTGTCTCAGGGCGTGATCTTTTTCGATGAGTTTCTTGACCCTCCTGCACACGTCATACCACCTGTTCTGGATATCGTCCTTTGTGCGCCTTGCTGATGCTTGAGCGTTCACCTTGTCCACAATCCTTCTGTGACATGGGGTCCTTTGGAGCAATGTACCAAACAAATGTGGCTCTATTATGATGATCTTGTCTACCAGCACTTCTAACTCACTATCTGTGAACTTTGAATTCATCTTTGGGGGCATGGTGATGGGTGGTGGTGGTGAGGGATGTGTGTGTGAGGGTGTAAGTGAGGGTGGGTTGGTGTTGGTTTTGCTGGCTGTATGTGTGTGTGCTTTTGGATGAGGTGCTGATGGTGTGTGGGTTTTGTGATGGGTGAGTTGTGAGTGTGTCTGTGGTTGCTGTGTAATGGTGTTTGCTGCTGGCTGTGTCTCCTGTTTGCAAGGGATGATAGTAGTGATTGTAGTCCTTTATATAGTTGGAGTTGTGGGTGTGTCTTTGTCCCAGTTTTTTTGTATTTGATATTTATTGGCTTTGTCATTGCTTGTTTGGTCCTTATTTTGTCTTTTTTCCTTTGAGTTTTGTAGGCATGAAGGAGACGTTCATCTGACGGAAACGGACGCTGATGTTGTCTCGTGTGGGCTTCTCCGCCTCGTTCACGCTGCCTATCTTCTGTGTTTCATACGCGTCGGTCGCGAAGGTCTCTATTGCTGGTGGGCCCGGTTTTCTGTGTGTGTCGGTCGTGCGGCTTGATCTCCGTGCGAGTCGGTCTGGTTTTACACGCATTGCATCGTACTGCGCGAATCAGGCATCGTGGGTACGGGTCGGTCGGGTTCATTCCGGGTTCGTGTCAGTCAGTGAAATTTGTGTCGGTTTTCCGGCCGGATCACTATTTTCCCTACGGCTCGGTCGTACGGCTTGTATTCCGTACGTATCGGTTGTAATTCACATGCATTGCATCGTACTGCACGGGTCGTGCTGCGCTGGTCTGTGTCGTTCGGTATCCGGTCCGGGTCCGTGTCGGTCGGTTCGTTTTGTGGCCGGAATCGGAATCGGCCCTTAAGTCTGAAGGCAAGCTGAGATGGGCCCAATCCACCTTGTGTACCCGAACTGCACTCCATCACGGTTGGCCTTAACTTTTGACTGTGCCCCGGTCTCACTCGACCAGATACCCGCAGTAGGCACTCTAATCTTTCAGGTGCAATTTTTCACTCAAAACTTTAAAAATTCATAACTCCAGTTCTGCTGGTTGATGAAAATTTGTTTTGGTGTCATTTTATTTATTAGAATTTTCTGTATTTTTCTAAATTGATGTGAAATGTGTCTTGCGCTGTGGTTTCACTAAATTACTGAAGTGTGATGCATAAATACTTCCCAAACTTAACCCTGACACTTTTGTGCCAAGCTACCAGAGGGTTAAGCTTAGTTTAATTTACTGATGTTTGTGGTTCTGACTAACAGGGATTGTGGCTGTTGCTTGAGAAGGGTCTTTACCTCACCCCCCAATCAAAAACCAAATTTCTCACAGTAGAAATAGCACATTTAATGAATAACAGGAGAGCGTAGCAGTTTTAGAATTAAGAGTATCTCTAATATTGGGCCAAAAAGATGGGGAATTGTGGTAGGGGTGTAACACCTTAGTGCTTAAAAAGGTAATTGTACTTTACATGTTCTATCAGAGTCCCAGCATAGTTGGTGGCAGGATTGATATGGTTGCAGTGCCCACAGTAAGCTCATGGGGAGGTGAGTTGCTCTACTGTGTATGACAAAATATGAAGTTTGAATATTTGGACAGCATCACCAGTCCTGGAAATGCTCCGTACACAAAAGGGATTGCTTTTGGCAATACCACTGCTCACGATGTGCTGAACTGCCGAAGGTAAAGCCCACCGTGCGGGGAGTCTGTGGTTTGAAAGAAATATGTTTGTGTTGAATAAAAACACAAGTGGACAAATAAAATCACCAAACTGCAGACTAGCTGCTCCTGGTATTTGGACATAGTATCAAATTAATAATAGTCAGCTACACAAATATCTAGTTTTACATTTCATGACAGATTATTATCTTGATACAGAA
Organism: Triturus cristatus; assembly: GCF_964204655.1. NCBI lineage: Eukaryota > Metazoa > Chordata > Amphibia > Caudata > Salamandridae > Triturus > Triturus cristatus. Next base: position 790,447,321 of record NC_140586.1, on the reverse strand, counting down.
ATATAGTGGACATAAATATCGATTTTTAGGTAAGTAATATTGTTTGCAAGAATATCTGTGCTTTTAATATCGTTTGCAATAATATTGCTGCAAAAACCGATACTTTTAAAATTGTTTTATGTGTTTTAGTTAATATTTTAATTGAACATGTTATATATTGTTTCTATAATTGTTGTTATGATTTTTAAATACAGTTTTTAAGTTTGAGGTTTGTAGGGGTATAGGGTGGGCAGTTAATTAAGTATAACTAATTAAAAAATAATTTTTAGTTAATAATAATTATTTAATTGATAATTAAATATGTAAAATGTGTAATTATAATATTTTTAAGTGATATTTCTGGTGCGGATTGTTTCGTTTTTAAGGGATAGGGTGGGAAATTAATTAAGTAGTAATTGATTCACTATTAATGAATTAATTGTCATTAGTTAAATGATAATTTTTAAGTTGTGTGATTATTATGTATTTTTAGTGACATTTTGGGTGTGTGTTGCTGTGTTTGTAAGGGTATAGGGTTTGAAGTTAATTAAGTAATAATTGATTAATTATATTTTTTTAATTTAATATTTGTTATTTAATTGATAATTAGTTAAGTAAATTGTGTAAATACAGATTTTTAGGGTGATTTGTTGGGTTTGCTGGTGTATAGGGAGGGAAGTTAGTTAAGTAATAATCACTGATCAATCATTTAATATTAAATTTTATATTTGATTTATTATTAATTATGTAAATTGTTTAAAATTTATATTTTGAGTTGACGTGTTTGTAGCAGAATAAGGTGGGAAGTTATTGAATTATAATTAACTAACAAATAATCATTTAATAACAATTAGTTTATATATTACTTAATATGTTAATTGTGTTCTTTTTTATTTTAATTATATTTTAATTGTGTGTTGCTATGTTTGTGGCAGTATAATGTATTTCTATTAAATGATCAATTAATAACATTTTTTTATTTGAAATTAATCATTATTTATGTTATTGTTTTTTAAATGTATAAACAATATATATATATACATATATTTTATATTAATAGTTTTATCTTTTTGGACAATTAATAGAGTTATTAAACTATGGTATGTGTTTGAAGTGTATTACATTTTTTTACTGTTGAACAGACTGGAGAGGGAATAGTAAGTTTTACCCATCCGGTGTCCAACTCTTTCCCTACTAATGCACAGACTGGAATGGAAATAGTAAATTTTACCCCTATGGTGGCCCGCACGTTCCCTGATGTTTCACAGACTGGAGTGGGAATAGTAAATTGTACCCCTCCAGAGTCCAACATTTTCACTACGGTTGCACAGACTGAAGTGGAAAAAGTATGTCTATTTTTACATAGTGTACAATATTTTTTATTATTGTTTAAATATATGCAATATTATTTGTTTATTTTTTACATTTTACATTATCTGTATATACATGTGTGTAATTTTTCTTTTATATCCATGTTTTTATTAAATGTATTTTTTAATGCTTTTATTTGTTTTCAAATTTTTTAGTGTGTAATGTACTTATATATATATATATATATTCACTGGGAAAAAAACAAAGGTTACAGGGACTTTATAATTAGAAAATAGAATTTAAAAAACCTTAGAAATTCACTGAAAAAACAAAGGTAACAGGGACATTATATTTAGACTTACATTTCACTCGTACAAAACCAGTGAATTTCAGAAGTTATAGTTAACTGAGCTAACTATAACTTATGCCCCCGCGATGCACTGCTTATATATTACGTCACTCATAAGATAGTCAGTGACATCACTGCTGACATCTCAAATGACTGCACTAATGACATCACTGATTACATCATCCACAGAACCACTCACACACCAATTTACACACCTCTACAACCTGACAAACACCCACTCCTACTCCCAGACAACCACTCAAAAACCCATTAAAAGACTCATACAAGTACTCACACACACACTCACTCATTCATTAATAATGTTTGAGATTTTTTAAAATTCTATTTCCTAGGTATAATGGCCCTGTAACCTTTGGGTTTTTAAGTGAATTTCTAAGGTTTTTGAATGTGTGAGACTTACTAGAGGTAACAGGAGGGGTATTAGGCCCCCAAGGACAGTCAGCATATAAGAGGACTTCATCCCCCAGCCAGTAGTGCACCAGGAGGTGCATTTGTAGAGTGGTGGAGAATGGGGCGAGGCCTCCGACCATCTCTCAGCAATCCTGCTATGTGGGATTTACTGGAGGTAACAGGAGGGGTTCTTGGCCCCCAAGGACCCTAACCATCCAATGGCACCTGACCCCCCAACCAGTAGTGCACAAGCAGGCATGTTTGCAGAGTAGTGGACAAAGTGAGCAGGCCTCTGAGGACCTGTCAGCAATCCCACTGTGTGGGACTTACTGGAGGTAAACCGATCCCAGGATGCTTGTTTACGGTCCAGTGAAGACCTGGCTTGTCAGTTTGGGCTGGACTGTTCCCATGAGGCACAGGTTCAAGACTGATTTGTATATGGCTGGGTCTGAACTGGGTGGTGAAGTGAGTTAACGAACAATGATGGATTCATCTCAGATCTGTGACTGGGGGTGAGTGTCTGAAAAGTTTCAACGCTCCGCCCATCCTCTCCTTGTGATTGCATTGTTCGCCCTAGTTGGCAGGGTGTGCCCAGACATGGGGCCCTTGCTCACTTTGCCACTGGATTCAAGCCAGCCTGGCTGATGAGGGGTGTTACCCAGAAACTGGTCCCAGGATGCTTTTTTACATTCCAGAGAAGACCTGGCTTGGCATTTCAGGCTGGATTGTTCCCATGAGGAACAGGGTAAGACTGATTTGCATATTGCTGGGTCTGAACTGGGGTGGCGAAGTGAGCTAAAGAACAATGATGGATTCAGCCCAGATCTGTGACTGGGGGCAAGTGTCTGAAAAGTTTCAGCGCTCCGTCCATCATCTCCTCGTGTTTGCTTTCTTCGCCCTAGGTTGGCAGGGTATGCCCAGACGTGGGTCCCTTGCTCACTTTGCCACTGGATTCAGGCTAGCATGGCTGATGAGGGGTGTTACCCTGAAACCAATCCAAGGGTCAATTGGCTGTAATCCTACGTAGCTAAAAGGTCTCTTCAAGCTGCAATAGGCTTTTTTCCAGAAGTAACCAGCTGGCCAGTATGATGTGAGGGCTCAGTGGCTACAACATTTGAAGTTTTCCTGCTCTGATCTTTCCCCGCCAAAACCAATGCATTTATAAGTTAATCGGCTTTAGAAGGGATTCAGCAGATGCAGCCTGAAACCTTTTCCTGCTAGAGGCTTCAGACTTCCATTTCAGAGAGAAGGTACCATTTTGGAATGGGACGATCAACCCTACTGCATCAGACCCGTTCTGTTGGCCTGAAATTGTGCCTATCTTCTGGTCCTCTGTAAACAGTGATTACTGATAGGCGTTCTACTTTTTCTTGTAGCTTTAGCTTGCATCACACAAAATCCTATCTCCAGTTTCTGCGTTTGGATTTTTTTCATTTTGAAGTCATATACTTATTAGATGTTTCTCTGTTTTTCTAAATTGGTTCTGGGATTTTTATTGTCTTGTGCTTTTACTTTTTGCCTATTTTATTACCATTAAATACTTCAAATATTTTCATAAATTAAGCCTATGTGTTCTGTGCCATAGCTACCCAGGGGATTGATCCCAGGTTAAAATTATTGAAACTGTTTTACTTTAAAACGTTTGTGGCCTTATTCCTTGCGGTGAATTAACATCCACCCCAATCAAAAAAGCCCTTTCTTACACACACTTTCTCTATCCTTTGCTGCATGGGTGTGGTTTCTTCCTCCAACCTCCTTCAGTCGAGGCTGTCTCTGTTTACTTTAGTCCCAGCTCTTCACCAGTATATCCCCTCATAGGCGTCCAACCTTAAACCTTAGGTACAAGCAGTGGTGACTCCTCCGCTAAGATGGAGGATCGCCCCACTGCTATTTCAGCAATGTAAAAAAAAAAAAAAATGAAATCATAATAACAGGACGTTATTATCATTTTATTTTTCTGTGTGGGACTCGGAGCCTGGTCGGGGTGGGGCTGGGCTCTGTGATGCCAGAGCAGAGTGAGAAGTGGTTTGCACTCCTGTGTGCATGGTGGTTTGGCCGGCCAAACCATCATGCACACTTAGCATGTTCTCCACCGGGCTGTGTTGCACAGCCCAGTGGAGAACATGCCCAGGCTCCCAGGCACTGCCAGAGCGGACAAACAGGCTGCTCAGACCAATCATAATGCTGGTCACGCAGTGTTGTGATTGGCTGGTAAAGTACGGGAGCCTGTGTGCTTCCGGTCCTACCACCAGATGAAGTGGATGGAGGAGAGGCATGCAGTGGCGCGGTAACGAATGTAAGTTTATTTTTTAAATATTTTTTTATGCATCCCCTCCACCCCCGGCAACTCCCATTCCGAGCCAGCCACCACTGCGTACAAGAACCTCTCAAGTTAAAAACAGAGAAAACACATATGTGCCGATTACGATCCTGTAAAAAAATTCCCCGTACGACTCGTATCCGGTCTTTTTACCGTACAAATCGTACAAGTGCCGTACAAACTGCCAAGTACGATTCGCATGGGAAAAAGTCCATACGAATCGCATTGGGAATAATTCCCCACACGTCCTCTGGTCGGAAAATGTGTCCGACACATCCTCGCACGATTTACCGTACAAATGTGAAAAGTGAAGTCCGACCGCGCTAGTACGATTCATCCCGTGCATCCGATGTTACAACCGGATGGAAAAAACACCGTCCGCACCGAACTCCCATAGCAACCATGGCGACATGTGCCCGCATACGCGCCCAACACTCCCCCCAGCCCTCCTATGTACGAGTCGAATCCCCACCCGTGTATGTACACCCGTGTATGTACGGACCGTACCCCCACCCCAACCGTGTATGTACGACCCATACCCTCACCCGCGTATGCATGGAGCATACCCCCACCCCAACCGTGTATGTACGACCCGTACCCCCACCCCAACCGTGTATGTACGACCCATACCCTCATCCGCGTATGTATGGAGCGTACCCCCACCCCAACCATGTATGTACGACCCGTACCCTCACCCGCGTACGTATGGAGCGTACCCCCCATGCCAACAGTGTACGTACGGACCGTACCCCCACCCCGTATGCATGGAGCGTACCCCCCACCCCAACCGTGTAAGTACGACTCGTACCCTCACCCGCATATGTATGGAGCATACCCCCACCCCAACCGTGTATGTACGGACCGTACCCCCACCCCAACCGTGTATGTACGACCCGCACCCTCACCCGCGTATGTATGGAGCGTACCCCCACCCCAACATTCTAAGTACGGAGCGCACCCCAGGCCCCAACACCAGCACCTTCACACAACATCGCGCATGTACGAGTCGTACCAAGCCAGACACAAGGACAGCACTGTACAACAAAATTGCCGAAGTACACACCGTACACACACTAAAAACGCACGTACACAACCAGGACAAAGCACAACAACACAAGAATACACCATTCGAATGGCACAAAGCCACAAAACATGTCCAACAAGCACAAATACAACACATTCACTGACCTGCAACTGCCAAAATCCCAAACAGAGGCCCAAAACACAACCATTCCTTATAACACACCCACTCAAAGTTCAAACACAGCCACACCCACCAATGGACCAATAAAAAGGGCCCACAGACACAAACCATGAGCCTTTGCAACAGACTCACTGCTGCCAGACCCCACAGACAACCTACAGCACCATACTTGAACCTTTACTACACCTTACACTTGCACACCTTCACACACCCACCTTCACAAACACCCCCTCATCACATTCACACACACACCTGCACAACCACACCCACACACCCACACACCCACAACCATCCACACCCACACCCCCCACAACCATCCACACCCACACCCCTCACCATGCCCACTAACAAGAATCCAAAGTTCACTAGCCAAGAGTTGGAGGTCCTTGTCGACGAAATCCTCAGAGTCGAGCCACACCTCTTTGGAACATTGGTCAGACAGACCAGCATTTCCGAAAAAACAGCCATGTGACAGAGGATTGTCGATGCTGTCAATGCTGTTGCGTCCACCAGAAGGACCAGGCATGAATGCCAAGCCAGGTGGTACGATCTGCGGAGGAGGGTCCGAGCCAAAATGACCGACGACCACAACCAGGCCAACATCACTGTAGGAGGGCCGCCCCGCAGACCCGTACAATACCATCCCTGGGAGGAGAGGGTGATGGCCATACTGCCGGTGGTGTCAGTGGACGGATTAGAAGGACTCCGAGACCCGGGTGAGTACACAAACAACTCACCTCACATGGAGGGAACGTCATCCACAACCAAACTCACAATCAGTCACGCAACCACCCCAAGCTATCGCATGACTCAACCACACTCCATGAACACGCACATGCCACTAGCGACACCATGCCCTATGCACCCAGCTGGACAATGCCAAGTCACAGGCCACAGAAAACACCAACACAAGACACGGTAATCCGGATGGCGGGAGTGTGGGCCCCAAAAATCACATAGTGCAACTCAGAAGCAGACAACAATGCCCTTTGCCCATATGGCCTAGGTCACAGCCAGACAAACAGTGTGTCCCCACACAGGAAAGAAATGCCAGAAAATGGCGGACGCCTTGCATTAAGACATGGGGGTGAAGGCACGTTTTTGCACATAACAGCAGCTAATGAACAGCCAACACTGTGAAAGAGTGGCAGCACACACCACCACAGCAGCAGCGCAGACACAGACACTACACCCAATGGGTGCCTGGAGATCAGAAACAAACTCACATCAACAAGCCAAGGGCCATTCAAAGATCTACAAAAAGTGTGTGCCTAGGAAGCTGGGCTGAGGTGACAGAGGGTGACACACAGAGGGAGGGAGAGGGGGAGAGAGAGGGAGGGAGACACAGGGAGACGGACAGAGGGAGGAGGCTGACACAGGGAGGGAGGGAGAGGGGGACAGAGAGGGAGTGAGAAAGGGACACACAGGGAGACCAATTCAGCCTTGTGGGGTGTGGGAATGTCTGCTCGTCAGCAGGTGGACTGCGTGCATGTAGACAAGGGTGGCCAGTGCCTGAATCCCCCTCTATTCTCCATGGCAAAACACAGGGCCATGTCTCAACCTGTGCACGAGCACAACGCCAGCTACCTGCATTATATAAGTGTGTGGAACAACTCCATGTGCCCACGTACAGTGCAACACGGAAGGCGCCAATGCATGGCTCGCCACACCTGCTCACTCCACTGCTGACTGCAGTCACAATTGACGCAGCAAGTAAGACTGTGCCACACATAGGTAAAGTCTCAAAAGCTGTGGCCAAGGGACATACCCATGCACAAGTGCACTGTGAGTGGAATGCAAGACATATCCAAATTCCCAGAGGAAATGTGCCAACTTAGAAAAGAATGAAACATGGATGTTGCATGGAACAAAATTAACATTGTCTCTCTCACACACAGGTCAACGTCGTGGATCACCCCCAACACTGGGGGGGAAGACTCACAGGACCCGGCTCTGCGGGATTACGGACCCACCAGCAGCGACGACTCTCACCACTCTGTGGACGACCCCGACCAACCTGGCCCCTCTGGTGTCCAACCACCTGCAGCACCTGCGTCAGGTACAACTGGGCCAACCACCACCCCCACTCCTGCCACATCCCAGGAGACACCCAGGATCCCTGCCCCACCACCACGACGCAGCCAGGCTGACCAGGAGGAACACGGTGTACTGGGCACCCAGGAGGAGGCAGGCAACAAGACAAATGCCACCCCTCAGGTGTCCCGGAGACCCGATGTGCCCATAAGGGCAGGCCAGGTGCAAGTGGGCAGGGGTGGTGGGAGTGGAGGACGGCGGAGGCGCGAGCCTGACCAGTTGGCTGCGGAACCGGTATATTCCCATGTCAGAAACATCCTGGACACATACCGGCAGGACACCACGGGCATGGCCCAGGTTGTGTCCATCCTCGAGGAGATCAAGACCCAGTAGGCCCAGCAACATGCGGAGCAACATGCCTGTCTACTGCGACACCAAGGGCGGATGGAGGACAGCCAGGCTGAGCTCGTGACGGTGTTCACAGGAATTCAAAGTACACTCTGTCGGATAGCCGACAACATGGGCAACCCTCCCTGTGCCACCAGGCATAGAACATCACCACCCACAGGGAGGGATCAGGAGGAGGAGGAGGAGACATCCGACGGAGCATCCCAAACATCGTCACGGCCTGCTTCTGAGGGATCCCGCAGGAGGGCGGGTCGTCCACGGAAAAGACCGTGAGGGTCGGCACAACAGCACCATCTCCCAGGACACCTGGCCTGGTACCTGGCCCACTGGACCAACAGCAGCACATCAGCAAAACACATTCTCTGCCACATGGACTTGCTGGTCACTGTCTGACTAATGTTGACAAAGACTGTGGCATGGACTCTGAGGATTTCCAATGGCAAGGACACCAACTCCCCTAGTGAACTTTGGATTCCACACACCCGGAAAGCCCCTCATGTCATACCCCCCCCCCCAGTACCCCAACAAAAATAAAAAGTTACACGATAAAGAGATGATGCCTACATTTTGCATTATTACCTTACATGTGTCTTGTTAAGTCTAACCATGCCTGAGTTCTCATATGACTTCAACCATCCACACCCTGGGGCCTGAGTCTGGCACAGGACACACATGGGTCACAATGTATCAGGCAACACAGACATGGAGCACCATACACACCCGTGATGGGCCCAACCAGCTGAGGGGGTGGCCGCACAACCGTGCCGACAGACATATTTAGTACAGCGACAGCCATGCGCAGAGGTCAGGGATCATGTGGAGTGTCCTGGGGGGCACCCAGGTTTGTGTGGACAGGTGGCAGAACCATGTCCTGCAAGCTTGAGTCAGGTGGATGCAGAGAATGGTGGCCTGGCCAACGTTGGATGAATGGGGATGGCACATGTCACAATACCCACACAGTCATGGACATCATGCACAATACACAGTCTAATCCCACACAAACAGCTTGCATCTTGCTACTCGACACATAGACACATAGCCACTATCACGGAAAACCATGCCAGACATGCCGGATGCACCGTGGCAAAACACCAGCATTGACTGAGAATAGGCACCTTGGAGGCATAGGGACACCTTTATTATTCATGCATTCGGGAATGCAGAGGCAACTCGGAGTACACATAAACAGGTCATGTGGAGTAACATGTGGGTCCAACACTGGAACCCCCCTTCTGCAGCACAAATGCGTGATAGCCATGGAACTGCCACACAAGTGTCGGCTAACAGCTAAACACCCCCTGCTGCTCAAGGAGAGGCTGCCATACACCATTGATCCTCTGATGTGGAAGTCCCACACCATGTCAAGCCAATGCAAACCGTATGTGTCCGAGGGCAGTGTTACACACATTGATGCCATCATCACAATCCACTATCCCATCACAGATGACTGTCAACAAGTCTGACCATCTATTCAGGTGTACCCAACTACATGTCATGTGTCCCATGGTGATGAGACATGTCGGCAGAGGAACCAAACATCGACAGGGGCAGTGTGCACACATCGTAAACAACTGCCACACCCAATACACCCCTGATGCATCCCTTACCCTAAGGAGACTTCCAAACTTGTCCGTGCGTGTAACGCTGAGTCAGCACACGATGACGTGTCCATGAGGAATAGCAGTGCCACAACAATGCAACCAGCAGACGGCATGCGCAAGTACCTGGGGATGAGAGACACACAAGAAGTCAGCCACAAAAAGCACAGCCACTTGCATGTGCATGTACTCGACACATGTAAGGATGACAACATGCTAGGTCACAATTATGACTGGGGAAATACACTCATCACTGGCACCATCACTCCAGTGACACATCCACACACACCTCTGACTCACGTGGCATACATGCAGATGGACACACACATCGCAACACATGCCACACGGGGACCAATGCGTGCACACACAGACACTGGTACTCACCACTAAGCAAAGAAGTCGCGTATGAGCCGACTCCGGATGTCCTCTTGCGGAACCACATCCTCCACATCACTAGCCCCATTGCCAAGCCCTTCGTCCTCCACGGGTGGATGGTCCTGATCATCTTGATCCAGGATGAGTGGCACAGCTTTCTCACTGCCATGTTGTGCAGCATGCAGCAGACCATGAAGATTTTGCAGACCTTCGCCGGGGCATATGGGAGGGCACCGCCGGTCTTGTGGAGGCATCTGAATCGACTCTTCAGGAGGCCAAATGTCCTCTCTATCACTCACCTTGTCCGGCCATGGGCGGTGTTGTAGCAGAGCTGGGCCGGCGTGATGGGGTTGCGGAGAGGTGTGATCAGCCATGGCATGTTGGGATAGCCAGCGTCCCCTACATGGAAACCACATGGACATAAGTAGGACAGGAGAAGCGGTCGTGCTGGAAGTCTACGCAAAATACAGGACAGACAGAGTGTACCCACCAACAACACATGCTCGTTCGTTGCGCAGCTGCGTAATCATTTCAGGCACCCTGCTACGCCTCATGATGTAGGCATCGTGTGCTGATCCTGGAAAACGAGCACAGACATGTGAAATCACCATGTTGGACAGACACACCACAAAGGCATTGATGGAGTGGTAGTGTTTGCGATTCCTGTACGCTACCTCCTGTGCCTGTGGTGGTACCAAAGCCACATGTGTCCCATCTATGGACCCAATGACATGGGGCATCCCTCCCAGGGCATAGAATCCACGCTTGACCCCAGTCAACAGTTCAGGAGTTGGAAATGGAAGAACTCATCCAGGTGAAGCAACATTGCCTCTAAGAAATCATGCAGCACACGGCTGAACATGCTCTGGGACATGCCACCAACATGAGCTATGGTATATTGAAAGGTACCCGTGGCAAGAAAATGTAGGGCTGCCATTACCTTCAGCTTGGGTGTCAGTGCCGTAGGATACCTGTGCAGCGGTTGCAGGTGTGGTGCCAGCCTTGCAGTCAACTCCTCAATAAACGGTTGGGGGAAGCGGTAGCACCGTATACAGTCATTCTCCCGCATGTCAGCCAAGTCCGGAATTGGTCGGGGAAGAGGCGGCGCTCTGCAGTAATTTGGAAGTGACAAGGAAGAGTGAATGCACTACAACAACAATTTATTTGTACTGAGCACATGTTAATCTGTCAATACACATATGCTACATACGGAGTCAGGTATATGCCACATGCCCTGGACACGTATGGCTGCCAGCTGACACTCCTACCAAGACCCAGCTACACATGGAGATTGTGAACCTCCACATGCCATGGCATGGGATTAGCTGTGTCCCAGTGTAAGTGAACAGCCAGACGCAACACAGGAGTGACATACATCAACACATCAGCAGAAGTAGGATGTCGATTTCAGAGACAGGTAGCGGAACACTAGAGCCACAGGTCACATGACATTACACTAGGACAGCCCACACACCTTGCCATGAAGGTGTACATGTAATGACTCACCACACATTCATTGAGAGGATGCAGACATGTCCTTGTTACGCTACTCGGTGTCCCATGCATACATACGCACCTCACATCCGATACCACATGTGGCCTGGTGTGCGTAACAGTGTGCCATGTCCATCTACACACAGACACATAGGTTGCTGCAACAGCTGATGCTTTTGAGGGAGCACCAACATCAAGCTAATGGGAACACCCCACACATACATGACATAGACACATCGTGCACCATGGGTAGTCACATGTCTGGTGTGGTAACCCCTGTAGCGGGCATCAGGGGACACTTGCGTGTGTTGTTGACTGTGCCAACAACGACTATGCCAGTGACGCTCATCCCAAGTATGCAGTACGACATGCACACATGTCAAAGGAGTTAAGGGCATGGCTGGCACACATTGCACCGTCACACATAACATCTGTACACATCTCATCATACATCTGTTGCCTTCTTGACTCAGGAGTAATGTGCCACATCACAGCCTTTCACACCTGTGCCCCACACATGTAGTACTGCCCAGACAATGCCTTGATGTCCATCCATGGACAAGTATGCCAGCTCTATTTCTTCCTGTGTGCTGCCTGTCACCACTGTGAAGTGTGAAAGGCACCGTACATTCGCTCAGAGGGCCTGTGTACGTTCCCTATCACTATGGGAGTGCTGCCGTATGCGTACCCATAGTGATAGTGAGCGTACGCACGCGTGTACGGTCCGTATCACTATGGGTACGCATACGCGAGCACACCCATAGTGATAGTGAGCGTACAGGCGTGTGTACGGTCCGTATCACTATGGATACGCATACGCGAGCACACCCATAGTGATAGTGAGCGTACAGGCGTGTGTACGGTCCGTATCACTATGGGTGTGCTCGCGTATGCGTACCCATAGTGATAGTGAGCGTACAGGCGTGTGTACGGTCCGTATCACTATGGGTACGCATACGCGAGCACACCCATAGTGATAGTGAGCGTACAGGCGTGTGTACAGTCCGTATCACTATGGGTACGCATACGCGAGCACACCCATAGTGATAGTGAGCTTACAGGCGTGTGTACGGTCCGTATCACTATGGGTACGCATACGCGAGCACACCCATAGTGATACGGACCGTACACACGCCTGTACGCTCACTATCACTATGGGTACGCATACGCGAGCACACCCATAGTGATACGGACCGTACACACGCCTGTACGCTCACTATCACTATGGGTACGCATACGCGAGCACACCCATAGTGATACGGACCATACACACGCCTGTACGCTCACTATCACTATGGGTACGCATACGCGAGCATACCCATAGTGATACGGACCGTACACATGCCTGTACGCTCACTATCACTATGGGTGTGCTAGCGTATGCGTACCCATAGTGATACGGACCGTGCACACGCCTGTACGCTCACTATCACTATGGGTACGCATACGCGAGCACACCCATAGTGATACGGACCGTACACACGCCTGTACGGGCCGTTGCTATGCATTTGGGGTGCCCTAGGGCCCCGGTACGCACCGTACCTGTGTGTGAAACTACAAATTATATAGGGGACACATGAGGGACAAGTATAAAGGCCTACATGCATGCTGGTTGTCATGGAGACCAAGTTTAAAGTTTGAATTTTTTCCGGAAGGTGCACAGCAGAAGTCAGTTTGAATGAATCTACTTTGTTGCAATGTGGTTCTCGAGTTGACATCATGCAGAAGAAAAAAAACAATAAAAACCCACTGACTATGCTAGGTTTGAAGGGATTGGAGGAAACATAGGATGCAAATGTGAGTGACCAATCACTCTGTACTCCTGTGCATGAAACAGGCCAGCAAGGCAGATATAAGGCAGCCAGGTCCCATGAGGGAGCACTTGCCTGCACATCTTTGGATTCTACGACCCAGCTGCTGCTCCTGATTCCCTGGAACCATGTCAAGGTCTGTGGAGAGAGCACAGCCTTTCACCCTGGAGGAGAACCTTGCATTGCTGGATGTGATCCTCCCACAGTACCCCCTGCTGTATGGGCGACCAGGGTATCAGGTGAGTGCAGAGTCTACTAGCACAGACGGTGTCTCTTTTTTGTGACTGTGACTTCTGGCATTGTGTCCAGGTGTGACACACATGCTATGTACTGTAGGGGGGATCCCAGGGGGGGGGGGAATGCCTGATGTCTCCAAGCCAGAGCATGCTGTGGTGCATGTCTGCCGTCCTCACTTGCATTGTGTTTACTGTGACAATCACTGCATGGTGCATGCCACATTCTGCCTCCTGGGAATGTAGCCTCTACAGTCCTCATTTGATTATGTGGTCAGCCCAGTTTGACAGGTGACTGTACCCACAGATGTGTGTTAGTTCTGTGTACCTGTGCTGAGAGTGTCCACATGATATGTTCGTACCCTGGACATGGGTGTGTGTGTAAGTCCCCTGTCATGTGGGTGGGTGCATATGTGGAGTGTAGCACCCGGGCTGCATGAGGGATGGTTATACCCTGCCCATCTGATGTGAGTAGGGAGCAGTGCTGTGTGTCTGACGTGCAGAGCCAGCCCCACACCTGTGAGCCCCCCCGTCTAGTGGCACATGTGCAGAGTGAGGTTTGTCGCTGCATTTGGCAATGGCAGGTGAATGTCCTGTGCCTGTGTGTGTCTGTGTACTCTGCTGAGGTAGCGTCAGTGGCCTGTGGCATGTGACTGCTTAGAGGTGCTGCACATAATCCTGGTATAGCTTGTGATGCACAGTGTGAGCCTGGATCATTGATTGTGTCGTTGCCCTCATTCCACCTGTGTACTTTCAATGGCACGTACTGCTTTTGCCCTTCCCCAGAGGATCATGTCCCTATGACAAAGGTGCAATGCGTTGGATGCATACTATGCCTTGTTGTAAACAGCAAATTAGTTCTAATATGTGTCTCTGTGACATGTGTAGTGTCACTTGTTCATCCTCACAGGTAGGCGCCACTGCCAAGAAGCAGATCTGGATGAACGCCGTCAGTGCCGTGAGGAGGACGGAGGGTCGCAAGCGGCGCCTGGCCCAGGTGAGAAAATGCTGGCAGGATATCCGGTGCTGGACGCGGAGGATCGCACGGGTCCTGCTGGGGGACTCACCTGAGACCCATAAGAACCGCGGGCGCCGCCGTCTGACCCACATCCACAAGCGTGTGCTGGCGGTGGTCTTTCCAGACTTGGACAGGCGCTTACAGGAGAAGCAGCAGCAGGAAGGGGGTAGGTACATGTGTGTTTGTTGTGTGTCACCAGCATGTGTAAGTGCACAGTTGCATGGATACACTGCCAGGGTTTAAAGGTGCTGTGCAGATCCTGTTACCCACAGTATAGCGGTGCTCTCCTGCCTCCCTTCCCCTCCTTGCAATGTGTTCCCTGGTCTGTGTGTAGTCACTCCTTCACAAGGTTATCTAGGCTGGCACTTTATCCACGTGAACAATGCCTGTAGCATCATGTGTGGGGGTGGTGTGTAACAGGTTTTGAGACCTTGCCTGTGCCCTGTCCAGTCCAGTACTTGTGGGTTCCATGTCAGTTGGCACTGATGCTGAGTCCAGACATGGGAGGTAGTCTCTCAAGTGTCATGCCTTACAGCACGCATGTCCTATGTTGTGGCCTGTGACATGATGTGCATGAGTGTGCGATACGCATGGTGCAGGGATGGTGGCGTGTGTTGCAGTCATTCCCATTCAGGACCATGGAGTTGTGTGGCCACTACTGTCCCCTGGGGCATATATTCATAGGTGTCATGTGTGTCATCACAAAATGTGGACACTCTCAGTGTCTACAGCATAGGTTGTGCTCTGTGCCATTGTCCTCTGGCACCATGTATATTGACGTAAAATGTAGTACAAGTGTCCACTGTACAGCCTGACCTGGTTTTCCTTGTTCATACTCACGGTGGCCAGTGCCTGTGTGTCTTGTTACAATCATCTGATGATGACCATTTGTACATGATTATTTGGACAGGCGCACCTTGGGTATTTGGTGTCCAATCTTGCATTAATGCAGCCCATGTGTATTTCACCCAGACTAAGAGATGTAAGTGCTTCCTGTGTCTCAACTAATTGTCTCATGTAGGGGGTGGTTGGTGGGTACAAAGCCTACATGTCAAAACCTGATATCTCCTTGCTAGGTCTGGCCAGTGTGTGATGTTTGTCTGGACATACACTCAAGGTGCAGTGAGCCAGTCATGGTGGGCATGTTTTCAGTATTACCTATGCAGCATGTGCCTCAAGTTCTTGGATATGGTCCCTGCTCATCCCTATTTTCGGCGACGCTGTGTGGTGCAGATGCAGTGCTGGATTGTCCCCAGGGCCTGGCTCTTCTGTCAAAATCCATTTCATGTCATTTGCTATTGTGTCATGCTCTCCATAGTTTTTCAGTGGCATGGTGGGTCAACCAACTGTGTGTTGCATGCCCTACATATGTACCTTGTTTTGTAGATGTTACTCATCTTTCTTTTCAGGCTATGCACTGTAACCTATGTAGATTGGACTCATGTGACATATGTATACAGGTGTATGATTAATTGCTGTCTCTTCACCTTGTCCACAGCATCGTCGGGGGACACGGAGGGAGACATCAGCACAGACGGAGCGGAGGGACCGAGCACCAGTACCAGCGGTGACATCGTGGCTGGTACATCGAGTGGAACTGAGGCGGAGGAGAGTGAGGCCGAGGACCTGTCCACTGCCACCACAGAATATGAAGCTGACGGGTCCGAGGATGATCTCTCCGAGTGGGCGGAGGCTGCACCAGCAGCTGACAGCGGCACAACATCTCGCCCCGCCCCCTCCATTGCCATCAGCCGCCTCCCACTTGCTCGTGTCCCATCCCAGCGTGCCCAGTCATCGCATGTCTCCTTCCTGCCAGGCACCGCACCCCCTGCCCCTGTCTCCACTGCTGCCGCCAATGCCGAGTCTGTGGACATCCAGCGGCAGTTGCAGGTTGGTCAGGCTGCGATGCTTAATGTCCTCCATGGCCACAGCCAAGTGCTGAACAACATGGAGGCATACTTGGAGGGCATTTTCTCATCGCAGGCTGACCAACGCAACTTGCTGAGGTCCATTGACTCGACACTGACTGCAGCAGTGGGTCTCCTGCAGCGCTTCGTCCAACCCCCTACCCCTGACCCATCCACACTTCCCACTCCCATGCCTGTCCCACGTACACCCAGACATCAGCATGCACCCACCACAACAGACACAGGCACCACACCAGCAGGGAAGGTCAAACGCACACCTCCTGGCACGCACACACAGGGTGAAGTAGGCACACCCACTGGGTCGGGGGGCAAACTTAAGACACGCAGCCAGAGTGGGAGTCCGCATTCCACCAAATCCACTCCCTCCAAATCCCCTCCCCTCAGCTCTCCTGGCCACATATCCGGCAAAGACTCCTTCATGGCCGCTCTGTCCCTGAGCCCCACAGTGACACCACCCCGCAAGCGGTCAAGGGAGTCCCCGGTCTGGGTGGTTGAGTCCCCCCCTGTCCACACCCTCCCCCAGTGGCGCTGCGACCCATCCCTCTGACCCCCCCCCTCCTTGGGGCCTGTGGTTCCTTTGGGTGCAGGGGAGTCGCTGGAGGACCTTGCTATGGTGTGCAGCACCATCCTGGCCTCCGCCTTTGGCCCTGCCCCACCCCCTGTGGTGGAGTCCTCCATCCCTGCACCCACGACGCCTACCCTTCGCCCTCATGTCCCTGCGGTGCCTGGTCCTTCGCCCCACATGATGCCCTCCCCCCTCTGGAAGACGAAGGAGTCTGACTGTGCAGGCAAGCTAGGGGACACGTGTCCCACTGTGTCCCCCACCTGGATTTGAACTTTGGATTGCCCTATGGGCATTGTACATTTTAAACTTTCAAGGGACAAACAGATTTTTGGATTCTGAATAAAGCAATTTATTTTTTCTTAGTACACTACTGTCTGTCTGGTATTGCTGTTGGTGGACCGGCCCCATTATTTTGGGAGGTGATTATGTGTTGGGTGTGTGGGAATTGTAGTCTTGTGCTGGTCATAGGGTGGATCCTGGTATCTGTGTGCCATCACAAGCTGTTGGCTACATAACTTTGTTCATGTAAGCAGTTACTGCATGGTGACATCGTCCCAAGGTGTGTTCCTTCCTCTGTGTAACCTGACATCTTCCCTGCAGGGTCTTTCCAATATGTGGAGCTGAGCTGTGTCTACATTGGCTGGGTGTGTGACGGACTCGTTAGACTTGGGCCATGCATGATGAGCGATGTCTCCACCTGCATCATTTGTGGCGTCCTTGGTGGTCACTGAACTTGTGTATGTAGACTGTTGTCATGACTTCATGTGGACATGTTTTCTTTTCGGCGCTATGCATGTGTATACTCCCAGCCTCGCACACATGTGGTACATGTACTGCAGGATCTTTGTGCACCTGACTGACATTTGTGGGCATTGGATCTGTGGGTACTCCACCCTTTTCTTTGCAGGGGCACTGCTGTGAGTGTTAGGCACCCACCCCTCCTGTGTCTGGGCACTGCTGGGAGGACTCTGCACACACCCCTCCTGTGTCTGGGCACTGCTGTGAGTGTTAGGCACACACCCCTCTAATGACTGGGCACTGCTGGGAGGACTCTGCACACACCCCTCTTATGACTGGGCACTGCTGGGAGGACTCTGCACACACCCCTCCTGTGTCTGGGCACTGCTGTGAGTGTTAGGCACACACCCCTCTTATGACTGGGCACTGCTGTGAGTGTTAGGCACACACCCCTCTTATGACTGGGCACTCCTGGGAGGACTCTGCACACACCCCTCCTGTGTCTGGGCACTGCTGGGAGGACTCTGCACACACCCCTCCTGTGTCTGGGCACTGCTGGGAGGCCTCTGCAAACACCCCTCCTGTGTCTGGGCACTGCTGGGAGGACTCTGCACACACCCCTCCTGTGTCTGGGCACTGCTGTGAGTGTTAGGCACACACCCCTCTTATGACTGGGCACTGCTGGGAGGACTCTGCACACACCCCTCTTATGACTGGGCACTGCTGTGAGTGTTAGGCACACACCCCTCGTATGACTGGGCACTGCTGGGAGGACTGTGCACACACCCCTCCTGTGTCTGGGCACTGCTGGGAGGACTCTGCACACACCCCTCCTGTGTCTGGGCACTGCTGTGAGTGTTAGGCACACACCCCTCTTATGACTGGGCACTGCTGGGAGGCCTCTGCACACACCCCTCCTGTGTCTGGGCACTGCTGGGAGGACTCTGCACACACCCCTCCTGTGTCTGGGCACTGCTGGGAGGCCTCTGCACACACCCCTCCTGTGTCTGGGCACTGCTGGGAGGACTCTGCACACACCCCTCCTGTGTCTGGGCACTGCCGGGAGGCCTCTGCACACACCCCTCCTGTGTCTGGGCACTGCTGGGAGGACTCTGCACACACCCCTCCTGTGTCTGGGCACTGCTGTGAGTGTTAGGCACACACCCCTCTTATGACTGGGCACTGCTGGAAGGACTCTGCACACACCCCTCTTATGACTGGGCACTGCTGTGATTGTTAGGCACACACCCCTCTTATGAATGGGCACTGCTGGGAGGCCTCTGCACCCACCCCCCCTGTGTCTGGGCACTGCTGGGAGGACTCTGCACACACCCCTCCTGTGTCTGGGCACTGCTGGGAGGACTCTGCACACACCCCTCCTGTGTCTGGGCACTGCTGGGAGGCCTCTGCACACACCCCTCCTGTGTCTGGGCACTGCTGTGAGTGTTAGGCACACACCCCTCTTATGATTGGGCACTGCTGGGAGGACTCTGCACACACCCCTCTTATGACTGGGCACTGCTGTGAGTGTTAGGCACACACCCCTCTTATGACTGGACACTGCTGGGAGGACTCTGCACACACCCCTCCTGTGTCTGGGCACTGCTGTGAGTGTTAGGCACACACCCCTCTTATGACTGGGAACTGCTGGGAGGCCTCTGCACACACCCCTCCTGTGTCTGGGCACTGCTGGGAGGACTCTGCACACACCCCTCCTGTGTCTGGGCACTGCTGGGAGGCCTCTGCACACACCCCTCCTGTGTCTGGGCACTGCTGGGAGGACTCTGCACACACCCCTCCTGTGTCTGGGCACTGCTGGGAGGCCTCTGCACACACCCCTCCTATGTCTGGGCACTGCTGGGAGGACTCTGCACACACCCCTCCTGTGTCTGGGCACTGCTGTGAGTGTTAGGCACACACCCCTCTTATGACTGGGCACTGCTGGGAGGACTCTGCACACACCCCTCTTATGACTGGGCACTGCTGTGAGTGTTAGGCACACACACCTCTTATGACTGGGCACTGCTGGGAGGACTCTGCACCCAACCCTCCTATTTCAGGATATGTACGCTTAGGACATACACGGGTGTGGGTTCGCTCCATGCATACGCGGGTGAGGGTACGGGTCGTACATACACGGTTGGGGTGGGGGTACGCTCCATGCATACGGGGTGGGGGTAGGGTCCGTACGTACACTGTTGGCATGGGGGGTACGCTCCATACGTACACGGGTGAGGGTACGGGTCGTACATACACGGTTGGGGTACGCACCATACATACGTGGGTGAGGGTACGGGTCGTACATACACTGTTGGGGTGGGGGGTACGCTCCATACGTACGCAGGTGAGGGTATGGGTCGTACATACACGGTTGGGGTGGGGGTACGCTCCATACATACGCGGGTGAGGGTACGGGTCGTACTTACACTGTTGGGGTGGGGGGTATGCTCCATGCATACAGGGTGGGGGTACGGTCCGTACGTACACTGTTGGCATGGGGGTACGCTCCATACGTACGCGGGTGAGGGTACGGGTCATACATACACGGTTGGGGTGGAGGTACGCTCCATACATACGCGGGTGAGGGTACGGGTCGTACATACACTGTCGGGGTGGGGGGTACGCTCCATACGTACGCGGGTGAGGGTACGGTTCGTACATACACGGTTGTGGTGGGGGTACGCTCCATGCATACGCGGGTGAGGGTACGGGTCGTACATACACGGTTGGGGTGGGGGTACGCTCCATGCATACGGGGTGGGGGTACGCTCCATGCATACACTGTTGGCATGGGGGGTACGCTCCATACGTACGCGGGTGAGGGTACGGGTCGTACATACACGGTGGGGGTACGCTCCATACATACGCGGGTGAGGGTACGGGTCGTACTTACACTGTTGGGGTGGGGGTACGCTCTATGCATACGGGGTGGGGGTACGGTCCATACGTACACTGTTGGCATGGGGGGTACGCTCCATACGTACGTGGGTGAGGGTACGGGTCGTACATACACGGTTGGGGTGGGGGTATGCTCCATACATACGCGGGTGAGGGTACGGGTCATACTTACACTGTTGGGGTGGGGGGTATGCTCCATGCATACGGGGGTGGGGGTACAGTCCGTACCCACACTGTGGAATACTTGTGCGGGCCGTACCCAGGCCTTTGCCACGTGGGTACAGCCGTCCCGCCATGACTGGGCACTGCTGGGAGGACTCTGCACCCAACCCTCCTATTTCAGGATATGTACGCTTAGGACATACACGGGTGTGGGTTCGCTCCATGCATACGCGGGTGAGGGTACGGGTCGTACATACACGGTTGGGGTGGGGGTACGCTCCATGCATACGGGGTGGGGGTAGGGTCCGTACGTACACTGTTGGCATGGGGGTACGCTCCATACGTACACGGGTGAGGGTACGGGTCGTACATACACGGTTGGGGTGGGGGTACGCTCCATACATACGTGGGTGAGGGTACGGGTCGTACATACACTGTTGGGGTGGGGGTACGCTCCATACGTACGCAGGTGAGGGTACGGGTCGTACATACACGGTTGGGGTGGGGGTACGCTCCATACATATGCGGGTGAGGGTACGGGTCGTACTTACACTGTTGGGGTGGGGGGTACGCTCCATGCATACGGGGTGGGGGTACAGTCCGTATGTACACTGTTGGCATGGGGGGTACGCTCCATACGTACGCGGGTGAGGGTACGGGTCGTACATACACGGTTGGGGTGGGGGTACGCTCCATACATACGCGGGTGAGGGTTCGGGTCGTACATACACTGTCGGGGTGGGGGGTACGCTCCATACGTACGCGGGTGAGGGTACGGTTCGTACATACACGGTTGGGGTGGAGGTACGCTCCATGCATACGCGGGTGAGGGTACGGGTCGTACATACACGGTTGGGCTGGGGGTACGCTCCATGCATACAGGGTGGGGGTACGCTCCATGCATACACTGTTGGCATGGGGGGTACGCTCCATACGTACGCGGGTGAGGGTACGGGTCGTACATACACGGTGGGGGTACGCTCCTTACATACGCGGGTGAGGGTACGGGTCGTACTTACACTGTTGGGGTGGGGGTACGCTCCATGCATACGGGGTGGGGGTACGGTCCATACGTACACTGTTGGCATGGGGGGTACGCTCCATACGTACGCGGGTGAGGGTACGGGTCGTACATACACGGTTGGGGTGGGGGTACGCTCCATACATATGCGGGTGAGGGTACGGGTCATACTTACACTGTTGGGGTGGGGGGTATGCTCCATGCATACGGGGGTGGGGGTACAGTCCGTACATATCCGTACCCACACTGTGGAATACTTGTGCGGGCCGTACCCAGGCCTTTGCCACGTGGGTACAGCCGTCCCGCCATTGTTGGGGTGACGTAGGTGTGGGCGTGGTACGACTCGTACCCACGCTCTTAAGGCGTGGGTACAGGACGTACCTGTATTGTTGTGTTGCCGGTTCGCGTCGTCAACCACTTCCGTTGTGGCGGACGCTGGCTTTGCTGGACACGCCCCCACCCCCTCGTAGTGACCAGGGCCTGGGGGTCAGGTATGTCCAGGGCATGTGTGCTGTGTGACTTTGGTGGGGGTTTCGTGGCCTGCCCCTGCTCCTGCCCCCCCCCTTTCCCCCCTCCCTTTGTTGTTCTGACCTTCTGCGGCGTCTGCGTCGTAACCTGTAGAGGAGGTCGACTGCTATGAGGGCCGGGATGACACGTAGGTTCGGGTCCATGTCTGTCCGTCGCGTGCAGGTACTCCTTGCTCGCGTCGTCCTGATTTCCCGGCAGTTTTTGGCTGCCGGAAAATATTCTCCGTGCGGGATGACGTCGGTGCGAATCGTACTTCCTGGTTCGTGAATGGCAGGCTGCATGCGTCCCGACGTCACGTCGGCGCTTTCCCGGATCACATTTGTATGTTTATTTTCGTCGGTCGGGGTTTTGTACGATTCGTACGGAAATAGTATTTCCGTGCGAATCGTACTTCCATGTTTGTATATTGTTACGACCGGGTACGCGTCGGACGGAGAATATGCTCCGCCCGACGGTTCGTACCCGGTTTTTACAAGATCGTTATCGGCACCATAATGTACTTAAAAAGCCAACCACAGAGATTAAACAATTCATGTTGTTTGGTGCAAAGGGTTTTTTTCCAAACCCGTCGGAATACCAAGGGCCTCATTCAGAGTGCCCCAAATATCGCGATGGGGCGTAACATGAGTTACTGTCCTATTCGGGATTACAACATGTGTGAGAACACTGCAGATCTGCTAATTTTAGCAAATAAATGCAGTAATCAGTGCGTAAACAGAGATTACTACATTATTACCATAACATTTGTAATAGGGACTAATTTTACTTCCCTTTAATTATGAAGGCCTGTAGTATCAGTAATTCTGGGGCTGCAAGTGTGGCCATGAAACTTCTTTTCGAGGGTTCCTATGGCCGAGTAGTTCATCTTGAATTATATCAGACTTAATAAACTCCCAAATTCCCACTCTTGATTCAGCCACACGAGTGCAAATTCCTTGCTCAGATTCCAACAGCATGGTGTATACAAGCCCTAATAAAACGTTAAGTATTATTTACACATTTGAAGACATTTACAAAAGCTACTTAATTCAATTACACCCCCCCCCCACCCCGCCGCTGTTCTTAAATTGCTGCAGCAGCCCCTCCCCCGCAGCCCCTTCCCTCTCCTCGCGTGCCCCTGTGGAGGCGGTGGAGCAAATGAGGTAAGGGGGAATCATCGCTGTCCCCATTGGCAGGTTTATGAAAATGTAATAAAGAGTCGCTGGGATAAAATGAGATATCGCTGCCACGCATAGAGCTGATTGTCAGCATTTTCTCTCCGAGATATTGACAGCTCCGACCTAATCACCCCACTCGAGTGAGAAGAGATTTTTGCATCCGTTGGATTTTTCTTCCAAAAGTGCCTAGCGGCGCGAGGACAGACTGGTGGCAAATCTATGGTACACTTTTAGAACGGGCTGTTTACCTGGTCGTGGAGGCTGATGCGCCTAAATGCCAGGGGTGCCCAATAGGCATGAAACAACCTTTGATATGTGTGGAGATGGGCGAGCCACAAGTTAACAGGAAGAGCCGAGCCAAGGGTCTGGTTGGCTGTTGGAGCCCGTGCCAGGAGCCGAGCCCTGAAAATGTTTGCAATGTAAATCATACAACGAACATCAGATAAAATGTGATAAAGCCTCTTGACAATTCAAAAAAGGGTATTTGTTTGGTTTGTATAAACTCTGACATTAACAAGTCACATTACAGCACTGCACTGAGACGTACTTATTAAAAATGATACTTTTAAAACATGAATTTAGCACAATTCCCCGCGTCCCTTTTCCCCCCAACCTGGCCGCAGTGTCATTAGTGAATGAACAAGGCAAAGCAGTTGTCATGTAAACCCTGTACTGGAACCAGATTATTAAAAAGCCACATAACCGTCTATTAAATCAAACACAAAAGGATTTTGTACAACTGGTTTTCTGAATTCACATATTTGAAAGTGCTTTCATAGGCAATAGGGGTTTTGGTGAAATAAAATATTTACCTAAATTCACACAGTTTAAGAGGGTAAACCAGGATTTATCCAGGTTTTCTGGTTTCACTTTGTACAAATCGGCCACTAAATCGGTATCTATTTTGTTTCCTTTTTTCTGTTAACACTTTTTTTTTAAATCCTCTGTGCATTTTTCTGCAGTTTTTGTAAGCCAAGATCTCAACCTGAAGGTACTGGAGCCCTTTACATGAGCACCAGTTACATTGTAGAAGGACACATTCGTATTTATAGGCACAGGGAGATTACGACATTTACCATCAATCTCTCCAATAGGTGTGTTAACCAGCTGAACTATTTCAATGGAATGAGAATCTGTGAGCGGCAGAATACACACACTGATTTGCACAGTAGGTGCATTTACCCATAGTGTTCTGAAAAGGGACGGGGAATCTGTGGCCTGCACACTACACCTAATCTCAGCCAATGAACTATTTCACCAGGATTCAAAGCAGTGTCCTACAGACTAATAACGCATTTGCTCGGCCCACTTGCTTACCATTGGTCCTCTAACTGACCTTTTTTTCTCCAACTGAGAGATGATGTGAGTTAGCTTTCCTGCTCTTTCGTTGTGGTGGAGAGCAGCGTAGCAAAGTGACTTACTGTGCTGCCCTGCGTCAAAAACTTCAAAATGAAGCCCTAAATTATAACACACAAGGTCCTCTAGGTAACATCCCCTTTGTACACATCATCAGGGGTCCATTGTACTCATCCATTTCTCATGTTGCAGACTGCAACAATTTCCAAATATCTCTCACCAAACCTGAGAACAACATCTCCTCACTCACCGGTTAGATCTCAACATTGCTGAATAGGTCTTTCACTTAACACTCTGTTTCCTCATGTTCTTTACTCAAGGTCTTCTTCTCAGACTATCTTCTCTATCACTCGTACAGTAATGTATCTATTCTACAACTAACAATACATGTGAATACCTGCAAGAAATGTTACTTTAGCAGAAAACTGAAAACAGTATTGATACAGCATGGTGAAACTCAGGCCTAGGCGGGACAAGTTTAAAGCATAAACTCAATGGTGCACATGTAATATGTGTGTGCACATTTAAGCACACATGAATATAAGTTTCAAGTGCAACAGATTCACATTACATATAACTGTCAGTAAATCTTTACAATAATCAAGTGTAAGTATGACTAAGAACTACATTTAAATCAATTACACATGTAACATTAGTGCACACATTACATAAACGTTGTATTGTTTTAATTGAAATCACAGTCTACATATATGAGGATGGTTTCCATTTAGTTTGCTAATCAATACATTTTATTCACAGTATTAAATCACACATTATGGAAGTTGAATTTCATCTGTATAGTATATACATTATCTACTAAGTAAGGGTGGTTTATTTCATCAAGACTTAAAATAATATCTAAATCAGTTATAGTAAAACACACAATAAGAGTATCCTCTAATTCTACAGTGAAGGCACTACTTAACAATGATGTCAATTGCAATTCTTAAAGTGCTTTTCCCCTCTGCTCAAAACATGGTAATATTGGTTTGTACCAAGTATATTTAACTTACTTATAAGTCCCTGATAAAGTGTACTACATGTGCCCAGGGTCTGTAAATAAAATGCTCCTAGTGGGCCCGCAGCACTGATTGTGCTACCAACTTAAGTAGCCCTTTAAACATGGCTCAGACCTGCCATTGCAGTGCCTGTGTGTGCAGTTTTAAAATGCCACGTTGACTTGGCAAAATAAACCTTTTGCCAGCCCTAATCCTTCCTGTTTAATACATATAAGACACCTCTGAGGTAAGCCCTGGACAGCACCTATGGCAGGGTGCACTGTACTTAAAATGTTTGACATGTACGTTTAAGTTTTAGTGATAGTGGTAGTGAAAAACTAAATAGTTTATTTTTCACTACTGCAAGGACTATCTATCCTTTAGGATAACATTGGAGTTACCTTATTACATTTTATAAGTGTAATTCCAAATGGGAAGAGATGACTTGTTAATTTCTGGTGGCTCTGGAATCCTAATTTAAACTCCTAATTTATGGTGAAGTTGGATTTTAAATTACAATTCTAAAAATGCCACATTTAGGAAGTTGGCATTTTCTTACCTTAGCCATTTGGTGCCTGCAGCCTGTCTCAAGTGACATGACTGGGTGTTGTTGGCAGTTAGGCCTTTTGTATTCCTCCTAGACAGCCACACACATTGGCAGTTTAGGTGTGACTGGATGGGGCATCTCTGGCAAAATGGGAGGGCCTCAATTACACCTGAACAGGCTGTATCCTGTCTCCACACAAAGGACTGCATACCCCATGTAGTTATCCTGGAGCCATTGGCAGGAAGACAGGGCATCTGTGTAATTTCAAGGCACAACTGTGTATAAAAGAAGGACCTCAGACATGACCCCTTGAGTACACTTCTGGACCTGTGGATACTCTACCAGGATGAAGGACTGCTGTGCTGCTGAAAAGACTGCCACTCTGCTGGACTGCTGATCTGAAGCAAATGCTGCCCTCCTGTGCTGACCTGCTGCCCTCTTGCCTGGATGAGAAGGACTGGACCTCCATCTGCTGAACCCAGAACCCAGAGTGACTCCAAGGTCTAGTTGGCTGGCCTTCTGATCTGAAGCCTCAGGGACATAACATGCTTCCAACTCCCCTTGCATCTGCTCCTGTACTCTGCCCTTTGTGAGTGTCTACCCAGCCTAGTCATGCCACTCCAGTCCTGGACCCTTGGGAGTGAGCTTAAAGTGCTTTACAGTCTCTGCGGGTCCAGCTGAAAATGATACATCTCCTTTGCTGTTCAGTGAAACTCCAAGCAGAACTGATGCATTTCTGCTGCTGCAGGGATGTGACCCATCACAACCAGCATTGCCTATGCACCGCCACAGCATGACGCATCCTTGACGCAAGCCCCCGGCAGCCTCGATGATGGACACCGCATTGCAGCCTTGCCGCTCTTTCGATCTGAATCATCGACCTGACTGCGTGCCGCATCCCGGAATCCAGACTTCTCATCATTTGTGATTTTTGGTGCTATTTTCTCTAAAAACTTTAAAATTCAATATCTCTGGTGCTAGTAATTGGATATTTGTCATTGTGGTCTTGTTTAATTTATTAAAGCAAGATCTATTTTTCTAACCTTATGTGGGATACTTTTTGTGGCTTGTTTTTACTGTTTTACTGTTTAAAGTGTTGCCCAAATACGTGCCTTGGCACATTGCCTGTAAGTTAAGCTTGACTGCTCTGTGCCAAGCTACCAGGGAGTTGAGCACAGGTTAATTTGGGTCCGCTTGTGAATTACCTCGACTAGGAATGTGGTAGCTGCTTGACCAGTTCTCAAACCCGAGTCAACCGGTGAACCAACTTCTAAAAATCCCATTTTAAAAGGGTGCACAGCCTGAATCTGCACTTGTTGAAATGGGCTACTTGACTTCTGAATTGTTCACAGATTTTTGGAATCAATCATTAGGACATCCCTAAACATCCCTAGATTCTACTATAGATGTCACAGTGGCTTTTTTGATAGATGTAGGTGACTACTAAACAATGCCTCTGCACACCAATACGATTTAACACATTATAGTGCAGGAATTATTAAGGGACCTTGTGAGAACATAGACCCAAGGCATCACCGCCAGGCACCGAAAATCACTTGAGCGCAACAGAGAAAGATGGACACTCACAGAGGAGAAGAAATGAATGGCTCTCACACATGATAGTCCATGAAGAATGTGCAAATCCAATACCAAGATTAGAGCACGTTGTTGTAGGATAGAGAGACATTGTTTTGGACGTAACAGGAAGGCCTTAGACTTAATCATGTTTGCTGTGAAAAAGAAGGATCACTGACATAATATCGACTACAAAAATATAGACTTACAAAAATATCGATGCCAAAATATAGAATGCCAAAATATCGAAGTCCTATCTCCAAACAGGAAATTACAAAAATATCGAATCCAAAATATCGTTGTAAATAATATAGTTAGTCAAAATATCGAATTTTTTAAATGTTTTAAAAGTAATGTTAAATAAATGAAATAATACATATAATTAACTGACACATACTTATAAATACTTAAATAACAGTAAACTTAATGAATAATTAAAGTAAGTAAAAAAAAAAAATTAATACATATATCTTAACGTGATATTAATTAAAAATATTCAATATTTTCTGTGTAGGATAGCGGGCGCGTAAAATTTACTATTACCACTCCAGTAAGTGCAATAGTAGGGAAAGCGTTGGATAGCGGGAGGGTAAAAATTACTATTCCCACTCCAGAGAATGCAACAGTAGGGAAAGCGTTGGATAGCGGGAGGGTAAAAATGACTATTCCCACTCCAGAGAGTGCAATAATAGGGAAACCATTGGATAGCGTAGGGGTAAAAATTACTATTCCCACTCCAGAGAGTGCAAAAGTAGGGAAAGCATTGGATAGCGGGAGGGTAACATTTACTATTCCCACTCCAGTGAGTGCAACAGTAGGGAAAGTGTTGGATAGCGTAGGGGTAAAAATTACTATTCCCACTCCAGAGAGTGCAACAGTAGGGAAAGCGTTGGATAGCGGGAGAGTAACATTTACTATTCCCACTCCAGTGAGTGCAACAGTAGGGAAAGCGTTGGATAGCGTAGGGGTAAAAATTACTATTCCCACTCCAGAGAGTGCAACAGTAGGGAAAACGTTGGATAGCGGGAGGGTAACGTTTACTATTCCCACTCCAGTGAGTGCAACAGTAGGGAAAGCGTTGGATAGCGTAGGGGTAAAAATTACTATTCCCACTCCAGAGAGTGCAACAGTAGGGAAAGCGTTGGATAGCGGGAGGGTAAAAATTACTATTCCCACTCCAGTGAGTGCAACAGTAGGGAAAGCGTTGGATAGCGGGAGGGTAAAAATTACTATTCACACTCCAGAGAGTGCAATAATAGGGAAAGCATTGGATAGCGTAGGGGTAAAAATTACTATTCCCACTCAAGTAAGTGCAATAGTAGAGAAAATAATAAATGTATTTTTATTTTTAAATTAATTAATTATTAATACAAAAACAAGTATTACAATTAATTACCAATCACAAAAGAATTGATTATTTATAAATACCAATACATTTTTGTTTAATTAATTAACAATTAATAATTAATTAACAAACAATTGTTTTTCAATAACAAACATTAATAAATGCAAATAATACCAATTAATAATTAATTTATAATATATTAATTAAGGATATACACAAATTATTTAAATAATTATTTTTTTCCAATTATATTACTTCCCACCATATTCCCGTATAAACACAATACCCGCTACAAATATTAATTGAATACAATTAACATAATTATCAATTTACCTATTAATACTAATTAATTACCAATTAATACTAATTATTTACACATTAATAATTAATCAACAACCAATTAATTTGCAAAACCAATTAATAATTAACTAATAACAATTAAATTACTTCCCACCCTATTCCCCTATAAACCCACAACCCGCTACAGAAGTAAAATGCAAAATTAAATTAAAGATATATTAATTAACAATATACACAAATAAATTAAATAATTATTTATTTACAATTATATTACTTGCCACCATATTCCCCTATAAACACACTGCCCGCTACAAATATTAAATGAATACAATTAACATAATTATCAATTAAACAATTAATACAAATGAATTACCAATTAATAATAATTATTTACCAATTAATAATTAATCAACAACCAATTAATTTGCAATACCAATTAATAATTAACTAATAACAATTAAACTACTTCCCACCCTATTCCCCTATAAACCCACAACCCGTTACAGAAGTAAAACGCAAAATTAAATTAAAAATAATTAATAATTCCTATAAATTATTATTTAATAATCTATAATTAAATTACTTCCCACCCTATTCCCCTATAAACCCACAACCCGCTACAGAAGTAAAATGCAAAATTAAATTAAAAATAATTAATAATTCCTATAAATTATTATTTAATGTACTATAATTAAATTACTTCCCACCCTACTCCCCTATAAACCCACAACCCGCTACGGAATTAAATTACAAAAAAAAAAAAAAACATAAAATTCAATAATTTAAAAATATTCTAACATACATTCCAATATTAATACATACTTTTAACACATATACTAACACTTAAAACACTATAAAAAATTCGATATTTTTAACAACTATATTATGACTGTCGATATTACTTACTTCTATATTATTGCAATCGATATTTCTTACCTGTTTTTCGATATTCTTCACCACTATATTTTTGCAAGTCGATATTCTGTCCATTCGATATTAAAAACTCGATATTCTTGCTACTCGATATTTTTTTTTCGATTTTATGTCTAGTTACCGAAAAAGAAGAGTATACCAGTGTGTTAGAAATTGGGTTTTGATTTGAGGGGGTTAAAACCTTTCTCAAGCAACAATCACAAGCCTTGTCAGGGTGACCCACAAAAGTCATTAAATTAAACCTCTGTTTAACCCTATGGTAGCTCTGCACAAAAGCTGTCAGGCCTAAGTTAGAGGCACTGTGTTAAGTATTAATGCAGTACACAAACAGTAATAAAGTTAAAACACAACATGGCAAAAATCTATTTCGTAACATAGAGTCAAATTTAATAAATATCTTGACACCAGAACATCAAATATCTGATCAGCTGAACCAGAGTTATGAATTTTTAAAACTTGTAGTAAAATATAGTGCTTAAAAGAGCAAAGAGCCAACCGCGGGTATCTACTCGCGCAAGACCAGATCAAAGTTGAAAGTTATGGCAGACGGGAGGCGTGGCCAGCAGCATGGCGGTGTAGACGTGCTACACGAGAGCTCCGCTGGCCCCGCTCGTGATCCTGGCGATATCCTTTGTCTCTTCGCCATCGGAACAGCTATCCGGAAATCTGAATCCCGACGGAGTGCTGCGGATCCGCTGCCGAGGCTTCCGCCTACATCCTGCTTAAGATCTGGGCAGATTTGCGAATCTCGGGACCGGAGCGCGGCCACTTCCAAGATGGTGGCACTGGCGAATTGATCTAAACCCGGCCCGAGACCACACTGAGCGGACGTAGTGACCGCTGGAGTAAGACCACTAGCCAGCTGCGTGGACCTCCGTCAAGAGTGAAACCCTCCCCATGGTGAGCGATGTGATGAGACAACCCCCAGGATGTCGCTGTAATGGTGTGGCGAGCAAGTGGTGAACGCTCCGGGTCGCGGAGGTGGCGCCCGCGCCAGGGCTGATGAGCGCACTGGACTGTCTCCTATTGTTTTGGCTGAGGAAGGCTCGATCGGCGTGCCTAGGCTCCCTGGGGGTGGATTGCCCCGTGTAGATAAAGGCCTTGCGCTCCTCCTCCGACCCACGCAACAGCTGAAATCGTGCATTCCCTGCTCAAGGGGTGTCTCCGGGGTTAGTGGTGAGGCTCGCCCGCCCTCCCGCCGCGCCCTGAAAAGGTATATTGGCTGCACACTCTCGGCGGTGGTGAGTTCCTGACTGGGACACCTCTGAACGCAGCACTGTGAGTATTCTCCGCCCTACTTATTTGGACTGCCATCATAGCGCTGCAGAGCTGAGTCGCGCTCCCCTACTTATCTTTAGCACACCATCCTGTCCTCGAGGGCCGATCCTGGGGCACTATACCAACTTCCTGCTGGCTACATGGGTGCGCTGACAGCGTATGGCCCAGCCGCCTGGCCGCGGGGGGTTGGCGCGCTTTCCCCCGTGGATTGGTCACCCTGCTTGGACCCCTGAAGACTTTGGACCCTGCCCGCTTTGCGGCGCCTTGGAACCGGGGGCGATACCGTACGTGAGGGGCGCCGCTGTCATAGACCCTGCGTGTAAACTGAGGGAGATTTGAGGGGCACAGCTATTAATATAAGCCCTGCTTCCGGGGACAGTACGCTCACCCACCTGCAACTTGTCTGTCAGCCCATCACCTCCGTGCTCCCCCCCTTCTTCTGGACTGATTGCAGACGCTTGCAGACATTTGGACCCTCGGACTGAGGAGCCCTCACTGGGATCACAAGATGGCGCTGTAAGAGAGGGTGCACGGTTGGTTTGATCCCATTGAGGTATTGCTGGATCCCTACATTTCCCAGAGAGGCTCAAGGGCAGCTTGTTTGCAGTCTCGGCCGCTTCTGCCTCGGATTAAGTTGGCACAACACCCGCGTCATAGCGGTGAACATAGCAGTCCCTGCAGGCGACAGCTGGACTGTCCCTCTCCTGTGTCTGCCCACCATGACAAAGGATAAAGACAAGGATAAAGAACCCAGTCCGTCCCGTCAGGGCAAACTAGACTGCTTCGCCAAGGCGCTACCGGCTGCGCAGTGTACGGAGGGAGGACCCACCCCCCAACCGGATACGGCGTCCATCCTGCAGGCTATCCGGGAGTCCAGAGAGAGCTTGGAAGGGAGGATAGCAGAGGTCCGCTCCGAAGTTACGCTGGTAAGTCAAGATCTCCGCAAGGTCTCGAAGAGGGTGAAAGAGGCGGAACATCGCATCTCGGAGCTGGAAGATACTTCCCAGGTCACACGAAAAGATGTTGCGGGGCTTCTCTTGTCTGTGGCGGAGGTGGCCTGGAGAGTAGATGATGCAGAAAACAGGGCCAGGAGGAACAATCTTCGATTCGTTGGATTTTCTGAAAAAGTGGAAGGAAGTAACCCAGAACAGTTTCTTCTGACATTCCTGAAAGATCTGCTGCCACAGGCGCCGTTCTCGACCTGTTTCATAATAGAACGGGCGCACAAAATGCCCAACTTTGCTCCGCCGCGGGGGCTCCTCCACGACCCCTTCTGAACTTTTGCGATAGAGACCTAATACTCAGAGAAATCCGGAAGAAGGGGGAGATCCGCTATGAGAATACTAAGGTGAGGGTCTTTCTGGATTATTCTTGAGATGTGCAGAAACAGGGCCGGACCTCTGATCAAGTTAAAATCAAACTGCGTGCCATGGGGATCCGATATATGTTGTTGTTTCCTGCCAAACTGAAAGTCATTTTCCAGAACCCTACACAGTTTTTCCAAACTCCGGAGGAGGCGTGGTTCTGGGTGGAGGAGCGGCCGCGACCTCGAAAGCCGCCACTGACAGGCTCCACTAACTCCCCACTCAGACGAGGGGTACGGTCCCAAGACAGGCTCAAGATAAGCGTCGGAGGCGAAGTTTGCGGCCCAGGTCGTCAGCGGGTGGTACACCGGGCAGAACCCTGAGATCCGGAGGCACGGACACACTTTTGTCGGACTCTGGGGAAGAGGTGCGTCGCTCGAGATCAGCTGATCCTCTGCAAAGACGAGATGATACGGGCCACACTGACTTGTCTGAGAGGGATGACTCTGACGGGGCACCCAGCGCCCATCTACTCCTGAACAGTATCCTACGACTAGAAGCGACAGACCAGGCTGTCCAAGTTCCTGATGACCGACCCAGCCAGCTTCCTGTGGAGGGCGAAGAGACTTGAGAGGCAGGGCCCGCTGGCCGCTGCCGGCCAGTAAGACTTTCCTGATCTCCAGTGGTTGTCCACTGGTTTACATTTGAGCTGGAAAAGTAGTTGACGTGTTTGTGTGGGTTTTGATATTGTGTAGTTAATTGGGAGGGAGGGGCGGGGGGATAACAGACCTCTTAACGGACGATTCGCTCCAAAGTTGTCATGTTGACGAGTGGGTGGGTGGGGAGATCACCAGAAGAGTGTAGGGTGGGGGGGTTGTTTTGTTGTTTTGAGTATTGGCTGGAGATTATTTGATGGGAACGGAGTTTGTTTGATTCAGGCTTGTTGCGCAGAACAGGGGAGGGGGAGGGGGAATACATTTCCGTCGAAAGCAGACACCGGGACAGATTTCGCAGTTGTAGTACTATGCCAGACGGTGACTATACAGTAATGACATGGACTGTCAATGCTTTGGGTAATAAGGTGAAAATGGGATTGGTAACCAAATATCTTAAGAGACATAGACCTGATATAATATTTCTGCAAGAGACGCACCTTTTGGGAACGACATGCTCCTTTCTGGGACGAGGTTGCTACACCACTCTGGCACACGCGGGATTTACCAAGGGCTCCCGTGGGGTGGCGATCCTTATTAGGAGTTCCCCACCCTTCCATGTCACGCAAACATGGGTGGACCCCGAGGGAACATATGTCGCAGTCAGGGGGATTTGGAAAAACAGGACTTATTTTCTAGCCAGTGTCTATGCACCACCTCGCCTCCAACAACGCACGTTCGACAAATTGACTGACCTCCTCTTGCACTCTGGCCCCACCATACACCTCCTTGGAGGAGACTTCAACGATGTACTGAATCCCCTGCTGGACCGCTCCTTAGCCCGAGGGGACACCCCAGATATTACTCCTCTGGCCCATTTTTTAGAGTCACTTGGCCTGTCTGACCTTTGGCGGCGCCACCATCCGCTCCAGCGGACATATTCTTACTTTTCCGGCGCCCATAAGGTGTTCTCCTGCTTGGACTATCTTTTCGCTCCAGCAGGGGAGATGCAGCGGTTGGCCGATATAGATTACCTGGCTAGGGGAATATCAGACCATTCTCCTCTGCTCATGAAAATGAGTGGTGGAGGAGGTCGACGGCTTCCGCAATGGAGGCTTAATGCGTGGGAGCTGCGTGATGAGACAGTTGCTGAAGAGCTCCGTGTTGACTCACAGCTATATTTCACTGAAAATGAAGGTACAGTCTCATCTGCAATTACTTTGTGGGAAGCCTACAAGACGGTACTGCGTGACAGGGCGCAGAATGTACTGGCCCACAAGAAGAAACGTGCGACTCAGGAGCTTGAAGAATTAGAACATACCCTCCTGGACTTGGAAGGGACAAGCCAGGCCACAATGGCAGAACAAGATCTGCGCCGGCTTGAAATAACTTTGGCACGAATACTTAGCGCTTGCGACTGATGAGGTAAAAGCATACCAACTAGCAACCCAACATCGCCTTTACGAAACGGATGATCGGGCGGGGAAACTGCTGGTGTGGCTGGGGAGGAAAGAAATTGAGTCCCGATGGGTACTGTCTATAAAGGAGCAAGAGATTATTCATACCACTCGGGAGGATATCGATGGAGCTCTTGAGCGCTATTACAAGGCTCTTTATGGAGCCCGTACTCAAGCAGAAGACTCTCCGATTTGCCAATACCTTCAAGGTATTGACATGCCTACCCTTACACCCGACGACCGAGATAGCCTAGAGGGTGACCTGACACTGGCGGAGGTTACCGAGGCCATAGGTCGTCAAAAGCCAGGTAAGACTCCGGGCCCTAATGTCTTGCCGAGTGAATTTTTTAAACTGAACACTGCATTGCTAGCGCCCCATCTCCTAAAGATGTTCGTTGAATCAAAAAAACAGGGGTGTCTCCCTCAAGACCTTTGTCTAGCCACAGTGGTGGTCATTCATAAAGACGGGAAACCCCCAGATGATTGTGGGTCATATCGCCCCATAACCCTCCTTAATATTGAAACAAAAATCCTGGCCACGATTCTTGCACAGCGCCTGCTAAGCGTGATTCTTCCGTTGGTGCACCAAGACCAATCTGGCTTTTTTCCTAAGCGTGCTACCCGTCTTGACTTACGCCGCCTAGCTAACTGGATGGACACAGTACAGGGTCGCGACACTCCTCATTTGCTTCTCTTGCTTGATGCGGAGAAAGCGTTTGACACGATTCACTGGTCCTTCATGTGGCTCACTCTGGAAGCAATGGGCTTCGGCCCAGTTTTCTAGAGTGGCTGGCATTGTTATATAATACACCCAAGGCGCGAGTACGGGTCAATGGCACTCTCTCCGCCAGCTGGCCGATACAACGCGGCACCAGACAGGGTTGCCCCTTGTCTCCTCTACTGTTTGCCCTCATATTGGAACCCCTGGCATGCATAGTTCGCTCCCGACCTGACCTGGGTGGCTTCCTAAATGCTCCTGGGTCACTGGAGGAAGAACGCTTATCATTATATGCAGATGATATTCTGCTCTATGTCATGCGGCCCGATGACACGCTCCCCCGTCTTCTACACATTTTTGAAGAATATGGCAGCTACGCTGGCTACAAGATTAATTGGACTAAGTCCACCCTCTATCCAGTAAGTGGTGATCCCACATCTTATACTTATCCCAGCTGCTTGCGGCTGGCCGTGGAGGGCTTTCTGTATCTGGGCCTTTATATTACCACTGACCCCGTGCTTCACGAGGAGCGCAATATACGACGGGTGCTGCTGAACTGTCAGACAGATGGGAAACGGTGGAGGAAACTCCCTCTCACTATCATGGGAAGAGCCGGCATGCACAAAATGGCGACGCTCCCTCAGCTTCTCTATGTTCTTCAGAACACTTAGCACAAATTACCTGATACAATTTTCATGTCTATTGATAGTGGATTCACACACCTGGGGACCATCCGGCATATAGGCTAGAAAGACTTCAGTTCCATGAACACTCCCACCTGCATTATCTATACGGGGGGCCTGCACGACGCAACTCCTTCCTGCTACCCAACGGGTAATAGAGGCCTGGAAAACTGCAAAGAAATTGATGAGATGGGAAGGGAAGGGAAACCTACACGGGAGACCCCATTATGGGAGGGAGTTAGTCTGCGTGAGATCAGGAAGCTGAAGGGCTTCAAACAATGGGACCTCATTGGCAGGTCCAAGATAGGAGACCTCCTGGAGAGAGGCTCCCTGGCCTCCTTCTCGTTCCTTCAATCCAAATATCAGCTGCATAGTTCCCAAGCTTACGCGTACCTTAGGCTTTGCCATGACTGGCGGGCGGAAGGGTTGGACGACGGGGCGCTGCCGGAATACGCCCCCCCTTGAGGGCAGACTCCTTCAGGAGGAGATCCCGACTCAGGCGATTATCGCTGACATACAAAACGCAGCTCAATAACATACCGGATGGTCTCGTCCCCCTTCGCGCAAAGTGGGAACTTACCACAGGACCTCTTGAGGATATAGACTGGGAAGCAGCCCTCATGCACCCGCGTGAGGTGGTGATTAAATTAAGACTGCATCTTATCCAATACAAGATTCTTCATAGGGTCTACTATGATAGGGAACAATTGCACAAGATGGGGAGGGTGGAGGACCCTGCATGCCTCAGATGCCGTACGGAACATGGCACATACATTCACACTCTTTGGGAGTGCAGTCACATTCAACCCTACTGGCACACAATAGTGGGGGAATTAAATAAAATACTTGGGCCATCCATTGAGATGGATGTGAAATTCCTACTATTGGGAATTCCCACTGAGGTCGATCTTCCACGTCATGGACTCTTGCTTGCTAATCTTGGGTTGGTGGTGGCTAAACGGGACATAGCCAGGTACTGGGGTGCACCATGCCTTCCTACGTTTACAGAATGGAAATCCAATATGGATTTATACATGGCTGCGGAAAAAGTGGTTTATAAAGCAAGGGGCTGTCCACGTAAATTCCGAAAAATTTGGTCCCCATGGTTGAAGTACTACAAGCTAGATTTGGATGTAGAAGGGGGAGCCCTTGCATTATCTCACGCGAGGTCTGGTACTGGCTTATAAGGAACGCTTTCCTGCCCTCTGTTTACGAATGGACTTTTAGTAGAATGGTCCTATGTACTATTCGGATTGTCACCGTTGATGAGTATACATGCTCTCTCTTGAGCTACCCCTCTGCAAGATTCATTGATTATTGCTGTACCTCCATACCCAATGGTAATCATACACTTTGCATTGAATACTTCTTTTCTCATCTGTCAATATGTTATTGAATTGTATAAAAAGTAAAAATAAAGTTTAAAAAAAAAAAAAAAGAAAGTTATGGCCGACCGCGATGGAGCGCGGTTCAGATAAAAGAAGTAGATCGGGCTCGGGTAACCTTTGCCCTGGATACATTTTGAAAAAAATGTCTGAGAAGGTAAGGTTTAATGGGATAAGGCAGTAGGCGGTGTCCAAAGAGGAGGCGTCATTGTCTTGGAGCTGCTAGACGAAGTTGCAGGGAAGATTCCAATGTTCGTACTCTGTCACTTTTTCGGATGTTGAAAATCTCCAGCCAGATGAAGCTACAGGTTGTAGCCGATGAGGGCTCCACAAGGCCTCTACACTTCCAGAGAGGAACTGCTAAACAGGATTTGCCTCTGTAGAGAAGTACATAGTGGGAGCTACTGCAAAGTCAGGGTGGCCGCGCTGCACCAGGGGTTGAATGGAGAGCAGGTAGGTACTAATCACCTGTTGATTCTAAGCCCACTTTCTGGCAGAAAATGTTCTAAATACCAAGTTTTGTTTTATGGCTGTATGGTCAATTTAGCGACACTTGCAAGGTCCAGAACTGGGTGGGCTCCCCTTGGAGGGCCGGACTCACTTCAGCCAGGGTCTGGGTGCCGATGCAAGGTTGTTGGAGCTTGTTGTGTTCCTTTAGGTCAGAACAGGAGGCCAGCCAACTAGCCCTTGGATTCACTTGGATAGTCTTGGGCTCAAGCAGCAAGGAAGGACTCATGTAGCGGGGCAGTAATCTGAGGCTACAAGGTAGGCTTCAAGCTGCATGGCAGTCCTTTTATAGTAGCTGGGCAGACCTCTGAAGTAAGAAGCAGGCTTCAAGCAGAAGGGCAGTCCTCTGAAATACAAGGCAGTCATTCTGAGTGTCTTCTACAGGTCCTGTAGTAAACTGAAGAGTTGGTATGAGGGTCCAATATTTAAACCTGGTACCAACCTTTGAAGTGAAAGAAACTTTTAGGCCTTTCTACATCTGGAAATGTCTCCCATTCCCCTGTCCAGGCTTCAAGAGGTCTTGGGTGTCAAAAGACTGTTGTCGAGTTCTTTGTGGATGTGCTGAGGCCAGCCCCTTTGAAATTAAATGTTAGTGGGACAGGGAACGGCTCCTCCCAGAGGAGAGTAAATGCACTGGTTCTGCTGGGTCCACAGAGACTGTCAGAGCATCTTAAGACCCACTTCCAAGGGACAAGGACTAGGTTGGTACCACTTGGCAGGGTATGCCTCACAGACTGCAGAGTACAGGTGCTGGGGTCAAGGTTGTTGGAGCCTTCTGCCCCTGACTCTCAAGTCCGGAGGCTAGCCAACTAGACCTTGGATTCACTCTGGGGTCTGGGTTCAGCAGCTGCTGGCCTAGGCAAGAGGGCAGCAGTCCTTCGGAGCAGTAGTCTAGCAGAGTGGCAGTCCCTTCAGCAGTACAGCTGTCCTTTTTCTTAGCAGAGTATCCACAGGCCCAGTAATGTACTAAAGATTTGATGTCTAAGGTCCAATACTTATACCCAGTTCTCCCTTTGAAGTGGGGGAAGCTTCTAGAGGTTGCCCTTTGAATTCCACACGCTTCCTGCCTTCCCTGTCCTGGCTCCAGAAAAATTACAGGGGGTATGCAGCCCTTTGTGTGGAAGCAGGACACATCAAGTGTAAATAGGGCTGTGCCCAGCTCCACCTTCCTATACTGCCAATGATGGCCCATCCATGCATAACTAAGCTATCTATTGTCTGTGACTGTCTAGGAGGAATACTCAAAGCCCAACTGCCAACCACACTCAGTCATTTGACCCAGAGACAGGCTGCAGGCACTAATGGCTGAGGCAGGAAAATGCCACTCTCTAAAAGTGGCATTTTCAGAAATTGTGACTTAAAATCCAACTTAAACATAAGGTAGTATTGTTCATTACAATTCCAAAGACAGAAAACATTACAGCTTATTAAATGTAATAATGTAACTCCTATGTTATCCTATGGTAGATGTAGGCCTTGCAGTAGTGAAAAATGAATTTAAGAGTTTTCCACTACCTGGATATGTAAACTTTAAAAGTACATTTCCAACATTTTACCTACACTGCACCCTGACTTATGGTCTGTTTAGGGACTACCTTAGGAGTGACTTATATGCAATGAAAAGGAAGGCTTAGGCTTGGCAATTTGTTATTTTGCTAAGTTGAATTGGCAGTTTGCAACTGCACACGTGTTGCAATGACAGGCCTGAGATATGTTTTGAATGGCTACTTCAGAGGGTGGCACAATGAGTGCTGACGCCTCACTAATAGCTTTTAATTTGCAGGTCCTGGATACGTGTGTTAACACATTACTAGGCAAGTACAAGTAAATTAAATGTGCCACTTGGGTGTAAGTCAATTTTACGGTATGTTAAGGAGTGAGTTCCACAACTTTAGTACTAGTTAGCAGTGGCAAAGTGCCCAGAGTCCTATAGCCAACAAAAATGAATTTCAGCAAACAGGAGGGGAGAAGAGAAAGAATTTGGGGGAAGTCCACAGCAAGCCTGTCAGGTCTGACACCATGCAACCTTTGCAAGCTTCAGGAGTCTGATTACAGAAACAAAAATCAGACCTATTATAATTCAGAAACTGACAGCAAGACCCAAATGTAGGATACCCTAGGTGGAAACATGGGCAAATCTAGCCATATTTCATAAAAAAACAGCTACACAATCCTGTAGAAAGAAGTCAAAACATCTATATATGTAGATGCACTGGCTGTTGACCAGGTAAACACTTTGCAGTAAAAGGCACTTTTCAAGTAGAAAGTCTACATCAGCTGCCACGAGCACCAAAACCAGTCAGATTAGGAGTGGGAGCAGACGCGCACTATGCCAACCCTTCCTATTCAAGGCCCTTGAAACAAGAATACATAGGACAGCAGGCACCACAGGGCATGTCAAATGAATTGTTTGGAGATTACTAGGGCTTCAGGGAACTTATTGTTACATGTGTCTATAATCAATTCACCTCTTTAATATAAATAAGAGCATGACTAGGAAACTGTTTGACTGGTCAGGCAGCTAGAAAGTGCAGAACAAGAACAGGACAAGGCATACATACACCTGACCCAGGGAATATGGTCTATATGGCATCCAGTAGTCATGTAATACTCTTTGGTTTGGTCAACGCTGACAAATGTTTTAAAGTAACACCAAACAGCCGCTTAGCATCATAACACTTACAATTGAAAAAAGTTAAAAACTGGCTTTTCGAGCTGCTCTTCACCACATATTGTAAATATAGATCTGAAATGTAAAATGTATACTATGGACTGTCAATTATTTAAATATAAGATACCATATATAAACTTTCTAATTGCTTGCTGCAGCCCCAATATAATAACCTCAGAATCCATCTCATATTGCATCCTCAGTATAGAATAGTCTGTGTTATTATGATTTGTAAGCAAGTGTATGTTAAACTTGGCATGTGCCATTGATGTAATAGTCATGATGACATGGATATCTGCTGCAGTTCAGGAACAGCAGAAACATTAGAACATGTTATGTGGCTCTATAGGATGTACAAGCATGTAAGACACTTTGTTGTGAAGTAGACTCCATCTAGATAATAGAGCTCAACATCATTTAAGAAATTGTTCTTTATCTTGATTATTGAATGACTTTCTTTTTATATGAATTGAATAATACAGTTTTCAATTTAAAATATTAAGCTCAATGTGATTGTTTTAACATATTTATGATAATAAAACACATTTTTACATCATAATGGTCTGATTAGATTAAAACAAATTTATTTGAGTTCGAGCTATTGCTTCCTAGCTGATTTGTATGGAAATTGAGCACCATATTTTAAAGTTTCCTTCAAGAGTATTTGTAGCAAATGGGTTCCGAACATCAAGCCTCACAAGATTTTTTGCATTTGACTACCCAGTTTTGGGGCTTTTACTGTGAGTGAGTAGTAAATTCACGGTAATTGGATTGGGAGTGCTACACCCCCGGGTATGCCTTTTAAGATAAGGCTGCTGCTGTGCAGCTAGGTGAGAGGCTGTGGGCTGCTTACACATAAACATGTGAGCACACATGTGTGCGTGCCTGTGTGGGATGCTCACGTGAGACTATCGTCTTTAGCAGCCTGGTTCATGCGCACAGGTAGCTTGTTGCACAAGGAACTCTTCAGGGATTGGTACCAAACTAGGGTAGGTCTTTTAATTTGAGTGGCCATTCATATTTAAGTTCTGTATTGCTTAGTGAAGATCTGTGGTGCTTACACATTGCAGAGGAAATCTGCACTAAAGCACATATTTACACGTAATGCATTGTATTTAGTACCAAGGAAGTAAAAAAAAAACGTAAAAGAAAAATCACACTGGACAATGATTTATTGAATGTCGTTGTTAAGTACTAGTGAGCTGGGGTTACTAACCCACACCATCTTCTCTGAGTAGGCCTTGGGCTTCTCTGCTTCGCTGTCCTGCCACAGTCAAGTGCCAGGTGCCTGGTACCAAGTAAAAAGACAATTGCAGACTTATAAGTTGGGAAGGACTCACATCCTTTACAACTAATAATTACTCAAGTGTTTTACAGTTTTGGTATATAAAGCTTCATAATGCACAATTTTTAAAACTTTTTTTGTGAACATTGTACAGTGAAATGTACCAATTGTGCCAATTGCTTGAAGCATTTATCAAGGACCATTCCACTGAATCCATCTGAAAAAGTCAGATTTGCTGCTCTTTCACGCTTGCTGTCTGTGTGCTGTACAATGTTAGCATTTACACTAATGGTAAAGCCATGAGGGGAGGGGCATCAAGAATAGTACTTGTTCTCTGGTTCAAACATGCCTTGATACCTCCCAATATCTAAACCATTCTTCTATTCCAATTGATTTCAATTAAGTTTTATTATTAGGTTTTATTGATTTCATAATTATTACAGATATATAACATTTTATCCGAAAGATATTAGTTAGTTACAGTGTTCCTAAACACTTTTAATAAAATCTAAAATGCTAAAACAGATTATCCATCTCTTTTAAATGTTGCTGCAGAATAAACAATGGAATTACGAATCAGACCCGCATTTCATAATGCCTTCCTAGGTTCTTGCAGCTTCATTGCTTCTTGGTCTTTTCCTTAACACCTGTTTTACATGTTGGGTGGGAAGGTAAAGCTCTTTAATGTAATCATTCGACCTAACTTTTCAAACTGCTGGGATCCTGTATATCTATTGCCGCTGTCATCCCGATTCATAATCCACTGTCTAAACTGAACCATTGGGTGGCTGAAGTTATTGTAACAGTAGCGCACATGTCCCATCCATCAATCACAACCCTATGCCCTGTAGTACCTGCTTTTTAGGTCGAGCATAGAGTCAGTGCGCAAGCGCTGCTCTGGTGAAGATCTGCTGTAGTTCAGTATGTGATGGAAGCCCCGCTCACTCCCCAGCCTATATTTTTCATTGGCTTGTGTCTTTGTCCTTCGTAAATGCTGCCTTTGGATTCGTTTACAGGTTTGTTAGTTCCTCCTTATTATGGCCATGTCGTCATTTGTATCCTCCCTTGGTTACTGGCCCCTTTACTTGGAGTATTACACGGTACGTGTTATATAGCTTGTTATATAGACTGAGCACTATTTTCTATGATGACGTTGTCCGTGCCTTCACCACCTTCCTCTCCCATTGTCTGTGTCTTTTTGCCCCTCCCCCTGCCCTCCCTTTGTCCATGCCTCCCCCCTCCCTCCCGTTGTCCGTGATGATTCCCGTTAGCAATTCAATAGGTCTCGCGGAAATGCGAGTCCTATTGCATTGTAAATGCTTGTTTTAACAAGTTCATCCCTAGTTATTGCTTGGGCGACTGCTCCCCATCCCAGCCAGTCTAACAGCCAACAAGCCTGCGCTCGGCCGGCAGTGGGAGGCAGAAGATAGAGTGAGGCTGAACTCCAGCGGCTGCCGAGGTGGGAGGGTGGGCAGCAGATTTAAAGGTCCCTTCAAGTGCAAGCGAAGGCTGGTAGAGAGCACAGGAAGAACCTCAGTCCCAGCTGCAACGGAGACCACAGGGTAAGAAACACAATGCTTCCGGTTCACCTGCAGGTTATAAGCGACGCTCACCAATTCTCCGGCGCAGCCGGTGTTTGCACAGTCTTTGGTTTAACCTTCCAAACACCTGTATCCCTTTCACTCCAGCTCCTTATCATGGCTAGTATGCAACAATGTCTGTCTCTAGCATTCTTCACCCCACCCACCTCCCCGGTGCATCCACTGCTCACCTCTGCCACTCCCTCCTACACTCCACTGTTTCTCTCCCCCCCCTGCACCGCCTCTCTGTATCTCGTTATTGCCCTCATCAACCCCGTTTGCCGTATTTCCATGTCCTTAGTGAATGTTTCCGCCACATGAC
Organism: Triturus cristatus; assembly: GCF_964204655.1. NCBI lineage: Eukaryota > Metazoa > Chordata > Amphibia > Caudata > Salamandridae > Triturus > Triturus cristatus. The sequence continues at coordinate 790,402,882 of NC_140586.1, read as the reverse complement.
ACCTCCATCCCCCCGGTGGTGTTTTTGGATCGATAATAATATAATTAGGCTAATTAGTTGTAGCTAATCTACCACCTTCTGGTTTCCCCAACTCTTGCATGCCTTCTCTCCTTTAACTGAATTGGACTCCCTGCCCCCGCGATACCTCTCCCACTTTTTAGCTGTCCGTTTTTATTTCTCTCATTGCCATAAAGGTAGAAGCCGAGAGCTGGATATTATTCGTTCTGATCAAAATTAGATGTACCTTACATTTTCTGGCAGACCTATAGTCCCAAACCTACAATCCCGTTTGTGCAACGCCAAATCCTTGGACACGGCTCGATTAAGTATTAAGTTCCGTGCTTCACTTATCTGACATTACTCAGTAGAAGTTTACATTGGGGCTGTAGATTCCACAACCGCTGAAGCAGCACAGTCTACGGAGATGTGGAATTTCCGACCTGTTGCCTTTCTCCCAGCCCTAGGTAAGATTACGGAAACACGCTTCTAATCTGATATCTTCCCAGATTGGTCGCTACATTCCAACCAAGTCGCTTAGACCTTGTGGTAAATTACTCTCCAAGTCCCTCGGTTTTGTGTACCCACACTGGATGGTGTTCTTCCAGTATTGTGGACCCTAAATTACGAAGCTGGGTGGCTTTTCAACTTCTGAAAACAAATTCTCATTCACTGTTTCAGAAAAAGGTTTAAACCTATCTCTATTCCTAGTAGCCTGCCTTTCTTTTCTGTCTCCCTTGTTTGTTTATATGTTCCTATCCTTTTTTTCTGTTACCCCGCTTGCCCTGGCACCAAGATGTCCCTGAGTGTGTGCAGCGCTGTACAGATAAATAATTATAGTCCCGTATTTGGCGTTGGAAACAAATCACTTAACAGCAACCAAACCTAGTAAAATATGGGTAAACACACAAAATATCGAGAGAAAAAATATCGAATGGACATAATATTGAGTCCAAAATATAGAATGGACATAATATCGAATGGACATAATATAGTTGTTAAAAATATCGAATTGCAGGTAAGTAATATCGAAGTACATAATATAGGCATTAAAAAATATCAAATTGTTATTGATATCGATTTTTTAAAAGTGTTTTGTATGTTAGTATATGTGTTAAAAGTGTATATTAGTTTTTGTAATATATGTGTAATTTTTTTAAAGTAATGAATTTTATGTTATTACATTTTTGCGTAATTTAATTCCGTAGCGGGTTGTGGGTTTATAGGGGAATAGGGTGGGAAGTAATTTAATAGTAAGTAAGTAAATATTTATTTGTATTTATTGGTATTGATAATTAATATATTAATTATTTATTAATTGGTAATTACATTTTATTAAATTATTAATTGATAATTATGCTAATTGTATTAATTTATAATTTGTAGTGGGTTGTGGTTTTATAGTGGAATATGGTAGGAAGTAATTTAATTGTCATTAATTATTGAAAATATTTTTGTGTATTGATAATTAATTTACTGTCAAATAATTATTAATTGGTCATTTTTATTATTTATCAATTTTTGGTATTGAAATTTAATTGGTTGTTTATTAATTGGTAATTAATTTGTATTAATTGGTAATTAATTTTTGTTAATTGTTTAATTGATAATTATGTTAATTGTATTAATTTATTATTTGTAGCGGGTTGTGGGTTTATAGGGGAATATGGTGGGAAGTAATTTAATTGTAAATAATTAATTATTGAAATCATTTTTGTATTGATAATTAATTTACTATTAATTAATTATCAATTGGTATTATTTGTATTTATTCCTTTTTGGTTTTGAAAATTAATTGGTTGTGAATTAATTATTAATAGGTATTTAATTAAAAAAACAATATTTATTGGTATTTATAATTAATTGATTATTAAATATTTTGTGATTGGTAATTAATTTTAATAATTTTTGTATTGGTATTAATAATTAAATTATTTTTAATAAAATATTAAATTATTATTTTCCCTACTACTGCACTCATTGGAGTGGGAATAGTAATTTTTACCCCTACTCTATCCAACGCTTTCCCTACTGTTGCACTCACTGGAGTGGGAATAGTCATTTTTACCTCTACGCTATTCAACGCTTTCCCTACTGTTGCACTCACTGGAGTGTGAATAGTAAATTTTGCCCTCCCGCTATCCAACGCTTTCCCTACTGTTACACTCTCTGGAGTGGAAATAGTAATTTTTACCCCTACGCTGTTCAACGCTTTCCCTACCGTTGCACTCTTTGGAGTGGGAATACTAATTTTTACACCTATGCTATCCAACGCTTTCCCTACTATTGCACTCACTGGAGTGGGAATAGTAAATTTTACCCTCCCGCTATCCAACGCTTTCCCTACTGTTGCACTCTCTGGAGTGGGAATAGTAATTTTTACCCCTATGCTATCGAACGCTTTCCCTACTGTTGCACTCTTTGGAGTGGTATTAGTCATTTTTACCCCTATGCAATCCAATGCTTTCCCTGCTGTTGCACTCAGTGGAGTGGGAATAGTAAATTTTACCCTCTCGCTATCCAACGCTTTCCCTACTGTTGCACTCACTGGAGTGGGAATAGTAAAGTTTACCCTCTCGCTATCCAACGCTTTCCCTACTGTTGCACTCACTGGAGTGGGAATAGTAAATTTTACACTCCCGCTATCCAACGCTTTCCCTACTGTTGCAATCTCTGGAGTAGGAATAGTAATTTTTACCCCTAGGCTATCCAATGCTTTCCCTACTGTTGCACTCTTTGAAGTGGGAATAGTCATTTTTACCCTTATGTCATCTGACTTTTTCCCTACTGTTGCACTCACTGGAGTGGGAATAGTACATTTTACCCTCACGCTATCCAACGCTTTCCCTACTGTTGCACTCTGTGGAGTGGGAATAGTAATTTTTACCCCTACGCTATCCAACGGTTTCCTTACTATTGCACTCACTGGAGTGGGAATAGTAATTTTTACCCCTGCGCTATCCAAAGCTTTCCCTACTGTTGCACTCTTTGGAGTGGGAATAGTAATGTTTACCCCCATGCTATCCAACGCTTTCCCTACTATTGCACTCACTGGAGTGGGAATAGTACATTTTACCCTCACGCTATCCAACGCTTTCCCTACTGTTGCACTCTCTGGAGTGGGAATAGTAATTTTTACCCCTATGCTATCCAACGCTTTCTCTACTGTTGCACTCTTTGGAGTGGGAATAGTAATTTTTACCCCTACGCAATCCAATGCTTTCCCTACTGTTGCACTCAGTGGAGTGGGAATAGTACATTTTACCCTCTCGCTATCCAACGTTTTCCCTACTGTTGCACTCAGTGGAGTGGGAATAGTAAATTTTACCCTCTCGCTATCCAACGTTTTCCCTACTGTTGCACTCTGTGGAGTGGGAATAGTAATTTTTACCCATACGCTATCCAATGCTTTCCCTACTGTTGCACTCTCTGGAGTGGGAATAGTAATTTTTACCCTCCCGCTATCCAACGCTTTCCCTACTGTTGCACTCTCTGGAGTGGGAATAGTAATTTTTACCCTCCCGCTATCCAACGCTTTCCCTACTGTTGCACTTACTAGAGTGGTAATAGTAAATTTTACCCGCCCGCTATCCTACGCTAAAAATATTGAATATTTTTAATTAATATTACGTTAATAAATATATATGTATTAAAACAATATTTTTTTACTTACATTAATTATTTATTAATTTTAAAGCTATTTAAGTATTTTTTAGTATGTTTTAGTTAATTATATTTATTATTTCATTAATTTTACATTACTTTTAAGACATTTAAAAAATTCGATATTTTGACCAACTATATATTTTACTACGATATTTTGGATTCGATATTTTTGTACTTACCTGTTTGTAGATAGGGATTCGATATTTTGGCATTCTATATTTTTTCCTCGATATTTTGGTAGGTCGATGTTCTCCTCCTCGATATTCTGTCAGTGATCCAAAATATGACATAGTTTGGTCTCTACACTGTAGGCAACCCTTAGGTGAATGATAGGCCCAATCCTTCTCTTTACCTGTGATTTATAAGATTTGGATGGCTGCCAGTACACACAAAGAGACGAAGTGAACTTTCTGATGGTTATTGTAAACAAGGGGGCAACTGCAGGTGTCATTCTTCCTGTATTTTTCAAGCATTAGGTCTGTTGGTAGGTTCTTGCAGACTCCATGTCCATTGCCGAAATAGAACAGACCGGGGTCGCCTGCTTTTTAAAGCAAGGAAGTCACAGTCATCAGTTTTCTTTGCATCTTATGGTCCGTTTACCTCAGTATTTGGCTGAACTCTGGCAGATTATCTTTTAGAGCAAAGCAGGCCTGTTTTGTAGATTTGGCGACCCTCCACAGGGTGCCATTTGAGACTGGCTTCATGTGATTACATGTGCAGGATCCGTAGATCAGATAATGCCTGGAGGGTATCTTTGAGGGACTGACTCACTTTGGTAACGCTGGTCAATATGTCATTACCGTAGTGTTTACAAGAGATGAGAAGGCAGACTCGTCTCATTAAACAGAAGGCTGAAAGATTGGTTGCTGGTGGCAAATTTTGTGAAAATCCTTAAGGCCTCGGGGGTGGGGGGGGTCGAGTCAGACTGTCGAAGTTCAATTTACAATGGTACTGCATCACCCATGATTTGGTGATGAGGATTTTACCCAGATACAGTAATAGACGCATGTCCTTGCCATATAGATGGTAGAAGGCAGTAGCGGTCCGTGGAGGGAGTTCGGTGGGGCAGTGAGGCGGGGTGGGGGAATGTAAACACCGGAATATGGATGAACGGAGGTAAGTACACATTTAAATAAATAAAACTAATTTCGTTGCGCGCACTGCATCGCATTTTGCCAACAAAAACAGGTCAGAAACAATACAGGAGGAAGGCAAAAATTCAGGGATGACCCTTCAAAAAGGGCCAAGTCCAACACAACCCCCATCCAGCCAAAACACAGGGTAGACCAATCACTACCTTGATGGGCTTCCCTGATTTGGGCGATAGAACACGGACCCTGGCCCACAACTGCAGGGGCATATTCCAGTTCTACACCAATCTGAACCCAGTTGGATCCCTCTGTCCCTACTCTCAAGGCCCACTAAGCTAACCCAGGGGGGACCCATCTCCTCACCTGGGAACCCCATCTGTGCAGCGCATAAACTAACTTTGCTCACAGATGTGTCCACACTGGTACACAGTACACACATGGCCAACACAGTGGTGTGGCCCAGTTCATCCTCGAGTTGTGGCTCCAGCCCCCCTCCCAGGGGCAACTCTGTCCACCAGGACAACCAGCCACAGTGGCCACTGACAGCTGTCAGTGATGAGAGACAAGCCTCATGCCTTTCTGGCCTCTCTAATCTCTGTGGCGTCAGAAAGCTGGGGGCAGTAGCCCCAGGTGCCTGGCACCCTTTCTCCACTCTCCCTTCTGCCAAGTCAGGTATGGCATCCTGACACTGGCCTGCCAGCCCAGGGTCTGTACCCTCCAACTGGATAAGAGACTGGGGTGGGCTCTCCCACACCCTGCCTTCCTCTCTGAACCCATTCACCCTCCCCACTGGAGCTGTGCTACCAGACACCAGAACTGATGGGATGCTGGTTACAGCAGTCCCCCTTAGTTCACCTGACACTTTGGGATCCCCCCAGGAAGTGGCCTCCCGGTACAGACTAGGCTCCCCTCCTGGTGTTCTGTTATGGAACCAACCAGGTCCTGGGACTGGGTATTGGGCACCTTGAGACACAGCCCCCTCCCTCTCCTTCTCCTCTGGGACAGGACGTGGGACCCTACACCCCTCCCACTACATTGGGACCTATCTGGGCTACCACCAACCTCCCCAACTTCACTTGGTTGGGGAAAACCTGAACCACCCCCTTCTGTGTCACTCCCAAAAGCTTCCTCAGACCCTCGGGAATCCACCCAAAGGTATTCCTCCTGCGCAGGCTCCCTGGAATCAGAGAACTCGCACCCCACAGGGTGTTGGCATAGCTCTGTAAACAAGGACTTAAAATATGCTCTCCAACAAATGAATCACACAGATCCCCACAGTTGTTAACCAAGCTATCCTTTGCCTCACTCTCCAGTGCCTCACACAAGTATCCCATACCACTCTCCTGAGATTGGCAAGACAGGGTCGGACTGTCTCCGTCACTCAACCTACACTCTTCTGGCTGGTCTCCACACTCACATACCAAGGTTTCTTCCAGGGGGAACCCCTCTCACTGCACCTCTCATCTAGGGTCAGTAGACTGTCTCTCCCACCACTAGGAATATGATCTCCTGTGCCAGTTGCCCAATCTACTTCAGGGAGACTGCACACCACTGGAGCTACCTCATAACCCTGAACCCCCTGGTGTATGTTAGCCCCCTCCCTCAAGTCAGGCGCCACATCTCTGGCTGTGTGTACTTTTCTCTCAGCACTAGACACAACATTTTTGCTGCTACCATCTGAGCTGGACTCCACCTCCAACCCAGCAGAGCTCACTTCCTGAGCTACGCACATCTCTTTTGGCTTGGCTGAGACACTCATGGCCTCGAGCCTTTTGAGCTCCAAATCAAGCTTGCTCATTCTTAACTTATGTGCCAAAAGCAATCTCTTTTTCCTCCAAAGCGAGAGTGTTCTTGCTCTCCTCTGCCCACCTTTTGCTCTCAATGAGCAATTTCTTCTCATCCGCCTGAGCCTTTAGTTTCAAAACCTCCAACTCATGCTCTCTGACCCTTTTGGTTTTCCTCCAATTCCTCTGGGGAAAAGCTCCTCCCGGAATGGCTACTACCAGCCCTGGGGGCTGGCCTTCCCACCGGCAAATCCTGTGAACCAAATCCATTCCCTGGCTCATCCTCATCCACCTCAGCATCACCTGTCTCCTGAGCCTCTTTGGCTTCCCACCAGGCCCTCAAGGCCGTTTGCAGCTCCTCCTTCTTGGCACTACTTTTCATTGGACATCCCAAAGCTCCGCAGAATTGCTTTAATTGGTCAACTTTGTAGGTAAGCAATGACTCAATGTTGAATTCCAATTCTGCAGCCTCACTGGCTACTTGACTCCTTTGAGACATGATGTGTGGCTTAAAGGTCACTCAAAAATAGAACCAAAAATAAAAAAACACAATATGTGGTTGCGTCGTGGTCTGCGCTAAAACTAGTGATGTACACCAATCACTGAGTCAGTTGCAAATACAAGTTCAAATCCCTTACCGCTGACCACCAATGTTAGAACTGGTGGTCTCCAGTTGGGTGAGGTAGGTACCTTAGTCCAAATAGGGACCCTTGCTTCTAGTCAGGGAAAGGAGGGACACACTCTCAGATAACCCATGCTCACCCCCTCGTAGCTTGGCACGAGCAGCCAGGCTTATCTACAAGGCAATGTGTAAAGTATTTACAACCACACTCCCAGTAACACAGTGATAACACCACAAATGGACACCACACTGGTTTTTATAAAAATAGCGGTATCTTTATCAAAAGTAATACGATGATACCAAACTATAGAAATCCATCATATGCGTATTCGTAATATATCACTTTGCCGGTTATTAGGTCAGCAATCACTTATAGGTTCTTGCAGTATTAATGAGCGGTTCACAATGATCTAATGCAGTCCTAATGCAATGCTATGAAGTTCGTAAAGTAGTTCATTATGTAGTAATAACACTGTCCTTAATGTATGTACTAATGCAGTTCGTAACGCAGGCATAATGCAGCTCATAATGCAGCTCATAATGCGATTCGTAATGAAAAAATAATGCAATTCGTAACGCAATAATCAGGCAGTTTGTATTGCAACGGAATAATGCAATTCAAATCTGCGCGGTCAACTCGGGCCCCTACTAGGCCCGACACCAAAGACAACAGTCATAAGCTTTAAAGGGCGGCCCCAGTCCTGCTGGGCAGGTATGGGCCGCTTGGGGACTCAGCACGTTTAACGGGGTGCAGCGGGAGAGAGCTCAGAGCACTCCTGTACTCCTCCTGCACACTACCCCAGGCCACACACGGTTGCGGCTCTCGACCGGAGTCCAAGCCTTACCTGGAGGGGTGCGCTGCCTCGCTCTCTCTCTCTCTCCGCTTGGGTTATGGCGCTGCCTTCTCCTTCGTTGACGATCTTGGGCAGGTTACTCTCGGTGAACAACAATCATGATCCCTTTCACCTTGCAGCTTTCTTAGCTTCAAGAAATTCTTTAGTACGTTGCGGCTTGGGCAGGTGGCGGTGATCTTCACTCACAGCCTCAGTTATGCTGACGGCTCGGGCCACAAACAGCAATACAGCAGAGTGGACGATGTTTCACGTTGTGGGGGCAATGCGATCACGGGCACCTTGTCAACAGTACCACAGACCACTCTGCAATCTTCCAGAAAATCCTTGTAGCATGTTGCGGCTCGGGCCGGCGGCGGTGATCTTCACTCACAGCCTCAGTTACGATGAAGGCTTGGCGCACAAATGGCAAAACAGCAACGTGGACGATGTTTCACACTGCGGGTGCAATGCGATCACAGGGCACCTGATAAACAGTACCACGGACCACACAGCAGTCTCAGGCGTCCAAAAGCACTGCGCACCAAGCGTCGGTGGGACACGGTTGGAAACGTTTATTTTCCTGAGTTTCCACAACAAGGGACCAGCCCTCCTCTGGCCCTTGGAGACATGCTACTTCAGGACACAGCACACAGCAAAGTCCTCACAAGCAGGGGGACACAGCACACAGTCCCTTGTCCTCTCCTTAGTCAAATCAGCAAACTGCAGGCCAGCCCTAGAACACACAGCAAGGACAGTCCTTCTCTTCAACTGTTCGTCCTTGGCTGAGGTTCCTCTTGATCACCAAGTAGGTTCAATCCTTTTTCAGTTTGGATTTCAGTCTTGAGATCAGGGGTTTCAGCTCTCACAATTATACCCATAAATACCTGTGAAGTCTTTGTGTGCAGGGGGCTCTGACCCCAGTCCAAACCAGACCTGGGTGTCTTCCAGCCAGTGCACACCCTCTTCCTTTGATAGTGCAGGTCTGGGCCTCAGACGCTCAGCAGGAGGTGGTGCCATCCCTTTGTGGCAGCAACACAGCCCTCTTTATCTCCTCCCCCTCACACCAAATGCAGGCCAGCCTGTTGCTGTCTCACCTACCCCTCTCTGAGGTCAGGACACTCCTCAGACCCTGTCACATCCAAACCTATATGGCCAATATGCAAACAGGCAGAGGCACACAGGATGGTTTAAGACAAGAAACCAGCCACTTCTAAAAACGTGGTTTCTAAGCACAAAATTTAAAAACCATCTTCACAAAAAGATGTGCTATCCAGGCACACTACACTCCATCTCTCCATCTTATGCCTATGGGAAGATATGCTGAAAACATGGGACACAGCATTCCCCATTCTGTCCTATGGGCAAGATGGCCTTGCAACAGTGAAAAGCGAATTTGGCATTATTTTACTGTCAGGACATGGTACACACCTTTGTACATGTCCTACCTTACACATACACTGCACCCTGCCCAGGGGGTACCTTGGGCCTACTATAGGGGTGTGTGATGTGCATAAAAAGGGAAGGTAAGGCCTGGCAAGGGGGTGCACTTCTCAAGACAACAAAGCAGTTAACCAACTGTGGGCAGGCACTGCAGTGGCAGGCCTGAGATCTCTTTTTAGGGGTACTTGTGTGGGTGGCACAATTAGTGCTGCAGGCCCGCTAGTAGCATTTGCATTACCAGCCCTGGCACACATAGTGCACTTTACTAGGGACTTTACCAGTAAGACAAACCTACCAATTATGGACAACCAATTACCATAACACTTTATACAGGGAGTATATGCACTTTAGCACCGATCAGCAGTAGTAAAGTGCCCAGAGTCCTAAAACCAACAAAAACAGGTCATGAACAATAAAGGAGGAAGGCAAAAAGTTGAGGGATGACTCTGCAAAAAGGGCCAAGTCAAACAACTGCTCAGTCCTTTTAGTCAAGGAAATGACAGAGGGTGCAGAGAAGACTTACTGATGAGTTTGTTTCCATCTGTTTCCAGTAATCATGAGATTCCATAGAGTATTCCAAATAAGCAACTCCTAAAAAAAGTACCACTGTTGGGAAAAGAGAATATATGGGGCATATGCCCATATGTTGTATAAATAATTTCACCACTTTATATATAAAAATCACTTGGCATCATTGAAATGAGCAAGAGTAATTTTCTTGACTATAGAATAAGAGCAGCATGATGGAGTTGTACAGGATTGTTTCAAGCTCACAAAATAATTTCCTGTGTCTTTTCCCTTTTTTTGCGGGGAGGGGGCTCTGAATAAGGCTGTTTTGGACTTGTCTGGGCTTCTTTTGTAGAGTTATCTTATGGTTCTTTGGCTGAATGGTGTGGCGTGGTTTCATCGTTTGTGCTGCTGAGCATGAAAATGGTTTTTGTACCTAAATAGAAGTCAGTAGAGTACTGCAGCACTTAATTGTTTGGATTTTCCTTTTAAAACATAGAAGTGCCACCCCATGACTGCCAGCCTGGCTTGGTGGTGAAAAAGCAGGGATGAATGCTCATTGTGATGGTATTGTCTTATGAGAGGGGATGAGTGTCCAGGTTCTGGCGGTCAATGATTTTCGTGATACAGAACTAAATTTCTTATTAAGGTTGGCCTAGAGGGAGAGGTGTTTTGATGTTAAAGCTAACGTTTAACTCGTTGTCAGCTAAGTCTTTTCCCCCTAGAATGGTAAGCCCCTTTTTGGCTATTTGGGGTAGTTTGTGCTTTATCCTCCATAGCTTTTTTTCCACATAAAGTATCCACGCCAAATTGCGAATTTTTTTCCAACATCCAGGGGATTCCAAAGGTATCCAAGGTTTGTTGATTCCCCCGGGGGGGACCGAGAGAATAGTCAAAATATGGTAAAATTTGGGTGAAGAGGGGATAATAGGAAAAGAGTGCTCTGCTAAAAAGTGTCTGTATTTTTCACCCCTAAAAATGTCATCAACAAGCGGTTTGCTGTGCTAAACTCACCATCTTCCCGGCTTGTAGGAAACATGTAAAGCTGAATCCAAAAATCCTATTTTTGTAGCACAATTTTGTCATTTTCCAAAGAGGTAGGCCATTTTTCCTAATTCTTGTGCTTTCGACCTCCTTCCAGTTTATGGTGGAAATCGGGGTGAAGCCAATAAATAATCCCGGAAAGCTAAAGATTTCTGAAAAGTAGACAGAATTCCAAGTTCAACAAGCGGTAATTTGTGTAGATCCCTCAAGGTTTTCACTGAGAAACTAACTGTTGAAATAAAAAGAAAATATTGAAAATGAGTAGGAAAAAACAACATCAATTTGTGACAACGTTTTTATTTATAATTTCTTGTCATGATGGCTGATTTTCAAAAGCAATGTTCCATTATGTCTGCCAGACGCTTCTGGTTGCAGGCTTATATAGATAGGGATTGTAGGTTTTCCAAGAAACTGAGGTACCCAGAGCCAATACCTGAACTGAACTTTACAATGGGTTTTCATTGTGTACCAGGTATACAGCAATTTATATGGTAAAATATAAAAACTGAAATAGGGTTATCAAGGAAACCAAAGTATTTCTGAAATAGACACCAGATACAGAGTTTAGGAGCGGTGGCTATTTGTACATCTTTGAATTTGTGTGTACCCACACTAGCATGTGATTCTGAGGGCATTTTTTCATAATGTGTTCTTTTTCACACACTTACTTACATTTGGAAGGCACAAATGCAGAGAAATACAATTGGAAATAGCAAATGTCCTAATATTCTGTATTCTAACATGTCTGCCATTTAAAAATGGTACCTATGCTAGGCCTACTGCTCTCGAGAGGGAAGGGCCCAAATAACATCATGGACACATCACATTTTTTAATTGAAAACTGACCCTTTTTTTGCAATGTGGCAAGCTGTGGATTTTGGGCCCTAGCAGAACCGTCGCTTAGGGAAATTGATCAAACCTGTACATTTTTGAAAACTAAACGTCTAGGAGATTTCAGGGTGGGGTGATTTGTGTGACTCCTACCACGGTTTCCCATCCAGAAGCCTTTGCAAACCTCAACATCTGACTAAAACCACACATTTCCCTCACATTTCTGTGAGGAAAACTTCTGGAATCTGTGGGGAGTTACAAATTCCCTATCACCCAGCATTTCCCCCAAGTCTGCCAATAAAAACAGTACATCACTTGTGTGGGTAGGGCTTGGACCCGCGACAGGAAATGCCCCAAAACACAAACATGGTCACATCACATTTTTCTACTGAAAACAGACCCTTTTTTTGCAATGTGGCTAGCTGTGGATTTTGGGCCCTCATTCACCCGACACCTAGGCAAACCTGCATATTTTTTAGAAGAAGACACCTGGGGGAATCCAGAGTGGGTTGACATGCATGGCTCTCACCAGGTTTTCTTACTCAGAAGCCCATGCAAACATCAAACTTTGACCAAACAAAATAGATTTTCCTTGCATTCCTTTGATGGAAAGTTCTGGAATCTGCAAGGAGCAACACATTTCCTACCACCTACTATTCCTCCAAATCTCCCGATAAGTATGGTACCTCACTTGTGTGGGTAGGGCTAGTGGCCGTGACAGGATTGGTGCCAAAACACAAGATGACACATCACTTTTTTCCACTGAAAACTGACCCTTTTTAGGTCGAGCATTCGAGACCTCTTGTATGTACTTTAGTATATACTTATATGTGTATGTATTTTGTGGGCTCTGGAGATCAGCCCTAGGACTTGTCTACTTCCACTTAGGGACTTTTTTTTCTGTTCAACTGCCTCTCTTTAACTGTCTTGATAGAAAACGACCGGTAGTGGTCCGCAAAATACCCGAATTTCTTTCTGCTGAGGGACTTTATTTTTTTATTTTTCTGGCAAATGCCTCT